>NC_087441.1:1325453-1925453 GCF_036321535.1 Camelus dromedarius
CTGCCAGTGTCCCCGCATCAGGGACCCCCTCCCCGTGCTGGGACCAGACGCCCGGGCCACAGAAAACCTCTCCCCGGCTCCTCTCCGGGGTTTCCCTGTGCCTTGCTTCGTTTTAGTAAAGAGGCATTTACATTTTTTGAGGAAGCCTGGGGAGGAGAGGAGAGAACAGAGTCACAATATCCTAATAAGAAAGCACACGCCGGTTCCAGCGCCGCCCCGTCTGCCAGCGTGATTTCTCCACACAGCAGAACGGGGAAATTATGGGGCAGACGAAAACCAAGCTCTTCCGTGTGGGGGGGGCCCAGCATCCCATTCTGCTCCGCACACAGTGGCACTGCAGCCCCCGCTGTGCCTTCCGGGGCCAGCGCCGGGCCCTGGTGGAGATCAAAGGGCAGCTACGCCGGGCACTTTTACCTGAATCCAGTCCTCTGGACTCCGGGTTAGTGCGCTCTCCGGGCTGTGGACGTGTTGGTCTCAAGCGATTCTCAACAGGACATCTTTATTCAAAGCACGAGAGTGGGAGAGAGAAAGAGCCGAGGGTAGGGGGCCTTCAGATGCCGGAGGCCCCGTCCCTGCGGGAGCCCTGGGAGAACCATAGCAGCATGACCCCAAGAGCCTGGGTGACTGAATGCAGGTAGTAGGAATTTTGGAGAATAGATATTTTTATTTAAAATTCTCATTTTCTGACTTCGGCTATTTTAGGGAGCCCTGCGTCTTTTCTTAACAAAGTGCATTTGGCTTCTCTATAGTAAGACTCAAAATCCAGTGCTGGACACACAGTCAAGGAAGTATGGACTATTTCACGAGTTTAAAATTGCAGATCTAAGGAACTTAAAGAAACACACACACCTGGACAATCTGAGGGAGGTGGGCTGCAAATCCGCATCCAAGTGTGACCACATCCAAGGAGAAGTGTTGGACAGGAACAGGGAGGGATCAAAACCATTGCTAAAGTGGAGCGCCGGTGAGGGAAGACGTGTCTAGGATCTCTTTGCTACTGGACAAAGAGATGGGTTTTAAGTCACGCCGCTGCGCTCAGAGGGTGGCGCGGGCCACCCCCGCGCCCGGCCCAGACGCCGTCAGCCCCTCCGGGCGCTGCAGCTGCGGCCGCAGAGGAGAGAGCTCTGTCCTGAGAGGGGATAGGAGAAGGGAGGATGTTTACCCTCTGAACTAAACAGACGTCAGAGTCAGAAGGAGAGATGCAAAACAATGAGACTGAATTAGGCTTTCTTTTCAACGATGACAGTGACATATTTTGGGTTTCAGTTACAATAACCCCTTAGGACAGCCTAACGCCTTAGGCAGACTCGAAAGCCAGGCGTGGGCACCGCGTTCCCCAAACACCGTCTGTGGGGGAGGCTCGTGAAGACACTGGTGGCACTTTGTCCCTTGGTGGAAAAGACCGAGTACAGGGAAGACCCCGCCGAGGGCTGCAGGACGTTAGGGAGCCTTAGCCGCTGACGTGGAAGGTGGGTTTGGCCCCCGCATGGTGAGTCCGGAAGCCGTGACTGTGCTGTGTGGCCCTCGCGGCCCAGGACGCAGAGGGGGGCTTGGCAGGGCGGGCGCTGCCGGCCTGGGTCCTGGTTAATTTTTAAAACTTCTGCGAATTCTTAGGGACTCCTGAAGAATAAATAAAGGCCTCTCCGGTTTTAATCATCCCCAGGGGAGAAAGCAGCATGCTCCTCGGGGGGAGGTCACGGAAGGTCAAGAGGAATCCGGGAGAAGCCTTTTCATGTGCCTGCAAGTGTTTGTGTTCAATAAATATTTTAAAAGTCAAGAGCCGCAGGCCTCCATGCGGGGACCAATTAGTCTTTTTCACGTGCAGTTTATTCAGCAAGACCCCGTCCTCCAGACTCTCCAGGACCCCGGGGCAGAAGCGAACGCGCCGTCTTGAAATCACGAACCTCCGAGTGTGGCCGGAACGGGATGCTTCTTTGCGAGTGGATTTCTTTGAAGAACATGGAAAAGGAGACTTTTCAAAAGTAAAGTCTGGTTTTTTTCTAAAGTTGAAATGTTTTGAGCTCAAGAAAAGACTCACAATTGTAGGATAATTTATTTAAATCTAGCCTTGCCTAGGAAGGAAAGGCCAAGGGCTAAATTTATGGTATCATATCATATTATAGTAATAAGTTAACTTCCTGTTTGAAAACGCTTTGTTCTGAGAGCCAGTAGTTTTTAAAAAAGGTCTCAGTGCTTCTCCTTCCTCCGTCCTCGGCTGCTTCTGCAGGCTGTCTCTTGTGCAGACGCATCAGCTGAGTCCATCTGGACCCTCTGGGCGCTGAGAAGGGAGGAGGCCGAGCGCTGGGAGGGTGGGCGTCCTCTCAGGACAGTGAGGCGGGGAGGGGCTCTGCAGAGAGGTGATGCGCCCCCACACAGGCAGTGGAGACCCAGGGGTCGAAGCACCAGCAGCCCCAGGGCCTGGGGGCGGGGAACTGAGGCCGCCCCCCACCAGCTGCAGGGCCCCCCATGGTTCTCTCCGATTTCCTGCTCCATCCATGACAGCACTGTCACCCCATTGCACATGACCTGACACCTGCGCCCACCACCGACTCGCAGCCTGCCTGTGCTGCCTGGGACTGAAGTTCCTGAGAGAACCTGCTTGGTCCTGGGATCGGGTGCCTGAAGGTGGACACCTTGGATCAAAGGATCTCACCTCTCCATTAAAACAAAAGTTTTGTAAGTCCGGGGGAGGTGGATACAGCTCAGTGGTGAAGCGTGTGCATA
Source organism: Camelus dromedarius (assembly GCF_036321535.1). Classification (NCBI taxonomy): domain Eukaryota; kingdom Metazoa; phylum Chordata; class Mammalia; order Artiodactyla; family Camelidae; genus Camelus; species Camelus dromedarius. The sequence goes on from NC_087441.1 coordinate 1,328,178, forward strand.
GCATGCACAAGGTCCTGGGTTCAATCTCCAGTATCTCCACTGAAAAAATAAAAAGGATCTCACCTGATCTAATCAAGTCAGTGGAGGGAGCAGCACCAGATGCTGTTGGACAAGCCTGTTTGGGGCAAAAGAGAGGCTGGGGGAAAATATGAGCTATCAGAACACCAGACCAAGTGGGACGCAGTGACAAGACGCTACTGATGACTGGGCTTGTTTGGGAGAGAGGAGGAATTTTAAGTGTGTCAAATCACGTGTGAGAATTCGAGTCTAACCTGGTCGAGCTATGTGGGAACTTAGTGACTGGGTCCAAACCTCACGGGTCCCAGGGACCGGGGCCAAAGAGGGCACTTGTCTAGAGGCCACATCAGCACGGGGAAGGTGTCCCCCCGCCGGCCGACACCGGCGGGCGGCGCCGCGCCCCCAGGGCAGGCCTGCAGGAGGGAAGCGCTCTTAACACGCCTGCTGGTTGTGCTTTTGGGACTGCTCAGGTGAAAACCGTATTTTAGGTTTTTGAAAATCATCCATATGGAACATTAAAAAGCACCAATGTGGAGCTGTGGTGGGTGATTTCATGTGCCACTCCGGCCTGAGGACGGCCAGGTGGCTGGCAAGACGTCTGGGAGTGTCTGAGGGTATTTTCAGAGGAGGCCGGCCCTTGAGTCAGTGGACAGGGTCAAGACAATGTCCGTCTCCAAAGCGGGTGGCCATCACCCAATCCGCCGAGGCCTGGACGGAACACAAAGGCGGAGGAGGGTGAGCTGTCTCCCTGCTTGAGCTGGGACACCCACTCTCTCGCAGCCCCAGACGTCAGTGCTCCTGACTCTCAACTTTTTAAACTCAGACCAAACACGCCCCCGCCCCCATCCCGCCCCCATTTCTCAGGCCCCCCAAGCTCTCCCAGGGGCTCCAGGCTGCAGACAGCAGGTCACAGGACTTCTCAGCTTCCGTAGCCCAGGAGCCAGTTCCTAGAGCGAGTCTCCTCTGATCTCTCTCTGTGTCTGTCCTGCAAACCTCCAGGTTTCTCTGGGAAACCCTGATTAATGCAGGAATCCAAAACGAGCTCCGTGTTACTCACAAAGCACAAGCCCATAATAACTGTGTGTTGGGGGCAGAGATATTTTAGAGAAATGATTATGTAAAGTAAGAACTGTCCTTAGGCTGCGCTCCTCCTGTTTCTGTTTAATCTCTGGGTCTGAAGCGAAGTTGGGGGGAGGCAGCTGTAGATTTTAGGGGGGCTGTGAGCTCGTCCCTGCTGCGGCTAATCGTGGGACCTGGGCAGACCTGCCCTTTCTTGACGCCGTCCTTGTAAGTGGGGTTAATGCCAGAAGCAACGCACAGGCTGGTGGTGAGGAGCAGCGGGGCCCACCCCGGGGCGGGGAGCGGGCTTGTGCCTGGCAACAGCCGACTGCAACAGGTTTGGTTTGTTATTCAGCATTTAAAAGTGCGTTCTGAAGATGACGTCATCTCCCAGCCTCTAGGGTGGACTTGCCTTCATTCTGAGGGTCTGTCCGTGCACCTGCTGGCGCCAAAGGACATCACAGAACCAAAGAGCACGTGCATTGAAGCCTAAACTATTTTAACTCAAAACGTCATCTCACGCCCCTGCGTTTGTCATCCTGACTGCAGCATCAGCTCGAGTCATTTTTGTTTTCCCATTTTGGTCCTTCGGGTGGGCTGAGCAGGCCTTTATCCAAGATGGAGAGGCCGTTCCACTGCTCATGCCCCGCCTTGCACATGGGGTGGAGAGGGGCCGGGGCGGGGGGAGGGCAGCGCTCCGGTCCGGGGAGGGCAGCGCTCCATTCCAGGGAGGCCCGCGGGCCGCTGGAGCCTGAGAACCATTACCCGATGTCTTAGTCACCGAGCCCTTTGCCCTGCTATGAGCTCCTGCCCCCAGACTTGAAGTCTCCACCATAGACGGTCATTCATTTCACCTTCAGAACTCACATCACAAGGGATGCTCTGCATTAACAGTCAGAAAGGACGGCACTCCCTGCACATCCTGGAGGAGACCCACCCGTAGGTCCCTGTGCTGCTCTGGGGACCCTCCCTGAGTAGGAGGGTGTTTCCTGTCCCTCCTGCGCCCCCTCCCACCATGACCCTCCACCCCAGGCGTCTTCCCAGGATGCCCAGCATGCCTGGAAGATACTGGAGCTGAGAGTGTGAGAGCAAGGACAAGCACTCAAAACCACTGTTTCAAAAAGGACTGAAGCTCGTTTCTTAGTCGCTGGCTGCACAGAGATGAATCCGCCTGGCTTGGAAGCAGGGGTGGGTGGCGTGCTGGTCAGGGGTCTCCAGGGAACAGACCCCAGGGAGATACGCGATGACACGTAAGGGCTGTGTGTGTGCACATACACATGTGTACATGTCTATGCACAGGAGAGAGAGGAGGAGAGGCGTGTTAGGAGGTGCTGGCTCATGTGTCATGGTGCTGGCCCATCCAGGATCTGCAGTGCGGCCGTCAGGTGGAGGCCCAGGGGCACCGAAGGCCATGCAGACGCCCGATGGCGCAAGACAGCCGACGGTACAGCCCCAGTGTGTAGATGGCCTGCGAGAGGCAGCCCGCTTGCTCAGGGAGGCTGGTCTCTTAGTTATGTTCAGGCATTCAGTCGATGGATGAGGCCCACCCACACCATGGAGGAGATCTGCTTACTCAGACGCTGTGAATTTAACTTACCCTCACCCCAATCCACCCCACTGTGACACATGACATCAACCATCACAGCCCATCCCTTGTCGACTTGGCACCAGGACGCCTCTCCTTAAACCAAACTTCGTCTTCAAAGATAAGAACAAGGTCATGACCCCCGGCACAAGGCCGCTGTCCTGCCCTCAACCAAAGACCCAGCAGTGCTTTCCCCGGGGAGGGCGCCCGGCCCTTGGGCGGTGTCTCTCTCCGTGTGATGGCCCGAGACTTAAATCCCACGACGTAAGATTAATACATCATGTGTGTGATCAGTGACTAAGAGAGGGAAGAAAACAGAGATCTGTCATAGATTTATTTGTCCGTGAAATAGAGATTTTATTTCAAATACAGGTTTTATGTTAAACATAAGACAGACTTACTTGATAGACTTTATGCACAAACACGCACAGCAGAAGGAGGGTGACACGACAGGCCTCGCGTTTCTACCTGGTCACCAGGTCGAGGCTGCATTTATAACCTCCTTCCCCCACCTGCCCAGACGCCCTGGGCCTTCAGCAAGCGCCCGAGCTGGCCCTGCTCCTTCACCCGCCGGGCGGGCCCACCGTTGAGCAGTCCTGCCTGGACTGGGTGGTTGTGGTTCTCACTGACTTCAACTACAGCGCCTGGGGACATGAGAGACACCCTCGGGGAGCCCCCGTGGTGAAGCTGTCATCCGGTTTCCCTTTGACGGTCAAGGTTTCTCACCGCAGGCAGCTCAGGAACCCCCTTCTCTGCTGTCGATTCAGAGGTAAGAGAGATTCAAAGTGGCCGGCGGCAGCCGCAGCTCCCCGTTCTGTGGAACCACGGCTGTGTCCCGGGCGGAAGCCTCCCTCCTTTTGGAATGAAGACCTCGAGGCCAGCAGAACGGAGGTCGTGGACAGAGGAAGCAGAAACTTTGCTAGTGGGTCATTATGAAATGCTAAGATGATCAAGGGAAATGAAGTGCTTCTCATTCAAAGTGCAGACTTTCCTGTATCGTTTGATTTTCATTCTTCCCAGTTCAGAGTAAACAATTTTGCTTTAATTTTTTTATGATTACCGAATAATTACAACCATTGTGAAAAGTTTAGAAAGTACAGTTAAGCAAAGAAGAGCAGCAGAAAGGGAAGGGGTGGGGGTGGGGGGGTCCCTGCTCTCACAACCCAGACAGCGCACAGCAGACGTTTCTGTGTTGCTGATACTCAGATGCTGAAGCAGGTACAGACTTATAGATGAGGCATTGGATAATGAAACTGTTTTAAAATAAGTTCTGCACTTCATAAATGTATCAATAACTTCCTCCCATAGAACACTGACTTTTTTAGCCTTTTTTTAAATTGAAGTCTAGTTGCTCTACAAAGTCGTGCTAGTTTCTGGCTCACAGAACAGTGACTCAGTTATGCATATGTATATTCTTTTTAGGATTCTTTTTCACTGTAGGTTATTACAACTATATTCAGTACCTTGTAATATAGTGAATATAGTTCCCGTGCTGTACAGTAGGTCCTTGTTGTTTATCTATTTTATAGACAGTAGTTTGTGTCTGTTAATCCCATATTCCTTACCCCCATCCCCCTTTCCCCTCTGGTGACCAGAAGTTTGTTTTCTGTGTCTGTGAGTCTATTTCTGGTTTGTAAATAAGTTCATTTGTATCTTTCTTTGATTTCAAATATAAGTGATGCTGTGTGGTATTTTTCTTCTCTTTCTGACTTACTTCGCTTGGTATGACGAGCTCCAGGTCCATCCATGTTGCTGCGAATGGCATTATTTTACTCTTTTCATGGCTGAGTAGTATTCCATTGTATAAATGTACCACAGATTCTTTATCCAGTCATCTGTTGATGGACACTTAGGTTGCTTCCATGTCTTGGCTATTGTAAATAGTGCTGCTATGAATATTGAGGTGCATGTGTCTTTTTGAATTAGAGTTTCCTCTGGATATATGCCCAGGAGTGGGATTGCTGGATCATAGGGTAAGTCTATGTTTAGTTTAGGAAGCCTCCATACTCTTCTCCATTGGCTACACCAATTTCCATTCCCACCAGCAGTGTAGGAGGGTTGCCTTTTCTCCATACCCTCTCCAGAATGTTTTATTTGTAGACTTTTTAATGTTGGCTATTCTGACCATTGTGAGGTGACACCTCACTGTGGTTTTGACTTGATTTTCTCTAATAATGAGCGAGGTTGAACATATTTTCATGTACCTGTTGGCCATCTGGATGTCTTCTTTGGAGAAATGTCTACTTAGGTCTTCTGCCCATTTTGGATTCAGCTCCTAGAGTAATGGAAATAAAAGCAAAAATAAACAAACGAGACATAATTGAACTTAAAAGCTTTTGCACAGCAAAGGAAACCATAAACAAAATGAAAAGACAACCTACAGACTGGGAGAAAATATTTGCAAGCCACGTGACCCACAAAGGGTTAGTTTCCAAAATACACGAACAGCTCAGACAGCTTAATACATTAAAAAAAAAACCAACAAACAATCCAATTGAACGTTGACTTTTGATCTAAAAATATTACAGTAAAAAAAAGCTATTGGCTTACTAGGAATAAAGCTATAACAGTTTTAAGGGGACAAGAGGAGAGGAATAAATTAAGTCAGAAAAGGTAAAGGTTTTTCTGGCATCCTTCCTTCTCAAACCACACTGCCAGTCTGAGAGCCTACGTTCAAAAGTGTTCGCTGGAAGCAATTAAAGTCCTTTGTGATGGTTTAGAGCAATCTGCTGTCCTGGAAACCTGGAAGAGATGACGTTTCTACTGAGGGCAGGCTCTCTTCCTGCGGAAACTTTCTCCTTGAGGACGACGTTACCAGCTGCTGGGGTCAGGAACCCCTTCACAAAACCCCATGTCCTGGTGGTAGCTGGCGATCAGAGTTCAGAGGCCAGTGGGAGGCTGAGCCTGCGAAGATGGAGGCAGGTGGGCTGCAGGCCTGCCTCGCTGGGTGCCGGGGGCTCAGGGGCTGTGCCCACGGATTCGGGGCGTGGACGGGGACCCTGCCTTTCTGCTGGTTTGGGATTTCTGTGCTGAGGCGGAGGCGGCCGGGTCCTTTGATCTGCGTTATTTCACTGCATCGGGCGGCCGGGCAGACTGCTTTATTGCTCCTTTCTTTCGAAATTTGAAACTCCCCGAGGAGCTCTGTGTCATCACATTCTGGTCATAAAGCCCAGGGATGTGTTTCTAACTCAGGTGTCTTGTGCCTCTGAAAGGGAGCGGAAGGGCCCAGGGACTCCTCACAGCCCCTCTGGTTGAGGCCATCACCCTGCCTGTCTGCTGTTCACTGTCAGCCTCCCCCCAAACCCGCTGCAGGGCCAGAAGCTTCTCCGAGAGTCTGTGAGCTGCCGAGTCCTTCCTCATCTCCGTCCCTGTGTATCCCTCACCCCGAGGTCGGTCCTGAGCTGCACACAGCACATCACAGAACATTCTGTCCACAGGGCTGGCCCTGGAGGAAAACGAACCAATGCACTGGGCTGGGAGCAAGCCGGACACCACAGGCCTCCCGGGGCACGGGCCCTTCGGGGGGCCGGGGGCGCGGTAGCTTCCTCTCCCCCTGCAGTCGCCACTTCTCCCCTCCTGGATGAGCTGAGCACATGGAACTCACTTCAGAAATGCTGGTCTTCTATTTTTATATGTAGTGGCTACGATTTGCAGATTTCGTCTGCACAGCACAGGGAACCATATTCAGTATCTCATAATAACTTTAATGAAATAGAATATGAAAACCAATATATGCATATACATATGCGTGGCTGGGACATTGTGCTGTGCACCAGAAACTGACACAGTGCAACTGGCTGTACATCAATTTTTAAAAAAGGAAGAACTGCTGGTCATCATCACCAGCATTTCTACACCAAAAGCCCACGGTTACTGTGGGAGCCAGCTTCCTAACCCCACGCTGGGTAACACGGGGTTTGTTCTCTTTGGGTTCCTCTTGTTCACAAAGAATATGCCTGATGTTCTGATGCTTTTAATCCATGCATTTGTCCATCAAAGTCACCCACACCTGCCATACACATCGTGCTGCACTAGCCCACCCCGCAGGTGTGTCAGAGCCCCGTCCCGGCGGCCGCGGTCGGTAGGGAACGCGGCACGTGTCCCTCCAGAGGGAAAAGTGAGGGTGTGAAGGATGGGCGTGGCTCCGCCACCCCCGCCCCCGTGATGGGAGACCCTTGCCAGGGGACCCTGTGGTGGGGACCCTGCCATTGTCAGTAGCAGGAGTTTCCCAAGAGCGCAAACTCCCTGTGGGCAGAGACACACCCTCAGCACAAACCCGCCCTGCGCTGCAAACACCTGGCCTGCACAGCGATTCAGGTGGAGTTTGTGGAAAAACGCAGCAGTGAAATAATAAGGCACATGCAGACGTTGGTGGGAAGCCAACAAGCAGCCAGACTGAGGGGCGAGGTCCTGGGAGGCAGCGAGCCAGCTTCGTCCTCCGCAGCAGCGGCTGTGTGTGCTCTTCTTCATCCACACGCAGCCCAAGGAGAGCCGCAGATCGAGAGCCCTCCCCCAGGGGGTCCATCACCGTCCTCCAAAAGCCAGCCCGAGCCTCCGGCAAAGCCGCCTCTCACCAGAGAACCTGTTTTGAAGGCAAAACAGTTTGAAGAGCAGGGGGAGGCACAGGGGGCCTCAACCCCTGACCTGAGACAGTGCCAACAAGTCTGGAGTCGGCCACAGGCAGACCAGGCGGCCGCCCCGGCCCCGGGGCCGCGAGAGTCAGATGGCGGGGCCAGCAGGTCGCAGCCCGTCTCAAGGGCCCACGTCGCTCCGAGCTGGTCAGCTTCTAAGTAAGTTTGTTTGTTCTTAAAAGGGAAAAAAAAGCTAACAATTATTCTTACCCCCAAATCCTAGATCACGTGAGGCTTGCTTGTAACAAATGACTACTTGAATGAAAAAGAATATGAATGGGAATCCACGCCTGCATACGGATGGGGACGACTGAGCACGACGCTGTGCGCCAGAAGCTGGCTCAGCACTGTAAACGGACTATCCTTCAACTAAAAGGAGGAAAAAAAGAACCTTCTGAGGTCTCCAGCCTATAACTGCTATTTAGAGATTTATGGCCTGCGCCCTGCACCTGAATTTCTGTTTCTGTTTGCTGCTCTGCCGATGTATTGCCCAAATAGCGTAACATTTTATCAAATTCACATTTTTAACCAGATACTCAAGGAACTTTGTGATGTTTGTTGACGTGACGATGGAAGCAGCAGACGCCTGCGGACATCCCAGGGCTCGAGGGTCCAGGTGTCGGCGAGGCGTCTCTAACGGCACCAACCAGGCCGGCCCCGAGCTCCCAGCGCACAGGCACAGGGTAAACCTGATGTGCGTTTTGAGATGCCAGGCGGGCCATGCGGGAACGCGGCAGTGCCAGCGTCAACAGTTATGACAATAACTGTTCCAGCTCGTCCCTTGACTTCACCGAAGCATGGTAACTTCTCTCTGAAATGCGGCACCAGCGGGCAGATCACTGAGCAGAGCCCGGCCCTGACTTCATCTCCCCACCTCGCCAGGAAGGCGCCACCAGAGCCACGTAACCTCCTGTCCCCAGTCCCTCCACAGTCACCCGGGGGACCAGGATTTCTGCCTCCCTCTGGGAGCCCTTGAGGTGGATGCAGATCGTTGCAGAGCTGGTCAGGAGTGCAGCCAGTCACGTCGGCAGTGCAGGAAATCCCACATCCGGCAAAGGTGCCGAGAGTCTCCACGAGCCAGCGACGGGGAGCCGTGCAGCCCAGCTTCTCTGGCGCCGCGGCCTCACCTCTGGACATTTCGCAAGACTGGTTACACGCCACTCGCCCTGCTCGGGGCGCCCGACACCACCTCAGGCCAGCTCCACGCGGGCCTTCTCGCACAGGCCGCGCAGCGTCAGGCCCGACCCAGCAGCGCCCGCCGCAGCTGCGGACTCGGTGATGGGTCGGGAAGACTTCGGCGTTTCTCAGGAGAATTAGCAACTCCCTGGGAGCGACTGTCTTTATTGTGAAGTAACGCAGACCGTGGAGGCGTCCGGTTGCGGATTCGGGCCTCTGTCACTGGGGACTCTCAGAACCTCAGTTTTCTCTTCTGTGCAGCAGGGCTGGTCCTCACCCCTCACACGGCTGCACCATTTTTCTGGGGCCACACGTGACAAAAGCACGGACTGCTGGTGCTGTTTGCTCTCTGCAAACCACTGGCCGCGTGAGAGGACGCCAGGCAGAGAGTCCCTGGGACCACGTGGATGGGAGCTGCGGGCCGCATCTGGTCGTTCAGGGCCACGCGCTGCATTCACCGCCCAGCGCGCATTGGATTACATCCTTAGTAAATTGGTGTTCCGACCTCTCAAGTGTACAGTGTGCTTTAAATGGAAGACTCATTTGTTGCAGATTAGATTCAATCCGTGGAGGGGTGATCAAAATTCCTCTCGCGCCAGCTGCGGGTTAGAACACTGTGCAACTTGGCGGTTTCTTTTGATGTCGGCTGACCCCAGAGTGTCGCCTTTCTGTCCCAGAGAGAGAGGCTCCGTCCAGAGGGTCCAGAGGCCAGCAAGTCTGACCGCCAGTGCCTCTCGCTTTTACCTTTTTGTGTGAGTCGGATTCTGAGTCACGTGCCTTTGCTCCCGGTCTTGCAGCTCCAGGGGCCCCGCGTTTGCTCGGCACCAGGCCCGTGCCATCTGCGCCTGGTGCCGCGGGCCGGCTCCTGTGCTTAAGCCGGACTGGGTTTTCACGCTTTCTGCCCACAAGCTGCCGTTTCCATTTCGGGGACAGTCACCCGCCAGACCTCGTTAAGTAGAGCATCCTACGCTGGAGACAGGCCAGCTGGGCTCAGGAAGTGTCCCAGCTGAGCAGCAGCAAGACCGGGCCGGTGCCGTCTGTGACCCACCCCTGGGTGCGGCGTGGAGGGAGGTGGACGGGCGAGACGTGGTCATCGAGTGGGCACGCGCCTCACAGGCCTCCCCCTTCTCGGAGCTCAGTTGCCTTCCCGGGGAGGCCCAGGCACTTTGGGCGCCTGAGGGGATGCAGTCTCCCTGGGGAGCTCTGCCAGGTCACAGAGGGGAAGGTGGGTCCTGGCTGAGGGCGCAGCGTTTGTGCTGCTCGCTGGGGGAGGGGCGTGTGTGGAAGCCAGAGCCCTTCAGCCCCTCCAGCGTCCAAGCCGCCACCTGCTCCTTCCCCTGATCAGAAACCAGACAGCGGGCGGCTCAGACGGTGCAGACATGGCGGGGTCTCCCAGGCCCACGCCACCGATTCTTTTTCCACAAATACCTCCGAATCTGGAGTCAACCAAGGCCTTCTCGCAATGCCACACGGCCCAGGGACGTGCGCTCTGGCCCCACATCAGCCCAGGCGGAGAGAGAAACAGACCATCATCTGTGAGCATGGGCGCAGCGGCAATGCCTCCCTGTCTGCGCCGAAGACGGAGGAGCCGCCCAGAGGGAGGGGCCGGTGCCCCCCGCCCCCGCAGGAGTGAGACCAGGGCCTGCTTTCAGCGACAGGAGGACTCTTTCTGCAGTGAAGGGGTTAAACCTCCAGCTTTAACTCCCAAAGGCTTAGCCAAGCCAAGACCTCCAATTTAAGTTAAATGTCTACCCAGACCCTCCTCTTCCCCAGCGAGCGTGGGGTGGGTGGGGCGCGGAGAGCGGGGAACCCGACGATTTCGGTCCTTCCTGTTGGTGTCATTGGTTTTTCTTGTTTGGCTTTCGGTTCTGATTGGGGGGTTCTGTGCACAGGGGGGACCACAAGGCCTTCCCTCGACGTCACTGCAGGCTCGGGGGCTGGAGGCCCGTCCCGGAGAAGCCGGTGCCTGGGAGCTCTGAAGGGCCTCCCCCTCTGACCCCTGCCTCTCTCATCCGAACTCACACTTTCCTTTTTTTTTTTTTCCATTTTCCCATCTTACTAGGTTGAATTGTTACAATTTGACTGCACATGTACAATCTAGTGCATGCAAATACATGCACACAGTGTCCTGCACATCTTTTGAGTTCACACATATGCACTGAGCATTGTCTCTAAGAACAGTCAGAGCTTTAGCGGTTTAAACTTACACGGCTGTCAAAGGAGTAAAGCCGACCACAGAACAAGAGGCAACAGAACGTGGCGATCCAGCCGTGAAGGGCGGTCAGGTGTGCTTGCGCGTATTTAAGGAATCACTCAAATAAGCTGTAAATAACACGTAGTTCGTTTGTGTTTTTCAGATTCCACATGTGAGGGCTGACTCGGCCCATCTCTGTCTTCACGTTGTGTGCTTGTCTCTGGTAGGCTCCGCTTCCTCGGTGACTGTTTCCGGTGGTGGTGCCTGGGGGCTGGTAAGGGGGAGTCACAGGTGAGTGGCTCACCAAGGGCCCAGGACAGGATCCCCGCCCCGAGGTCATCCTGGAACCTGCCGTGCAGAGTGGGCAGTGGACCCAGCGGCCAGTTCTGCTGTGACCCAGGGAGATGCGACGACTCACCGCGGGCTCTGCTACCCAGTCCCTGCTCCGGCTTCGCTCTGTAGGGCTGAGGGCAGCACGGCCGCCCCCGGGCCCTTCCCTAGCAATTCGGCAACACCCCTCAGACGCGATGTGCTCCGGGGTGCGGGGTACGTCTGCCGCGGGGAGACTGTAAGGGTCGGGGAAGGATGACCGGAGGGAGGCTGGCCCGCCAGGAGCAGAGGCCACGGGGAGGGACGCCCACCTCAGTGTGACAAGTCCATGGACAGACGAGGGGAGCCCAGCCTGAGATGTTTCTAAGAGCATCTGTGAAATTCTACTGCGAGGCCACAACTCTTGAGGGAAAATGCGTGGGTCCTCCCTGTTCACTAGACGCGGAACCAGAGAAGTTTAAGGCTTGCCTCGGGGTCACCAAGTACCTGGGACTCGGTTGGTGGGTCTTTGTCTCCTGTAAAACTTCAGCGGTTCCTCCAGGACTTGCCCCAGAAGTAAGCAGCCCGGTTGCAGAGGGGATCAGGCCTCAACCAAATGTCCCCACTTCGAGTGCATTTTATCCACTGAGGTTCCACAGACGGTCCTCTCGGCCGAAGCCCACTGGCCCAGTCCCGTCAACAGCTGGAAGGGAGCAGGCCGCAGGGGAGGGCTTCCTTCTGTCCTCTGGGCCCCCAGAGGTGGGGTCACGTCCTGAGAGGCAGTCCCCTGAGCTAAGGCCAAGATGGGACCCCAGTCCCACCCCCGCAGCCCCCGAGTGTAAAGACTGGGCAAGACACACAACAGACCATCGAGGCCTAGGAGGCGGTGGGAGGGTATCCTTAGGGACCTCAGGACACAGAAAGCACATGTGGCCTGGAGACATGGTGCCCGGAAGAGGACTCATGCCCAGGAAAGGCCAGAGAGGCCCCGGCACACTCTCTGGTGGTCTCTGGGCCCAGTGCGCACAGCACATGAATGGCAGGGGCCCGTAAGCAGCCGCTAACATCAGACGGGCATGGTGCAGAGCCAGTCTGCAGAGACCCGCGAGGTGGGTTCTGTTTTTACTTTATTAGTATCGATCTTCATTTTTAGCTCCTGGTATTCACAGAAATCTCTGTAAAAACTCTCACTGAACACAGACTAAGGGGAAAGAGACTTTGGAGACAATGCAGGAGAGCCAATAAAGCCTCCGCAAAACCAGCTTGGAGACGTTGCTGAACGTGGTGAGTTCAGACTCTGACTCCAGAAGCAGCAAACCCAGAGGAAGGAAGGCTCTGCCTCCAGTCTCCGCAGCCTAGCACTCAGGCGCCCAGGCCTCAGCAACGGCCACAACAGCAGGAAATCGCATGGCGTGAGCAGGAAGAGAGGGCACTTAGTCTAAGGTGTGGGCTCCCGTGGCCGTGGGGCCGGCAGGTGCGAAACCTGCAGAGAAAGCCAGCAGGCCAGCTCCAGGGAAGAGCTGATGTTGCAGCTCGAGCCCAGAGGCCACCTGGGGGAGAATTCCTTCCTCTTTGGGAACCTCAATATTTTCTCTTAGTGTCTTCAACTGATTGGATGTGGCCCACCCAGGTTATAGAGGGTCATCTACTGTAGTCAAAGCCGATTGATTTAAACGTTAGTCAGTTTAAAGATCAACATCTTGACTATCGTTTGACCAGATACAGGCACACCTTAGAGATATTGCGGTCTCGGCTCCAGACCACCAAGTAAAATGAATATCTCAATCAAGTGAGTCACATGATTTTCTTTATTTCCCAGTGCATGTAAAAGTTGTGTTTATACTATACTGTAGTCTATTAAGTGTGCAATAGCGTTCTGTCTAAACATGTATATACCTTAATTTAAGAGTACTTTACTGTTTAAAAATGCTAACCATCATCAGAGACTTCATCGAGTCAAAATCGTTTTGCAATGGTGGCATCAAAGATCACCAATCACAGATCATCATAACAAATATAATAAAATGGCAAATTTTGAAATACTGAGAGAATTACCAAAAGGCAACACCGAGACATGAAGTGAGCAAATGCTGGTGGAACGAAGAGCACTGATAGCCGTGCTGGATGCAGGATTGCCACAAACCCATATTTGTAAAAAATGCTGTATCTGTCAGTGCAGTAAAATGAAGCGTGCCTATAACTGGTACATAGCTCTGCCAAGTTGGCTCGTAATAGTAACCATCACAACATACAAAAAAAAGTTTACAAACAGGAAAATGTGAGACCCACTCAAAGGAAAAACACACAGATAGAAACCATCCCTGAGGCAATCCAGACATCAGGCTGACCAGACAAAAACTTGAACTCAGTCATCTTAAGTACAAAAGAGCTAAAGGAATTCATGGAGAAGTAGCTAAAGGAAGCTACAACAATGCAGTACAAACAAAATGAGACTATCGATAAAGCATACTGACCAGCCCTAACAGGCACCGACAGGTCATCCCACCAGCGCTGCAGGACACACGCTCTCCTCAGGGGCACGGGGATGCTCTCCAGGATAAACTATACATTAGGCCACAAAACAAATCTCAGTAATTTTTAAAAGATTGAAACCATATAAAGTATCATCTCTGAATACAGTGGAATGAAGCCAGAAATCAATAGCAGAAGAAAAACTGGAAAATTCACAAATACATGGAAATTAAACACATTCTTAAACATCTAACTGACTGAAGAAGTCACAAAGGGAATGTTAAGATAGTTAAATAAGTGAAAAGGAAGACACAACATCCCAAAACCTACAGAATGCAGTGGAAGCAGTGGTCAGAGGGAAATTCACGCCAGTAAGAAGCAGTGTCAGAAAAGAAGACGGCATCGTTTGTTTAAGAGACTATTTTTGTTGTTGGAGGATCTTGGCATCCTTACTGAAAAATCAACAACCACAGACATACAGTTTGCTCCTGGGTTTCAGTTCTATCTCATGGGTCCAAAGGTCTGTCCTTAAGCTAGTGCCACACTGTTTTGATTACTGCCGCTTTGTAGTAACTTTTGAAATTGAGAATTGTGAGTCTTTCTCGAGATTGTTTTGGCTCTTTGGGGCCCCGTTGCAACTCTACACAAATCTGAAGATCAGCTTTTCCATTTCTGCAAAATAAGATTGTTGGAATTTTGGTAGAGATTGGGCTGACTCTGTAGATCACATGGGGTAGTAATGACATTTTCACAATATTAATTAAGTCTTTCAATCCATAAATGCAAAAGGTCACATGTTGTATGTTTCCAATTGTATGAAATATCAGAATAAATAAATTCACCCGAAGGTCATGGTCTGAGATGGAGTTCAGCTTAACGGTTGTCAGGACTGAGTGGGGGGAGAATGGGGAGAAACAGACAGGTAAGGGGTTTCCTTTCTGTTGTTGTTGTTGTTAGTGGAGGTGCTGGGGACTGAGCCCAGGACCTCGTGCACGCTGAGCACATGCTGTACCACTGACCTACCCTCCCCCAGGGGTTCCTTCTGAGATGAGGGCGTGTTTAGGACTGGATAGAGGTGGTGGCTGTACAGCATCGTGGCTGTACTAAAATCAGTAATTTTATGTTACGTGACCTCACTTCAGTAAATTATTTTTGTAAGTACCAGTCCTACCGCATAGACAACTAAGTCGTGAGTCACACTCAGCTCTGTGGGATGCCCGTGCCGTGAGAAACCTCTGCTCCTTGGGCCAAGGGGCAGCTCCATCCAGAGTCAGAGCTCAATCCAGAGTCCAGTGGAGGGGGAGCTGTGTCCCTCACTGTCCTCAGACCCGGGGACAGAGGATGTGGACCTGCAGCTCCAGCCTGAAGTTCAGGGCTTAGAAATTCTGTCTCAGAGTGGTTTGGGAAGAAGACAGAAACACACCGAACAGCATGGTCCTTAACTTCATCTTCTCAAAATCCCTATAAAATGCCTGGGCATTGTGGCTGCAAGGAGTCACAGGAGCCAAGCAGAAAAGGTGCCCCGTGTGAGCGTGTGTGCAAGTGTGTGTGCAAGTGTGCACGTGTGTATGTATCACCTAAGTATGTATATGTGTGTGTGTGAGTGTGTGCGTGTGTGTGCATATGTGTATATCTGCGTATGAGTGTGTGTTTGCACATGCTCTCTCTCGTTCGCACCCCCTCACCCACGTCTGGAGGAAGTTCTCCAGGACGCTGGCAGGTGGAGGTGAGCAAGGGCCGATGTGGGCTGGGAAGGGAGGGACGTGGCAGGAATGGCCTGGGCCCTGGTCATCTGTGTCCTGGTCTGGGCTGGAGGGTCAGTTGGGGGCTGGGAGGTGAGCCCACTGCACGTGGAGAAATGGACGTGGACCTCTCCATCCCCCACGTCCCCCACCCGCCTCGTCACACCTTCCTACGCAAACGTCCCCCACCCCAAGCAGGTGTGAGGTGGTGGGGAGTCACTTATCACCTGGACAATCTCCCGGTGTGTCCCTTCCAGGTAGGTCACACCGAGAGTGGACGTATCTTCAGAAAGCCCTCCGGTGTAAGCCTAGGGGAGGAGTTCCCTTTGCGATTCTGACCAGTGGTCCCCAAATCCCATGACAGGAACCTTTGACTGCAGGAACCACCCAAGGCCCCCTGTTCCCTGCCGGTCACCCTAAGTGGCGACCGCGTGTACTGGGTACCTGGTAGCGGGGGAGGGGGAGGTGTTCACAGACCCTGTTGTCCCTGAAATGCAGGTTCCAGGGAGGGGGTGTGGACCAGGCTGAAGAGGGACCAGCGACAGGCGGTGCAAGCGGGACTGGGCGTCAGGAAACCTGCAGGGAGCGTAGCTTCCTCAGTAAGACGTCAGCCACTGCAGGGGATAATTTAACTTGACTTGAAAGCCAAGGGATCGGTGTCAGAATCTCAGGAGAATTCTCCGGCTGACTTCTTCCCTGTTCTTTCATGTTTTGAGTGCACGAGAGATTACTGATCCAAGTAATATTGTATATGTGTAAGGGCCATGCTGAATTTTAAGCACTAAAAGCTAAGATTAAAAACTCAAACTGCGAATTTAGTGGCTCATGAGACTGATGAAGTAGGCAATTGTGTACAGACTGCTGTCACTTGTTAAATAAAATGTATTGTAGACAATAAGGTAAGCTCGTGGAACTGAAACCCATTATTAGCTTTGGAAGAAAGAGGTTCTGGTTTCCTTTAAACACCACACAAGTACTGCCAGCGTTCCTAATGCAAGTCCATCTTTGTGGTTAGGTGTTTGCAGTCTAATTCAGCCAAGACTTCACTGGTATTTAATGGGATTGTGTCTATGACCCAGGCCCTCAAACACCAAGCAGTTCTTCGTCGGTGAGAGCTCACCGCAGTTCCCACACAGAAGTGGCACTCATTGGTGTGCCAAGTTACCGGAAATTGATGGTAACTTCTGGATATGTCAGGATATTATTAACGACAGGGCGTACAGTTTTGATTTGCTCTGGTAAATACAGTCAGCATTTCAAAGATTCTGCTTTTCTGGATTTTAGCCAAGTCCACACGCCTGTGAAGCTGACTGGTTTTCCAGGGGTGACTGAGGAGGCCCCACCTTCAGGTCAAGGGAGAAAGTGGGGCTTAACCCTTCTCTGCAGAAGCCACGTCTAGAGGACTCAGTTACATAAACTCACTTGTTTTCTCAACTATCCTGGCACTGAAACCGATGTGGATTGGGGGTGGGGAGAGCAGCAATTGGGAAAATGAACTCCCCCCCCAGATACTATCTGCAAAGTCTCCGATTTCTGGGCCCGTCCGCCCCCTCCTCAGTTCCCACGTGGAAAGACACTCGGCGTGCGTGTGAGCCCGACACTCGGCGTGCGTGCGAGCCGCTCTCCGGGGCGGAAGGAGCTGGCTAGTGCTCCCCGCGTGGCTCCAGGCCCTCACCACGTGGGCGTCCCGCTGGCTCTCACCGGGGCCCACCTGAGCCCCATCCATTGGAGAGAGGAATCCTGGGGCCACTTGGAAGATGCCAGCCGCCGGGCAGGAGCCTTTAACTGGCACTGAGGACCGAATGAACTTCACTTGCTCAGCGTGCGTGGACGGTCCCCGTCCGCCTGCGTAGCAAGCGCTGCTTGTCGGCCCAGGAGCTCCGCAGGGGAGAGACAGCGGCGAGGAGCGCGCTTAGCAAAACAGAGCTTCCTGCTCGAATTCGCCTCTGGAAAGGCGGCTGCTCCCCAGCTGTCCACCATCCGCAGCTGGAGCGGACCCTTGAAGATGAGGGTTCCACGAGGATGTGCTGGGAAAGTTAGATTTACTTCAGGTATTGAGACGCGAGGAAATCCACAGGGACTGTTGTGACTGCGTTTGCATTGGGTTCCACTGACCCCTCCCCCGAACCGTGCAGTTGTCACCTGGGGTGAAGATGACAACCACAGGCACGGAGGCGCTGACCAGCCCGGGAGAGGATCCGGGGTCCCGCTCGACCAGGGTCTGTGCCTGCCGCCCGCCCCCGCGTGCGTCAGCTCCGTTTTGCTGCTTTGTTTGTTCTTAGTTTAGTTACACTCGACACGCACTATGGCACCAGTTTCAGGTGCACAACATCGTGGCAACAAGAAAGAGTCACACAGAAAGTCCAGTTACCCTCCGTCACCGCACAAAGCTGCTACAGCGGTATTGCCCGCAGCGCCTCGCGTTCCCACGCCTCACGTGTCTTGTAACTGGGAGCTCGGACCCGCCCCGCGCCCCCTCCCCTCGGACGGCCACCTGCCTCTCCTCTGGGGCTGAGGCTCTCTGGGCCTGCGCTGCTTAGACCCCCCACGTGGGGGGTTACGGAGCTTGTCCTTCGCTGTCTGCCTTATTCCGCTTGGCGTGACACCCTCCAGCCCGCCCGTGCTGTTGTAAATGGCAAGATTCGGGGGTTTACGGCTGAGTCGTTTGCCGTGGCACTTACACGCCACCTCTTCTTTATCCAGTCGTCTGCTTGTGGGCACTTAGGCGGCTTCTGTAGCTTGGGATTGTAAGTAATGCTGCAGTGAACATGGGATACTCATATCTTTCCAATTAATGTTGTTTTCTTCAGAAACCTACCCAGAACTGGGATTGCTGCATCATCCGGTAGTTCCAGTTTTAGTTTTCTGAGGAACCTCCATACTGTTCCCCACAGCGGCGGCACCAATTTCCGTTCCCACCAACAGAGCACGAGGGTTCCCTTTTCTCCACGTCCTTGCCAACACTTCTATCTGTTGTCTCTTTGATGACAGTCATTCTGACGGGGATGAGGGGACATCTCACGGTTTGACTTGCATTTCCCTGGTGACCAGCGACGCTGAGCGTCTTTTCATGTGTTTGGTGGCCACTTGTACGTCTTCTTTGGAACAATGCCCGTTCAGGTCCTCTGCCCATCTTCCAGTCAGGTTGTTTGGTTGCTGACATTGAGCTGTGTGACTTCTTTGCACATTTTAGGCACCAGCCCCTTATCACATACATTGTTTGCGAACATCGTCCCCCCTTCAGCAGCTGTCTTTTCATCTTGGTGGTGGTGGTGTGCAAACACTGTTTGATGTAGTCCCATGTGTTTGTTTTGTTTGATTTTGGTTTGTTTTGTTTGTTTTATTGTTTGATGTAGTCTCATTTGTTTGTTTTTGATTTTGTTGTTGCCTGAAGAGATGTATCCAAAAAAATATTACTAGGACTGTTGTCAGGGAGTTTGCTGCCTGTGTTTGCTTCTAGGAGTCTTATGGTTTCAGGTCTCACATTTAAGTCTTTAACCTGCTTTGAGTTTATTTTCCATCTGGTGGGAGACAGTGATCCAACTGATCTACCTCTGGTCTGTGGTCGTCTTATCAAGATGCCTCTGTTCTACCTTCTTTGAGAAAATCTTTCAAAGCCAAGTAATTGCCTGTGGAGTTCAGGTTAGAGAACACCCCACTGTGAACTTGCCTTTCTTTCGGCTCTGAAGCCCAAGTTTGGTTTGCGGAGCCTGGATTTGGGCAGTGGCTCTGGACAGTCTCAGGAGCAGGGGATCCGGAGCTTGGCTGTGTTTTCCCAGGACTGACTTCCCCGTGAGCAGGAGGCCACCTCCCAGAAAGAAATGTGCCCGCAGGGACTGTCCCCTCTGGGCTGTGTGCACTGCAGGGCTTTTGAGCTCAAGACGAAAACCTAACTGAAGCATCATCACATAGTGTTTACCGTTCTAAGGTTGTATTAGAGTAACAGATCAGCTCAGTGAAGTGAACAACACGTATGTGCACTTTCCGAAACGCAGCCTGTGAGGATCCCTCAGAGGGCCTCCTCCTGGGGTCTCGGTCTCCTCCCGGGGTCTCAGTCTTCCCCTTAGGAGACGCTCAGGTCCCGGGCAGATTCACCACCCGTCCTCGGGCCTCTCACCCCACAGAGCCGAGGAAAGATGGCTTCGACCACCACAAAACCACCAAGTGCATCTGCACCCTCCTTGCATCCACACAGCTCGGCAGATCCCCTGGGTGACCCCTCACCCAGGTGAGGAGACGGCAGCAAAGACCTGCACAAGGACCTGCCGTCTTCACCACCGGGGATGGGAACTGTTTGCTGGGTCCCCTCCCCGGCACCGACTCTGATCCATGTCACTCTGGTCACACAGTCCATCCTGCTCCAGCCGTAGAGGGCAAATGAGGTGGGAGTGATGACTCTGAGGTCGCCAACCAAGACCCCACCAAATAAAGGCCCAGGTCTCTGCAGCAGGAGGCCAGGAAAGGCAATCACGGGGGTCCTGGGGAAAGAGAGGGGGTCAAGTGGGAACAGGCAGAGGCCGAGGACCTGGCACTGCTTGGCTGGAATCAGAGAAGCCAAGGCTCTTTTCCCAATTTCGCCTCCTACAGGCAGGCCTCCAGGACTGACCAGTTACAGGGTGGCTTCCAAACAGAAAATCTGAGATTCTCCAGCTGAATTTGGAGGAACCTGTAAAACCTGGAGAGGAGTTGTGCTACACACATTGATTTCATTTATTCTTAAGGATTACAGCAAAAGACATTTTTACAAGATGAATGTACTGAAACTGTTTCCAGAGCAGTGTTATTCCCTTTTACGAACCACACCCCACCCCTAGAGAAACTGAATGTTTTTCTTAGTGTGAGGCACACTAATGCTGGCTGAAACAGGGCGGGTTTGGGCTGGCTCAACTCTCCCCCGGTTCACAGTCAATAATCCTTCATGGTTTCCCTTTTGAATTTTCATGTTTCAAATTCAGCACAAAATGTCTTCAGTCTCCGGATGATTGAACAGGAAAGTCAGTCCCCTCTGACCCTTGTGGCCTCAGAGGCCAGAGGCTCAGCGCTAAGAGTTTGGGCTCGCAGGGTGCCCTTTCCACCCTGCTGTGGAGAGGGGCCCCCCACCCCCCACCTGTAGCTGGCCTTGTGATGCTGCGTGCACCCACCTGGACCTAGGACTCGGAATAGCTTCTCACCCACGTTTATTTGGGTCGCGTCCCTTTATACCGCCCCATTCTGTCTGCACTGACAAGTATTTCTTGAATGCATGCTGCATGCAAAGAGCCAAGCTGGTTTTACAGGACACACAGCAGCATCCAAGACGTAAGCCCTGTCGTTAAATAAGTGGAGCGTGAGTTGGGAGACGAGACCAGCTCAGGTGAAAATATGCTTAACGGTGCAGACATCGTGCGGCTGGGCACTCCCGGGGCGGGGACGCCGCCTCGGGAGCCCAAAGAGGTGACTGTGAGCCCGTTGGGTGGGAGAGGCCTTCCCGGAGAAGCTAGGACTTGAAGTGGCTGTCGAAGGCAGGATGTGGCCGGTCGGGGAGGAAGGCCGTGGGCGTCACAGGACGCCAGTGCCAGGATGAGCAGACCTGCAGCAGGAGCCACCCGGCTCAGACCCGGTCCTCCCACTCAGCTGCCACCTGAGCTGGGTGAGTGGCTGCAGAGCCCAAGCTCCCGCGCCTCGCCTGCTGGGTGGAATCGTGGTGGAGCCTGCTTCAGGTCGTGAGGGTTCAAGCACAGAGAGTGGGCAGGAGTCAGCTCAGGCTGCTGCGAGGAAGCTCCACAGACTGCAGGGCTTAAACCACAGACGTTTATTTCCGTCTGGAGGCCGGACATCCAAGATCACGATGCCAGCAGGTTGGTTCTGGTGGGGCCTCTTCTCCGGGCTTGCTGATGCCACCCACGCACACACTGTGGACGTGGTTTTAAGAGGCCTTGTCTCTGATACTCACTGAAACTGTTACTATGAACAGATGTAAATTCTGGGTTTGACCTCAAGTCAATGCAGACGGGAGGAACTGGAGTGGGCAGGAAGGCGTGAAAACGGAGGTTTTAGACAGGTCACCCCCTGGGAGAAAACTAGGTCAGCGGGCAAGGGAAGGTCCCACGGGCTTCTCCTCTAAAAGTTATCCTGCTGAGATGAATTTCTCATTACACGGAATTCACTGTTCTAAGGTATACAAATCAGTGCTTTTTATTATGTTCACCATGTTATACAACCATCACTGCTACTGATTGCAGGACGTTTTCCATCACCCGAAAAGGAGACGCCCTGGCAGACACTCATCTACGTTCTGTCTCTATGGATCTGTCTGCTCTGGAGATTTCATAGAGAATCACACGTAATGGTCCCATTGTGTCTGGCTCCTTGCACCCAGTGTAACGTCTCCAAGGTTCATCCACGTTCTCGCACGGACCAGAGCCTCGTTCCTTTTCATGACTGGACTCTCCGTGGTCTGGTCAACCATCTTCTGTGTGTCCGTTCATCTGCGGGTGGGCCTGGGTGTCTCCACACTTGGGCTGTTATGAATAACGCTGCTGTGACCATCTGTGTACCACGTCTTGCCTGGACACACGTTTTCGAGTCTCTTCGGTATAGACCTAAAAGTGGAATTGCTGGGTCAGATGGTAAATTCTTAACAGTGTGAGGAATTATATTCTGTCTATCTTTGTCCAAAATTTGCCATAAAAATCACTTAAATATATGAGTGTCCCAAGATTTTGATAACATGACTTTATCTCACAAAGAGTCTCAAAGTGTGCCATTATATTTCCTGATTTAATACAGAGAACATGGACCCTCGGAGACGCAGGGTTTCAAAGTCAGCCACCTTCGAGCAGACAGGCTTCTTCTGACGTCAGACTCACCTGACACCAGGTCAGAGGGACTTCGTTACTCGTGGCGACTGGTGATGTCACAGAGAGAGCGGGTCACAAGAGGGTGACCAGGCCCTGGAAGGGATGGGACCAGCACAGCCCCCTCACTTTCAGGCTGTGGGTTTCCCGGTGGCGGGCGGGGGGGGCACATCCCCCCGAGGAAGAAGGAAGCCCCCCGGCAGTGAAGCCGGCCGGCGGTGTGCCTGCTACGGAGAAGTGGGGATGAGGTCCCAGCCCCGCACCAGACACGGCTGTGCCGTGGGTCCCAGCGCCGGGGCCACGTCAACAAGCAAAAAGGCAAGCAGCTCAGTGAAAAGCGGGCAAGACTCTCAAACGGGCGCCGCACAAAAGGTGCCCAAACGGCCAGAACCTGTGAAAATCCAAACTGATGCCTGCACGCCGCCGCCACAGGCACATCAGAGCCGCAAATGGGGAAAGAGGGGCGACCCCAAGTGACACAGGATGCAGAGGAAGGCAGAGATGCGGGGCAAGGACCGCACTGCGCTGTCTCCGCACACGTGGGGGAGCACGGACCAACCAGGGGCCGATGAGGACGTGCGAGAACGGGACGTCTGCACGGCTGAGGGGCGGGGACGTGGTGCCACCACCCTGGAAACCCACAGGGGGGCACGCAGGAGCTGACTGTGCACCTTCCCTGGAGGCCAGCAATGCCACACCCAGAGGGACCCCGACAGGAGGCGTGCCTGTGCTCAGAGGACACGTCCAGAAAGCTCCCACGTCACCATGAAACACAGCCCCAAAGTGGAAGCAGCCCAGGGACACAGAGCCCTAGTCTGGGAACCTGGAGGTGGTTCTGGAGGTGGTCCCTTCTGGCCCGGTCCAGTCCCCGCACCTGCTGGGACGCACCCCCGGCTGTAAGCCTCCGTCCTCACCTGTGTCGTGAGCGCTTCTGTGTCAGCATAGTGTGCACACGTTTAATGTGCAGCTAGCGAGGTGGACGTGCCGGCTGAGGGCCCAGTGCTCTCAGGGGCGCGAGCAGGGAGGTCCTGCCCGAGCTCCTTGATCAGGTCACAGAAAGCAGCCTTGAATTATTGCCTACAGGGGCTAGATGACCTGCCCTGGAAATTACATTCCTTTCTTGCTTTTTTCCCCAAAGAGGGCGAGTTTCCTGGCTCCCGGTAAATGGCCCCCTTGAGCAGAAGCAGAGCATTAAATCCCGTCAGGCCTGGACCCCAGCCAAGGCGTCACAGAGGCCTGACCACAGGCCTGTCCTGTCAGGCACTCTCTGGGGTCTTTCCCGAAGGCTCTGAGCACCACCAGCAGCCTTCCCAGCACCTGAAGGCATGCTGGGGGCAGCTGGGGGCAGGGGGTGCCCCTCCACGGCTTTGCTCTTCCCCGATGCCAGTCTCGGGGACCCTGAGTAGGCCCCTTGGTGCCCTGCCAGGCCCACCTTCCACCCGCCACCCTTCAGTCCCCCGGGTGGGGTACCCGGAGCCCAGGCTCGGACTCGCACACACTCTGGCCTCCAGCAGTTGGGGTTAGTGGTGTAGCAGGTGTGCTGCTTCCCCCAGATCACTGGGACGTGGGGGTGGGTTCCTCCCCGCTCCCCGTGGTGGTCTGCTCCCACCCCCGGGGTTGGCCACATGGCCAGCAGCACACTCACGGGAGGGAGCCGGGCAGGCACAGGAGGGGGGAGCACATGAGCCGCACAGGTTTGCTTCCTCGCCGCACAGGCGCTGGAAGGCCTCGACCCCGGCGCTCCGAGCCGCACCCGGGCCCGCCGGCCGCTGGCGGATGTGACCCTGCCCCACGGAAACGAGCCCATTAGAGCCGGGCACTTTGCTCCATGGGCACGCACAGCAACTCCGCGAAAACAGCTATTTTCACCACCTTACAGATAAGGAAGCGGAGGCTCAGAAAGTCCATACAACCACCAAGGTCACACGGCAGGTGAGGGGTGGGGCCAAACTTCAACCAAGGCTCACCTGGCTCCAAACACTTGTTCCCGGACCATGCCCACCCGGGGAGGGTGTGTGCGCATGTGTGTGCACGCAAGTGTGGGTGAAGTCACAGACCAGGGTGAAAGGAATCGCACAGTCCTGCTTTAACACTTTGAAGAGAGAAGCAGGTGTATTTGAGACGCTGACAAAACAAGTTTAGAAACAATAGCAATCCCGCTCCTGGGTCTTTATTCAAAGAAAACGAAAGCACTAACTCAGAAAGACTCACATGCTCCCCAGTCCGTGGCAGCACTGTTCACAACAGCCAGGACGTGGAGGCAATCTAAGTGCCCACGAGCTGACGGCTGGGTAGGAGACGCGGTGTGGACACACAACGGAATGCTACTCGGCCGTAAAAGATGAGGAAATCCTACCGCGGCGACAACTTTGTGACAGACCTTGAAGGCATCGTGCTGAGTGAAATAAGTCAGGGAAAGACAAATACTGTATGATCTCATTGACATGTGGAATTTAACAAAGAAAAAACAAGTCCACAGATACAGAGAACAGATTGGGGGTGGCCAGAGGCGAGGGTTGGGGTGGGAGAAATGGTCAAAATTTCCAGCCTTAAAGTGAACAAGTCCTGGGGATCTAATGCCCAGCACGGTGACCATGGTCAGCAACACGGCACCGCATGTTGGAACGTTACCAAGAGGGTAGCTCTTCAAAGTCTCATCACAAGAGAACATGTTGTGACTACGTACGAAGATGAACGTTAGACTTACTGCACTCGTTTCACAGTACATGCAAGTGTCAGAGCCTCATGCCGTGCGCCTGAAACTGACACTACATTGCGTGTCAATTGTGCCTCAGTAAAATTTAAATAATAAATTTATTTTAACTTGAGGGTTGTCAGCTTCACCAAAATAAAAGAAAATAGAGTTGGAGGCGGCTTTCGGTGGTTCAGAGCTGGGAAGCCCGTGCAACTCTGGTCCAGCAGGGCGGGTCATAGACGCCTTGTTTCTCCAGCGCTTGGCATTCTGGCTCCGTGTTTTAAGTGTCTGCCCATCAAAACACCACTGTCGGGTGAGCAACTCGAGGTGCTTGACCTATGCTGCAACCCATCTTCCTGAAGATGGCCACTTGCTCCCTCCCTGTGCTGGGAAAATCCGTTAGTCTGCAGCACGCTGACAGCACTCGGAACCAGGGACCGCCGCAGGACACAGTCAGCAGAGGTGGTCATCGTCCCAAATCCTCTGACCACGTCCTGTGCAAAGAGAGGTGTTTCCTCAGCACAGGAAAGTGGCAGCGCACCAGAGTGTGATCTGTGTGAGTGCGCGCACGCACGTGTGTGCCTGCACGTGCGGGGTGTGTGTGTGGCGTGTGTGCATCTGTGCATGTGTGTGGCGTCCCTAACCCCTGCGTTGCTCAAGGTCAACTGGAGTTCAGTTTTGGAGGACAGAAACGCAAATCAACAGAATAGACTTGAGAGTCCAGAAAAAAACCTACACATCTACGGTCAGGTGAGTTTCAACAGAGCTCAAGGTCACGCAGCGGGAGGGGAACCACACCTCCCACAAACGGTGCCGGGACGGGCGGGTCTGCTCACCCAGGGGGCGGGTTTGCACCCCCCCTCACGCCGCACACAGGAACTGAGCGGCGTGGAGGAGACCGAATACAAGACCTAAAGCCACAGAACACTTGAAGAAAAAACCAGTGACTCTTTAGATGTGACACCAAAGCACACCAGCACCACCACCAAAAACAAAAGCAGATAAAACGGCCTTTGTCGAAATTAACATTTTTTGAATCATATTAAGAAAATAAAAGAACAACCCACAGGATGGGAGGAAATTTATGCAAATTGTATGTTTGATAAGTGTCTAGTGTCTGAAGTATATAAGGAAATTCTGAGACCTAACATTAAAAAGAGAAACAATAAAGTTTTAAATGGGCAAAGGACATGAACAGATGTTTCTCCAAGGAAGACACACAAACGGCAACAACACGTGAAAGGTGCCGGGCGCCGTTAGTCACTAGGCAGCGCACTGAGCGCCACGGAATCGCGCCCATCAAAATGCCTGGTGGTTAATTTACACTGCAAGGGTTGTGCACCTGATCTGCGCTTGGAAGGCTGTGCTTGGCAGGGGCCCGGTCAGTGAGGGCGCTCCATGCAGAGGAGCCACGTGTTCGATCCCAGCCAAGGAGGAGAGAGGACCCTGTTCAAAGGAAGGCCGGGGCTTTGAGTCAGGGCTCAGGGCTCCGCGGACCACGTCAGGAGATTCTGGAAACCCAGGGAGGGGACTGTTTGAAGACATCTCCACACCAGGAAGACCTGAGCATGCGAGCCCGGGAGGCAGGGTGGGGGCAGGAAGAGGGGACGGGCCCGGGCCTGTCTAAGAACCGGGCCCCAGGCCCTGTGTCCCCAGGACGCGGAAGGAGGAGGCGGTCCGCGCTCCCCCCCTGGCTCCAGCCCCAGCACGAGGCCTGTTTCCTTGTCTGAAACGCGCGACCACAGGCGGTGTGGACTAGCTGTGTCTACCCAGTCGTGGGCAGGCAGCCCTGGGGAGTTTTCTGGGGAAAAAAATTCATGGCATATTGTTCTTTGTACTGAGATACAATAGAAGGTTTTTTGTTTTTTTTTAAACAACCTAAAAACTCACATTGTAAACCTGTAAGTTGATCTCCTGGCTCCGGTCTGGCTTTTATTTGGGACGACTTCCACGGGGAAAGAGCCAAGCCCTTATTCTCTGCCGGGTAAACTCCTGGTTGTTTTTGTTGGCACCCAGCGACCTCACCTGTCCCAACTCCAAGTCAGCAGAAGCCCTCTGGGCCTTCTGGGCAGAAGGCGCCTTTGAGCCGAGACTCTGCCTGACAAGGTTTTCTGTCTACTTGTCTCCGCAGACAGAAAACCCTTGGGAGCTGAATCCACGGACACTGGAGTTACTGGAAGGCTGGTGCCACTGAGAGACCCCAAGAAAGCCATCCATTTAAAACTCGGGTTGAAGAGTTTACGTAAATAAGCCACGTTTCTTAAACTAAGGAATTGGTAAGAAAGCTTTTAGGAGAATGTTTCTTTCACGTCGCTGTGCTCTGATGTCTGCCAGCAGCTTAGTCTGTGACAGGACAGAGGAACCCTGGAAGTTGTCAGAAGTCGTGGATTCAGGCTGGGCTTTGCCGCTTGCTGGGCGTCTGGCCTGGACTCCCCGACTTTGCAAATTGGGGTAACGGTGTCCATGTCTGGCAGACGTGTGACGTGGTGCTGGGAGGTGGTGCTCGGAATCTAGAAGGCTTTCTAGGTTCTGTCTCGGGCTCAGCAGGGCTGCCCTGGCCGGAGACGTAGTGAGGCCGGCGACCCGCTCTGTGCAGCAGCCTCGCCCTCTGCGGCAGAGGCAGACAGAGAACCGATAACACGCAGGCGTTTATTAAGTAATTTATGAAGTAGACGGTCCATGTTCATAAGTGACAGCGAACGGAAGTCCAGGGGACTGTGAGCTCTAACAGACCTGACTCTGGGGAGGGGGCATCTGAGTCTGAGCCGAGCTCCCTGCGTTGTTCAGGAGGGCTGCCCCTCAAGAGAAGCCCATGGGCGGGAGGCAGGGTGCAGAGGCCAGGCGAGCCTGTGAAGGGGTCACACCCTGGCGTTGCCACAGACAGACACATGGACAATCAGCAAAGGGCTCAGGCAGGTGCGGTGGTGGTTGACCAGGCCAGGGCGAGGGACCAGGAGCGGGAGGGATCCATGGGGCGGGGGGCAGTGCAGAGTGGGCTGGGGCCCTGATGGGAGGACTCCGCAGGGAAGGGAGGAGGGACAGGGCAGGTGACCTCTCACGCACTCTCAGCCCGGCCGCGCCCTGGGCCGCCTGCCCTACACCCCTTCTGCCGTCTGTGCCCGCACCGCCCGTCCATCAGCTAGAGGCTGGCACGTGGCCAGCTGACCAGACTGTCGAGATGGACACGTCCCCCGAGTTGGTTGGCCCGCCATCTCCCAGGCCTTCTCCAGGCTAGGGGAGAAACGCAAACCCTGCCCCGCGGGGAGGACGGAGGCCCTGGCGGGGATGCTGCCCTCCCAGCCCCGGACGTGACCCGCGCTCTGAGGTCTGGAGACCGTCACCCCAGACACACGATGCCGGCACACCGGGCCAGCCCTCCTGTCTCTCAAGGCCTGAGCTCCCCACGTCAGACGGACATCCTCACGTGGGACTAGAAGAATGACGCGAAGCCCCAGCCTCACGGCCACAGTGGGTGCCCAGAGCACCGTGCCCGCCTCCCTCCCTCCCTCGCTACCCCCCACCCCCACCTGCAGTGGTGGTCCCTCCTCCTCCTCCAGCTCCTGACCCTCCGTTTGGCCCCAGCTCCACCTTGCATTCCTCTGTCCCCATCTCTTCCCCGCAGACTCTCCTGGAAACGCCCCGCACTGTCACCGCCACCAAGTCCCCAGACCTGTCCCGCCGGGCCCTCCCTCTGATCCCCAGTCCTGCAGCCAAGCAGCACCGCGATCCCAGTACCTCCGAACTCAGTCCTCCACTCCTCCTCCCGCGCACCCCTTCCAGACGGGGTTGTCTTGACCTGCGACCTTCAACTCATGCTCTGTTGATGTGGGGTCACCCTCAGTCCACATCCAGGAGCACCTGGTCCTGTTTTATTACTGAATCCCTCCTCAGGGGCTGTCTGGGTTGTGTCCCCATCGACCCTCACCCAGACGCCTCCTCCCGCCAGACGCATCCATCCACGGCCCAGTACCACGCATTTCCCAGGTCCAGGTCTGCTGTGTGATTTCCTTGCTGTAAACCTCAGAGGTTCCGGTTTTCTGACGGAAGGAAGCCTGAGTTCCGGGACGGGGCTGTCAGACGTCTGGAATCTGGACTCATCTTTGTTCACTGCTCAACAGACCCGTCCTCATGGGTCCCTTACAAACCACTTCCAGCTCCCTGAGCTCATGATGCCCTGGGCCCAGACCCAGCCCAGACCCCCTCTGGGAGGCCCTGCAGGGGCTCCCGCGTCCTGCTCTGACTCCCATGACCCGGGCGTGTGCGTCCCATGGGCTGTTTTTCAGCTGCCTGCATCCCAGAGGCTCACTAATGTCTATTTATTTACAACTTCCATGAATTTTTTATTTAACGTTTCCCCGATACATTAACTGGAGCTTTGAGTGGGGAAGGTGCGGGGGCATCTAACTTGTAGAATGAACGCCCAGGTCCTACAGGAACTGTCCGGGCGAAGCGCTGGTTTGCTGAGCGGGCGTGCCTCCTCTCCCACGAACAAGGACGACCAGGAGGCGCTGATGCCAGGTCCGGGCTCCTGGGACGGGGCGGGCGGCAGCCCGGTCACGGCAGCCCGGGGACCAGATGCCCCAGCTCGGGCCCACACCCACCTTTCAGTACTAAGCTGCTTTTCTGGCTCAGCTTGAAAACATTAAGTTTGGTCTCGTTAAGAGAAAAGGCTGGTGACAGGCTGCTGTGTTCCTTCACGCGCCTGCAATCAAAGACGCCCTGGAGCCTGCTGCAGTCCCGGGACGAGTGACCTTTCCAGGCTCAAGGGCTTGGAAGCCAACTTCCCCTGCAGGGCCTGGGCACGCCTCGTCTTCAGCGGGATCCAGTGGGGACGAGGAAACTGCCATTCGCGGCTGCCCCGCCGTTAGAGTAACCAGAGCAGCGCTGGGCGTGAAGCAGGTGGAGAGACTCTGGGAAACTAAGCACGTTTCCATTTTTCTCTTTTAAAAACAGCTTTATTGATGAATACTTGGCATAACAATAAACCGCATGCACTTGAGCTGTGCAACTTGATAGACTTTTACAAAATGGTAAGTGTGTGTGTGTCTGTGAAGCCGCCACAGGCGCGGCAGCGGGCTCACCCGTACCTGCGGAAGCACACCAGTTTGCCTTTTCTGGGATTTTGTGAAAGTGGAGCCATAAAGCACGCGTTCTTTCTCTCCCGGCTTCGTCCACTCCGAGTAATTATTCTGAGGTCCGTGCACCTTGTGTCGGGCGTCCACTCCTCTACACGGCTGAGCAGAGCTCTGTTTGGGGTTTTTCAGGCTGAAGTCTAATCGGGTTACACTGCCGGGTCAGTTTCCGGCGAGCAGCGTAGCGATTCAGTCGTACATACGTGTGTATTCTTTTTCACAGTCTTTTTCATTACAGGTTACCGCGTGTTCCCTCGTTTCAGAGAGAGAATCAGGGAAGAAGTCTTCGCTGCAGGGCCCAGAAGCCCCCCAGGACGACACAGCTCCCCGGCTAGACGGGGCCTTGTGGTTCCCAACCTGTCAGCGCCCGCGGAAGCTGAGGGCCAGGGGCGGCTCGCCCAGCGCCACTGCTCACGTCCCCGCCTTGGAGACCGGCCTGCTCGACATCTGAATGCAGACCGGGCAGGGGGAGGTGGTTCAAATGGGAAAGGAAAAGTCTGGATTCTCCTGAAAGACCATGCAGCAGGGAGGCATCCTGCTCCACACTTAATGACACGCCACACCCGGCAGACTTCAAAGGGCAGATTCCCACCACAACAGTGGCTTTGGGACCGTGGACACACACCCCGCAGGGCCCCGAGCTCAGGGACACGCCTGCCCGCCCGTCCTCTCCAGATGTGTCAGGGGTTGGTACTTCAGAGCCTCTCTCAGGGTGTCTCCGAGCACGAACCACTCCGACTGGAGAAAGACGTTCCTTACACAGACCCCGAGTTCCATGCGTCCTCACATCCCCTGAAACCCCCTTCCCCCAGCTTTGGCTTCTGCAGAGAAGGGAAGGCAGGGGCTGGACACCCTGGGATCTCCAAACAGGGAGGGAGGGGACCATGCCACTCACTTTCGGGCCTCAGGCCCCGCAGTTTAAGCTACAAAGTGTTTTGAGGGCTCTGGTTTGTCTCAGTCCATCAGCTCCAGAGCTGGTGCCTGTTCTTGGGCTGCAGGTCCACCTCGGGGCCACGGGGCAGGTTCGGACACAAAGGTCTACACGGGACGACATTTGCAGGACTTCACTTCAAGGTTTAAACCAGCGCCTTAAACAAACCATCCCCAGCACGTCCACATTTGCCCTCATCCTGCCGCTCCACTCAGGCAGCGCGGGGTCTAACCTCCAGGGGTCTGGAATCAGGCAGGTGCGGCTCAGGTCCGCCCCACCACCTGCAGGCTGGGGCCTTGGGGCCGTCACTCACCCGTCTAAGCTACGTCTCTTCCTCCAGCAAAGGCGTGATAATGATGGCACTGTCTCACAGGGCCCACGAGAGAGCACGGTTAAGACCGCGCCAGGCAAATACCAAGCACTCAACACACGTTAGCAGTTTCGTTCCTAGCGGTCACCAAGTGCCTACTGCTGAGAAAGCACCAGACGCTCGAGGCCCAGGTCAAATGTCACCTCCGCAGTGAAGCCTTTTATGATATGACCCCCAGACTGCCAGGAACCTGGCCCGGCTCCCCACCCCCACCCCGCAGCGCCTCCTCTGACAGCCAGTGTGGTCAGCAGCCTGCAGCGGTGCCTCCGACCTCGACCCTCGGTGTCTGTGCTCCACCCACTTCCTGTGTCGCTGCACTCAGTTTACGGAGCTGACCCCGCCCCGAGCCTCACACCACGCTGGGCGCTGAATATCCCAAGACGAGGGAAGCCCAGCCCAGCTCTGGAGCAGGATGTGGGGACTCCTGGCAGCGCAGAGTCACAGGAAAAGCACAAGAGCGGACACTTCAGAGGCGCCCACAGAGGGCAAAGTCCCGAGGTGGGACGGAGGAGAGGTGGGGCTGAGCAGGGCCACCGGGGTGGGCAGGTGGCAGTGCCCCTGGACTCAGGTACCACTGGCAAAGGTCTGGAGAGAGTCTTCCCCAAACCTTGGAGCTGCCCCCCAGCCCCGAGCTGCACCCCACCTCCCAAAGTTCCTACACACGTCTGCAGGTCCGTGGGTGCCGCCTGGGTCATGGGCGGTGACCCAAGTCCCTCCCGAGCCCCTAACCCAGAGAACTTTACCCGCCCAGGGTCTGGTTCCTGCCCCGTGCTCCCAGCGGCTGGCTGGACCCCTCTGATCAACAGCAAAGCCCCCACCTCCTGATACAAGTTCTCTGTCCCCGAAACTCCTGTCCTCAGCTTCACGTCCTCAATGTGGCCCTGCTGCTGGGTGGAAACCAAAGACGTCTCTGTGGTCGGGAGGATTTTCCAGCCCCGGGGTAAATACAAATAGACTTTTCCGGTTTTCCTCCAGTCACACCAGCACTTACCCCCCCCCAAGTCGTTGGGCCATCCTCCCCCCAAGGAACTCTTCTGACACGTCCCTGCTGAGGTCAACGCGACTCCTGAGCACCTGGGCTCTGATCCATCACGTCCTTGATGAGACGAGGCGACCTTGGGAGACTGTTCTGTGCTCCTTTCCTTGACCTTGAGCCTGTCATTGTCACTTTCTAAAGTACTTTCGCTCCCCTGCACGTTCTGTCGCCGAAGTCACAGAGGGGGCTGTCTGCAGACCGCGCGCAGTGAGGGCCCCTGCCGCACCTGAGCCACGCCGCACTCTTGAGAACGTTCCCCATTTTCTCCAGCACATTGTCACTCTTCCCTCCCCCCAGGACGGCCACCCCCTCCCAGCCCCACCTCCCATCACCAAGCCCACCTGCCCCCGAACCCTAGCCTAACCCTACCTAACCCACTAACTCCATGTGTGCTTCAGACCAGCGCCGGCCCGCTGGCCCGGCTGGGACCCTCAGAGCCGCACTGCGCCCTGTGCTCAGCCGGCTGCCCCCCAGGTGTGGGCGGGGGAGGGCGCTCCTCCGAGACCCGTCTGCCGCCCGGAGTCCAGGCAGCACGCCCGGCTCGCGGCAGGCACAGAACAGGCGCTGTCGAGTGAACTAATTTTAAAATGTGCCAGTCTGCTGGAGTGCTCCGTGAACCTCGACAACGGACACTTTAACAATAGCTTTTATCGTTCTGCCGGTTACTTTAGAGCTTTAGTTCTTATAAATAAATATAATATACAAATACATTTTTACATAGTTATTATCTTTTTGTACAGAAAAGCTAGAGACAAAGATCTTTAGAGGAAGGAGGAAGTTCGACAAAAAGCAAAAGAGAATTCCTCCGAAGAGTTTCATCCAAAGGAGAGAAACAGTAAGGCGTGAGCTAGCAAGGAGCCTGCAGGGAGCAAAACAGCCACTTTCTTTGCAAAACAGCACAAAGGTGTTGTTCCCCGAAATATTCCACTGCCACGTCGTCGCTCGTCTGGGGGACGACGTAAAGATGTCCCTTCTTCTGTCTCAGTTGGAAGTCCCACCTGGTCCCAAATGGGAAGCGCACGGCTGGCTTGTAGAAATGAGAACTCACCCCGAGGTGGCGGCCCGCGTCCCCACCAGGAGACGGAGGACCCAGGGCGTGGAGGGCGCGCACTCGGGTGGGGGTCCTGCGGCTCTGCGGGGGGCCTAGGGTGGGTCGTCTGCTGACTAGATCTGCAGGAACCAGCCGCCTGGAGCCAGGTGCCTGTGGGGGGCCAGTTGGAGAGCTGCTCTGTTTAATTGCACATTAATATTAAAATCAGACACAGACGCTGCCCCAGGGAGCCAATTCTCACTTGCAGGAGGGGGAGAGGGTGGGGGTGGGTAACAGCTCCGTAAGGAGATTGTTTGAAGAGTCTCTTAGTTGTCCAAGGGTCTGCGCACAGACTGCTTGGTGAACACCGACCACCAGTTAAGACGGATGAAACCAGAAAATCCATCACACTTTTCAGGGATGTTTTGAAGGAAACTCCCAGGGGCCTGCCCAGGGCCAGCCCCCTGCTCTGGCCCCGGAGCCTGGCCAGTGGGTTGGTGGTGGGGGCTGGTTCCTCCAAAGGCAGGTGTGAGTTAGCCTAGCGCTGGAAGCCGGAGGGAACCCCAGCCCCACGTGGTCCTCTCACTTGGTGAGAAATGCAACAGCCGGCCGCCTGGAAGGGGGGCTGTGAGGCCAGGACACTGCTCAGACTGGGTGAAAAGGTGTGTGATTTCAGTGTTTAGGAATAAGCAAGAAGAGCCCTCAGACCTAAGCAGGAGGGGTGAGGCGAGAACTGGGAAGCGGGTAGGTCTGGACCCGAAGTCCCAGCAAGTTTCCCACGGCCGAGGCCCCGCCCAGTGGCCCCCAGTGCCCCTGGTCACCGCTGACCTCACATCCTTTTCTCATGCTTATTTCGCAACGTCACCCAGCCACGCGAATGTCAGGAACTCTCTTCCCCCCGAAACTCGTGAATTGGTTTTAAAACCTCTTTCTCAGCAAGTGTGAAATGAAACGTTGGCTCCTTTTGAAGTTAATCCGTCTGAGAAGCTGCCTCACGGCGACCCAGCGGGCCCACCGCGCCCCGAGCCCCTCCTCCCGCGCCCCCTGGGGACGCTTCTTCCCGAACGAACATGCCTGGTCGGGTGACTGCGCGACTCACACCTGCCTCCCGTGGCTGAGAGGACGACTCCCGTCAGGTCCTGTCTGCCTGGTCCTCGAGTCTAACTCTCCAAAGACTGTCAGTCCCCACCCTTCTCTCGTCTGCTGGGACGGTCGGGACCTTGCGGGGACGTCAGGAGCTGCTGGGAAACACTCACTGTCACATCACGACGGAAGCGCTGCCCCCGAAAGACAAGCCAGCCCTGCGGCGCGGCTCCCCGCCCACCACTCCGGGGCCCGGGTGGGGACGCAGGCAGAGAGGTGCTCAGGCCGCGGATCAGGCACCTGGGCGTGGACGCCGTGCTGCCGCGCCCCGAGCCCCCGCACGGCGGGGCCGCGGGGCTGCCGGTCAGCTCGTCGGGACAGCGCTGCCCTTCGGTCTCTGTCTCACGTCTGCTCAAGGTCCTCTCCTGGGGCCTCTCAGGCATTCTGTTTTGTTCCACGCCGCTCACCCTAACTTTCCTCCTCTGCAAAGCGATGCCAAGTATCCATATGGAGAACATCGCCCTGACGCCGGACGTGGCCCCGCAGAGAGAAAACGCCAGGACATCTGGCCGAATGTCTCTGTTTCAGCTGGACACCGTGTGAACAGGCTCCTGCAGCCTAAACCTGTCTCCGGCCTTGACGATCCTGAAGGTCACCTCGTGGGAGCAGGAGCAGAATTCCCCGAGGAGCACGGCCCCCGGCCGCCCCCGGCCGCCCCCGCCCGCCCAGACGCGCACACACATGGCTCACAGACGCCTCACCCGACCCCCTGGACCACGGCACCGGGCGGGGGGCGAGGGTGATTGAAGGGGTGAGGAGGCCGACCAGAGCTGGGGCCACACGGCATCCGCAGCACCAGTGGGAGCAAGTCTTCGACGGCACGCCTCCGAGGAGCGCTGGAAGCAGGGCTGGTGTTACACCTTCACAGGACGTCCCCTTTGGGGTGCGGGTGGGACCCCCTCACGCTAACTGTGCTGCTGTCCCTCCCTGCAGACTCACAAGGGGTGGGTGGCCTTTGAGGGTCACTCCCCTGGCCCCCTGCCTCATTCAGACGAGAACTCCTCCTGGGAAGCGCCTGGCCTCAGAGCAGCCCCGGCCGGCCGGACCAGCGCAGACTCTGGGACATGGCTTCACATGAACACGTCTCTGGTGGGAGGCGGGTGATGGGCCGTCCCGAAGGGCCATCCTCCAGAGAAACAGGTCCAGCCAGAGGGCCGTCTCTGCGGCACTAGGACGACCCCCCGTGGGTCACGGGCACTGAGAGTAATGGGCGTCTTGGAGCAAGAAGAGTGACCATAGCAGTGTTTGGGACAGGAGATCAGGTGTGACGCTGGACGGACCAGCGTTCCCATTGTCAGGATGTTCCGGGCTCTGATCCAAGGTACTGTCAGCGATGGCGAAGGTTCTCAGAAGGAGAAAATGTGCAGTGGAAGGAGCCAAGACAAGGAACATGAGCCCTTTGCTGCCTTTCCCAGGAGACGGCCAAGCTGCGTTCATGACGGACCTTCCCGCTCAGCTCAGACCTCTGCCGGGTCCCTCCCCACACCCCTGGGCACGGACGGAGTCTAAATGCCCAGAGATGTCAGTCCAGGAAAGTATGTTTTCTCTCCCATTTAAAATGTCTTTGCGAAATGTGGGCTGATAATAAAATATCTTAAAAGAAAAAAATTCTGCTGGGAAATGTCATTAAGCTGATATGCTATTACTAACGGAAAACCTGAAGTTTATTTTCAGGGAAATCCACCTCCTCTGTAAGGGGTGCTGCCTTCCCGCCTCAGACCAGGGCGTGGACAGAGACCAGCTCCGAAGGCCTCCCGGTGTCCTTTGACGGAAAGGACTCACTCATGCTGAATGTCATTTGTCACCGTCTGATCCTGGTGTCAGCCAGTCAGGTCCCAAGTCCACGTGCCGTTCCCAGCCTCACTCTCAAGTCTCGGAACCTGCAAGTCTGAGACAGAGACTGCTCTGTGCTCAGAGAACTCAACCAATTACAGGATGCAGTGACTGGATTAGGAGAGGAAACCCTGGGGCGCTGTGAATGATTCAACAAGAATACACCAAGACAAAACGCTCAGCAAGGTGGGGTCCGCCACATTCGGCTGTCGGCTCATGGAGGAGGCCCAGGGACAATTAAGCCAGCTGAGGCCAGAAGGCCCCAGCGCTCCGTCTGAGAAGCCAGCATTGAGCGCGGACGTGGGGCCCCTCGGGCAGGGGCAGGGGGCTGCCGAGGGAGGGCCCCAGTGGGAGAAGGCGTGGGGGTCCCTGCTCTCGGAGGCAGCAAGGAGACCCCTCCACGTTTAAGGGGGCATCTGACTGCCCAGGGCGTTTTTCCCGCTCTGACTCCATCCCTGACCGCAAGACAGTCAGTCGGACGGTGGTGGCCAGGACCACTTTGCTGCATGCTTTGTGACCACTTTGCCCTGTTTCGTCAGGATCCCGGTCTCACCCTGGTGTCTTGGGGACTCTGTCATCTTTCCTCCCACTGACTGCTGCTCACTCTCTCCTGCCAGCCCCCAAGGTCATGGCCACACCAAGGACAGGAGCAAATGTCATAACCCAGATGTCGATCAAGCCTTTCCTGGGGGCCACAGGCTGCCCGCCAGGGATGCTGTGGGAAAGTCCCCGCCGCCAGAGGAAGGGGAGCCCTGGAGGGGTTGTGTCCTGAGAGTGGGCCACAGGGCCCTTCTCAGCATCCTTCCCGGACCCTGCTCCGCCCGGGGTCCCACTGCCGCAAGTTCAGGAGGTTTGCCTGCGTCTCCTGGACTCCCCTGCAGCACGAGGCAGGGCTGACCACAGCTCGGGCCAGCGTCTGGGCTCAGACGTCCAAGGCCTCCTCCCCTTTCCACCCCTAAAGGGCCATGTGGCCCGAGCAGAAATCTGTTTTCTCATCTGTTGATGGGGTGTGACCTCAGGTGGCTCTGGTGAAGGTCCCACAAGATGGTGCCCACAGCCATCGCAGGTGCCCTGTGAACCCAGTGTCACCGTGGTCACCGTTCTTGTCCTTGTTCTTGCCCCCAGTGACCCGGGGAGCACGCCCGCCAGTCTTCACCTGCATTCCCAGCGCAGTGCCTGGTGCAGGGGGCTGTTTGTTCGCAGAACTGCAGTGTTTCCAGTTCAGCCCCATTCCTGAGCCGTAGACCCGTGTCTCATAGGCTTCCTGTGCACATTTGCCTGGAGGTTCCGAGAGCAGTCAAACCAGGTACCCAAACTGGAGATTAGCATCTCTTTGCCTCACTTACTTCTCCCGAAAAAATCCGTTTCTCTTCTCTCGTTTCTACCCGGGGGACAGACACAAGTCCCCACCTGCCCGAAGTCTCCATCCGAAGTGTAGCCCAGACTCATCTCTCCTCCACTTCACAGCCGGTTAGTCCCCGAGGGCTCTGAGTTCTACCTGCGAGGGTCCCCTAGTTCTGCCCCTTTCCTCCTCCCTCTGAAGGACAGCCCAGCAGGAATCAGAAAAGACTGGAGTAACCTTTAACGAAGAAGAATATGTAAAAGTATTTCCGTACATACACGCATGACCGGGTCATGGTGCTGGACACCAGAAACTGGCACATTGTAACTGACTGTGCTTCAACAAAACGCAAATAAATGACCACAGCAACACAGCGCAGGCAACGCGAGGGAAGCAACGGACAAGAGCGGCTCACAGGCCCCGCTTAGCTGCCTGGTCATGGGGGGGAGGGGGGGGAGTCTCCTGCCTGTGCGGCCGCAAGTCCCTGAAAGGGGTCCAGCTCCTAAGGTGCACCCAGTATGTGGTCAGAGGCCAAGCCGGGTGTCCACAGGCACCGCCGGTGCTGGAACCGTGTTCTGCCATGTTCCTCTACCCCGATTCTTCACCTGGAACTGATCAAAATGAAGGGAAAGCTATAATGTGTTTGAGCGACCAGTCCATCCAGCGATTTCCCATAGACTTTTAGTTGTTGATTTATTCTTAACTAATTATTGTTATGGGGACAGATCAGAGGACACATTTACCAGAAAGAGTCACCATTTGGGACAAGAAAAAATCCAGGCAAAATGATGAAAATTTAATAACAGAGCATGGCTCTATGTACACAGACTTGAGCTCATTTGATCTTCACTGGCACCAGAGCTCAGAAGCATGTTATTAGTCACAAAGCAGCGTATATCGCAGGATTCCATTCACATGAAACCTCCAGAACGGGCAAATCCACAGAGACACAACGCAGATGTGTGGCTGCCCAAGACTGGGGGAAGGAGGGAGGGTGACAGCAAGGGGCCACCCCTTTCTTTCGGGTGACAGAAATGTCCAGAACCTGACCGTGGTGATGACAGCACGATGACTGAACTACACGCTTTGTATGGATGGACTTTGCGGTGTGTGAGTTACGTCCCAGTGAAACCGCCCCTTAAGGAAAGTGTATTGTGCCTGCGGCAGCCGCCCCAGGCCCCACGCGACCTTGAGAGGGCGTTCCGGGAGCAGGAGTCCCACCCGCATCCCGCTGCGGGTCAGCTCCCAGCATCCTGCCCAGAGGTGTGAGCCCGACCTCTCAGGCGAGGCGCCCAGGGAGGCGGAGGAGTTTGGGGATTCACCCCGAGGCACAGGACCGAGGAGTGTCCGGTCCTCCCAAGGCCGCCACTGGTCTGGCCACCTCCGTCCACCCGGCCCCCTGCTGCTGCCCGTAACCCTCAGTGACCAGAAAATTTGGTGGGATTCGGGAACCTCTTCATTTGACACCTTCTCAGAGGAGTCAGCCCTGCAAGCAGCCACAGGAGAACCTTCTTGGATCTCTTCGGGGACACCTTTCACATTTGGCCTGTTTTGATGTGTGGGCCTGACTTTTCAAACAGGACAGCCCAATTTTAAAAGTAAAATCCAATCTGGGAAAATGTTCTCTTTTGGGGGAAAAGAGAGAATGGAATATGCCACGTAACCATGAAAAAAATCTTCATTTTATTTTGTTTTTTTATAGCACTTCCTGGGGAATGATTGACACATAAAAAGCTGTGCACATTTGCTGGATACAAACTGCCGGGCCTGGGGAGGGGTTTGCACCGTGACCGTCCCCACCCTCCACGCTGGTCGGTCAGTGGAGGGGCCCCTAGAGCGTCTGGAGCAGCCGGGAGACTGGCGCTGCCCCGGCTCTCCGCGGCCACGTCCTCACCCCGGGGACTGGCCGTGGGCTCCAGCGGCCGTGGCGCTGGCCAGCTCGGTATGGTGTCCTCTCTCCTGTGCTCCCAGGGCCACCTCCTCCAGGACTACAGCTTTGCTGCTGTCTCTGTGCAGAGAATGTGTCCTCCAGCCTACAGCTCTCCTGCCTCCCCAGGGTGTGGTGGACATACATCTGCTCTCATAGAACCACCGCACCCCTCCCTCACTTCCTGCCCCTGCTCCCACCCCCTCCCTGCGGTCCCCCGTCACTCCTGAGGCTCTGCGCTCAAGCTACCACCCCACAGCACAGCACCCCTGATCTAAGCCCCTTTCTCCTACCCAGAGCCCTCAGGCCCACATCCCCACCTCCGCCTTCGGTCTGCATGGCTCCCGTCCGGTTCAGAGAAAGAACCAGAGGTTCCCGCGAAGGCCTCATCCCCCTCACCGACTCCATTCCAGCCTCCCTGACCTGATGCTCCGAGCACATCCCTGCCTCCAGGCCATCTCCCATGGGTCCCTCGGCTCGAGCCCACCCTGCACCTCCCGGCCTCTGCTCTCAGGCCGCATCACCCAGAGGCCCTCCATTCTGCACCTGGTCCCTGCAGTCTCCCTCGTCCTCCGCCACTCACCACCAGTCACACGACGTGACTCCGCGTCTTCCTCCGGGAGCGTAACCGCGGCACGAGGGCCGCCACCTGCTTTGCACTCTTCACTCCCGGCCTCCAGCGCCCAGAGCAGATGCCGGCAGATGCTCACGTCTTCGTTTCCGGCTTCGCGGACTGAAAGCGCAGCCGTGCGGCTGGACCAGCAGGACGTCCCCCTCGCCGCTCCTCGCACACCTGCCTCTGGATGACATCTGAACAGAGCCCTCTGCGTCCCTGCCGCCTTCAGGTGCTGAAAGCAGCCTCATCCCAGGCACTGAGCAGTCTGGTCCAGCTCGGTTTATCCCTGCAGCCCCCACCCCTCACCACCCACCACCTGGCCCAGGGCCGCAGAGTGGGGACGGGGGTCTCCCACCACCTTCCTGCCCACCGTGGAAGCAGCTCGGGGCGTACAAGTGGGCACCCCCCAGGCACCCAGGAGGGACGGATGAGCAAGGGGTCGACCTCCCCTCCTGGCAGACACCCCCCCAAGCAAGGACAGACAGGCAGCGCTCCAGCTCTCCTTGTCCTTGTTAGAAGGACAAGGCTCTCCAGGGAAACCCTCGCTAGCTCCGAGGAGTCTCTCTTTCTCTGTCACAGGCAGGAGGGGAGTGTCCGATTAGAGGTCCCAGGGCCAACTCCGGTGACCCTCAGGAGGCCTTGCTCAGACGGGCCACACGTCCCTGGTGACGTCAGGCACTTGTCAGCTGTCACTTTAGCTGAGACTTGGCATCAAAGGAAAACATCCTTTTTACCATCTTCTTAGAAAACTTCTCCCCCGAAGACTCAAAGCATCCACTTCAGAGCCGCGGCCACTGGGCGACCAGGGTTTCTCACTGGGCTTGTCCCGAGTCTCCCCCAGGGCAGGCCCCAAGTCCCCACCGTGTCCTTTGTAAACAAGGGAAACACAGCGACCCTCGGAGGTGGGCACCCTCCCAACAGCACCCTGACGGCCGCCTCACTCGCCCCCAGAGAGTCGCTCCTGCCCGAGGCACTGAGACTCAGGCGAGGCCACCTCCCTCCACCGCCCCTCGGGGGACACTGCCCGGTCCAGTCACATGGACTTGAGGACGCATCCGTCTGATTCCTGGCGTCTTCCCGGAGCCTAGTGCTCTGCATACAAGTGTTCTGAGGTCCCCTGTCTGTGCCGAGTCTGTCCCCCTGCCTGTCCCCACCCCTGCTGTTGCAAGTGTGCGTCACTGTTCGTTCCGTGCACATTTGCTCTATGAGGGAAATGCATCTGCACTGCGGAGAGGGAGCGATCAGCAAAATAAATACTCAAACCAGACGAATTTCATCCAACGTCCACAAACCAGTTCCAATCAAGAATTGAATCAAATTTCAACCAACCACAAGTTGAAGTGAGACGTGTAGCCATGAGCACTGTCCCGCGCTCCCGAGACACAGCCAGCTGCACTTATGTCCTGGGGACACAGAGGGAGGAAGCCACCCTGGACACGCTGCTCCCACCCCCGAGGGGACACGCCAACGCCGCTAGCCTCACGGCTGCCCTGAGGGAATTACCCCCTCACCCCACACACGCTGTGACACACAGCCCGCATGTGCACTCAGGTGCCGGAAGTGGACCCTTGGTCTTTAGATTTTCTAAAAGAGGTAAACACAGGTTTTTTATTTATAAACGATATCCAGACCCCGACTCCAGTGACGTGACACAGGGCCGCGAGGCTGCAGGAAAAGGAAAAGAAAAGAGGAATGCGGAGTTTCTTCACCTTCAAGCCAAACCACAGAGGAAGAAGCAAACCGCTGCATAATAACGTTTTTTTAAGTAAAGCTCCAAAAGGTTGAAGGAGGGGCCAGGTAGCTCGAAAAGGCAAAATCCCAACGAGGCAGACACGCCGGCAAGGCTGCTCCTCTTGCAGAGCCGCCCCCTAAGTGCGGCTCTGGGCCCGTCACCAACCCCACACCCACGTCGCTGAAAAGCAAGCGCCTCTGGGGCCAGTGGTCGGAGCTCAGGTGCCATCCAGGAGAGCGCCCGGCGTCTCTCACACCGCAGTCAAAGGACCTCCAGCGCCCGGTCCCCTCTCTGCGCGGCCCTGGCTCTTTGCAGGGAGAATTAAACCGAAGAGAGCCAGTTGTTTATGCGAGTAGTTTCTGTTGCTCTCGGAGCCGTGTCCTGGGCCTCCTAGGAAGGCCCTAGGAAAGCAAGCACGTCCCTTCCCGCCCACAGCTCGGAGGTGTCTCCGTGCGCCTCGCACGCTCCCAGTGACGCTGGGAGGTGGGAAGGGGCCTTGTGGGGAGTTACACCGGGAAAGCCGCTCCCAGTGAGCCGCGTGCCTTCCCAACGCAGTCCCACTGACACCCAGGACCACTCCGGGAGCAACAGACTGGGGAGGAAGTCCAGCCTCCAGGCCTGCTGCGGACCAGCCGCTGAAGTCAGCCTCCTTGTCGAGAGCAGCCCAGCGGGGATCTGAGTGTGGCCACATGCTCACTGTAGTTTGAGGTCCGGCCACCCTATCCTTCCCCTCTCTAGTCTTTGGACAGATGAAGGGACCATCTGGAGGAAGGGTCATTTTATCTGATTCACACGAAGGCCTCCCACCGGCTGAGGGAGGAGGACAGAATTATGAGACATTCCAGCTGCCGGGGGTACCACGGGCCCTCGCCTCCCACCCCTCCGCCCCTCACAGCACAGGGCAGCAGCTAAAGGTCAGAGAGACCAGATGCCAGAGCCACTCGCTGGCAGCCGTGAGGAAAAGTGCACATCTCCCAGCTCTGCACGCACGTCAGGGGACAGAGCGGGCTGCTGTTGGCTGGGTTTTGAGGGCAGAAAGAACGTGTTTGAGCCACACAACTGTAATGGGGAAACACGTCTGACTCCATGTTAGGTCTGTTCCGTTGGCTCCAACCCTGGGCTCTGCGTCCTGGGCTGAGTCCTGCCGGTTCTGCACCTTTTGTAGAAGAATGTCGCCTGGAGCCTGACACGGACGGGAGAGCCCGTTCTCCAGGCTCCGACCCTTAAGGGTAGGACATGTCTCCACTCATACAGAGACAAAAAGGTGCAGGACAGAGAACAGCATTGCCTTGTTGGAGGTTTACAGGAACATCTCAGCCTGGCCCATGGGGACAGCTGCAGGAACAAAGGCTTCCCACACCAGGAAGTTTGCAGCAACCAGGCACACCCCCACCCCTTTCAGGAGCCTGAACTGTGCCTTGGGGAGGATGGTTCTCCAGGACATGAGTCCCCCATCTTGGTCTGTCAGCTTTCTGAATAAAGTCACTCTTCCTTC
Source organism: Camelus dromedarius (assembly GCF_036321535.1). Classification (NCBI taxonomy): domain Eukaryota; kingdom Metazoa; phylum Chordata; class Mammalia; order Artiodactyla; family Camelidae; genus Camelus; species Camelus dromedarius. The sequence continues at coordinate 1,371,482 of NC_087441.1, forward strand.
CCCTGCACCTCGTCTCCTGATTTACTGGCCTGTCATGCAGCGAGCAGAACGAGTTTGGACTTGATAACGTAATCACAGCACCGCATAATTAAAAACTGCCAACTAAGCTGTCACTTGCCCTCGGTTACTCTAAAGATTTCTTAATGCCGAATTGCTCTCTTTCTGGAAACCACCACAGCACGTCTAGAACGTTCCAGCATCCTGGGGCGTAAACAGCTGACTCAGCTCTCTCACCAGGCGAAACCCCTGAGAGTGTTGTCGGTCCTCCCAGTGTCAGGAATCACTCTTCAAGGTTTTCCTTCCAAAAATGACGTGTAAGGGAGGAGTGTGCCCTCCACCCAAGGAGGAGAGGACAGCCCCATGGTGAGGTCAGTGCAGACCCAAGGCGAGGTCAAGGCCAGGCCCCTCTGGCAGGGTGGCCGGAGGAGCTGGTCACACGATGACAGAGATGAACAGCCTCCACTAAGCAGAAGTGAAGTGGCACGGTCACGTGGTCCTGGTGGCGTGGGGAAGTTAAACTCTGTCCAAACACTGTTCGATACTCACAGGGAATCACTAGTCCCCCCTCGTTCATGTCACCACCTTAATTACAAGTGCACTGAAGGCCTTGTTAGCAAATGTGGGAGGAGATGAAAAGTGGAAAAATAATGGTTAGAAAGTCAGTGCTTCCAGCAATGAGCAAGTGGAGTCTGAAAATAAAAACACACTGCCACTCACATTAGCGCCCCCCCCCCCAAGAAACTGCGTAAGTACAGTGGTAACAGCTGTGTGCGAGGTCCATGGGGGAAGACAGAACTCTGACGAGGGACATCAAATGACACGCAAAGAAACGCCCTGCAGGGGAAGACCGGAGGGCACCTCCTCCCGCTCCACCTGTGAACTCGCTGCGGTCCCGCCCGAAATTCCCGCGGGGGGGTTGGTCGCAGAAACTGGCAACCTGATTCTAAAGTTTACGCGGAGAGGCACAGCCCGAGACGCCAACACTTTCACATTAACCCAGATAAAGGCTGACGTTGATCTGGAACCTTCTGGCCATCAGAAGACAAGGTGATGGCGGCAACTGACCAGGGGAGACACAGTCGAGGGTGGGGTTTCCCTCCCCGAGGCCTGAGAAAATAAGGCAGACCCTCCAAATGCCAAGTTCTCTTTAGCCTCCACCCAGCAGAGGTACTTACAGCTGCCTCGGCTCTCAAAACACACTCTTCTATTAATTTTCTGGGTCATATTTTTTACACGTTTTTTTTACAAGCTCTAGAGAACACGTGCAGTTCGTGCCAGTGAACCATCCCCCTCCAGCTAAACCACTGCTCCCGCAGTTTGGGTCCCGGGCACCTGCCAGACCCCAGACGCCCAGCACTGGGAGGACAGACACGGTCCCAGGGCAGCCTGTTTGGATTGCAGATTCCCCACATTTAACAGAGGAGACAAGGGTGCGACACTGACGGCTTGCTTCCACCCGCCGAGTTGGGTGCATCGTCTGTGCCTCCGTTTCTACATCAGGAAAGTGGGCGTGGTAACAGTACCCGCATGACAGAGTCACCACGGAAACGTGTGAGTTGACACCTAGGAGGATGCTTGATGCTTGGCAGCTGCTCAGTAAATGTCACTGTTACTTATCAACACCTTTGCTGCTTGTTCTCCGGAATCGTGTCCCAGGTCGTAATGTCCGATGGGCTTGTGACAATCGGCAAGGGAAATATAGGGAGAAAGCTATGCTAACGTGGCTGAACAGACATAATTCAAATAATTTTTAAAAAGCTAAATGTTTTAATTAAAATTGGTCCATTTTTATTCGTCAAATGATGTGTAATTTAATTTTTTATTAAATTTGCAGTGTTGCATTCATTTCAGGTGAACAGCAAAGTGATTCGGTTGCACACACACACACACGAGCATGTCTGTTCTTCCCCGTGAAGGCTGCAGGCTGACAGCATCACAGCCAACCTTCTAAATCAGAGTTGGTGACATGGCGAGAATGAGGGCAGATGTCCCTCTGGCCACCGAGGAGCCCCAGTCACAGCTCAGGCTTCAGAGCCTATGGGGACGGCTCTCCACACCATCGACAGTGGACGGGCCGTCTTGAGGGTCTGTGTCAGCAGCACTGGGGGAAGCAGCGTCCCTGCCTTCAGCCCACCGGTCCTCACATGACAAGGTGCAGGCCCTTAGTCTCCACGTGTGTGACGGTGGAGACGTCCTTCAAAGAACGTCCTGCTTCCTAACGTGCATTCTAGTTTCCCGGCGGTGAGGGGGCGTGTGGGCATTTGGGGGCCCCCTCGTAGAACGTTACTGTTTGGATCTGTTGGGGCTGCTGTACCAGAGCACACGCACGGGGCCCTCTCAGTCCCAGGGCTGGACGTCCAAGATCCAGGTGCCTGCAGACTCAGCGTCTGGTGACAGCCTGCTTCCTGGTTCACAGACGCTGTCTTCTCCCTGTGTCCCCACGTGGAGGAAGGGGTGGGATCCTCTGGGCCCCATTTGACAAAGCGCCAATCCCATTCAAGGGGGCTCCACCCTAATGACCCAATCACCTCCCAAAGGTCCCACCTCCTAACACCATCAGACTGGGGGTTAGGATTTTAACACAAGATTTTAGGACGACACAATCATTCAGTCTGTAGCATTTAGCATCCATAATCCACTCCCATTACATGACTACAGTGACCTGCAATCAGTGTCACCACCGGAGATGAGCCTACACTCCAAACAGCTTCTGGGATAGGGCAGTGACCCCCGCTGCGGAGGGCTGATCTCGGGATCCAGCAGGTTAGATGGGGACCCAGGGCAGCTTAGACAGCGCAAACAGGCACGCCCACGCGAATCAGGGATGGCTGCTCAGGTGGCGTCGAGCAGGCAGACCCAGGGCCCCTCTCGGCCAGCGTGGCGAAGGAGGGCCGGCTCCCAGGGAGAGGAGTCCTGGGCCCTTGCCCGTTCTCGCCTGGGTCTGAGTGCAGGGGAGACACCAGGAGTACTTCAGAACCTTAGAGCTGAACCCTGCACACCACCTTTCCCCGCATGTCCCTGGAGACTGGGGGACTTTGCCCAGTCAAAATCCTGTAAAATTAGGGGAATGCAATTGTACAAATACAGGAACAAAGTAAATTTGTTTTTGGAGAGAGGAAATAGTTACACAAATCGCGGGAGCTGTGGAGATTCCAGGCCCTTTCTTCTGAGATCTCCTGAATAGTTTACCCAGAACGTCTCCTGATCGCAGCCTGGTCGCTTCCCCGTCGCTGGACAGTGCCCGGGGCACCGGGCTCGCCCGGGCCGGCGCCGCGCGGTCCTCTAGGTCAGGACCGCCTGCTCCCGCTCCAGGGACCCAGCCCGAGGGGACAGCAGCGTCCTCGCACCCCCGGGAGTGTGGGGCGGGATGGCTCCTGGCAGACGGAGGACGGTCCTGTCACAGGGCGCTGAGCAGGACACTCGCATTAACGTGCCCCTGAATGGGCACCAGCACTTGAAGCCAACTTGACGCTTGACGAGCTCCAGGCCAGGGCCACCTCGTCCACCTGTGTTCAGCGCTGCGCTTGGTCGCAGGGCGAGGGGACATGTCAGCCCTAAAGTCCATGGGGTGTGCCCCAGTGAACTGAACCTGCAAGTACTAAGCATGGCCTACTTTTACTTAGAAGAGGACTGAAAGGGCTAAAACAAAGCAGGTGGAAGCCGGGCGCCCTCGCGAGGCCTGTGGCCTCAGCCAAGGACGCAGCGCCCGAAGGAGCCGCCCCACCTCGCACGGCGGGCGGAGCGCCCGTGTCGCAGCTGCGCCCGGGGCTGAGCCGTTCAGCCCGGGCAAGCGCAGGTTTTCAGTTCAGGCTGCGCGAGGCCTACCGGCTGTAATCGCACTTCGCTCCTGAGTGTGTGGGGCGGTAGCCAACAGGAATCACTGTGCGGGGCTGACGTCTCTGTGGGAACGATCGGGAGACGCGAAAAACAGGGCTGCCCGCTGTGGTCATACCCTCGTCTCTTTCTTTCACTGTCGTTTGAAGGGAGACTTTAGAGCACTTAACATACTTCCCACACGCACGCAAAGTTTACGTCTTGGCTGATGGATTTAAGGTGTTTAAAAAAGCCTCTGTTGGGTTGCAATGCAGACAGGTCACCGCGCCCACCTGGGACGGCGGGCTGCTCTGAGTTCATACCCCTAGAGTCCTCACCACGAGGCACGGGGGACACATATCAGAGGCGGAGGCCGCGACGCAGGACAGCACGTGTGTGCCTGAGGGACGCTGGACCTGCGCTCCGCGTGGCCTGAGTGACAAAGGCCCTCCTCTCTCACGTTTTAGTAACATCGATGGGAAACCTGACGTGGAGTCACCAGGCTTCGGACGAGTTGAGCTGACAGGACTCAAAGGGATCTTTGAAAATACCTTGAAGATAAAAATGATTCCTCACGATTACTGAGCTCGTTGACACGCCCTTCACTTGAGGCGCCAAAGTTCACGGCGGGGAAGTAGCCAGCGCAGGAGGCAGCCTGCGCGGAGACACACAGCGAGGCCGCGCTTCACGGAACTAAGCCGGCAGCGCCGCGGTCTCAGCGCAGAGGTGAGGGCGGAGCCGGCGCAGGAGACAGGGGCCCCGACGGCGGCCCCGCGCGGGGGGCGGGGGCCGGGGGCCGCTGAGGGCGGTCTTGACGGGCACACGTCGGGGGGGCGGCTGGCCTGCATTGTGAGGGGTAGGAGGGTGGGAAACGCCTGGGGTAAAGGTGAGGGGAAACACGCTAAAGACAATCTGAGGTCAGGCGTGAGGGGGACAGGACGGGGAACAGCTGAGGTGGGGCTTGGGAAGAGACAAGACGGGGAACACATCGTCACAGGGAAGAGCAGACCAACTCCACGCGAGAGCTGTGCCTTTAGCTCCAATGCCGGGCTCTGCGTCCTGGGCTGGGTCCTGCTGGTTCTGCACCTTTTGTAGAAGAATGTCACCTGGAGCCTGACATGGACGGGAGAGCCCGTTCTCCAGGCTCTGACCCTTAAGGGTAGGTCATGTCTCCACTCATACAGAGACAAAAAGGTGCAGGACAGAGAACAGCATTGCCTTGTTGGAGGTTTACAGGAACATCACGGCCTGGCCCACGGGGACAGCTGCAGGAACAAAGGATTCCCACACCAGGAAGTTTGAGGCAACCAGGCACAGCCCCTCCCCTTTCAGGAGCCTGAACTGTGTCTTGGGGAGGATGGTTCTCCAGGACATGAGTCCCCCATCTTCTCAGCCTGCTGTCCTTCCGAATAAAGTCATTCTCCTTCCCCTGCACCTCGTCTCTCATTCAATTGGCCTGTCGTGCAGCGAGCAGACACATTTGGACTCGGTAACAGTGAGAGGCAGAAGTTGAGGGGGAACAAGATGAAAAACATCGAGGTAGCACAGGGGTGGGAGGATGTCTGAGGTAGAGTGTGAGGGAGCGAATGGGGCACGTGAAATGGAGACTGTCTGAGGGAGTGCATCGGGCTGTGCAAGGTGGAGAATGTCCAAGGTAGGCTGGGAGGGACGAGAGGGCAGGTGTCGGAGGGGGACACGAGGAGCTAGGTGGGGGACATCTGAGCCAGGCTGTGAGTAGGGCCGAGGGGACCCACACCTCCAGCCGGGAGCAGATGCGTGTCCCAGGACCCGGGCCCAGAGCACCCCCACGTGCCCCTCCCGTGGCTGGAGTCCCTACATCTGCCCGGGACCAGGGCTCGGGGACCTCCATCCTCACTGCCCAGGGACAGGACTACCCACCTGCTGCTGCTCGGTGCTTCCCGGACCCTCCTCTGAGCCCCCAGACCCCTGAAAGCAGAGAGACCACCCTCTCTCTGCACACAGACAGGCTGAGACTCAGCTCAGACGGCTCGAGTGTAGGACGTGCCGAGGGCCGCTGGGCTTTAAACTCGGGTCTGTGTCCATCCGTCTGTCTCTCCAAGCTCGGGTCTGTCCGTCCCAGGGCCCTCAGCCAGGCCCTCAGCCCAAGCGCTCAGAGCAGGGGGGAAGCGGGTAACACGGAGGTGGGGACAAGTTCATTTCACTGGTCATCTTTCATTTTTTATTTGTTTCTTTCTTCTTTTTCTTTTTTATCAAAGCCAGTCGGTTTACAATGCTGCGCTGCTTCCTGGCACACAGCACGGTGGCTCAGCTGTACACGTGCCCTCCTTTCCCTGTTCTTTCGCACTCTAGGCTGTCACAGGGCACTGACTCAGGCCCCTGTGCTGCACAGCAGGACCTGCTCGTTTGTCTGTTTTACATACAGCAGTGTGTCCATCCCACCCCCTTTCCCCCGGTGACCACAGGTTTGTTTTCTATGTCGGTGAGTCTGTTTCTGCTTTGTAAGTAACTTCATTTGTGTCATTATTTGGGTGGACCTGGAGCCCGTCATACTAAGTGAAGTAAGCTAGAAAGAGAAAGAAAAATGCCATATGACATCACTCATATGTGGAGTCGGAAAAAATGTCACTGGTAATGTTTTGAATCACTGGCTATTGAGATGAAATGCCTCTGATGATGAAAACATTTGCAGCTGAAAGACATCTTCAGAGCAGAAGGCGCTGGCTTTTCAACCAGCATCACTCGAAAGGGGACCCGCCTGCAGAGGGGTCTCCCACGGCTCAGGCCTGAGAACAGGGCCCTGCCTGGCGTGGTCCCAGGTGAGCCGGCTGGGCGTTATCGGCAGTGTCAGGGGAGAAGGTGGACACCGCGTGCGCCCACAGAACTCGCTGTCCGGCCGGCCAGGCCTCACGCGCGGACTAAGGAAGCGGGGGGCGCCCACCCCGACGCCCGCTGTGACGGGAGGGGGGCGGCTGCCTTTGCAGGGCGCCGTCGGGTTAAGCAGACGCAAGAGACAGCGCGGTCGCTGCGCCACTTTGCGTCTTGCCCGGCAGCTGGCTCTGTCACACGGTGATGCCTACTAATTTTTTCCTTCAGGCAAAAGCACCCCTTCCATAAGGACCGGCACTGGGTTTGCCGTGGCCCCTCTGACGTCCGGCACTGGGAACCTGTCCTGGTCCCACTGCGGCCAGGCCCATCTGCGCAGGGGAGGCGGGGATGCTCTAGTCCGTGTGAGGAAGGCCCCTGGGGTCTCTTCCGGGCGCCCTGCCATTCCCCTCCGGCCGCGGGGCTGTGCTGAGGTCGGACGGCTGAACTGGTACAAGTCCTTCCGCATGCAACGTGACGCAGGGCGTTTCAGCCCGTGGTGTTTCATGAGTTTGCAAGTTTATTTCCTAGAGGAGATGGGGGGTGGGGGTGTGATGTACAAGCCCGCGCTTACATGGCTGTGATGTCACGCCGACAGGAGAGACGGTATGGTGATGAGCCTGGTAGTATCTTAACCAGACTGAAGGGTGCCTGGGGGACCACTGTTGATTTAGGAACCCAACACTTTACCTCCCCTCATCAGGATCCCGCAGCCAGAGGCACGTATTTTTTTAAATACCTCCCGTTACCTGCTGTAAGAGGCCTTTCCTGGCGTCTCCTTCCAGCTTTATTCTATGTAATTACAACGTGCAGTGCCGCTGACACCCTCTTGGCTTCCTTCTTTATTGGTCAAGGACTGAGAGGCACCTTGACCAGAACAGGGGCAAGTCCGTGGAGCAGAAAGCACGCTGGGAGTGAGGGGGACCTGTGACCTGCATCCCCACATCCCTGCGGGGCTAGACCCTCCCCCAGGGAGAGCTGGGAGCCACCGGGCGCTGTGACTTGCTAAACGCCAATCAGCACAAACGCATCAAGGAGAGGCGAGCAGTGTGACAGGGGAAAGCTGCAGGCTTCAGTCTCCGGGATGCAGAGGACGGATGAGAAGGGTGAGTAACGCAGAGACGCCTGCCCTTCTGAGGCAGGGGGACTGACCTGGAAGGAACCATGGTTTACACGCTTAAAGCAAAGGGACCCACCAGCAAGGACCAGCGCTTTCTCTGGAACGGGCTCAGCTCTGAAAGGGCATCGGGTTGGGGACTTCCTGCAATGTCTAGAAGAGCGCAGACAGTCACGACAGAGGAGGTGACCCCATTGCCCAAGTGCCAGAAGCTGCCTGCTGAGTGAGTAACGCTGAAATTACGCCCAGGGTGTGTTTCAGGAAGTAACCATTTCACTTTGTAAAATGTTCGCCCTGGAATAAAAACGGTGTCCCAGGATCTTGTCCTCGTGCAAGCTAACTCCACGTTCGTGGGGGCCACGACCGGAGACCGTTCAGGTCTAGGAATGAGATTTGGAAAGCAAGCGTTTATAGACACTCACCTACCAGTGTCCACACTGCAGTGTGGACTTTTTGCTACCAGCTCGATATGTTTTCAGTAACTCAAGGCAGGCTCATGGACAGCACAGTGCATTTCCCCAAGAGCTGCCACATGACAGCTGAGAAACTGAGACTTAACACAGAAGTGCTCACACCTGGAACATATGCAAGTAAAACTAAGGGCTCTTGACAGACATCTTCCTTGAATTCATCTAATCCAGACAGCCCTTTGACAGGGACACTGACCAAAGTGACGAAGCCTCTGGGATCTTAAGGGCTGACCGTGATGACCTTGTCATGAACCCAAGGACTCACCATGCACCTGGCTAAGACATCTGGACACTAAAGACATCACACCTCCAAGCATGGCACACCTGCGAGTCACAACGTGGCTGCAGCCTGCCTGCCACTGCATCCACCATCGCCCTTCCCCGTGGTCTCTTTGCTGGGGCCCCAGGAGACTTTGATACCCACCTCTGGGCAGGTAGCCATGGTTTTCCTCCACCTGGAATGTCTTTTCTCGCTCTCTGAGAAACTTCCACCATCTTTCCAGAACCAGCTCTTTACAAGTCTCCCCTAATTCCCTGTCCACCCTGTCCATCCCTTCAAAATTTCCCCAACCGTTGTGCAGTTCCACGGGATAGGGTCTGCTTCAGCCTCGTTTAACCTCACAGGATTTTAAGTTCCTCACCTGGAAAATGAAGGCACAGTTTCCATGGTTTCTAAGATCCTTTCCAGGTCAGTTCTCCTATGAATTTAAAACTCTATTGGAAAAACTGCAGCAGAACGTCCAGGGGCAGGCAGCTGAAAAGCCCTGAGCCGGGGACCGGAGGGGACGCGGGTGGCTTCCCAGCCCGGGCGCACCTCGGCGAGCCTGCTCCTGGGGCTCCTGGGAGCTGCCTGGGTTCCCCTTCAGGGGTGCTGACTGAAAACAGACCAGCACCTCGTCAAGTAATCAATCACCCCTTTGCCAGGAAAACCACACATAAGAGAAAACCCACGGAACAGCAGTGGAGCTGCCAAAGCCTCCAAAAGTACGTTAGAAACCCTGCAACCTGCTGCCTCGTGTGGCTGAGAATACACTGCCGTGTCCTGTGTCCTGAGGTCATCGAGCCCTGTGGGAAAGTCAAGGCTTCTGCTGTCACTGCGCTAAGGGGCATGGAATCCCGGAGAAGTCCCGGTGTTTCTTCGCCCAACACCTGCAGGCAGGAGACGTCTGTCACACTCAGCCCCAGCCCAGCCACGGCTCAGGGCGCACTAGGTCTGTCCCACGTGAGGCCACACGTGGCTCTGCCAGCTTCTGTGACGTTGGCTGGAGCCCAAGGAGAGACAGCCCAGGTCACTGGTGTGACCCCACTGGCATGTCTCACATCAAGGCCCCGGCCATCACTCACCTCCACTCTAGGGGCACCAGAGCACTCTCCACAGGGACAGAACAGATCTGTGGGGGCACTGGGCGTCCGTGTTGGAACAAGTTTTTTACAAACTCTCCCATTAAAGAAATTTTTCTACTTGAGCTGGGAACTCAACCCAGTTGAAGCAACCTGCCAGAGCAGCCTCCTCCCAGCTTGGAAGGGGCTTATCTGGGCTGACCCGGAAAACGGGCCCTGGGGCTATTGTCCTGTAAGGATGGACCCCGCACGGGCCAGCTGGTGGTCCCCCCTAAACAGCTGGGCTCCTTGGAGAGGATGGACAAGGGGCTGTGCCTTCCCACTTGTGTCTGAGCTAAAACAATACCAACCTCTTTTATATCTGGGACAAAAATAGCTCCTGGTCCTGACAGCTGTAACTGCAGAGAAGCAAACAGCATCTCACAGCAGCCTGCTGGCTCCATCGTTTCTCACGTCCTCCAACTGGAGTGTCGGCCCTGAGAAGTGACCTCAGGAATTCTTTTAATTCTTTTTTAATTCTTTCCAATCAGCCCAGACACTGTGCTAAACATGCAGTAGCCTGGCTGTCTCCCCGCAAAGCTGTATCCTTGCCCCCATGTGAGAGCTGGGGTGGGCCGGGGCAGAAGACACACCAGCGCTCACAGCGAGCCTGCGAGGAGGGAAGCAGCTGCGCCCACTGGCCTTGCAGGGTAAGCCTGCCCACTTTGGGAGGTTAATTGGCAGTATGTGAAAATTGTGCAAATTATTGATGCTTTTGCTTCTTGTCCCAGCAACTCAGCCTCTTTGCACAAAGATGTTTATTGCAGATTTCTTTTTGAAATAACAACAATAACATTTAGAAACCTAAAGGTTCTAAGTTGAATAAATTGGATAAATAAAATACAGGATAGCAAAATTCTGTAAGTCCTTAAAAATAAAGGGAAAGCTATGTTTGCACAGAAGTATGTAGATGCCCAGATCTATTTATTTAAGTGACAAGTTGCCTGACAGTGCTTACATCTCATACATGTACGTGTGTGTTTTATACGATAACAGTACTGCATGTTATCTGTGTGTGTGTATGCGTGCATTTGTACGACGGTACATGCAGAAGGGGAGCCAATGCCTGGAAGCTTGCACACCAAACTGCAGTTTAAAACGGCAAATCTGGAAAAGCAATGCTCCTCTCCCTCCAGCCCCAGGAACCCTCATTCCAAAGAGCTCCTTGTTTCCCTTCTGCCATCCAAGCTGTCCGTTCAAACAGGTGGAAACGCCTCCTCCCCAACATCACTAATCCGTTCTCCTTTTCTTTCTGGTATTTTGTGAGTTTTGTTGTTAAAAGTTCACCGGAGCCAGCTGCACTCAGTGTCGGAGCACGGAGTACAGAGTGCTGAGAGGTTCTAGAACCTGGAACGTTCTCTTTCTGCAGCTTTAAGCTTGGCAAGAGAGATGCAAAGTTTTGAAAAACCAGAGAAGCTACAGATTTTCTACGTTACAGAACTTCCCCTTATAACTAGCACAGAAAGCCCACGAGGCATGCCAGCCTTCTGCTGAAGGAAAGTCCCCTACGAGCCATTCTGGGAGACGGTCCCAGTGTTACAGGCACAGTGGGGCCTCACCTGACACGGACGTCCCCGTGTCCCCCAGGAGCCCGGGCCACGGTGTCATCTGCAGGCTCGGGCTGCCACCTCCTGGAAACAGGCAGAACAAGACAAAAGGCAAAATCAAAAGCAGGTTTTGCTCAGAGGAAAACTCTAGGCAGGAATGATCCTGGTCCCAACGGCTTTATCACCTTCTGTTCTTGGGAAACAAGGGTGTGACAGGCGCGAAGCTGACAACCCCACACATCTCAGTGGCCGTGGGATGAGGAGGGGCCTGGCTCAGAGCTCAGACAGCTTTCACACAACTGCAATGCTGTCTGAACACCATGTCCAAGGACCAGGGATCCCAATTAAAAGTGAAGTTATCCACGAGGAACTTGATGCTGAATAACCTTGTCACACGCAGAAAACCGTAGTCACGTAAGCACGAGTCGTGCGTGAAACCTAAGCGCAGACTCGCAGATATCCACGCCCTCAGTCGCTCGGCACCAAGTGGAGGGCGCCTCTAACCTGCTGCTAAGACCAAGGTGTCTTGAACATCCTTAGAGATCATCCCAAACCCTATAATTAACAAACCCCCCAGCAAGCCTCCCCCTTGGCCGGGACAGAGCCCCCGGGGGTGGCGACAGCGACAGTGGCGACACTGCCTACCAGACTCCGCGCAATGGCTCCCGGGCCTCTCCGCACAGCAGCCTCGTAGCGACAAGGGAGGGGTCCTGGGTTATCATCATCATACAGGTGAGGAAACAGGCAGAAAGCGTGCAAGACGTGGGCCTAGGGTCACACACTTCTGGAAGTGCCCAAAATGGGACGACCCCATTTTATGTGTGAGTCAGGGAATAACAGATGCTTCAGATTTGACCCACTGATCCATTTGGGAAGTTCATTTCCAAAGGGAGAAAAGCTGCAGAAGGCACGCCAAGCCAAATGCAGAGGATGCCCCCTCGGGTCAGTTAGACATGCACCTGCCGGTGCCCATCAGGGAAGACGGCCGAAAGCTCATTCCAGACCCCTCCCCAGCGTCGGCGCACAGCCCACCCCACATTTCCAAGTCCGTCCGTCCCTCTCAGTGTGTGAGGCTCGTAGGGTTTTATCCCTGATCCACACGAGCCACGTGTCTGAGCCACTGGCTTTGTGGGGCTTTGTTACTGCCGCCGGAGGAAACACCCACGGGCTCGGGCTGGAGCCAGGGCTCGGGGTGGTCCACACTCCCCCACCGCCCTGGGCTCAGCAGGAAGGAACTAGCCTGAACGGCCTCCTAGATCGTTTCCAGTTTTAAAATCCAGTGATCCTTGAGACTAGGAAAGAAACACAACACACTCTTCACGCGGGTGAAAGTGGAAAAGCACTATCACGTGCACAGCGTTTGACATCTGTTTCCATCACGTCCTCAGAACGTATTTGGTCATGTTTCTCTCACCTTCTGCTAGACTTTGAGCCCTGAGGGTGACGGCTGTGCTGTGCCGTCCTGGGCCCAACACGTCACCCAGAACAGAGCAGGCCCTTAATAAATGTGTGTTCGTTAGCACAGAGAACACCGGTTTAGTACCCACGGCGCAGCAGGGCTGGGGGACGGTCCACATCTTATTTCGGGAGTCGGACCTCCTTCGTCTGCGGGAAAAGCAGGCGCGGTGTTTTCCTGCCTGTGATCAGCAAAGCTCCATCTGGTCTACGTGGGGCAGCTCTGCTCAGGGGCAACCATCGTACATGCTTCCAGGGAGCCTGGGGTGTCCTTCTGCCCCCCCGTTCCTGGAGCCTGCACCCTCGAGCGCCCAGAGCCCTCGCATGGCTAACCCTCTCTAGATGCCCGGGACGTGTCCTCCGTGAAGCCCCTCCCAGCGGGTTCCTAAAAGGCTGCCGAGCCATCCTCAGCGGGCTTACATTTGGGGCGGCAAGGGCTAGGCTAACTTCCTTTGACATTTTCACTCAATCTTCAAGGCAACCGCAGGTTGTCAGATAGTCCCTAGACTACTGATCGCTATTCTGTTTAACCCAGGCCTCTAGCGCATGGAAGGGTGTAGGATGCTCTGTTGGACAGCATGAGCTGAGCCATCCAATCAGCAAACGGGAGGTGAGGGATGGGCCTCGCGGAGGCCCCGGCGCGGGAGTGCTTCCCCACTCTCGTCTCTGCAGCGTGAGCCTCAGCTCGTGTTCAGATTACACATTCGACACAAGTCTGCCATCGAGTTGACACTTCTTGCATTTCTTTAAAAAGTATTTGATAACCACTTGGCCATACTGGGATAAGAAGGTACAGGATGAAGCCGTTGGAGCCTAGCCCTGGGCCACATGGCGAAACCGCCGTGGACAGACCTGCACCGGAGACCAGGTCCAGCTGGAGAGCGCGGGGACCGGGAGGCCTGAGGGACGGGCATGGCTGCAAGGCTGCCCTGGGAGGCCGTGCTCAGGTGCCACGTGTTCCAGGACATGGGTGCGCAGGTGAAGGAGGCGGCAGGGGTTCCACTCTCCTTTCCCCAAGACAACTGCGCTTTTCTTCGTAGGTTCAGGGCTACAGCCCTTCCCAGCGTGACCAGCAGGGCAGGGACTGAGCTTCAGATGCCCCGCAGCCCAGGCCCCAGCCCTGTGACGGCCCCCGGCCCCAAGGGTGCTGGGGGGCCTCGACCTGGCCGCCGTCATCACAGGTCTGCTCGCTGATGCTGACCCTAACCCACCAAGCCGCCTGCTGGTTTTCTGCTGGGTTTGGGGTCTTCCAAGTCCCAGTTCCTGAGGACGCCTACCCGCCTCATTCTCCCTCCAGGTTGCGGTCCAGGAGTGGCTCCCCAGCAGGGCCGCTGGGGAGAGTCCGGCCTGCTGCCCGCCCTCCCGGCCGTCGTCCCTCACTCCTCACTCCGTGTCTCTCCCGCAGCCAGGAGCCACTATCTCGTCATTTTCTTTTTTGAAAAGCCTTCCCGCCTTCAGTCACATTCTGCCTGGGTGTCTGCCTGGCCCTGGACTCTGAGCCGCGTGACGTTTTGCTGGGAAAGCAAGGAGATGACTAACGTGGCTGCACGTCAGGAGGGCTTTGAAACACGCGTTCCATTCGACCTGCGACGCCCGCTCCAGGATGCCCTCCTGAGGGGACGCGGAGAAATGCAGGCCAAGATTTATTTACAAACGTGTTCTCCAAGGGACCATTTGTAAAGGCTGTTCCCCACGTGGGGCCAGCTTGACGTTTTCCAAAGAGAAGAGCGGACCCGTCATGCCCCTCAAGGCCAGCGGCCAGCGGGCCAGCAGGGCGCTCCCCAGGTGCCACCCGGTCCAGCTCTCCGGGGGTGCTGGCCACACAAGTGCGTTCACTTCGCGAAGTCACGCAGGCACACGCAGAATTTGTGTTCTCTTTGTACGTTACACTGAAAGGCTTTTTAGTCCAGTGGTTACTTGAACGGAGATTTCTCTAAGGGAGACAAGTGACCGCTAGGCCCGTGGAAAGATGGTCGAACACCTCAGTCATCCAGGGACACAAAGCAAAACCACAGGAGGCCACGTCACACCACAGGATGGCTAGAATCAAAAACATGGAAAATACAGGAGTTGACGAGTACGTGGAGAGAAGGCGGCCCTCCTACCCTGCTGGTGGGAACACAAAACAGAGCAGCCCCTGAGGAAGAAAGTCCAATAGCTCTTCACATGGTTGCCCCAGGGTGGCCACGTGACCCCGCACTTCTGGTCCCAGGGACCAGCAAAGCCCCTCTCCTGGACCCGACGCTGGACTACAGACGGGCCCTCCGAGCCGGCCCCGCCCCGTCCTCGGGCGTGTGCTCAGGGCCCGGCTTCAGCAAGAACCCTAAGTCCACTGAACCAGAAGCCCCCGCCCTCATGTCCGACCAGACCCCTCGTGTCCCCCCCGCCCCAGAGGACATCGACCACGTGGCCTGCCTCCAGCAGGAGTCCAGTCGGTTGGTTCCGCCAGAAAACCCCTTACCCTGAGGTTTCCTCTTGATAGTTTTCCGTCCACCCACCACCCCTCTGCTCCTCCCAGCTCCGTGGCTATAAACCCCCGCTTGTCCCAGAACTGGGCCTGGTCCTGCACCGAGGGCTCCTTTCTCCTGTTGCAGTAATTCCTGACTAAGATCTGCTGTCTCCACTTTACTATCTCCTGGCTCTGGTTTTCTTTGACCCAAAAGAATTTAAAACATACGTTCACATAAAGACTTACATATGGACATGCATAGCAGCATTGTTCATAAAGGGCAAAACGACCCGAGCGCACACCGACTGGTGAAGAAGTAAGCTAGATGTGGCCAGTTCGCACAACGCAACGTTATTCAGCCATAAAAAGGGGCGGCGTCCCGACCCCTGCTACGACAGGGACGCGCCTTGAAAACAGACAAGCTCAGTGAAGAAGGCGGCCCTGAAAGGCCTCAGCGCGTGGCTATCCTTTCGCACGGCGTCTCCGGAGAAGCCGCGCTGCGGGGCTCAGCGGAAGCGGTGGCTGGTTACGGGGGCGGGACCCGCGGGGCGGGGGGGCGGCCGGGAGGCGCCACGCCTCTAGTCCTGGGATCAGCAGGGACGCGCACACCGCGGATCCACGGGCACCCCCTCAACTGCGCACTGAAGGCGGTGCTGTTTACGGCATACGAACTGTATCTCGATAATCAGAGGGAAAGGTTTTAAAAACCCAATGGCTTCTCGCTTCGCTCGGAGAAAAAGCAACGTCCTTATCACAGCCTACGACGCCCCCCCCCCCGGGGGCCCACGTCTCCTCTGCCCCCAGCCCGGGGTCCGCCCGCCCCGCCGCCCGCCGCCCCGACGAGCCGCCCGCAGCCGGCTCAGCGCCCTGGCCTGGGCGCCGCCCTCTGCGTCTCCCGGTGCCCAAGCCCGCGAGTCGTGCGTCACGCACAGCGTTTGCCGGACCACTGTGCAGTCTGTGAAAAATGCCTTCATAAGAAATGTAGGGACAGGGACTTGTACACGCGAAATAGCTTCGTGTACGAAATCACGAGACAGAACTACACTCAGTCCAATCTTGATCAAGTTAAATATGCAAGCGTGTGAAAAAGGCCCTAAGATGTGCTGCAGGCAAGCAAGGGGGTCGGGCCGACGGGACGCGCGGCCCCGCCCACCCCGCGGCTGTGCCCCACAGCGCGGCGCCGGCCGGCTCGCTCCTCCCCCGGCCACGCCACCTTACAGACTTACGGGATCCTAAGGAAGGCTGCATTCTACTGAGCTGAGAACCACCGCACCGCAAATGCTTGGCTACACAGCAGAATTGTATTTTAACGTTGCAAATTGCTCGGGGCACCGAGCTGGGTGAGTCCAGGGCGCCTCTGGTGGCGGCACACGAGCAATGTGGACTTTTTTCAACAGCCTTCTCTCTGGTTCATGTCTGTCTGCCAGGAGCCCTGTTCCTTCTTCTGCAGTTCGCGCCTCAGCTGCTCTCTGCTGGGCTGCAGCCTTCTCCTGGTGTCCACACCCCGCACCCTCTCCTGTAGAGCGCCTGAACCAAGAGAAAGGAAACAGCTTTGAAAGAATGATCTACCCCAAGAAGCAGCGCGCTGGGTCTCCGAGCCTTGACGAGCCAGGTCCCTGCGAGGTGTCCGGTCTCTTAGGCCCTGTCTCAGCGCACCCGCTGCCTCCCCTACCCTGGAAAATAGACCCCCATTTTGCTATCTATACTTTTTCTCAACACTAGCGTTGCTGTAACATCAGTTTCCACTTTTAATTGCATCGCGTGTTAAACAAGTATCTGTCCTCTCGCTGAGGACTAAAACCACATCTCCGCACGATTTCATGGGAACGTGCTTTAAACGTCGCCTCTACTTTTCTCGGGCCTGATGATCTGTGTGCTACTGCAGAGCCTCTGACGCTGTTTTCCAGGCCAGGCTTGGCGTCCGCCTTGTTTCCCGCACTCTCCGGCAGCCCAGGAATGTCTCCTCCCCTGTGAGAGGCTGCGCTGAGAAGATCCAGATGTGCACCGTCTTGATCTGTTATTTAAGTCAAGGAAACTGCCCCTCCCAGTTAGAGCAGCCTTTCAGCCCGCGGACCCCAGCTTGCAGTGGCTGGATAAACACTCTGCTGCTGGAGGACCGTCTGTCTGTCTGGGCTGCCTCTCACCAGCAAAGCCAAGTGCTCAGGAATTTCACAGGTGCCCTCTGACGGAGTTCTTTGATTTGTTTACAGTGCTTATCACTGTGCCGATAACTTTACATTCCAGCTGCTCAAGAGAGTGCTGCTTTGTGATCCAGACTTTTTCTCTCCTAATATTTCCTTCTTTGGGAAAGGCCCAGTAATGTTCTTGCACCTGTAAGCAGTCTTTTTACCCAGGAGCACACAGTGTCTTACTGCAGTCACCAGTGTCCACTTCAAAATCATGTCATCCCCAGCATCACCAGCACCATCATCACCACTACCACCACCATCATCATCATCATCACCACCATCACCATAATCACCACCATCACCACCATCACCATCATCACCATCATCATCATCACCATCACCACTACCACCACCATCATCATCATCACCACCATCACCATCACCACCATCACCATCATCACCACCACCATCATCATCATCACCATCACTATCATCACCACCATCACCATCATCACCACCATCACCATCATCATCATCACCATCACTATCATCACCACCATCACCATCATCACCACCATCATCACCACCATCACCACCATCACCACCACCATCATCACCACCATCATCATCATCACCACCATCATCACCATCACCATCATCATCATCACCACCATCATCACCATCATCATCACCACTATCACCATCATCACCAGCACCATCATCACCACCATCACCACCATCATAATCACCACCAGCACCATCACCACCACCATCATCACCACCATCACCATCACCACCATCATCATCACCACCATCATCACCATCACCACCACCATCATCATCACCACCATCATCATCATCACCACCATCACCACCATCACCATCATCATCATCACCACCATCATAATCACCACCAACACCACCACCATGATCACCATGATCACCATCATCACTGTCACATCAACTACTTGGCCAACAAAAACCTGCTGCATGGAGGAATTTGGGTTAAACTCTGACGACTACTTCCTCACTGTACTCTATTGTACTAACTGCATCTGCCTCCGTCTCTTCATCTGGAAAATGGAGACAATAACAGACCAGCCTAATGAGGGTTTGTGTGGGAGAAACAGGATGACGTGTACCAAGCTCTCGGCATGACGCCTCACAGGCCCTCAGTAACGCCAGGCTGAGGGCCACGATGGTGAGTTTGCTAGACCCTCTGAAACAGTGTGGGGTCAGCAAGGCCAAGTGGCTACTCAAGTTTCAACTTTTGTTTGATATATGAATTCATTTATTGACAGAATTTGTGTTTATCAGAATCAAACTAGCTGTGTACCGTGAGCAGAGAGCCCCAGCCAAGGGGGTCGGAGGACCGCGTTCTGAGCCTGCCTCTAACCCTGTGCTCCCAGGCATGGTCCCAGACGGGGAATGTCAGCATCACCTGGGAGCTCGTTGGAAACGCTGCTCCTCGGGCCCAGCCCAGACCCAGGACCAGGTGTGCTGGGGGTGGGCCTGGCATCCGGGTTTTGAGCGGCCTGGGGGTTCCCGCGGGCTCCGGCTCATCCTGTGATGCTGGTCAAGTTACGGAGTGTGTTCATCTGAGAGGCCAGAGGTCTGAAGAGAACCAGTCCATACCCCTCACTCCTGCCTGTGACGCAAGTGTGCGGGGGAGGCGGGGGCCTGGTGCTTCGCACACTGACGGTAAGGCCCGACCTGGGGACACCCACACCTGGACTTCTACCTCAGGTTTCACTTGAAAGGAGGGGCCGTCCTCTACCTCCGGGTGTAGACCCTGGGCTAGGCGGGCCCTGGAGCTCCTCCGCCCACAGCTCCAGTATGGGTGTCAGGACAGTCAGTGGTCTGCGCCTGCGCAGAGCAGGTGGTGCTGGGGGCAGAGCTGCACGGCTCCCGGGCACAGCCCGCCCCATCCACGGACACTGTTCTAGGACTCACCCTGGCAACCCTGCCCCAGATGACACCTGGGACGTGGGCAGCACTCCCTTCGGCCACCGCCCAGCTGCAGGGCCGGCCACCACACTTGCTCGCTTGCTTCTGCAAATGGGGAGGCACCTTCAGGAGGAGTGGGCATGGGGGCAGCGGGAGCTCAGGGCCTGCCGAGGGCCACCGCCACTCCAGCCTCACTCGGCTGACACCAGCTGGTCTCTGTGGGTCACCAGGTGGCACACAGGTCCAGAGAGGACACAAGCCTGGACGTGTTGGGGTCAGACCTGTGCTTTCGGGGCTGGAGGCATCTTCCTGTGCCAAGTTACAGGCCCACAGACTCCAGCCCTGGCCAAGGCCCCCCGAGGCAGAGCTCAGGGACCTTGGAGCACCAGGAGCTGCAGGACCCGGCCCACTGTCCCTGTCTTCTCCATGCTGGCCATGTGTACCAGGCAGTGCCCTCTTCCTCAGCCTGCGCTGGGGACACCTGTGAGAGGCTGGGTGGGGCTCCTCTGGATGGGGACAGGAGTGGCCATGTGCTGAAACGACCACCTGGGCAGGGGGGAGGGGATCTGGCACATCCTGGGCCCTCACCCTCAGCACTTTTCTGGAACATCCCCCTGTTCTGCCAGCCCCTTTGAAACCACCCCCCATCTGCCTGAGCTGTCCCACGAGCACCCCATCTCCCTGGAGCATCTCTGGCCCTGGCTCTGCTCTGGCTCCCCCAGGATGTGAGCAGACAAGGCTCAGACCAAGGCTTCTCTGCTCTTCACCCTCTGGCGTCAAATCGCAGGCTCTCAGCTCTTTTTTTTTTTCCCCCAAATAGTTCACTTTTTTTTCAAAGCTCTTTCTGGGGATTCCTAGAACCCAGCACCGACAGGTGCTGTACCTGACGATTCGACTCTCCCCTCAGCATCTCTTTACTTGCCTTGTGCGGCTTTCACTTCTGCACCTTCTCGCAGACTCCTGAGGGCTGCCTCCACCTGACCCCTGCTTTCTCCCCCATCCTGTGGGCACCCACCCCGGATGGTGGGATTTACAGTAAAAAGTATATATTTGGCCTTCTTCCAGTTCCGGGCACCGACTCCTGAAACTCTGGGAATTTCCGAGGTGATAAACTAGAAAGCTGTCTTGTTGTGTGGCTGAGATGACTTTTGGAAGCTTCTCCGGATGTGGGCTGGTGGCCAGGAGGACCAGCCACGTGATTAGAGGGTTGGAACCTTCAGTCCCACCTCCCTGACCCCCAGGGAGGGGAGAGGGGCTGGAGACCGAGCTCAGTTACCAATGGCCAAGGATGTATCAGTCGTGCCTGTGCAGTGAACCCTCCTTAAAGCCCCGAAGGGTGGGGTTTGGAGAGCTTCCGGGTTGGTGAAGCCAGGGAAGTGGCAGGGGGCGCACCTGGGGAGCACGGAAGCTCTGCACCGTTCCCCACGCCTTGCCCTTCCCTCTGGCTGTTCCTGAGTTATATCCTTTCTTAATAAACCAGTAATCTAGTGAGTTTCCTGGGTTAACTGGTCGAACCAGCTTAACTGGTTTCCTGAGAACTGGGAGCTACTCAAGCAAATTAGTAGAGCTCGTAAAGGGGTCCTGGGCACCTTGGATCTACAGTCGCTCACAGATGATCGGACTTGCAGTTGGTGTCATCTCCAGTAGACGGCGCCAGACTTAGCGGCTCGGCAGGCCCCAGCTGCTGCTGGGCATCACCCCGAGGGGGAACCCTCCCCCGAGCTCGGTGCAGCTCCTGCCTGCGGACCTGCGATGTTCTCGCTGCAGACGCTGCGTTTTTCATGCCTCGTATTCCCACCTGGTCTCTTTTATGGTTTCTTGGCTTTATTTCATACTGATAAGTCTTCTTTATTTGCTTACATGGTAGTTACCATAATTATTTTAAATTCTTGGTCAGTTCATTTTAATCCCTCTGATTCAGATTATAATCTTGTCTATTTCAAGGAAGTGACCAGCTCATACCTCTGTGTGAATTTTAAAAGGCAACACCCTGCCTTAGTAAACCTTGTTATGTTAGTGTATTATTTCTTTCTCAACAACTGTAACACATAAAGGCAGTCAATGTAACATGTACAAACTCAATTAGGAAATAAAATTTTAATTTTTAATCACAATAATTAGAGGCTCTATGTCACCAGGATATAATATTGTTATAAAAACATGTCTTGCTCTGGCTGAGAAAATGTTAAAAATGCATTTCACTATTTACCTGCTTCAAAATTGCATTTTACAACAGGTCACTTGATTTGACGGTGTTTTTGATGACACTGGGGACCACAAGAAGTTTTAAGTAAATTTTGAGAAGCCACACTTTCCACTAGCAAATGAAACTGGCATCGTTGTGTGCGTCCTGAGAGATTCGAAATTATTTAGAAAAAAATCCAATAAATGGCTGCTGCGAATGTAGAGCGCACTAATGGGCATTATCCGATTTTACAAACAGCCTGAAGTCTCTAGATTCTCAAACACCGGTTGCCTATCATCTCCTTCTTGCATGTTCAGCATAGCTTCAGTGTAAACACGTTTTACGTGCTGGCAGAATGTCTTAATGTATCTAATTTTCGGATTTCATAAGGCATCTGGAAACCTGTAAAGGCCATAAAGCGATTTCCGTGTCTCAAAACTTTATTTTAAAATCGTTGTCGCCAGCATAGAAAATACTGAAATTAAAATTTTCTTCTGTGTCAAAGATGGGCTGGATGTAGGCTGTCCTGTTAGACAAGTGTTCTCTACTCTTTTCCTGTTCTTTTCTTTGTTGGCAAACCTGGCATCAAATGTCAAGAAACTCTGTCATTTTTACTTTAACAGTAACAATATTCATTCTGTAAACATGATTGCTTTATTTTTACTGAAATAATTTTTAAACTTTCAATGATTTTTCAGGGCACCGTGTGCATTAAAGTTTGATTCCTGCATAATTTTACTATAACGTTAATTTTACTTAAAATAGTTTGTCAGATGGGCACAAAACAAATCGAAGTGAGTTAAAAGGCCTGGTTCTGACTTGCACTGTGGAATCTCTATTTTCACTAATACCAGTGATTTCCAAAGGAACACCGGGCACCGCCTCTGATGATGTCTCGGCTAGCACACGGGCCTCTCAAAGCAGCACGTGCTGAAGCCAGCCCAGCCCCACGCCCTCAGCCGCCTGCCTCCCCTCGTTCACCGGGTCCCGGGGTCCGGAAACAGCGGCCTGGGTTCCCTCGTTCTCACTCCTGCACCGTTAGCAGGTCCTGCTGACTCTGGCCTTTCCTGGCTTGGCTTCCCGTCCGCCGGAGGCTCCGAGGTTCTCTGAGCCGAGTCGGCCAGCGCTGTGCACTGATGAACTAAGGCAGCCAATTCACTTACAGACCGGGAGGGGCGGAATTCCGTTTTCTACAAATCCGAGTAGGTTCCACCAGTGATGCCCATCACAGCAGACCCGCCGCTTCTCGCCTCGCCCTGTGACGGTCAGTCCTGCCCGTCTTCCCCCGGAGGGTGTGAGCTCCACTAGGCGGGGAGTCATGCCAGGTACCCACACACGTGTCCATCTGGATGCCGTCCTTAAGAGGAAGTGTTCCTAACGTTTGAACTGCAGTGACTCAGCGTCTCTGTCCAGCCCCCCCCCCGCAAAGCCAGGTTCCCAGGGGTGCGTTTCTGTGATCGTCTCAGCGCTGGACAGGAGGTCAGAGCTGGGTTCCGTCTGGTCTGCCGTCTGAGTTCAGTGAAACCTCGGACACTGGTCCCAACGTGATGTTATTCTCTGTTTGACAAGGAGACGGCGAAACGGGTCTCTCCAGCCTTTGTCGCCCCCACACGGGGGATGCCGAAAGCGTGGCTTCCCCTCCCGCTTGCTGTACTTAAATTGCACTTTGCAGTCTTTCCACTTGAAGGCCGGCACTCGCTCGTATCTGATGACGTTGATAACAGTCCTGTGTCTGGGCTGGAAGCTCCTCAAGGCCCCGGTGGCGCCGGGTGGAGAGGCAGTCACTCCCCAGGTCACAGGCAGGGCGGCCAGGCCAGCCTCAGGCCCAGGGGCCATCGGACTCCAGAACCCCCTCACGGCTCCACGCCAGGCTCAGGGGCTCAGAAGCCAGATGTATTCCCGGAAATGTCGCCTGCAGTCCAGGAGAAAGCAGGGTACCAGGTCCTGGTGGTAGTGTTGCCAACTCCTACTTTATGCCTAAAAATGGAGCCTATGTGGAATCACCTGGGAGGTGGTTCCTATTTCACCCCCCTCTCCGCAGCCCTGCCTGACCTTCGACCTTTGCCCTGGGGGGCAGCCGCTTGCCAAGAGAAGCACAGAACTGGAGGAGGAGGGGTGGGGCTGCTTTAGGTGCACGTGAGGGGCTCACCTGTGCTACCCCCGGAAAAGCTCTGTTTACACCTAGACCCGCAGCACCTCAGGAGGTGCCCTGTTTGGAAACAGGGTGGTGGTAGACGTAATTAAAGATGAGGTCAAACTGGAAGGGGGTGGCCCTAATCCAATGGGACTGGTGTCCCTATAAGAAACAGAGAAACACAGGGACAGACACACAGCCTGGTCTCTGTCTCCATTGTCACATGACCTTCTGCTCCCTGTCTGTCTGTCTGTCTCTCCTCTTCTTATGAGGACATGGTCACATGGGGTCATGGCCCATCCTCCCCCGGCATGACCATATCTTAATGGGTTACACGTGCAAAGACTATTCCACGTAAGGCCACGTTCCCTAGTTCCGAGGGTTAGGACATCAGCATGTCTTTTTGGGCACAGTTCAAACCACCGGCATCCTTAGTGATCCCCATCCAAGGCTCCAGGTGTCCCCGCCCAGACGCTCAGGCAAACACTGCCCCACCCCTGTCTCGTGCCCGCAGGACCCCTGCCCCTGCTACCTCTGCACCCCCTGTGCTTTCCAGAGCACCCATGTCTTGCTGGAGTGTTCCCTCCCCAGGAAATGCTTCAGAGCCTGACCTGTGGTTCCTCCAAACCCCACACACAGATGCAAAACCTTCTGAGAGACTGGCCTACCTGCTGAGGCTCCTCACCGTGATGGGGAAAGGCTCCGACTCTGAGAGGCAGCCAGGAGGGCACTGTGAGGGTCAAGTCCTTGTGCCGAACTCGGAGCCCAGGATCTAGAAGCTCGACCCAGAGAGGCGCTTCCCCCAGGAGCACAGCATACTGTCATTGCTACACCTAACAAGGGCTTTAAGGGTGAAGAGAGAGTTTGCGTCTCTTTCATAGCAAGTCTTCTACATGGGATGCGTGTTTTATGCTGATAGTTTATTTCACTTTGGACCAGCCCCATTTCAAGCAGTCAACGGCCACATGTGGCTCGTAGCTGTCCCACTGTACAAAAGAAATTTACAAAATAGCCCCAAAGATGATCCAAAGCAGCCCGCTGAGCGGGGTGGGGATCCTACAACATGGCCACAGAATCTCTGCCACTCCTCCCTTCCACCGGATGGGGGCTAGGCGCAACAACTTGCTTCTGGCAAGCAGATGAGGGGGGACATCTCAGTTGACACATGCTGTGAAGAAAACCGAAGCTGGGAATTGGTGGGGATAAGGAGATGCAGGCATTTGTAAAACGATGGTCAGAGGCAGCCTCAGGGAGAAATAGCTCAGGGATGCTCTGGCACCTGGGACGGGGTGGCAGGTGGGTCTAGGATGAAGCCCGCCTCTGCCCTTTCTCTGCCCTTTCTCTGCCCGCAGCTGCCCCAGGCCCCTGCACTGCCTGAGCAGTGGTTTGGAACATTCTTCCCTCACTCCTAAAGGTTTCTCTGCAAAGTTACCATGTCAGCGATGTTCCCTGGTCGCCGGCACAGGTTAGGGCCTGGTAGATCGGGTCAGCCAGTGAAGTTCGGGTTCAGGACTGCTCACTCCCAGCCCGTCTTCCCAAGCACATCCCAGCCCTTCCTCGGGGTTGCATCAGCTTCATGCCCCCCAGCAGCTTAACCCGCGCACATCCAGCTCCTAACACGCTGGGGTCGCCCCACACCCGCCTCGCGCCCAGCTGGTGAGTTCTGGGTCCTCCCGCAGGACACCAGGTCCCCGGGCGCACCTCCCTGCTGCCATGCACTGCGGTCTGCACGGCGCCTCCCCGGCCAGCGGGTGCGCGTGTGGCTGGCTGGGGACGTTTCCAGTCGGGTGCCCAGGCCGTCAGGTCAGCGGGGGAGACACTTGAGCCCCCACAAGCTCCCGTCTCCTGGCGACGCTCGCTCACGCTTCGGAGTATGGACGCCACCAGGCCCCTGCGACCCCGGGAAAGTGCGACCCAGGAACCTTGCAATCCGGTGATCCTGCAACCCTGGGAAGGCGCAAATGGGACTGTGCAATCCCAGGGCTGGGCAACCTCCGGGAGGTGCGACCCAGGACGCCCAATCCCTCCGGCGGGTCCAGAGAGGAGGTTTG
Organism: Camelus dromedarius; assembly: GCF_036321535.1. NCBI lineage: Eukaryota > Metazoa > Chordata > Mammalia > Artiodactyla > Camelidae > Camelus > Camelus dromedarius. The sequence goes on from NC_087441.1 coordinate 1,397,003, forward strand.
GTCTCGGAGGCGGGCAGGGGAGAGGGAGGGGGAGGGGGAGGGGGAGGGGCGGGGCGTCAGAGAGGAGATGGGAGAAGGCGAGGGCGGAGCGGGGCGAGGGTACGCGGGGAGGGGCGGGGGCGCCGGCCAATCCCGAGCCCGGGCACCTCCCCCTCGGGATCGCCCGCAACCGCCGCCCCCGCGGGCTCCACACTGACCTCAACAGACCTGCGGCCACATTCACGCCGCGGACCCGGGACCCCGACCTGGACCCTGTCCCCGACCGTTATCCCGACCCAGATCCGGACCCTGACCCCGACCCGGAGACGGAGCCGGAGCCGGAGCCGGACCCGGAGCCGGACCCTGACCCAGACCCGGACCCTCGCCCCGACCCTCACCCCGACCCAGATCTGGACGCGGACCCCGACCTGGAGCCAGACCCGGATCCCGACCCGGACCCGAACCCAAACCCTGACCCCGACCCGGACCCTGACCCCCACCCAGACCCCGACACGGAACCGTGAGCCTTGTGTACAGGACCCCGACTTCAACCTCCGCAGGTGAGCATCAGTCTCCGCGGGCGGGCGCGCCCCCGGCTGGGGGTCCTGGGGGGTCGTGGGCACCTCTCCGCCGTCACTTTCCGTGGATTACGCCGCTAGGTCCCAGACCTGGCCCCAGTTCGCGGTCGTCCCTCCGCGGCTTCTTACTTAGAGATGGGGTCGGGGTCGGGGTCGGGGTCGGGCTCTGCGCCAAGCGGTGGGCCAGCCCTCCTAGAGGGAGTCCCGGCCCCTCCCAGCCCTCCGCTCCTTCCTCCTCTTCTCTCGGCCCTCCCCCCACCCTCAGTCCCTCCCCCTCCCCCGCCCCCGCCCCTGCGGTGGCTCCGGGGCCCCGGACTCAACTCGCCCAGGCGCTGGGACGCCCTGACTTCCCGCCTCCTTTATTCCTTCCCCGCCCACTCTGCATCCAGGTGTGGCCTACAAGGTGGTTTTCTGAGCTTGTTTTGAGAGGGCTAGACTCCACAGGTTGCCTGAGGCAGACCTGGAGGAGGGGCTTCTAAGGTTCTGGAAGAGTCTCCTGTTTCCAGCACCTGTGGCTGGTTGTCATCAAAAGCCCTGAGAGGCAGACACCCAGGGTGGGGGGGCATGCCCAGCTGCTGGGCGGTGGACCCACAGGAGGACTGGAACCCCCCAGGTCCAGGTCGGCAGGTTCTGGTTGTTTGGGGTGACCTGTGTGGGGGGTCTTGAGGAGTGGCGTAGACTCAAGGTGACAAAGTAACATTAGCTGTTACTCTCCAAGGGGAGGACCTTCCCTTTGCTCAGCAAGGCCGCCCAAAGCCCCTCTTTTTTCCTTCCCAGAAAGGAAGGCTGGAGGGGAGAGTGGCTGGGGAGCTAGGAGCGCCTGGGGTGGGGCTGAGGCCAGCTGGTGGGCAGCGTGGTTTGGGTCACTAGGTGCGTGCATGTCCGCCTTCCCTCGCAGAGTGCGTGGGCTTTTCTAGGAAGCTGTCAGCAGGGAGCCGGGCCTGTCCATCGGGAAGAGGCTGCTGGCTGCTTGGCCCTGGACCCCGTCCCCCTTTTCTGTGGGATGTAAAGGTGATTAGAAACAAAAAGGGCAGTGTGTCCCACACCCACCCACCCAGTTCCAGCAAAGGGGGGCAGGGAGGGGGCCGGGGGGAAGCAGCTGCCTCCTGTGCTCCCCGAAGAGGTGAACAGACAGAAGGAAGCCGGCAGGAAGGCCCGGCCCTGTGATGGCGCTTCACCCCGGGGCAGGCGTGTGCTGGGCCACTGCTGGTTTGACAAGAGGAGGCTCTGTAAGTCGCCCCCCACTTAACACGGGTGTGTCCACTTGGTTCCTTTTGGACTTCTAGGGGTTTTCTGGTGACCAGGAAAGTGGTGACACGGGGGCACAGAGGCCCCAGCCACCTCCCGGCCTGGGTATGGTTAAGCAGAGTGGAGGCCCAGCTGGGCGTTTTTACAGGCCCCCTTCCTGGCCTCTGGGCACAGGCTGGGGGGCCGGCAGGCATGTGTGAGGCCCACGGCCTCGGGTGGGAGGTGACGTGTTTGTGCGCGTGGGAGGGCTTTGTGGACACCAGAGTGAAGAGAGCTTTTCCAGAGAACAGCCGTCAGCAGAGGCTGCATCCCTCCCATGAACAAGAGATGTGAGCTTGAACCTCAGGAAATCCTCGGCACCCCCAAGGGCCTCAGTGTGGTTTTCAGCGGGACCTGGCCAGGATGGGTGGCTTGCCAGCCACGTTAGGGTACAGGGCCTGCTCCCCCGTCACCTCACCCAGCCCCAGGCTAACCAGGACTGGTCTGGCCCAGGTGGGCTGTTGGGAGCCACCTCTGTGTGCTCCTGCCCTCCCCCCACGGGCCTGCAGGGGCCTGCATCTCATTTCTTCTAGAGGCAAGGGCCCCAAGCAGTCACAGTGACTTCTCAGGTGCCTTAAGCAGCCTGCTTTGGCTGCGCCGTTCTGCTCTCACGAAGGGCAGGCTGAACGCCATGGGGATGAGGTGCCGGAGAGGGGTCCACGCCTGCGGCCCCCACGTCTCATCTCCGTACTTGATCCCCACCTGGAGGGCCGATGTGCCGGCTCAGAGACACGGCTGGGGCTCACGGGCCGGCGGGGCGGGGGTCTGACGCCGCACGGTGACCTCTGCTCCAGGCGGGCACAGCGGCTTCTTTCTTCCTGTCCTGTTTGTTTTGAGTTCTCGGTCTTTTTCGGAAGCTGGTTTCAAAAACTGCAAGAACTCACCCACCTGGAATCGCTTGCTTCCTTTGAGTCTGAAATATCCTCCCCGTGCAGACTGGGTCCCCTGGACCTGAAGGGGACTGTGCTTTGTTTCAAAATGACTGGATTTTGAGGAGCCAGCCAGTCAGTCCTCTGCTCTCACAGGCAGGGCCGTGGGCCCAGGACTTTCCCAGATGACACCTGTTGTCCCAGGGCAGCTGTCACTCACAATCACATGGTGCTCGCTCTCCTCCCACCCCGTAGAACGCACAGTGGCAGCAAGGTGGGAACACCTGGCTCCGGGAGCCTTGCCTCTCCCGCCCCGCCCTGGCCACCCCCACCCCGCAGTCCGCGCCACCAGCGCCACTGCTGGAAGCCCTGGCCGGGGGCTGGCGGAGCTGCCGGTTGACATGAACGTCGCTCTGCAAGGCAGCTCAGTGAGCAGTGAGAGTGACTGCAGCAGTCCCAACACAGACATGTGAACGATGGTGGCGTTAGTGGGCTGGGCACTGGGCACCATGTAAGCGCTCCAGGGACATCAGCCCTTTAGTCCCGACCCAACCCCAGAAGGTGACCCTGGGCTCACTGTCCTGCTGGTGGAGCATGATGAGGACCCGGCACCTCAGCCTCCCTCCTCTAGGAGCCCTTGGAGGGACACCCAGTGACAACCATCAGCTGCTCCCTGGATGGCCTGGGTGGGGTCTGGTTCTCAGTGCACCTCCCACACTCACGGGCACGACCAAGATGCTGACATTAAGCTGCCGTCCTCACCCATCACCAAGGAGGCCATCATTCTGGTTACTTTACTCGATAACGTAATGGGGTAGGAGGGGTCAGAGGTTTACAGGGTGCCCGTGGCACCCAGGGCCCCACATCCTGCCGTAGGGACACAGAGAGTCCTACTGACCCCGACAGTACCCGCAGGGGGTGTGCCGGAGAGCGGCTTGGAGTCTGCTGGGCCTTGGGACTGCGGCTTGTCCCGGTCAGTGCCCGCTGCGCACGCCTCGGTGACCCGGGGACCCTGCCCTTGGCAGTCTCCTCCTCCCTCCTGTGGGCCTGACCATGTGGCCACTGCCAAGGCCTCCTGTCCAGCGCCTCCATCCCGCATCCCAGCCCCACGCCGCCTGAGTGAAGAGTCTGGGGCTGGGGTGGGTGGGGGTGAAGGGCACAGCTGGCGCTGAAAGTCAGGCCTCTCTCAGAGGGGTCTTCACGGGGTGCATGCTGCCGGAACTGCGTGGACACTGCCCCTGCGCTGGTAAAGGAGGCCACAGGCGGCCTGATGGAGCGGCTTGTTCTCGGCTCTGAAGAGTGACTTGGCACGTGGGTCTCACACATGTCCACTGAGCAGCTGGTCCCGGGGCAGAGAGCCAGCCAGGCACAGACCTGTCCCAGGAAGCGTGAGTCACAGCGCCACCAGAGTGGCCAGCAGACACGGAGGTCACAATGGTCTGACACAGTCAAGTGCCCCAGTGCCCCAGAGAGATGCGGGTCCAGGCCAGGGTGACTGCCTGCTGGAGGCCAGTGCACAGAGGGAAGGGCCTGAGGCAGAGGGGACAGTACCCTGGGAGGCGCGGAGGTGGGGCCTGGAGGTGGGGGGACCCCATGGTGGGGAGCCCGTGGTAGGGGGGCGTGGTGGGAAGGCCACGTAGAATCCCAGACAAGGAGAAGGCTGGGGGCGAGGGGGGCGGGCTGGAGGCAGGGCCAGCTTTCTGTAGCCCACACCACGGTCAGGGTCAGAGGACCCGGAGGGGCGGTGGGAGCCTCTAGAGATTTTGCCCTGGGAGGCCGCACCTCATCCTGCTCTGTAGACATCCGGGACTGCTGTGAGGAGTGGGAAGGAAGGCGGAAGGTGTCGGGGGAACAGGCTGCTTCATGGCGCAAGCAGGAAATGTGGGCTGCACCGACCAGGCTGGTGGGAGTTCAGGTCAGAGGGGGCTTGGCTGGGGAGAGGGGAGTCGAAGGCTTTGGGAACAGGGGAGGCCTTCTGAAAAGTGGACAGGGCGGCGGGAGGAGGAGGGAGAAGCCGGCGAGTGGCCGCAGAGCAGACAGGAGGCCACGCAGGTCCCCCCACCTGTGTTCCCCTGAGCGTCACCAGGTGCAGGAGTGTGTGTTTACATAAGTGGAGTGGGTGTGCAATCCAGGGAGGGGGCGGGCGGTTAGCTGAGGTTCTCCAGAGAAACAACGGACAGGAGAGACAGGGACAAGGAGACAGAGCAGAGGTTACGGAGTTGGCTCACGTGACTGCGGGGCTGGCAGGCCCGGAGACCCAGGAAGAGCTGATGCTGCAGCTCGAGCTGAAAGGCATCTGGAGAAGAGTCTCCTCCCCCTCCTCCAGGGACCTCAGACTTGTCTCTTAGTCCGTCAACTGCTTGGATACAACCCACCCACATCATGGTGGGGGCCACTTAATTTAAATACTAGTCTCATCCAAAAATACCCTCATGGCAGCATCCATTGCTGGGCTCATGGCCCAGGCACATGGACACCACTGATGGTCCTGAGGACGGGCAGGAAGGAGGCCATGCTTGGTTCTCTGGCTGGGCACAGCCCTGTTGGCCCCTTTGAGGTGCGGGGGGCACTGGGGTCCCAGGGGAGGCCAGCTAAGGTTTGTGACCCTATGCCCCAAGCACATTCCCAAATGCTGACAGCCGTTTTGCGGAGCGGCTCACCGGGATGTGACCCGCACTGTGTCCTCGGGAGGTTCCTGGTGAAGTTTGAAACTGGCTGAGGACGCGGAGGGCATGGGGACCCCACAAGAGGGAGGCGCTCCGGGCGGCAGGCGGCAGCTTTCATAAGCGGGGGGGCTTACGTGCAGGCTTGTCCTGGTGGCAGCAGGCGACGAGGCCTGCGCCGCTCCAGGGTCTTAGGTTTGTGCAGAGGCCTCAATGGGCTTGCCCGCGTTCACCTCTGGGCCGCCTCCACCACAGAGCGCTGGCCCGGGGCCACCTCCCGGACGCGACTCCTCGTGCACGGACCGGGGGGCGTGCAGAGCCTCATTCCAAGGCCGGGCGGGGAGAGGGCCTCCGGTGACGGGGGCCAGCTTGTGGTCACCAGTGGGCACGTCCTCTCGGCTGCTTCTACCACCCCTGGAGGCCTAAAGCCGGGTCTCAGGGCAGCCAGGCTGAGGGCCCATCCGACCTGACGGGGGCCTGGGCTGAGGTGAGGGCACGCTGCGGGCCTCCCACTTCCTGCGGGAGCCACCGGCGTGTGTGCGCTCCTGATCCCGGTGTACAGCGTGCGCCTCTAAGTTGGAGCAGCGATGGGAGAGGCACATGGGGGCACCGAGGCGCTAGCTGCAGGCCCCTCCCAGTAACCTTGCAGGGTTTTGGTAGGGATCAGAGGCAGTCTGGGCCATGTGATAGATTCGAAATAAATGGTAATGGAGACCCTCTGGGGTCCCCCACTTTCTGAGGATGTGCCCCTCCACCAGGGGTGTGGGATTCCCGCTCCATGAAGTGGGGCCCTGAACCCTCCTCTGCCTGGGGACTTCGGTGTCTGGGGCTAGCGCACAAGTCAGGTTCAGAAGTCCCAGGGCCCACCTTCTCAGGCAGACGGCACAGCACACACCTTCACCCGACTCAGAGTCATCGGGGGTGCGGGGCATCTCCGCCCCCCTTGCTACACCCACCATCCCCTGAGGAATGAAGCGCATTTGAAAGGGCTTTATTCCGGGGCTTCAGAAGGTCTGGCAAGTGTTACTCAACAAAGTCTAGGAACCTTGAAGGCTACAGCCACTTCCCTCCCCTCCTGGGGACCCCCACCCCCACCCCCACTCCCACCCCCACCCCCACCCCCAGGCTCCAGACAGCTAGCAGGCCTGCCCGCGCGGCCTGGGCACCCAGCCGCCCGCCCGCGGCACATCTTTGGAGTGAACGACCCCCTCCCACCCTCCCACAGCCCACCTGCTCACTTGGGCGTCTGTCCGTCTTCCCAGTGTCTGCTCCGTTCCCAGAGGTCTTGCCAGGTGACTGGCTCTAACTGGATGAACTGGACCCTGATGAGGGGTGCTCCACGTGCCTCCCCGCAGGTCACCCCACCCACCCTTGACCCCCCGACCCCCATCTCAGGGCTGCGCCTCTCCCGGAGGCGAGAGGCCGTGTCCAGATGCACCTCAGTTCTGAGTCAGTCAAGAGTTTGCTGTGGTGGTTCGTCCTTCGGGTTCTGGAAAGGACAGTGTTGTGCTAGACCCTGAGACAGAGCTCTCGGGGTAGCGTCTGCGTGCCACCAGGACATGGAGGGTCCTCGGAAAATAACCAGGGTTTGGAGAAACCAGACCTGCGTCCTGAAAATGGGACGGGGCTGTTGGCTGGGGTGACTGGTCACCACCTGCCTTTTCCTGCCCCACCTCTGGCCTTGCTCCTTAAACTAGTGACGTTTCACGAATGCTGGGGGGGGTGTGTGCGTGTGTGTTTAAAAATTCAACCTGATACTGTTGGATTGCAGCTCGCACGTATTTGAAATTGTTCTTGATTCTTTGTCATTCACAACAATGTGGATCAATAGCACGTTTGAAGCTGCTCAAGGTGCAGATGCCCCCGCTGCCGCTTTCCCTGCTTCTGAAGTCAGGCGCCAGGCTCAGCTCCTCGGCTGGGCCCGGGCTGCGTCAGAGGCTCCGACGAAGAGTGCTCAGGGCTCTCTGCGTGGGGCCCACGCCCCCTCAGCAGAGGGAGGCCGAGCAGAAGGGCCCGGTGTCGGAGCCGGGAGACCGGCCGCCTGGGTGCCCCGTGTCCCGGCTCCCACAGAGGGAGGTGGAGGTCGGCTGCAGCTTGGGCCAGTCTGCCCTGCGGTTCAGACTCTCCTCTGGACCGTGCTTTCCATATTGTGGGCTCCTGACTGCTAGAAAGCCCAGTTCAGGTTTTTATCTCACTGACTCAGTAAGCAGTTGACAGGGCAACTCTGCAGCCACAGTGCCTGGGCGGCCAGCTGAGCAGGAGGACACTGCTGCCCCCGCAGGAGACGTCCCCTCTCCGAATCGCCGAGCAGAGAAGGACCTGATGTGGGCGCTCCTTCCACCGGGTGCCTGGCCATCTGTGGGCATCTTAGAGCTTAGTCCTCACTTTTCCTGCTGCTCAGAACCCCTTCTCCGGGTTTTGACCCTTGGTTTGTAAATTCATAACATCAAGTCCAGAAAAACCGGCCACTCTCCCCTTGCATTAGGCTCGCCTTTTGTTCGTTCTCTCTGCTGCTGCAGGGGCCGGAGACGCGCTGCCGCTCTGTGCGCCTCGGTGGGTCGGCGTCCAAGACGTCCCTGGTCCCGCGTGGGCCCAAACCCCTCAGGCCAGGCGTAGGACCTGCGCTGGGCGTCTGGGTTGGGAGGTCCCTGGCCTGTTAGAGACAGCACCGCAGCACTGTGGGGAGGGGCGGGGGTGTGTGCAGCCCTGGCTGGTGCCTTGGTTCTGGTCTCAGAGATGGTTCTGTTCCTGGGCAGTTCTCTTGTCCCTTTTGGACCTCAGTTTTCCCCAGCTGTGAAAGGGAAGTAACATGAGCCTTCTTGTCGTACGGGATTGTGTATCTGAAAGCATGTGGGAAGGTTTAAGCATAAATACAGAATATGAAAGCGAAATGTAAAGTTCACTGTGCTCAGAGACAATGTGGAAGGACAGACGCCAGGTGCGCAGCCCGGCTGAGAAGGACAGACGGACGTAACAAGGGAAGGTCAGGCTCTGCTGAGCTCTCAAGGGCCGCCAGCCTGGAGGAGGTAACTAGCTGCCAAGGCAGCCTGCTAGCAGGTGGCTGGGAGGGGATGCGGTCTGCAGAGCACAGGTGCCCCTAAGCGGGTCCCTCACTGGACAACAAGCCCTGAGGTCACTGTTTAAAGTCACAGCACACGACACAAGAGGTGCGGACACACGGGCAAGGCCTATGGTGGACACGGGGATGCTCGGCTCTGCGTGGACTGGCCACTCCAGACACAGCCTCCTGGTGACAGCACGCCTGCCTGGAGTGAGGGAGACAGGCAGGGACAGGCCTGGGCCCTCGAGACAGTCAGTCCGAGACTTGGGGGTGCAGCTCAGAGCCCGCTCATATCCGAGTCCCCTTTGCACTGCAGTGAAATCGTAGAGGCACAGCCCCTCCGTCAGGCGGGGGCGCCTGCTGGGTCTGCGCGTTGCTCTGGGACGCCGGTTCTCTCGCGGCGCTGGACCAGCGGCCTCAGCGGCACCAGGGAACTTGCTGGAAAGGCAGTCATCCTGCTGGGCCTGCCCCAGGCTCTCCATACGTCACTAACCAGGGAGAGAGTGTGGGATGTAACTTTGTCTTTTCCACCAAGTCCTTGAATTTGTGACAGTGACCTCTGTGGTTCTTGGGGCCCCTTTCCCGCAGAGCCCAGGGCAGTGCAGGACCTGACCTGCGGCCCCGGGGCCACCTGGGAGAGGCTGCGGCTTCTTTGGGGCCTCCCCCTCAGCCTTGGGTAGAAACCAGGAGACCTGATTCCAGAGCCAGGTGATCCTCAGTGTGCAAGTCTGGGAAATGGAGATACAGCCCCCGTGCGAGGATTGCTAAGGATCAACCTGGCAAATGTTCCTGGCATGTGGTGGGTGTCTTTAACTCCACATGTGTGGCTGGGGACATACAGTGGGCCGTGGGCTGCTCTGGGCAGGGGCTGAAGCACTGGGGAGACTGCAGTGACCAAGTCTGTGGAGCTTCCTTCCGGGGGAGAGAGATAGACAACACACATGCAAGTGGTGAAACCATGCCCAGAGCCGGGAGCTGGGACAGGCGTTCCCCGTGATGAGACGTGCGAGCTAGTTCCTGAACGGTACAGGGACAAGACAGGAAGACGTGCTGGGAGGAGCATGTGCAAAGGTCCAGGGGCAGGAAGGTGGGGAGGCCAGAGAGCAAACAGGGCCACCCTTGGAGGGGCTTGAAGGCCAAGGTCACACTCAGGACTCCAGCTTCTCCTGCACAAGAGATGCAAGCGTCCTCAGACCCTGAGCTGGAGGGCAGTGAGCTGCTCTCTGTTTTAGCAGAGAATGGCAGGTGGGGGTGGGCCAGAAGAGGAGACTGGGAGCACTGGAGGTGAGTGCAGACCAGGTGGCAGAGGCGGGGAGCGCTATCGGAAGGTGCCGGGGAGTTTTGAAGATAAAACCATGAGGATTTGCTGCTGTCTGGACTTGGGGTGGGAGGGAAAAGAAGCGCCGGGGCTGAGCGGCTGTCTCTGTTTCCCAGTGACAGGGACACACCGGGCGGCTCAGCAGTGGGCTTGGCGGCGCCTCCAGAATAAAGGAAGGAATGGATCCCTCCAGTGCCAGGGTGACCGGTCCTCCCGCCTGGCCGGCACCCCGTGTCCCAAGTCTCCCCGGCTCTGCCGTCCTCTCGCTTGTCTGAGGGCAGAACCGCACCTGCAGTAAGCCGGAGGCGCCCTGCCGGCAGTGTGGCTGCGGCCGCGCCTGCCTCTGGGCCCCCCGCCCCCACAGGGCTCCCGGCTTCCAAGGACCTGAGAACACGGGGTGGGGTCTGCCCGATGCAAACGGGAAGGGATGCCTGATGGGTAGAGGGTTCAAAAGCAACAATAAAGTGCACTTAGCCAGCCTGTGTTCCTGTGCAGATTGTAAACTGCATTGGTGGGAAAACACCTCCCTTCCCTGTGGGGGCGGATCGCCCCCCTCCTGGCTCCCCTACTCCACACACACCAGGCTGCTTATCCCACGGTCTCCGGCACACAGCTGAGAATGGGGAGGCCTAGGGACCGCTCCCCACGTTGCCCAGCTGCCTGTGGCCAGTCCGGGTTTGCACCTGCAGCCTGGGCAGCTTCCTGCTCGTCACAGACTCATAGGTGAGATGCGGCCCCAGCCTGTGGCCCTGGCACCGGGGCTGTCTTTTGCCAAAATCCATTTTACTTTCCAAAGCGTGTCTCTCTCTCTGGAGCTATGGCTCCAGTGTCCCTGAGTCGGCATAGGGACAGCTCGGGTTCCAAGTGAGGGTGGGGGAGGCCTCAGGGGTGGAAATGCGTAACCCAGCAGACAGACAGACAGACAGCTGAATCCCAAAGCCCTTTGGGTAACTAGCTCACATATTTGGAAGCACTAAACTTTGCTGAATGGAGTCGAAGGCTCGCGCAGTGGAGGTGAGGGGTGGAAGGCCCCCTCTGTCTGGGCTGCCCCCCCAAGCCTCTTGCCCCGGGCCCCAGGGCTCAGTGCAGGTCAGGTGGTGGGGGCAGGGGTTGCGGGGGCAGGAGTAGGGGAGCTCCATCCTAAACTAATAGTCGTGGCAAATTGAGCAAGGCTAGCATTTGTGCGCAGAGGGGAGGAGGCAGGGAGGGAACGCTGAGCACCTGCTCTCTGGGCTGAAAGGGGAGTTGGAGGGTGAGGGGGGCGGGGGCGGGGGCCTGGGCCACTGAGGCTGCAGTCAGCTGGCTCACTGCTTCCCTTTTCTGCAACTCCCTTCTCCCGAACTGTCCTGTCCTGTCCTGCATTTCATCTCTCTCCTCAGGAGCAAGGCCGAGGTTGATCCTAGGGGCCCTCTGTGTCCAAATCAGGAATCTAGTGACCGTGACTGGAGGGCAGTGGCTTGAGCAGCAGAACCCCGTGTCCCCAACTGGAGCAAACGCCGATTTGTCCCACCAAGTAACAGCTGCAGGCTTCAGACAAGCGCCAGCCCCTCCCGCCTCAGAGTTCTTATCTCTGCAGTGGGGACGATGATGTCTTTGTCTCCGGCTTGTCGTAGGATGAGGGGGGCCCTCCATGCGACTCAGAGCCAGCTGTCCCTGGGACCCCCAGCCCTGCCGTCCTGCAGCAAACACCAAATTCTGTCCATGCTGCTGACCCGCTCTGTCTGGGCTTCTGGCCCACGCACGCCCCCTCCCCAGTCCTGGCTTCCCAAGCCCGCGCTCTGGGCGCACAAAGCCCTGTGCAGGAGAAGCGGGGGCTGGGAGGGGGCCCGGGCCTCCGTCCACAGGGGCGCCCTAACCAAAGTGGGAGGTGGGGGACACCGACAGTGTCTTGCTCCACCCCTTTAAATGAAGGGTCCGGAGGAGCACTGGTGTCTGGGGAAAGTAACCGAGGGCCTCAGGACGGGACGTTCACGTACCTCCCAGGCTGGTCCAGTCAGCACGGCCTTGAGTGGGGTGTGGCTCTAGGTGGTGGGTGAAGGGCCTCCCCCACCCCTGTTCTGTGGCTCTGTGCTCAGAGGGGGTGGCCTGGGGCGTCCTCGCGTCCGGGCCTCCAGCCCTGATTCCTGGCAGGAGTAACGCCGGTGCACCGCCAGTGCTCCGGGAGCAGCTCTCACAGTGAAAGGTGAGTGTCACGTGTGACAGGTGAATTGATTTATATTAAAGGCTGGAAAGGGCTGGGCCTCAGAAAAGGGGAGACGCTCCACTCTACTGCTCTCCCAGTCTGCTGACCCCAAGGGGCCCAGGCCCGTCCCCGTCCTTGTGCGGGTGTCCACACAGGGTCCTGCTGACCCCGGGCCCTGGACTCTGGGCCCCGAGCAGCCCTGCCCCGTCCGCATCCCACCAGCAGGCAATTACGCATTCCTGTGTCTCAGCGAATTCTTCCAGCTGCATCTTTGTGCCTGGGGACGCGAGGGCGAGGGACAGCCCATCCCACGTTCTCACAGTTCCCTTGTACTTCTCAGATGCCTTTCTTGTTCGGGTTAATTAATTTAATTTAATTTCTTATTCAACTAGATTGGCTAACTTTTTGACTTTGTAGCATTTTGTCCACTATGATCCATTTCTCTGAAGCAGAAACTTTTCCATTAGAACACACACAAAGCGCGCACGGCATCGAGATGCATGTTTCTTCTCTACCCCGAGTTCTTATTCTTGTGCCCCTTTGTCAGCCGCATGGATGCTGAAAAGGCAGGTGTCCCATGACTGGACAGTCAGCTCGGGACTTTGTCACACTGGCATCTGGTCCTGGTGGGCAAACCCAGAAGTGGGTCCAGACAAGGACCAGTAGCTTCACTCTCTGCGGCTCCCAGACTGGACTGATGGGGCCGGGGGAACGGGGGCAGGGCGGCTTATGGGGTGGGGCTTGGTTTTAGGATGTCACGTGAGAGGGACGTTGGAGCTCGGCCTAGGGGCATTTGTCCATCGGTCGCCAGTGTGTCCGGCTCGTTCCTGTCCCAGGGCCCAGAGGCCTAGTGTGCCCTTGGCCGCAATGTTCATGGACCTCGTCCTACTGAGCCCACTCACATGGTGCCTGTGGCTTCTGCGAGTCCCTTGGCCCCATTCCTTTCCTTGTCTGTCACTGCTGTGTCCCTGAATCTTAGCCTGATGGTTGCACCCAGAGGTGCCCTGTGGCTGTCCTGTGGGTGCCAGGTGAGCCTAGGAGCCCCAATTTCACCAGGGTGGTGGTGGTGGGGGGCGGTGGGCAGTGCTTGCTGCAGATAAAGAAGGAATCAGACTGCAGGTGCTCCCTGCAGGGCGTCACTTTGGAACCTCAGTCAAAGGTCAGTTTGAGGAAGAGCAGCGCGTGCTCAGAGAGGGCTGGGCCACGGGCCTGGGTGCGCCGGCCCTCCCACAACCTGCCCTTGACTTTGGGTTTTAACTGAGGCCAAGAGGTGGGAGCGGGTGGCCGACGCAGCCCAGCCTGCCTGCGTGGTCCGCAGAGAGCCCTCCAGCTGCCTCTGCCTTTCCTCCGGGAAGCAGGCCCGGGACCCCCGCAGGGTGACCCCTCCAGTGTCCACGGTCTCCGGGCTGGAGCTGCGAGGGGTCCTCAGCTCCCTCCCACCGCCAGGCTGAGGCACGTCCGGGCTGCCCCAGCCTCCGCACTCACCCGCGTCTCCGGGCGGCCGTCAGACCCCAGCGCGTCCCAAAATGCTGACATCTGTCGGCCCGGGACACTGGAGTTACGCTGGGCAGGTCCACAAGAATGAGCGGTCCCCTAGAGGGTCCCTGGGCCTGAGAGGTGGCAGATCTGGGCGGGACAGCCCTTGGCTTCTCGGGGCCTCGTGCCCCCTGCGGGCACAGTGAGCGAGCTAGTGGCGTCCAGCCTGCTTTTCAAGGAAGGTGAGGATGAAAGAAGCCCGGCAGGAAGCAGCGCGGCGGGCGCGGCCGTGGCGTGAGGCCTGGCTCTCCCCCCGATGCCGGGGTCCGGGCGTGCGGGGCCCCAGAGGGGGCGGCAAGTGCGCGCTGGGCGGCAGGGGCCGGCGGGAAGGCCTCTAGCCACGCAGCTCGGCCTCCGGACTCAGACCCCCTGTCCCCAGAATGTGTCGTTGTGACCCTCAGGGCCGCCTCCAAAGGGCAGGTGGGGCCCACGGAAGGGCCCACCCGCCCCTGTTGGTGCAGGAGAGGCCGGCTGCCAGTGCCCTCTGTCCCCAGGGCACGCGCACACGCACGCTCGTGTGCACGCACAGCCACGCGCACACACGCCTGCCGGGTGGGGGCACCTCCGGCAGATGCCTTTGGCGCCGTCTGTTGAGTGAGTTTCTGTGATTTTCCAGTATTTTATAACATGTGTTTTAACAGCGCTATTGAGGTATGATTTACATGCTATAAAATACACTCGCTTTAAGTGAACAGTTGAGTGTGTGTTAGCAAGTTTACGACATGCAGCCTCCACTGTCCGACTGTGGGACGTCCCACACCCTGGGCGGCGGCCTCCAGCCCGGGCAGCGCGGGCCTGCTCTCTGCGTCTCTGCGTGTTGCCTTTTCTGTGAGTTCATGGAATCTGGACCCAGACGTGTGTCCCTGCAGTGGCTCGGCCTTCTGTTACCTGTGCCCATATCAGGGCCGCGCGCCTTTGTTGCTGAGCGGCTCTCCTGCCTTGTTTTGTGAAACCTGTGCTTTCTGGAATTATGTTTCAGAGGCTTTATTTCTAGAACATTCTTGGCAGGCCCATCTGGTGACAGAGGACCAAGACTAAGTATCCAGAGTCTTCACTCCTGTGCCCCTTCCTCCCCCGCCTCAGGGCTCCTGTGTGTGTGTGTGTTGTGCGTGTGCTCGCGTGTGCGTGTGTGCACATGTGCGCGTGCTTTGCGGAGGTGCGCTGCTCCCTCGAGTCCTCCCCGTGTGCTCGGACATTCGTGGAAAGGGGCAGTTTCCTTCGTCAGCAGGAACGCCAGTGACCTTCAGTCATGGGTCCCAGGCCAGTGACTGGAGCAGCTCGGGCGCACTTGAGGGGACAGCGGGGGTCTGGTACCTGCTTTCCGGCTCTTTGGACATTTCAAAAAGTCACTCAGTGGCCAGCTGCAAGGACACGCATGTTGGATGAGAATAGTGTTGCGTCCACCCTGAAGAGAGAAGATGGCAGTGGCGTCCTGGACTCACGTGGGGCATGGAGAGCTGGGCCGATGGGGGATCGCGGGCAGGCAGAGCCAGGCAGAGACCTCCTTGTCACTCTCTGCTCTCCACGCCTTCTGACCCCCAGAGGGACAGCGGGAACCCAGTTCCCTGGGAGCTGCCCAGTGGCACCTCACACAGCCTCCTGTGTCTGTCAGATAAATGCCTCCCCAGTCCCTCCCAAGGGGGACAGCTCGGGACCCCTCCCGGCTCACCCAGTAATGGGCACACCCAGGGTGCTGGCTGGGCCTTCCAGCTCCAAAACCCCTGGAAGGGGGTTGTTCTCTGGTTCTGTGGCCAAGTGAGGACTTCGCCCTTTAACGCGCTCTTCCCAGGGGGGTCGCAGTTCACCGGCTCAGCTTACCCTCTGTGGTGGGAGATGGTCCCTGCCACCCCCGCCTTCACCTGCAGCAGGTGTTCGCAGGCCGGGCAGGAGGCAGTGGCCACGGCCCAAAGGGGCTCAGAGCAGGTCTGCACTGGGCCTTGTTTGGGGTCCAGCACTGTTGCTGCCTCTGGACGGGAGGGAGGGTGCAGTGGGGGGGGCGCTCTGCCAGGCATCCTCTGAGCTCTGTCGGCCCCTCCAGCTCCTGCAGGATCCTCGGTGGCAGCCCTGGGTCTGGGATCCGGGTAATGGGCTTTGGGCACCTGACATTCAGTCCCTGAACCAAGGAGATGAACAGGGAGGCTGCGGCCGGAGCCTGCAAAGGGTCCCTGGGCGGTTGGGTCGGCTGGAGGCAAGGCGGTGCCAGCCTGGTGTTTATTTGCGTTCCAGCCACCTGCACACGGCCCACTCTTTATGACTCTGGACCTTGTCCGGGCGCCGCCGCCGGGTTTCCCAGCCAGGAGCTCAGCCAGGCGCCCGTCCCTGGGAAGCCTACAGCTGAGTGAGTTTGGGGGTACAGCGTCCCACCTGTGGACGGATGGCAGAAGAGGGTGGTGACATGTGACACCTGTCCCTCCAGGTGGCACGCAGGCTGTTGGCTGCCCGGGCCCGGTCCCCAGTGAGTTCTCTCCCGCAGGAGGCGATGAGGGGATCCTGCTCCTGAGATCCCGCGTGCAGCCAGCGGGAGCGACCCTGGGACGGGAGATGACGGCGGAGCACAGGGATGTCCTGGTGGTGCTGCCCACATGGGAGCGGCTGCGGCTGGTCGTGCGGGTGAGCATGCCGGAGAGCGGAGGTGGGGACAGGCCATGTGTGCAGGGGTGACGGTGGGGACAGCGGGGCTGTGTGGGGACCGTGTGGGGCCAGTGTTCTCACTGCCCTTCCCTCTTTGATTGACAGCATTGTGTTAAATTTCCGCCACCACTAGCTGCCCTGAAGGTAGAGAAACTGACTCTTGCCCTGGTCACTTTTACACTGTGTGTCCCTCTTGCTCTGTAGCCGTGGCTGAGACCTGGCCCAAGCGGAACACAGCCTGGCGCCCACAGCGTCCACTGTCTGGGGCTGAGCAGCGCCCAGTTCCCAGGGTCTGCGTCCACGTGGGTTGATGTCATTCTGAGGGGCCCGTCCCTCCTGGAGCCTCCTCCTGGGACCTGACTGGGGGCGGATGTGAGGGAGGCTGCGTCCTCCACCTGGAAGAAGCACTAAAGTGGGTCAGGGAACCAGATTCAGACCCAGGAGACAGGAGTCAGTTCGTCCCCACCTTGTCTGCAGGTGACCGTGAGGTCCTGCTGGGAGGCACAGACCGAGGTCTGTTCTCCCACGAAGGTGACGATGTTAGAAGGGAGAAGTTGGGGTCCCCAGACCCCAAAGCTTCCCAGCATTCAAGCAGGCATGCAGTCCCGTGAAGCTGGGTTAAGTTCTGATGCGGCCCCTGGTCCTGCTCCCCCTGACTCTTCCATGTCCCCTTTTGGCATCTTGAATGGCTGGGCTTTCCCACGAGGTCTCAGTACCTGACTCCTTCCCTGGGGGAGGAGGGACTGAAAGAAGAGACCAGGTTGGCAGTGGCCTTGCACAGGAACTCCTGGGAGGCGCAAAGGACCTCCCGGACAGGACTTCTCGCGGGAGGAGCTGTGTGGTGAGCCGGGGCGTGGGGACAGCACCCCCGCCACTCCATAGTGGGTGTTGGGTGGGGGGTGCGTGGGGACTCAGCCACTCAGAGCCTGCACATCCGGGCCTCCTGCACCCCAGTTCTGACCCTCGGGGCACTGGGGCGTTCTGGGGCGTCAGTGCCAGCTGGGACCTTGTCATCGCTGTTGCTGGGGGACTGAGAGGAAGTGAAGTGGCTTAGGCCCTCCAGTGCCAGGCGCCCCCGTGCGCCATTGCCGTGGCTCTTCCGGGCGTTTCTGAGCCACGGTCCAGCTGCACGTGCCTCCAGCCTGTCCCCTCCTTACCACCAGGGCCCCCGCAGCCGCCCCGCACCAGCTAGCGGCCCGCATGCCGGGCGCTCTGCCGCGTCCCACGTGCCCTGCCTCCCTGACCCTCTCCACAGCGGCCAGCGAGCCCCTTCCCGTCAGTCTGATCTCACAGCTGGGAACCAGGCCCCGGGCTGGGCGAGTGCTCGGGGCCGAGTCGGGGCTCTGGGCAAGGACCGCCGGGCCCGGGCCCGGGCCCAGGCCCATCTGTGCTCCCACGGCAGGTGTCACTGTGCCGCTCCTGCAGGGGAGCCGGGGCAGCGCGGGTGGCAGGGCGCCCACTCTTCAGCCCAAGCTCTGCGCTGGAGGAGGGCCAGGGAGGGCTCGGGCCTCTCATTTGGCCCCCAAAGGGAGAGTTCCTGGTGGGTGTTGCTGACCGTGAGAACCACGCCATATTTCTGCATCTCCTTCCTGGAAACACGGGGACAAGAGGGCTCGGGCGGCTGACTTCCAAGTGGAAACACCTGTGTCCTGTGTCCAGCTGTCAGCAGGCTGCCTCTGGCTCAGTCGGGGGAAGCTGGGCTCTCCCCGTCTCTCTTTCCCTCCCGCTCTCACCTTCTCTGCCCGTCCGGGTGAGTTTAGAGGCACAGGAAAGCTCCGAGGAAGGTGGCTGGCCCCCGACGGAGTATTTTCTTTGGGGAGAACTGTGGTTTGTGAGAATGCAGCACTTAGAGGTGGGGTGGTCCCTGCAGGGCTGATCTGCTGCTGCCTCTCAGATCTGAATGCAGCTTGGCTTCTGGGAAGGTCTTGGTCCAAGTCCTGGGAGCCTCTGCTCTGCTCAGGGACACGTGTCTGTATTTGAGTCAATGCCCCCAAGCTTCAGTGTCCCCATCTGAGGACAAGATGCTGGAGCTCATTGGTGGGTTTTCCGGGAATTCCCTGCATCCTTAGAGGTGCCTCAAGCCACAGGGAAGGCACAGTAAGAGGCTGGGGGGAAGGGGGGGAGGGGGGCCTGGGGCCTTGCCCTCCTCACCATGTGAGCCTGTTTCTTCAGTGAAATTCAGGGTAAGGCTTTCCTGAAGGGCTGTGCGGCCAGAGCAGAGCTGAACTGTCTGGGTTGAGGCACGGATCTTGGCTGCCACGGGGCCCACGGAGCCGGCTCATTTTCGGGGCGTGTGCACACGGGCTAGCAGTGAGGGGGACCCCGTATGTAGCTCTACCACGTCCTCACATCCAGTCGTCCAGAAATTGCGGGCTGGGAGGACCTTTGCTGCCAGTATGCATCATGGAGGCTGAGGCGCTGTCCCTCACCCAGTTAAATGGATGCCCACAAGGCCGTCACGGAGCTCACTGCTGGGAAGTGGGACCACCGGAGATGCTGTGGGTTCGCAGAGGACAGTCGGCCTTCCCCAAACCACAGGCGCTCCGCTGGTCCCCAGGCGTATCTGTCCCTCAGCAGGAAGCCTGCCACAGGAGTCCCAAGAGACTGGGAGCAGGCCGGGGGCTGCGTGCTCAGTGCCCTGGGCCCTCGCGCTCCGCCTGCTGCGTGCGATTTTATGCAGGGACCTCAGCTGCCTGCGGTACGTGGGTCTTCGTTCAGTGACCCTGAGCTTCCCCTGGCCGGCCTCACACACACAGACACGCGGGAATTTGGAGGACAGAGGACCGCACCAGACCCACCCAGAGACACATCGGCTGCGGGATGAAGGATCCCATGTGTCCCGCAAAGCAACGGGCAGGGAAAGGGCCTGGGACGGGGACCTTCCCTGAGTCCTGATTCAAATCAGCAAAGCACAAAAAATGCTGACCATTAGGAGACAACTGGAAATTTGCACTTATGGGGTGTTTGCTATTAAGTTGTTCAGTATTTAGGCATAATGAAGTATTTTTGGATAAGGGGTAATAGATTGGATAATAGATTGCATTGAGCCAGGCGGCAGCCATTCCCTGTGTGTGCACAGAGGACAGACACCTGCTCCCAAGCCTGGGGGCGGCATGGGAACCAGGAGAAGGGAGAAGGTGATGAGGTTGGGGGCTCAGCCTGGGGCCTGAAGCCCGGCAGGGGTACTTGTGGGCAGAGGGGGTGCTTGGAGGGGACATGGGCCTCCCCATGCACAACACACCCCTCCAGGTGTGTCCAGGCCCCAGCCCCACTTTCAGGGTTGCCTGGCTTAGGGTGAGGAAAGGGACGCGAGGTCGGGGCCACAGAGCATCCGCCACCCCCATCCTTGGATGCCCCGAGTGCACAGTCTAGGGGCAGAGGGAGCAGGCTCCTGCCCCAGGGTCAAGCACGGCCTCCAGGCCCCCACACCCTCTCACACACCATTCTCTCACGGGCAGCCCGCTGAGCTGGGGGGACGTCATGCTGTCAGCTGGGGAGGTCATCAGGGACCCCAGCGCTGCCTCCGCTGGGTGGGAAGCAGCCCGAGCTGGCCCCCCAGCGCACCAGCCGCGCTCGGTGGTCTCCCGCTCTGAGGACCGCCCGCCGCTGCTGGGGGCCGCCCCAGCCGGCGCCCTGAGCGCCGACCCCCTTTCCTTTTGCAGTTGCAGGCCACCGGGCGCGAGCTCTTCCAGCAGGTGTGTGACAAGACCAGCATCAGAGAGACCCACTTCTTTGGCCTCAGCGTGGTCAGAAGTAAGCAAGCTCAGCCCGGACGACCCCAGGCCCTGGCCTCCTCCCTGGGCAGGAGTGGGTGGTCTCGGGGAGAGTCCAAAGGAGACCCTGGGCCTCGGCCTGGTGCCCCTCGGTGCCCACGTGTTCCAGCGGGCACTCCGGCCGTCTGGGCGACTCCTCCTCACTGCATCTGAGCACACACGTGCACACACGCTCACTCACACATACGCACAGTTGTATACTCACACGCACTCACACACTCATTCACACACTCAAGTATTCACGCACAAAACATGAACATTTACACACTCACACACACACATCACGCGCTCGTGTGCATGCACTCACACACTCCCACAATCACTGGCACACTCATGCACTCACACACAGTCCCATGCACACACTTACACACATCCTGGCCCTCACACACGCACACACTTGCACACTCACACAGTCCCCTCAGGAGAACAAGGGTGGGCAGACTGTCGTTCACGCTGGTTCTTTCTGGAGAGAGCAGGGAGCTGGCACCCTGGGCTGGGTCTGCTGGTCCACAGGGGTCCATTGCAGAGCCACGGGCCTGACAGGGCCGCCAGTGTGTCTGATGTGCGCAAACCCCTGAGTGGCTTTGCTGGCAGCCCGGTGTGGGCAGCCTGCCTTGTCTTCCCGTCCTGGGCTCCCTCTGTGGCCCCCACTGCAGGCCTCTGCAGACCCTAGGATGGGGGGATGAGGGCAGGGACAGAGCAGGTGGCCCAGGGGCTGCGTGTGTGAGAGACTCAGTGGGCGGGGGACAAGCTCGCCAGTGTCCAGGTCGGGGCACGAGTGAGGGATGGGAACACGGGGCACTGAAGACCGGGCCCCTCCCATAGCGGCTTGTCCTGCAGATTTTTAAGTCTTTCTCCAAGAGAGTCAGCTGTGCAATGCATTGCACAGTGGCCCTTGTGCAATGTCCCGGCTCTTTTCCCCATGTCGGTTCCCTCAAGTGGCCAGCAGAGGAGGGTCTGTGGTCGGGCCGCCTGACCCGTCAGGGCCCCGGGCACAGAGATGAGGGGCAGGGCTTGTCCCTGGGGTGTTTCCCATCCTCGCCGGGCTCTCCTTGGAGCCCGAGGTTCCATCTCAGGGTGACCGAGTCCCTTGAGAGGGGAAAGCAAGCTGGGCCGCGAGGAAGGACCAGGCGGGTTAGGGTTGGGAAGGTGGAGTCCTGATGGGAATTCCTGCATTTAGACTCAGCCAGGCTCCCCCGGGGTGGACTTGGGGCGTTCTGTGTCAGACGCCCAGGCTGGCCCCAGGGGAGGGGATGGAGCGCAGGACAACCCCCTTTTCTGCTGTTTTTCTCGGTTGTGCTGCCAAATTTTTGTATTAGCGGACTCTCCCCACTGTGCAGGGAGAGCTGAGTTATGGGTAGCTTTGCCCCAGTTTGATTCTTTTTTGTCTAGAACCACCCTCTCAGCCATTGGATGCCGGGCTCCGTGTCCGGGTCCTCACAGACGACAAGTCAGGAAAAGAGTGTTTCTCAGATGCTTGATTTATTTGGGGAGAAGGAAGTGTGTCAGTGTCACACATCTGTCATCTCGTTCTAGACGTATTTCTGCCTCATGGAACCAAAGTTGTCATCACAGAAAGGCACGAACAGCAGGGTGTGTGTGCTTGAGGGGGTGTCTGTGCTGAAATCGAGAGAGAGAGAGAAAGAGAGATAGAGTCTCTCACAATGTGACGGCCATGGGGCAGCCATCACAAACACAGTCACTTTCTAAGGTCCTGGGGTTGAGGCTCCAACATGTGAATCTGGGGGAACAGTTCAGGCCACAGCAGGAGCAACGTTCTGTCCTGGTGAGAATGGGGAGACACAGCGAACCTCCCTCCTGCCTCGCTGCCTGTCAGGACCCGGGGAGTACTGGTGACCTGGAGATACCTCCTGAGGCCGGGGCTGCTGGGTGGCGTGGGCAGCCCTGTCCCTCGTCCCCCCTGCACGGCCAGCACTAGCGGGACCCCAGCCCTGCCCTGTCTGTACCTGCTGTCGAGGGCCTGCGGGTCGCCTGGTTCCCAGAGTAACTGGAGGGATGGCTTTGGCTTCAGGCTCCTCACTAGGACAATCTCATTTTTTTCCAGCTTGGAAAGAAAACACATGGTCATAATATTCCAAAAACACAGAGCACAGAATTTAGAAAGAAGCATGTCCAGTGACCCCCTCCCGTGTGGCTCGTTCACCTGATTGTTGACTTGAAGTCGCCGTATTTGGTTCCAGGTTTAAGGCACTTCTGTCTTCAAAGGACTCGTTCCACAGCTGGGAGAGGGACCGCTGGTTGAGGGGAGACCCCTGGACGTGTCTTGCCGCGCTGCCCCCGCCCTCTGAGGCTGTGTCTGCAGCGTGTAGCAGCCTCGGTCCCAGTTCAGCGTCTCGGTCCAACATCTAGGTCTCCGTAGCCAATATCCCTACACTCTGGGAACCGTCTGGGAAGCCAGAGGCATTTGGCACCTGGACGCCGTCCCCCGGCACGCTGGTAGACTGCCGCCCCCAGGACGCCGCCTTGCGTGAGCCCCTCCCGGCTCTGCTGAAGGCCCTGCTTCTCTTTTCAGACGGCGAGTACGTCTTTGTGGACTTGGAGCAGAAGCTCAGCAAGTACTTCTCCAAGGACTGGAAGAGAGAGATGCACAGAGTAAGTGCAAATGCCGATGGGGGGCGGGGGGAACCACTGCCCCGAGTCCAGTGCGGAGCCCGCTGGGGGCAGGGGACGCTCTTGAACGTTTTGGGCCACATTCACTCGGCTTTTCCTTTGAACAAAGTGACGTGAAGCCACGAGCTGCCCGGCAAGCAGTACAGACCTGAGCTTAAGGCTCGGGCTGGGTCTGCGGGGCGGAGGTGGCAGCCTGCCCTCCCCCGAGGCCTCAGGGCGGCCGTCTCCCCACACCCCCTCCCAGGAAGGCGGCAGGGCCGACGCCCCCTTCGTGGCCTTCCTCAGGGTGCAGTACTACGTGGAGGACGGAAGGGTCATCAGGTAACCGTGGGCTGGTTCTGACCCAAGCAGGTTCCCGGGCGAGGACAACCTGCAGGGATGTGGTGTCGCAGGTGCTCGGCCGGGTGGGGACAGTCGTTCTTTTTCATTAAAAAACATAAAGAGACCGTGGTAGAAAGACAGGACTTTTTCCAACATGGGTGTTTTTGTTTTCCAGGGCGGGGCTTCCCTGGGCATGAGCTGGGAGGGCCTCAGGGTCTCTGTCCTCCTCCTGGCTGGGGTTTTCTTGCTCTCGCTGCACGGCGGCTGCCGTCCCACCTAGGGGGGACAGGTGACCTGGGCGGGCACACCTGACGGGCTTCCATCTGAGTTCCGGAGGCTGCTTTCTCGAGGGAGCCGCACCAGAGTGTGCAGGACAAACAGACTCCCCAGACAACCCAGGAACTGAGTCCCTCCCAGACGAGGGGCTGGTGAGCAGGCCCTGTCCCAGGATCCCTGAGCAGGTGCAGTAGGCCGGGGCCCCACCGAGCCTTCCCGGGCAGAGAGATGGGCAAGAAGGGGCATGTGCGATGGTGTGGACAGTTCTGGAAAAGTCACGGAGGGGAGAGCATGGAGGGCAGGTTGGAGTGAGGGAGTGGCCACCCTGTGCTATGGGCCCGTCACGGCCATTGGTGTTGGAAGGTCCGGGCCTGCTCCCCCCGGAGCCCTGCTCCCTGTGCGTGTTAGAAAATTAGAAAAAAAGGGACCTGCCTTCTGGGCCCGTGCTCCTGTAAACTAGGCCTGCCATGTCCTGGGGGTCCCAGGAGCCCTGCCGACCGAGTGGGCTCCCCTGACTTCTCAGCAGCAGGGGCGGCCCCCAGTCCACCTGCGCCACCATCGCGATGGGCCCGAGGGCAGTGGGGCCGTGGCCGGGGGCGGGGGGGACACAGGGAGGCCGGGAGCCCGGGGCCAGCCTGGCTGGGCAGGGGGGCCGCCAGCTGTCGGGGGACGGCCCCTCCCGAGCCCACCTGGGTCCTCCAGGGACAAGGCGGCCCGGCACCTGTACTACTGCCACCTGAAGGAGCGGGTGCTGCGGTCCCAGTGCGCCCACCGGGAGGAGGCCTACTTCCTGCTGGCGGCCCTCGGGCTGCAGGCCGACCTGGGCAACCACCGCGAGCCGGTGCACCGCGGGCCGTACTTCCAGCCCCAGGCCTACTTCCCGCAGTGGGTGAGCACCTGCCGCTCCGCCCGGTGGGGGCCCTTCTCTCCATCCTGGTGCCCCGCCCAGGGCAGTGTCCCTGGGGCCTAGGGGAGGGCCGGGGAAGGGGGGCCGGCGCCCGACGGCCTGCGGCCCCTCCTCAGATCATCACCAAGAGGGGCAGCGCCTACATCCTCAGGCACGCGCCCACCCTGCACCGGGAGCAGCGGGGCCTGAGCCCCAAGGAGGCCGAGCTGCGCTTCATCAGGGAGGCCTGCCGGCTGGAGGACGTGCCCGTCCACTTCTTCAGGCTGTACAAGGTTAAGCCTGCGGGGAGGCCAGGAGGACGGCGGCAGTTCAGGCCGAGGGCACGCCTCCCCAACGAGCAGGGCCCCAGGGTGGCCAGGACCCCAACCCCCGACAGGAGGGACAGTGTCCCCACAGCCGTCCTGGGACCAGGACGCCCACCCAGCATTAGAGGGAAAATGGGAAGTGGCCTGGAGACCCCGCCTCAGCCCGGGTCATGGTGGACCTCAGGCACCCCAGATCCACCAGGGAGGGTCCGCAAGGAGCCTGACACCCCAGGTCCAGGCTCTAGACCGCTCTGCTGTCCATGTCCTCTCAGGATAAAAAGGAAGACCGGCCCACCGTTGTTCTCGGACTGACCCTCAAAGGAGTGCAGGTCTATCAGGTGACCCGCCAGGGCCCCGTCGCCATTCCCCTTCCCCCTCCTCCTCCTCCCCCTGCGTGCCCCCCTTGTCCCCTCCCCTCCCCCAGAGGGCTGACCCTGAGGACACGGCCGCTTCTGCTGTCCCACAGGAGGTACACCACGCTCCACAGCTGCTCTACGACTTCCCCTGGTCCCGTGTTGGGAAGCTGGCGTTTCTGGTGCGTGTCTGATGGGGTTGAGGGGGGGGGGTCTCAGCCCCCAGGAGCCCAGGAGAGCCTTCTCCTCCAGGGCACTGACCGGCAGGTCATCACCCACGAGGTGCAGGCAAGCCTGGGGGCGTCCGGGCGGGGAGCCGGTCCTGCCTCTGGAGCTGCCCCTCAGGGGGCTTGGCTTGTTTAGAACACGTGTCTCCTGCTGTCACGTGGTTTTCCTGTAACGTGAAGTCCCTCTCTTCTCTGTCCAGGGGAAGAAGTTCGAGATCTGGCCGGATGGGCTGCCGCCGGCCCGGAAGCTGGTGTACCACACGGGCTGCGCCTGGCGCTCCAGCCACCTGCTGCGCCTGCTCCGCGACAGCCACCAGCTGCACCGCGCCCTGCAGCCCGCGTTACGGCGGCTGCGGCAGCTGGAGGAGGTGCAAGGTGGGCACCAGGCCAGGCCCCTGACCCGCCCCCTCCATCTGGGGTCTGGGCCACAGGCTCTGGGCACAGCAGCTGGGGTTGCACCGTGTTTTCCCATCGTGGGATTGGCAGGGGGTGGTGGTGACCCCACCTCCCCCAGCTCTCCTGGAGCCCGATTCTAAACATGGGGGGCCAGGGTACTGGGGGTTCTGGGGAAGAATTCTCCAGGTGTGGAGAGGAGGGCCTGGGCTAGGGCTGCAGTAACCCCCGGCGGTTCTGGGAAGCCCCGGCTGTGCGCGCATACTGTGCATGTGCGTGCACGCCTGCTCGTGTCCGGGGCTGCTTGGGGTCCCTCAGATGGAGGTGGCGTGAGCCCCAGAGCGGTGGGTGCAGGAGCCTGCATGAGGAGGTTACTGGCTCAAGTGACAGATTCCACCCTGGGGCCCAGGCGATAGCTGACCTCTGGACCACACTGCCCTCCCCTCCCACCTCATCTCCGGGAGCTTGGTGCCAGCTCCGCACATGGTGGTTGGCTGGACCCCGGGGCCACCCTTGGCCATTGGCGGCTCCAGGAACGTGGCTGCACCTTCCTCCACCTCCAGCACCTGTTCTCACGCCCTTGCTGCCCCTCCTTTCCCGGCACAGAAAAGAAGTGCTACCGGGAGTCCTACGTCAGCGACGAGCTGGAGCTGGGCCTGGACCTGGGCCTGGCCGGCAGGGCTGCCCCCGGCACCCCCGGCTCCCCCGGCTCCCCCGGCTGCGGGGACAGAGCGGGTGGTAGCCAGCATCCACCCCATCAGCTCCCCCTCCTCTCAGCCGACAGCCACTGCAGCTCCCACTCATCGGGCATCGAGGTGGACCCCCAGCCGGGGGGGCCCATGGGGCCGGGGGAGATGTCAGTGGATGAGCCCATCAGGGCCCCGGCGCCCTGCGGGGAGGGGCCATCCTGCAGTTCCCGTGCCAGCCAGAGCCGCCGTGGCACAGTTGGTGGCGGCAGAGGTGGGCCTGAAGGGGACACTCAGGACCCAGGAGACGGTGAGCGTGCTGATTGGCCAGCCCCGGGTGGGCCATCACTCAGAGGGAGAGAGGCCAGGGTGCATATGGCCTTGATTTCTGGGTACCTTGTCACACAGGGGTTCCCTCCACCATGGGGCAGCCACGGGCCTGGTGGCAGAGACAGGACAGGGCCATCCCTACCAGACGTGGTGGGTGGCAGTCCTTCTGCCCTCCTGCAGCTTGTCACTCGTCGGGAGCCTGGGCTGACCAGTGTCCCTCGTTAACACTCCCACCAACGGAAAGCCTTCAACCTCATTTCTCTCTCGTTACTTGCAAGGGGTCAGTAGAAGTCGCGTGACAGAAGGCACTTCTCAGAGTTCGAGGCTCACGTGCCCTTCTGATTTAGTGCAAGCTCCTTGTCCTCAGGGGAGCTTCTGAAGTGGTTTCCTTGTCACCCCAGGAAGGTCACAGGGGCTGCTGTTCCCTGAGCACCTGTAGCACCTTTGAGCATGGACGCAACGGGTGATTCTGGGGACCAGCCTTGAGGCCTGGTCACCCAGGGCCACCCAAGGTCACACAGTGTCAGGCAGTTCTGTCAGTCTGCTGTGTCCGCCTGTAGAGTCCGAATGTCTGGCCCACTGGTAAAGGATGGGTGGGCCTCCTGCATGGAGGTTTTGTCCAAGTGCGTGGTCTGCAGTCCAGCACGAGCAGTGATAGTGATGCAGTGTTTGCCCAGGAAGTGCCCGTGTCGCTGAGACGTCAGGGCGTTTGGACAGCCAAAGCAGGACAGGCCCCTGTGAGCGGGTGGTCGGGGGTCGGTGCCTGGGTCTCCACAGGGCAGCACTGCGGGACCAGCGTCCAACAGGGACCCTGCAGGGAGGAGACCGCCTGAGCCGAGGAGCCCACAGTGCACCCAGGAAAACTGTGGCTCCTTCGAGGGGACTCAGACACCTCGCGTGGGGAGTACGTGTGACAGCGGTGTCTGGGATCGCAGATGGCCTGCAAGTGGGGGGCCGAGGTCGTGGTCCCACCACTCCGGGACCCTAAGGCCAGGCGGAGGGGCTGCCCGGGCCACAGAGGCTCCCAGTCTCATCTGAGTTTGGGTCCCTAGGAGTAGGCCGTCCTCTGCAGAGTGTGGGCGGGTGTCCCCAGGCCCTGCTCACGCACCCTCCCCCTGTCAACAGCCTCTCCCCAGCAGCCCTTGGCCGTGGTGCGGGTCACACTGGTCAGCATGAGGGACCGGAGCACTGAGGCCTTGCACCAGGTAGGTGCTCACTCCTGCTCCCTGTGCTCCAGCCCATTCCTCAGGGGCCCTAGGCCCACTGGAGGGTCCCTGGGAGACCCCCTGCAACTGCAGCTGGGCAGTGGGGCACCAGTGAGGCAGGTTGGCAGCTGGTTCTCATCAGCCTTGGGGCCTGAGAGCTGGGCTCACAGTGGAGGCTGGGGGTCTTTCCTGGCTGCACACCCCCAGGCGGTGGGCAGTGTGAGCACTGCCAGGGCAGCTCGGGCCCCAGGAGTGCGGGGCTCTGGGGTGGAGCTCCTCGGCCCCCAGGAGCAGGGGAGGGGCCAAAGCCAGTGGTTCTGGGGGGTGGGGCAGAGGAAGGCGGGGCTGGAGGTTCCCGCCCTTGCTCAGAGCTGACCTGGGGAGCCGGAGTAGGAGGGTGGTGCCCCTGGAAAGGCAGTGAATTAGAGGGACCTTCTCTCACCCCTGATCCAAGCCATCCTTCAGGGTGTGATTTGACTCAAAGGGAGGGACAGACCTGACACAGGGAGGAGGGGGCGAGAAGCCCCAGGTGCCAGTGGGGCTGGGGTCTGTCGGCCCGCCCACCTGGCCCCGCCCTCCTGTGGGATGCGTGGTCCTCCCACCCTAGGCCCTCACGGCTGAGAAGTGAGGGTTAGTTCACGTAGTTCAGCGTGGTGGGGGCTCAGCTGGACCCCAGCGTGGTCGGGACCCCAGCACCTGCCCTGAGCTGGGGCTCTGGCCAAGCTTCCTCACGCGAGAGGGGGCAGGGAGTGGGCTGTTTCTGATTTCGGAGAACACTCCCAGGGCTCATTCCTAAAACCTGTCACATAGTAACAATCTAAGTCCAATAAGGGCGAAAGAAAGCAGCCCAGGGCTGTGTGGCCCGACTGAGTGGCCGCAGCTTCCCTGGGAAGAGGCGGCGGGCTCTGCCGCGGGGGCGGGGGCTGCCACACGTAGACTTGAGCATCCTCCCGCGGAAGTTGCCTCGGTGACGGACAGGCGAGCAGGGGAGGGAGGGCCCACGAGGAGGAGGCCAGGCCGAGTGGCCAAGGCCACCGGTGTTATAACGCAGACAGGCAGGGTGGGCGCTGTGGGTGCAGAGGTGAGGGGAACCCTCAGAAGGGGCCACTCTGCAGGGCAGTCCAGAGGGGACGGGTGGAAGCCGTGTGGGCATGCCCAGTGGGGCACCGCAAGTGCAAAGGCCTGGGGCGGCGGGCGCAGAGCGCCGGCACGAGGGCGGTGTTAACTGTGGGCAGGACAGGGGCAGAACTGGAGAGGAGAGGAAGGCGTCCAAGTACCAGACTCGCCTCTGGCCTCTCCCTGCAGATCCTGGAGGCGGAGGCGGCGGTCGACCGTGCGGACCAGCACAGCCGCAGCCTGGACGACGTGCGCCCCACACCTGCCCCGCGCCGCGCACCGCGCAGCGGTCCCCTCGGCCACGCACTGGACCCCGCGCCCGAGCTCCTCTGCGGTAGGAGGTCCGTGGATGGCCTCTCCGTGGACCTGCTCAGGGAGGACCACCTCCCGGAGGAATTTGTGGTATAGATGCCTCGCGGCGCCACTCCACCCACACCGCACAGCTCCACGCACGTGGGGCTCCAGCCACGCAGGGCCACACCTGCCCCTCACCTCTCTCTGCCCGGGAGGCTCCCACCGCCCACCACCTGGTTGACTGAGGAGTCTGGCCCATCTTCTATACCTGGCGCTTCCTCCTGCGTCCTCACCTGTCGGAGGTGTGGAGCCCTCTCTGACGTGAAACCTGGAGTGATGATCGTGTCCCACTTCCTGTGCCGTGTGGACTGTGGTTGATCCGAGCTCCTTCCATACTGGTCTCCAGGAGACAGAAGCCAGGTCTGGCAGTCCAAACTGCAGGCAGTGGAGTGAGGCCTGTGCTGGCTGTACCCTGAGAAGGAAAGTGTCTTAGCTTCTTCTGGGCGTTGAAGAGACCCCTGGGGGTCCCCCACCACCGACCCAATGGATGGTGAGACCAATGGAGCAAGCCTTCCAGGAGTCCTTGAGCTCAAGGTCACCATCACTGTCACCTCCCTGGCCACAGGCTTCCCCGGACCACTCCCTTTGCAGCTCCTGCTGCTCAGTCCTGGGTGCACGGGACAGAGGCCCCTCTGTGGGGCGTCGGCCCAGCTCCTTCACCCAGGACCCCAGCAGAGCCCACCCTATCTGCCACGTGTACACAGGAGGCACCTGGCCTGGAACTGCACGGCTACGTGGCCACATGGTCCCATGAAGTGGGTGAATCCTCAGCAGGAAGTGGGAGAGGCAGGCTAGAGAGGAAGTGATCCCACGCTGAACACATCAAAGGGTGTTCCCAAAGGAAGCCCGCCAGCACAGGTGCACGAGGCTCAGAGCCTGAGTTCCTCCTTTCCAGTCAAAAGGCCAACTTTAAAACAGTGTCCCTTTTCCTGCCAGTGCCCATCCAGTCAGAAGGGCGTCTGCGCACGAGGGAGCCATGGCCTGTCAGCAGCGGGACATCGGGGCACCCAGCCTGCGTCAGCACTGGTCACCCTTCCGGGCCTTTCACTGCCATGGTCCTCCTCCCCAAATCAGAAGACTGGACGGGAGGTGCGGGCAAAGGTGGGGCTGCACCGCCCCGCCCTCCACGTCTGCACCCTGTCTCGAGCCGGCCTCACAAGCGGCTGAATAGCTGAGCCAGGTTTGCAGCGATTTCTGGAGAAGCGTGTTGAGGGACTTTGACCTTCGCTGGAGGCTGTGCTGTCGGAGCGCTAAGAGGCTAGTGAGCAGCCAGGTGTCCTTCTAACAGGGGACGCACCGGGGGCGGGAGCGCCAGGGCAGGTCCGTGGCTGGGAGGGCTGGCTGCTGTAGTTGTGCTGTGCTGTCCCTTCCAAGTCAGGGCAGCTTCCCCTCACCCATCCCCGCGTCTAGGGCCCTGTGTGCAGGGGGCTGTCCTCGAAGCCATCCACCTCGTGGACGGGGCGGAGTGGCTCCAGCCGGTGGAGGGAGCCAGCATCAGCCTGGCTTTGTGTCCCCAGATGGAGAGACAGAGCTGGCGCTGCATCTCACCTGCCTCCTGACCGCAGGTGGGACCCCTGCCTCGTGCCCTGCAGAGGCTCCAAGAGGGGCCGCTCCGAACAGGTGGAACTCCGTGGGTACCACCACCCTCCAGCCCGAGGCTGGTGACAGGCACCTGGGCGTGGTGAGACTTTTTCTACCTGTGGGTCCTCTCCCCTCACACAAGATCCGCACCCGCACGCCTGCTGCCGTCTGCGCCTGGACGCGCTGACCTGTGCCTCACTGTCGGAGAGCCCAAGACGTCGTCCCCTCCTTGTCCTGCTCATGCTGTGAGGACCCTGTGGGGCCGAGTCCACCTCAGGCTCATTTGGCGCCGGGTGGAGCCTGAGTCCCGGGTGGGGTGGGGCTGCAGCCAAGCTGACGCTGGTGGCCCTTTCTGTGAAGGGAAGCTTGTCTGTGCGCGTGTGACAAGAGCTGGACACACATCTGTGTCTGCACCTGGGTGGCCCCTGTACGCACCTGTACGCGGGGCGGCCGGGAGGCCACGCTGGCCCTCAGTTCACATAGGGAGGGCTCCTGGCCACTGGGGGCCTCCCCCCGTGAGGACCCTCCATGTCCCAGCGCTGTGTGGACAGAGGGACTTGGGGGGTGACAGCCCCTGCCCCCTGGAGCTCAGATTTATCTTATTTGTTTTTTAAAAGGTGACAAGAAACCTACCTTCATCTGTGGTGTGGGGTTGCCGAGGTCAGCGCCGCCGTGGGGCTGGGCCAGGCAGGGAGGGCGGGAGGTCGGTGGAGGCAGCCTCATCTCCCCAGCACCCCCTCACTGAACAGACTCCCCTCACTGAACAGACTCCCCGCAGGCAGGTCAGGTGCCGGCACCGGGTAGATGGCAGATGGGGAAGCGCTCCCAGCACGGAGCACGGTGAGGGCAGGGTCAGCAGCCGTGGTGCTGGACCTCCTGGGCTGCCCTTCGGTCTCCCCCCACAGGAGGTACCCACTCGCCCGGGGCTGCCCCGGGCACCGAGCCTGGTGCCACAAGGGCAGGTGGCAAGGGAGGGGAGCCTGAGTGTGGTCTGGGCCTGGAAGATGGTGTCCGGAGGTGTTGGGGCCTGAGCCCTGCTTTCCCGCGAATTTCCAAAATCATGCTGAGACAGGCCCTTATGAGAAAAAAAAATGAGTTTGCATGTGTCCTGATCCAGGGTCCAGGATGACCTTTTCCCCTTTAAAGGAATTTTGGGAGCAGGAGCCCAGCCCCACAGGCTGCTTTGCTGTTGCACAAAGCAGGTGTCAGGGAGGGGCGGCAGGCGTCAGGATGGGGCTGAAATAAGCTGTTTGGGGCCGCAACCTACACACACCCGTACACGTGCACATGCAAGCACACGTGTGCACACGAATGTGGGCAGACGTGGCGAGTCGACATGGGTTGGTGGAAGGACACTTCCACCGGATGCCCTCGTGGAGCTCCTAGCGGGGACTCAGAGCTGCGCTCCCGTCCCCGGCCCCGGCCGTCCCTCGGCCGCCACGAGAGGGCGCTGGCTGCACGCTCTGGCTCCTCAGAGGGCGGCTGCCGCGCCTGCAGGACGCTCAGGGACAGACCTGGGTGTGCGGGTCAGGCCTGGAAGCGGGGGTGGGGGTGGGCATGACCTTGTGGCGAGCCTGCTGGGGGGCGGGCTGGGGCATGCCTGGGATGGCCCGGTGCTCACCCGTGTGGTTTCCGACTGGCCTCCCGGTGAGGTCAGAGCCCCACGTCCAGGCTGCCCTTTCTTCTGTCACCCGGGTACAGCCCATCTTGAGGGTGGCCAGCGCCCTGTGTCCTTGGCAGATGAGAGGCAGCAGGGACCTCTGGCTGACCCCAAGAAACCACCAGGGCGAGGCTGGGAGTTCCGTTTCTGCCCTTCCTCTGTGCCTGGGTAGACACAGAAAACTGTGCCAAGTGTCTGTGAGCCACTCCGGTGGTCAGGGCACGTGGAGGACAGTCAGAGGCCAAGAGGGACCTCGCGTGGTCTCCAACCCCTTCCCCACGGCCCCCTCCCCACCCGGAGGAAGCGGCAGCCTAGAGGGGGGCAGCCCCTCTCCAGGAGAGGAACATCAGACGAACCACCTTCTCTTTTGGCGTCAATTAGGCCCAAAGGTCTCTCAGGCAAAGCAGATACCAGGAGACACCCGGGAAAACAGGCGTCAGCTGGCAGGGAAAGGGGTTTGTGAGAAGGGCCGTCATGGCTGGTGCGGGGCCTGCTAAATGGACCCACTCACCTTGTCCGGGGCGTGTGGCCCCAGGGCTGTGGGGGGTGGGAGCCCCCACACATCTCCCTCCCCATTTGTCAGGGCTAAGAGGGACACCCACCCAGGTTTCCTCTGGACCCCGAAGAGGGTGCAGATGGCTCAGGAAAGTGTCGGCTGGACAGACGCGACCACCAGCTACCCTAGCTGGGCAGGGGGAAGAGGAGGCCAGAGGTCATGCTGGCGGGTCTAATTCACGAGAACCTACGGGCTTGTTCGGAGCTGGGCCGACCGCCACGTCTTGCTGGGACCCGGGAACCTGCGCTTTGAAGGTACCTGCCTGTTTGCCCTTGGACCTGGTGCAATGGAGCAGCAGCCTGCGGTGGAGACCGCCCCTGAGGGCGGTTGCGCGGGACATGACAGCCGACCTGGGAGCGGTTGTGTCGGGGGCCTCGCCCTCACGGTCTTGGACCAGGAGTCCAGGGCTCCGGTCCTGCCAGCCCCCTTTGTTCCATGAAGTGTTTTGCACCCTGTGGCCATGTCACCCTCCCACTCTCCCTCTTGGGAGACAGAATCCATGTCCGGGGCATCCTTTCTCCAAGGACGGCTGCAAGTGGTTGGAGACTCAGAGGAGAGGAGCTGGGTGGCTGAGGCTGGGGCGGGGGCGGGGGTGGGGGTTGCCCTTCCACAGCTGACCGGGCACCCCAGGGGCGGGCTTCACCGGAGGCTCTGATGGCGGGGACTCAGAGCTGGGCCTCTGCGCTGCACTGCACCGGGCAGGGTGAACTGACCACGAGGCCATGACGCGCAGGCGCTGGGCCCCACTGGTGGTGTTCACATGGTTACAGTCTTTCAAAAAATGTGCAGAACTAGGGCTTTTTAACCATAAGCAGTTAAGATCGCCGTCTCTCCACTCAGCGTGCACTCCACACCCTCCCCGCAGTCGCGGGCGGAATCTGCGGGCATGTCGGGGCCCTGCTAGTGGGGAGGTCGGGTTTGGTGGGAGACAGCCAGGAGGTTCACAGTCACCGCCGGCTGGACGGGGGCAGCAGGGGCCTCCAGGAGGGCCCCTGCAGCCAGAGGTCACGTCTCTGGGGACCCAGACCCCCAGTGCAGGAAGGACGTGGGGACAGAAGAGAAACAAAGCCGGCACGGGGCCAGGGTTGGGGGCAGGGGGGCCTGCAGCTCAGGAGCCCCCGCACCCCCTCCCCGGGCCACGCTGCGAAGGGAAGCCGGCGCCTTAAACCTCAGGATGAGGAGGTGCTGGGGGAAAGCGGGCGTGTCTTCCCCAGTCAAGGGCCGGGTCGAGGACGAGGACGCAGCCAGAAAACACAGGGGGGTGCGATCGGAAGAACTGACCGAAGTGCCTCTCGGAGCTCCGTGGCGGTCTGCACTATTCGCCAGCTTTTTAAAGCTGTGACTTGATGGTTTTTAAGTTTTCCTCTAAGTGTTTTTCTGCATACCTACTTAAGAATGTGTAACATTATTTTTCCTGCAGGAGGGCCCCCATCACCAACTATGTACATAAGGTTCAGGCCTCAGGCCCAGCCCGCCCCCGGGACTCTGCTCCAGGACCTCTGATCACAGGCGGGGATGTGTCCCAGGCCCCCTTTGTTCTCTCCTTCCCTCCACGGGACATGGGGTTCCTGTGAACACAAACCCAGCTTTCCTAAGAGAGCAAATTTAGGAACATTTATCATTCATAGACTTCAGCCATGGGAAAAGGCCACGGCCTCCCGGGACTCTCCTGGTGTGGTGGGGGAGTCAGGGCGGGGGGCAGCCGGCAGAGGTGGGCGGGCGGTGGGGGTTGTAGCAGGAGGACTGGGCTGTCCAGGGTGGCAGCTCGGCCGGGCAGTGGGGGAGCAGGTCTGGGAGGCAGGTTCCCTAGGTGGCCACAAGACCCCGAAGCAGTGATCTGCCCGGCCTGGACAAAGGCCAGGTCCTCCCCTCAGCCGTCCCGGGACAGCAGAACGTGGGCGCTGGTCTGAGAGGTTCTGGTCCACACACCTGCCCCATGTGACCCTGCTGTCGCTGTGTAGATGTGGGAGCAGACGTGGGGGTGTGCCTGGCGGGCAGGCTCTGGCACATCTAATCCTTGTCCTGGTTTTGAAGTCTTCAAGGGCAGGCTGTGCCACATTTATGGCAGTATCCCCCATCTCCCCCGGGGAACGGCCCCGTGCTCAGTGGGCCTCCAAGGGGTGGCTGAGCAAGTGAGTGGAGGGCGGACTGCCTGGTGCAGGTGCTCAGGGACCTCAGCGGGCGGTGCCAGCTCCCTCTAGGCCCCGTGCTCTTCCTCCCCAGGAGCTGCACACACCCGCCCCCCCCCCCCAAGCAGATGTGTGGAGCCGATGTACGCTGTGCACAGACCCGGGGGCCTAGCATGAGCAGGGAGGTCCCAGGAATCCAGGGCTCCCCACAGGGACACCCATGGGGAGGCTGAGACCCAGTGGCTCCTTCCTCCACAAACGAAGTGTTTCCTGTCTCTGCCAACAATGCTAAATTGGAGACCACAGACCACTAGCCTTGGGGCTGACCCTCGGCCACTCTGAGGGCTGGAGGCTCCAACAGCCACAACAATGTGCTGACACAGCCCTGGCCGGTTCCCTGGGACACCTGACCCCGCCACGTGCTGGCCTCGGCGTGTGGACAGCTCCCTCCTCCTCAGCGCCCCTGTGACTGGGCTGTCAGGGTTCGGCCAGCTGCTCCCGCCCTGAGGCTCACAGTGACCGGGTCTGAGGCACCAGTGACCATCTTGAGTCCTGAGGGGGCGTCCAGGGCAGCAGGCAGTGTCTCCTGGGCAAGTCCTCACCTGCAAGAGGACACCGGGCTGTGGGGAGGGCAGAGAATGTGAAGGGGGCCTTCTGAATATAAAACACACACACGTTCAGTTGGTCCTTATTTTGTCTGCCTGTCTGCTAATCAACCTGTCATCTAACTGTCTGCACTGAAACCGTGAGTGCAGACTGGTTCCTGCAGTCCCAGCCCAGCCCTGCCGTTTAGGGGAGCCCCTTCTCCCACCGGGGGGACCCTGTCCCCACTGTCTCCCTGCATCTTTGTTTGCTCGCTGCCCCGAGGTGCCCAGGCTCCTGGCCTCGCTGGGCAAATGCACAGCCTGGAGAAGCAGCAGGAGCGGCGGGAAGGCCAGTCAGGGGCCCTGGACGCGGACTCACCCCTCCCCAGCGCCGGCCTGTGGGTTCTGGGGGGCATCCGTGGTGAGGCTGGGAACTGGAGCAGGCCGGTGGCCTCCCATGCTGAGTAGCTGTCCCCTCTCCAGTTGTGGACACCCAGGAGGCACTCGAGGGAGGTAGGGGCCCGATGGGGTGCAGAGCACCCAGCCTGAGGCACTGCGGCCACCGAAGTCCCTTGGGCTTGGACCACCTTGTCCCCTGAGGTGCTGGCTGTGCGTGGGGTGCTCTGTGGACCTGCTCTCTTAGCCGCGCACAAAATCTCTGCCAGAATCCAGCTTTTCATCGTATTTTTGGATATTAAAGCTTTCACATCCCAGTGTCGAAGAGTCCATTCCGACCTAAACCAAAATGTTAACCTTCTGCCTGGTTCTGAGGTTTCTGCTCGCCCCAAGCATGGCAGCCCTTGGAGGGGTGGGGGCTGCATTTCCCACTTGCGAACCCCCGCCTTGCCCGCAGGGCCGCCTCCTTGCCCGGTCAGGGGCCGGCCTCACTGATCAGGTTACTGGAGGCTGGGGTCATGCCCTCAGCGACACGGATGACCAGATGCTGGTCCTCTCTCGTGGGGACCCTGCATTTACAGGTCTCTTGGGGATCCCCGCTCGGCCCCCATGCTGTGGGACCGCAGACTGTTCCTGCCAGGACGGAGGTGGCCGCATTGGCCCCAGGGACGCCCGAGCAGCCGACACCTCCACCCCTGCCTGCTGGCTCTGCACGGTGCTCCCTCCCGGGGACTGTCCCCTCTGTCTGGACGCACTCTGTCCCTCAGAGCAATGGGATGACACGGAGAGAACAGCGTGGACAGCCCACCCCTTGTGGACGGCCCTCTGTGGCCGAGGGGCCTGGGGTCCCTTCTCAGACGCTTCAAGAGC
Organism: Camelus dromedarius; assembly: GCF_036321535.1. Lineage (NCBI taxonomy): Eukaryota > Metazoa > Chordata > Mammalia > Artiodactyla > Camelidae > Camelus > Camelus dromedarius. The sequence continues at coordinate 1,433,760 of NC_087441.1, forward strand.
CAAAGGAAGCACGGTCACTGCGCTCACACCGTGAACTGACCCTTCATGGACACACTCTGCAGCAGCTGGGGTGGGTGGAGGAGCCCACGTCTCAGAAGGGACATGGGGCTGGGTGCCCCTGCACTGGCCGGGGTGTCATGGCCAGAAATAGCCATGTGGTGTGTCCCCACCCGTGGCTGCCAGATGTCAGTGGAAGCAAACCTGCCCTCTCTTCTCCAAGTTCCCGGAGCCCCCAGCGCTGAGGGCCCAGGTCCCACTACATGTCTGCGTCGTGCCCATGGGCAAGGGTGTGTCCACGTGGGGGTCCTCATGGGGGGCCCACACGAGGAGGACTAAGGACGCCTGGCCACCTGCTCTTTGTGGGGTGTGTGTGCCTGGCACCCCAACACAGACTCTTTTTACGGATGAGGGAACAGACTTCAGGAGCCAAGTAATCTGTCGGGGACATACGGAGCCACCACGAGACCCCAGGTCTGCTCAGATCCTGCTCGCGGATGACTGGCTCTGGTGCTGGTCCCTGGGGAGCCCCACCCTCAAATTCTCCTGCCCGGGAGGCTCCCCTGCACACCTGCTTCTCCCGAGCGCCTGCTGCCTCGGCGGTCCATGCAGGCTTGTGCTGGGCTTTACAAGGTCCAAAGTGCATTTATTTCCAGGGCGCACACGTTGCCGGGCGCCGCTGGGAAGCACGTGAAGGGAGGAAAGCCCACGGTGCGCCCACCGCCTTCACCTGGGTTTTCTGGGGGCTGGACAGCCCCGCTCCACTTGCCGCGCTCGGGCCCCAAATCCCAGGCTCTGCAGTGTTTCTGCCACGTGCTTCTGGCAGGGGGACACGCACACGATCACCTGCAGCTTGGCGTCGCCTCCTTAAGAAAAGAACAATGTGCATTTGGAAGGAATTCCAGCGAAAAACTGGCATCTCTAAAATCCCCGGAGCCCAGGTGGCGGCCACACACGCCGGGAGACGGTCCAGCCGCGCTCCTCCCCGGCTGCACACCAGCCCGGGGCCAGGGCGTCTCCTGGAGGCGGCAGCCAGAACAGGTGCGCCTGGGCGCGGAGTCAGACCCGAGCCTGGGACGCCCACCCTCCGCCGTCCTGGACGGGCCGCGGTGCCGAGCAGCGCACACTGTGCCCTCCCCTGCTCCCCGCAATGCCATCCTCCTCCCCCGTGTTTTCCTCCATGGAATGAGCTCCACTGGCTTCCCATGACTTAACTGTCATCGAACTTGGTAGGAGACCCTGGGGGTGCCCCCCGCCCCTCCCCTCCTGAGCTCCCTGTCCTGTGGGTTCGAGAGCCCCCACCCTCCTCTCTGGGCGTGTGGCTTGAGCTGGGCCAGGGCTGCCTCGGGGGAGGTCGGGCAGAGAGCTCAGTGCGGGAACCTGCCTGCTGGGGCGGGCGTCTCGGTGCAGGACAGAGCGCCCCGTCCACTTCCGCTCCATCGCTCTGGAACTTGAGTAGGCGCAGGCCAGCGTTGTCAGGCCACCCCAAGCCCCAAGCCCACAGCCTGGTGATTCAGTACCTCCAAGGGTCACCTGCACTTACTCGAACTCACTTGGGTTCCTGGCACCAGCAACCAAGAGTCCCCACCTGCAGGTGCAGAGCCCAGCTTGCAGGCATCGTGGGGCTCAGAGGGTCCCACGCCTTGGGGACCCCTCGTGTGCCGCAAGGAGGCGGGCCTGTGGAAGCCTGGAGCCCAGCTGGGGGAGCAGGTCGTGCACGTGCTGTGCTAACCAACCAGCGCACGTGGCCCCGAGGACAGCGAGGAGGCCGGCTGCTAACGAGCGCGCTAGAAATACTGAGGGAGGGGATGCAGTGACCCAGAGAGCCAGCAGTTCCCCAGGAGGTGTGGCCAGGGGCAGGGGGACAGTTTCCCCTCTTTGGGGGCGGTGGCGGGGGCGGGAGGTACCGAGTGCATCCTGGAGGAAGTGGGTGAGCGTGCTGTTCCGGTACGGGATGTGGCCTCTGCCCTCCGACAGCGCCCCCAGCACGTCCGCGAGGGCCGCCAGGCTCCGGTTTATAAGCGACGTCTCCCGCAGGGCCGATCCGGTCACTCCAGACACACCTGGGGAAGTGCAGAGACCCAGTCAGACATGGGATTTGCACAAATGCTGGGTGACATCCAGGTGAATCAGCAAAGCAAAACGGAGACCTCCCAGGAAAGCGTGGAGGAGACCCCCGATCATATTTATGTCCCTGACCACCTCCGTGGCAGGGGAGGCACTGACTGGACCTGGGGCCCCTGCGCTGCCAGATGCCCCCAGACGACATGTGTTGGATTGACATGCACTCTGCGGTGGTGAGACAGCAATCCACAAGGACAGACATGGGTGGGAGAGCATCTGCCTGGGGCTCCCCGTTCGCTCACGGCCTGGACCCTGCATCCCCAGGTCACCCGGGGGGAAGGCTTCACATCTCACCGGCGCACTCGCTACCCGCCAGGTCCACCAGCTGCAGCTTGGAGAGCACCTGTCCGCCAGGGCCCTGGGACCCCTGCCCGAGTCCTCGGGTCCTTGGGGACACGGACGAGACTGTGCGGGTTGCTCCTGGTCTCCTCCCTGGGGCCGGCCGCTGGGGCGTGGGGCCACGGAGCTCCGCGGGGGGAGACTGGTCTGACTGCCGGTCTGCTGTGGAGGTAGGGGGAGGTGGCAAGAGACACAAGAAGAGAGACGGTCCTCCAAGCTCCCCAATGCCTCCCACCTGTGCTGAATGCTCCCAGCTCCGTCCCGGAGGCCCGTATGGCGTGGGGTGCGAGACCCCAGTTGGAGTCCCCAGCTCTTAAATACGGGATGGTGGGGGAGAGGGGCCCTCGGACCGTGAGGGCCTCCTCTGGGTAAAACACAGAAGAGCAGTGGGGAGAGACCATTGTTCATGGTTAAAAGGTGAACCAATACCTAGTTAGTCCCAGGAAAACTGGATACGGTTTCCTAGATTTGGTAACGACATTAACAATCCCCGTCTGAAAAATCTATTCTCTCCTACACAAATCAGCTCTACAGTTTCTGTTTTTAATCCTCCACAAAAGCCCGACACAGTGTTTTTCACGTTGACGTCTGTATCAATTTCATCATGTGTTATTTCTAAACAGAGGTTTTTAAGCAATTAAAAAAAAAACCAGAATAGTGAATACCCCCTGTAGAAAGCAAGGAAAATACATGTAAGTCAGTTTTAAAAAGAACATGAAATGCCTCTGGTGCGCACTGCCCACGAGTGCGCAGACTTTTCCTTTGTGGATCTGCGTGCCCGGCAGGAAGAGCCAGGCCCTGGCGCACGGCTGCGCGCTGCCTGGCCCTCCCTGCGCACTGCTGGGTCCCGGGCTGCTTAGGGCGAGTCCCGCGGGCGGGCGGTTAGGGGGCCGGGTGACCCTGCTCCTCCCCGCCACTTGCCTGGGCCACCTTGGAGGCCGTGACAAGGCGGACTGAGTGTTAGCCCGCACTGGCCTGAGGGGGCCTTTCTAGGGTTAAAGCCCCCAAGGCCCAGGGCTGCCCTGCGGTCTGCGTCACTGAGAGCAAGGCTGAGGCCCCAGACCTCACCCTGGAGGTACTGGGAGGTGACGGGGCCCGATCACAGTGGGTGGCGTCTGTGCTCCCACCGCCTCAGGTGGCCCGACGTGCACTGCCCTGGACTTTCTGACCCTTAAAGCCCCAGGGACCCCGACTCTCCCGTAACAGGAATCATCTCATACACTGGTCTGTAACCTTCTAACCTCAGCCACAAAGAGAGTGTCATTCCTGGTGAACGTGTCAGGTTCCAAAGTGAAAACATGCCGTTTTTCCTCCTCTGCTGCATCTGATGTAGCAAAGCGCCTTCCTCCATCCCACCCACCACCCTTTCTTCTCTCAGCCCAGATCCCCGTGGCTCTTGGGTTTGGGTTCCGGACCGTCCAACCACGTGGCTGCCATTCCTCCCTCGGTCCCGCGTGGCGCCTCAGAGCCTGCACGTCCACGATTCTCTTCTTCTCATGTAGATTTCTATTTGGGCAACTGACCGGGCACCGGGGCCACTCACCGGTGCTGCGGGAGGAGGCGGCTGCAGTCAAAGTCACCGTGATCACCAGGTGAGACCTGGACGAATCAGCATGCACTGCGGTGGCCTGCTTGGCCCGGAGCCGCAGAGCTGCAGCCACGAGCGTCATCAGCTCCACGGCACTGTGGACAGACCTGGCAGAGGGGACACAGAAGTCCCAGTGACTGCAGAGGGCACCCGCCTCACAGAAACCCCTTGTACAAACTGAGTGTACCTCGCTCAGGAAAGCCGCTCTTCTTAAGACAAAATTCAACACGCTGAATCAAACATGACAGTTTTATGAGGCCTGACTGACTAGCTGCGCCTCTAATTGCTTTACCCGGACATAATCAGCTGCTCTGGAACCAAGTGGAGATTCCCAGAGTTTTCAACTTGGGGATTCTCTTATTTACGGTCCCCTCAGGACCCCAAGATTTTTAAGTATTTTGTCTATCAATCAAATTTCATCAAATGCATGAAATCAACATTTAATTTGCTTTCCTGTGTTAATCGATGAGCCCTGACAGCTAATCAGAGCTTCGGGTCTGCAGAAGATAGGATTTCGATCCCACTGTCTATAGTCAGAAGCTGACAGCTTTGGTTAACGTGTGTAAACTCTCATGGTGAAACGCATGAGTTCCTTGAGGTTTTTTCAAATGTTAGAATCAGTCTGTCGGACTCCGAGACCCCGGGACAGGCTGCGCAGCTCCTCCCTGTGCTGTCAGTCAGGCGGTCCCTGCTTGCAGCAAACCGGACTCACAAGGGCGGATTTAAGGACACAGAACTCCAAGGAGTGTATCGAATCAGCACAGGAGCTGTGGTTTTTCACAGGGTGATTCAGGGGCGTATTCTGTGAAACCTGCACATTACAGGTGGGAATCAAGGACGCCTGTGCTCAGCCGCGTCCCCGGGGCACGCGGTGTGACTTCGCCACAGCTGTTTCATCAGCCGGGCTGCGGGGATAACACCTGTCCCGTCGACCCTTAAAGAAGAGATTCTGACGGAGTAACTAGTCTGTTGTGCTTGTGATTTTACAGAGATCATCTTCAGGGGGATAAGAACAGCTCAGTAGCAGAGCACGTGCTCAGCATGCATGAGGTTCTAGGTTCGATCCCCAGGGCCTCCATTAGAAAAAACACAAAGCAGAAAGCAAACTGAAAGCTGCAAAGCGCACACTACGCAGTGCGACACCAGGAGCCACCTCTCAAGGAGCGCCGGCTCAGGCGGCTGGTTCCCTGGGGCCCCCGGAGGTGCCGCTGCCCGGGAGCTTGGCACCTGGACTACTCACTCTCGGGTCAGCCCAGAGACCTCCTTCTTTCCCTCCGTGGTTGTCAGCACCTGGCGCTTCGCCCTGGACACCACAGCACAGCCGTCTTTGGCCAGAAGGTCAAAAATGTCGTTATTATAAACTTCCACTACGGAAACGTCCACCTCCAGGCGCCAGGAGGGGTTTTCTGCAATAAGCCTGGAGGAGGGGTGGGGAGGGACACACAAGAGACTCAGCCACCAGGGGAGCTCAGATAACCCCATAGAGAAAGTGGTTAATCAACTGGCTTTGAACGTGAGGGGACTGCAGTCCTAGAAAACGTTCAGCAAAACTCATGGCCCAGCAGCGCCGGGCAGCATCTCACTAACCAAGGCCTTGCAGGAAGAAGGGGCACCCTCATTACTTGTTTTAATTCTTATTTTTTAACTGAAGTGTAGTCGATTTACAACGTTAGTTTCAGGTGTACAGCAAAGCGATTCATTTACACTGTATACACATTCATATATATGTATATTTTTTCATATTCTTTTCCATTACAGCTCATTACAAGAAACTGAATATAGTTCCCTGTGCTACACGGTAGGTCCTTGTTGTCTATCTGCTTTGTACACAGTAATACGTATCTGTTCATCCCAAACTCCTGATCTGTCCTCTTTAAACTGCAGAGTAAATCGCTGTCTTGGGAACAAAGTTATTTTATCTGAGTTATGTCTAAGTCGACGATTTCGGCCGTCGGTACCCTTCGCGTTCTAAACGTACTGGGTAAACAGGCTTGGAGGCCGCACAGCTGTGACTCAGAAGCCACCACGCCGAGCACGATGCCCGCACGGAAGCCCAGAGCGGACCGCAGAGACCCTGAGAGCCGTCCCAGTAACCGCACTTGTTTGTTTTAAAATTTGTTCCATCTTAGGGAAGACTGAGTCAATTCCACTCGAATAACGCCTCCCGACTAAGGCCTGACCATGACCTCTTTAAAACCCACCCAGGCTCTCAAAACGACAACTACATGTCTTATTTTGTTTCGAGTTTTAAAATACAACATGCAGACTGTAGATTAGTTTAAAAACAAAGATACTACATACTTAGCGCAAAACCCCAAAATCCCGCCCTAGGGAAGAGGCGACCACCGATGCCAGGCTCCCCCACTGCCCCGCCTCGGTACCTGAACACTTCTCCAGCAGCTCTGGGGATGATTCCTAGGTGACCGTGGGGTCCCGACGGCAGGGCCGGGTCCCGCTCGGGACGCGGGCCCAGCATGGTGAAGCTCTTCCCGCTCCCCGTCTGCCCGTAGGCCATGATGCACACGTTGTACCTGAAATCCAAGCCAGACTTCAGTGCAGAGAAGAACACACAGGTCTGGCACCGCGCCTGGTGCTGAGAGACCGTTCCCTGGGGTGAGAAGCCTTGACGCACTGCACTTCGAGGTCCTGGAAACCAGCTGTCGGCGACTACCGCTGCTTCTGCACAGCCCACCCCTGTTATTGTTTGGTCACACACTGGATTAAACCACATCCACGTCCACACACACACGCGGCTCAGTGATGCCCACTTCTCGGTGTCCCCCCGCCCCTCGGGGGAGACCCTGCTGGGACCCCAGCCTGAGCCAGGCTCCTAAATTCCATTCATTCCAACTTTCAGGGCGGTGTCGGGGTTGCCTGAAGTGAGTTCCTCTTCAGAACATCAGGCTAAGTAAAGCGTGTGTGAAATGATAAAACAGTCCCCATATTTTCTTTCGCTGTTTGAAAACCACTTCCCCATCACGTTTATGATCGCTAGCACTGCCGACTAGGATACGCTTAAGGCTGTAACGCGTTCTCTCACTCTGTTTCTCCAAGGGCCTGGGGTGTTCATTTCAGCCAGACTGTGTGGACGCCCCCCTCCAGCCACCCCCAGCCCCCTGCGGTCCGACAGTTTGGGGTTATTTTAGTGCAACTCACTTCACAGAAGACAAGGACCCCTGGAGGGTCCCTGAATTTTCCCCAGTTGTGCTATTTAGTCCAAAACGTCACTGAGAAGATGTAAAACATTGAAGAGTATTTGAAAGAGGTTTACAACATACACTGATAATCTTGGCCATGAAGGTGCAGGTGAGCCTGGCCCACGGGCGGCTAAGGCTGAGCCCCGACCATCCCCTCTTACTGTCACCTGGGAGATAAAGATCCAAGCACAGGCCCTGCCCTTGGAGATTCTGATTCTAATCAGACTGTTTAACCCAGGTACCGCCACCTCCGTCCCCCGGTCAAACCAGGGTGTCACTCTGACAACACGGCCCTGGAGAGTATCTGATGGGTTCACACCTCGAGCAGGATACAGAAGCCCCGGAGATCCAGGAGGTCTGACCCCAAGGTTGACTGTTCCATTCAAACAAAAAGAAGATGGAAACCAAATGGGGGGGCAAAAACCCATCCAGGCCCCTCAGCTACCACCCCACATGCTTTTCCTTCCAGAAGTAAAAGATCTCAGGGCGTTTATAACAAAACCTCCAGCACTGCAGCTCTTATGCCCTCCCTGAGACGTGGAGGTATTTGGTGGGCGGGGGCCGGGGGGATGTCTGACTGCAGAGGACAAATTAGCCTTTAAAGGGATCTTTCAAACCACCTCCAAGTGTAGGAAGAAGGCAGCCGGGACTGAAAAGATGCCATCTGTTTCATATTTGTAGTGGAAAAGCAGCTCGGGCAGCGATCATCTTAACCACGATGCCATTTTTTATTTCTGGAATCTGCTTCCTGAAAAGATGCCTACTTTAAAAAGAGAGACTCTCCTATCATTTTCACTGGAAGAATTTTCTTGGGTGGATATAAAAATCCCAGTATCCTGGAAACAGAGTTGAGGCAGAGACTTGATTGTAGCCGGCGGGGGCAGGGGTGGGCATGTGGGTGTGTGCAGAGAGCGACACGTGTCCCCTGCTGACCCGACCTCTGGGGTCACGAGCCTCAGCCGCCCCCGTGATGTCAGACGCCCGAGTCCTGTGGTTGGAGCCCAGCACTGTAATTACAGCTCCCAGTTGGCTGAAGCCTCTGCTGGGCAAACACAAACATGTCTTCTTCAGGACGCTCGATGTCGGCATCTCCAACCAAACCATATTCTTCAAATTACTCTGAAGTGGAAAGTCCTGGCTTGCTGTGTCTTAGTTAAGTCCCAGACCTGTTCACTTTATTGCTAAAAAAGTGACTTTCATTCCTTGGTTACAACCATTGCCTTAGAAACCCGGAGTCGGTTCCATGGGTGGAAGGCTTGTTCCCAAAGGGACAAGCCCCTCGGTCTAGTGTCAACATCCTTAACAGGCTTTAGAAAATCCAGGAATGTACCAGGAATCCCAGAGAGGAGGAAGCGGCTGCCCCCTCAGTCTGAGGTCCGCACATCACGCACCTAAAGTACCACCTGGACCCAAGGTGCCCGTGCTCACCTAACAATTATTCCTCACACCATGCTCCCTCCTTCCCCGCCATGGGCCCTCAGCCACCCCAGGCCACGGACCTGCTCCACACTCACAGCAGACGCTCAGACTCGGATGCTAACCTCTCAGCCGGCAGCTCAAATGAAACCCACTGACATTTACACGTGATGGTGATAATCGACCTTGACGTCTTCACTCACCCGTCTAGGAAGGACGTGAGGAGGGGGCACACGTCTTCAAATACTGCTCTCTGAGACTCTGCTGGGCCATAGACTCTGAGAGGCAAAGGGAAAGTGATGCAGTATTAGAGGAGAAAGAGTTACTTCAGTATCCTAAGACGCGTCCTTACGTGTTTCTCATGTGAACCTCCCAGTACGGTCAAGATTCATGTTTTTTACACAAAGAAAGATTAATTTTATTACTTTTCAAGCTAACAGAGGTTAAGGAAGAGCGAAAAATGGTTTCCTCTGCTATTTACAGATGCTTGCAAAGCAGAAAGAAAAAGCAAGAAAAGAAGGAAGAAAAGACACCACGTAATTACCCCATAACTGAGTTAACGCTGCTCAGCGGGTCCAACAACAACGACGAGAAAATCACACTCAGGCAACGTTTGATATGTGATACTTAATTGTTACGCTTAAGCTCTTAAAAATACCATTCTCCCAGACCCCAGGCTGGCTGGGCTGAACATTACCACGCATCACGGGACCGGACCGCCGGCTCTGGGAGGGGAACCCGGTGCGGTTCTGTGTTTACAAACACGTACATAAACCCAAGTGGGAAGTAACGTCCAGAAGCTGCAGGTCACGGCACGGCGGGAAGCGAGACTGGGCCTCCACTGGGGAGCCGGGTCCGGGCCACGCTGCCCAGCTCTGACAAAGCCGGTGGTTAGCCATGTTCCAGTTGAATGTGCTTTGATTCAAGCTTAGCTTTCTGAATTGCAGGTTTTTGTTCAGCTGGAACCAAATTTTCTCTCCTGTCATCTTCAAAATGTGTACTGACAGCCCGGAGATCCAGCTCATCTCTAGAAGCAGGACTGACATTAAGCCTCCGGGCTTTCCTTACAAAATACAAAATGCTGCTCCACACGTGGCTAGAGGGCATTTAGAGCAAGTGGGATGGAGCTGAGCTCTTAAATACTTCAACTTTTCACCCAAAAAATCCCACCAAAATACCAAGCAGGAAGGACAGTGAATGAGTCCAGCTGTGCACCACCAGCTCCTGTAATCAGGCACCACTCCTGACCTCACCCGAACCCTCCCGCCCCGCCCGGGAGCCCTGGAACCGACGTCACGTCCAGGTCATCCGTGAATGTCCGCTACATATCTCTAAAGGATGTGACTCTTGTAAAAATCATCACCAGGTTACCACTGTCACACTTGGAAAAATGAACAGCACTTCCTTAGCATCATCCAGGAAAGGGGAGGGCCCGCGTCTCTCCTGTTCTCCAATGCGTTTATTCTTCCCATCAGCTTTTAAAAATCATCGCAGCTGGCTGAATGTATGAGACACACAGGGACAGCAAACTTCTGAGCAGTAAATATTCCAGGCTTCGTTGAACATCTTACTTAAAGAGACACTGAAGCCTTTCTCAACATGAGGGAAAGGTCCAAGTCCTGCCACCTGCCCCGCTGGCTCCACATCGTGTGGAGTCACCATTAGCCAATGCGGCGACGTGGAAGTCACAGAACAGAAGGTCCAACTGGCTACTTGGAGGTCATATGGCCGGACCTCGGGGCAGTCCAAAACCAAATATGAAGGAAATTACGAAACCAATAAGAGAATTTAGTCAAGTAGCAGGATGCAAAATTCACGTACAAAAATCAGTAGCTTTCACGTATGCAAACAAAATGAGTTCATCAATGTGATGGGGAAAAGATCCTCTACCTGCTAGGGAAAAAAGTGTCTAAATCCTTCATGAAGAAAACCAGGAAAAAAAACCCTGAAAGACACAGAATTAAATGAGTAAGTGAAAAGACAGGCAGTACTGTGTTCTTGGATACGAAGACTCAGCTCCGTGAAGATGATAGTTTTTCCAAAGTTAGTTTATAAACTGACCTGAATTCTCCCCTAAGATACCACATATACTATCAGTGTTTTTCTGGTGCTAGACAATTTGACTTTAAAATGTATTTAGCAAAACAAAGAAGCAGAGCACAGAGGAAGCCCCTGGGGGAAAGGGCAGCAGGGCGGGTCTCAGGCAGCTGCGAGGCCGGCGCAGGGGCAGCGTGGCCAGGACACGTGGGCGGACGGACCGGCCACGGGCAGGAGAGAGAACTGGAAACTGACAAGCGTGCACGTGGCGAAGCCCTCACGAGAAAGGGTGCTCCCCAGATTCGTGGGGAAAAGGCGTGTTTTAACAAGTGGGGTTGAGGTGACTGGACAGATTTTTGGGAAAAATAAAGCTGGATGCCTTCCTCAGCCTGTGCTCAAGGACACACTCCAAATGGGTCATGAGATTTGGCTCCTGTGAAAAATCAATCCACAGAGCACTGACACACATGGCTATATGCGCCTACCACCTGGTAGCCTTGCTAACTATGATTGTGTTAAAGGGAAAAGAACTTTTTTTTTGCACGGCTAAAAGATATCACAAGCAAAGAAAAAACCACAAACGACAACCTGGGAAAACTAGCTGCAGCTTACATCACAGATGAAAGGTTGCTACCCCAGCACACAAAGTGCCCCAAAAATGGAGAAGAAAAAATGAGCAGAGTACACAGAGTGCGGCGTGCACGTCCTTGAATTTCTTACCTAGTCCTTGCATGAGAAGTGCTTTCCACGCTGTTACAGAAAAACAGCTGGAGGTGCGCGGAGCTGGCCCCACCGCATGAGAAGACGCGGAGCCTCACTCAGCAGGGCGGCTGCATGGAGACGCCGTCCTTCTTCCGACCTAAAGGCCCCAGGGCTCTGCCCAGACAGCACGCAAGACATGGGGGTCACCCGTGGACCCCTAGCCACGTCGGAGGGGCTGGTGACCTCTCAGCGTGAGTCGAGCCTGCCTGCTAAGCACGCATGTCCTTACTGGCTCCCGTGCTCTCATCCATCAGTTGCTGAGAGAGGAGGGCTCCCACCTCCGACTACGGCTGGGGGTTTGTTCACTTGTCTCCTGGGCTCAGTCAGCGTTTGTTTCATGTGTGCTGAAGCTCTGTGATTCCCTCTGGGCTGTTACTTCTCTTAATATTGGTCCCCGGGCTGTTAGGATGCGACCCTCTTACTCCTTGGTAACGTTATTAATCTGAAATCTACTTTGATGTTAATAGAATGACTCCAGCACTGGCTTTTTAAAAATGGTTTAGTAGTTTGTCTGACTGAATCAGGGTCCACATATCACAACTGACTGATAGGTATCTTAAAGTCTCTTTGAAAAATGCAAGGTATTTTAAAAGGTTCTGTGAACAAAAACAAGCCACACCAGTCAACAAGGATGCTGCGGCCGTCACGTCATCAGCGGCGACCGCCGCCCCCGACCGCGAGCGGAGGGAACTCAGCACGCAGACCAGCAGGCAGCCGGGCTCTGCGGTGGCCCCAGTGGTGCCCCCTGAGGGGACTCAGGATGGGGAAGCACAGGGCGCTGGCCCTGGACGGCCAGGTGCAAATCAAAGGAGTGATTTCAGTGGCCCAGACCTTTGCGCCTTCCCACACACAGAAAAGCGCTAAATCCCTTAACCTGAGATGTCTGGATTTCTATCATTAATACTAATCTTCTGATGTTCCAACTACCTGGCCTTTGTTGCCAGAAATTCCTATATGTCCTGGCCCCTCCCTTGCTGGGCAGAACTGTCTCTACCACGAGAGGCTGTGTCCTGGGCTCGAGTCCCCGGGAGGCCCACCAAATAAAACAGCTCTCAGCTTCTAGGTGTGCCCTTTATTTCCGTCGACAGTACTTAGGGCTCAGTCTTCTTGCTAGCGCTCCGTCCTCACCCAGAATTCCTTTGTGCAGCCTCCTTGCAGACCACCCCTGCCCAGCCCCACCGCTGGTAGCTGCTAGAGTTTTGTCTTTTCCAAAATTTCTGTAAAGGGACGAATCTGAATGAACTTTGGGTCTGGCTTACTTTGCCCGAGGCCACAGTCCGTCCTCCCTGCAGGCTGCAGCCCCCCGGACACCCTCCCACTGAAGGACACTTGTGTTGCTCCCAGTTTTTGCCAGTTACATGGGAGGCGGTGTGAGCGTGCTGGGGAAACACCCGGGGTTGGGGGGGGGGCTGCCGGACAGGCGGTCTGTGTTCACCGCACCGCCTGAGGGGCGGGCGCACTCGGCCCGTCTGCTTTGGGGTTTTTCAGCCACTCTGCTACACGTGTAGCTGCATCTTGTGCTCTCAGGGGCATTTCCCGAAGTTTCCCAAACAGCCACCATCTCGGCCTCGCTCTCTGCCCCGGCGTCTGTGCAGGAACTTGCGGTGCTTCATGCCCTTGTTTTCAGGAGAGCTCCGTATACACTGGGTCCGGTCCTTTATAAACTGTGCAACTTCCAAACACTCTTTCCTGTGTGTGGCTAGTCTTCTCATTCTCCAGATAGTATCATAAACAAAACGAGAGCTTTTCATTTTGATTCTTTCATGGATTATGCTTTTGGTGGTGTTTCTCAGAATTCTGTGCTTAACCCAAGGTCACAAAGACTTTCTTCTGCAACAGCTTCTAAAAATGTAATGGCGTGAGACTTCACATTAGGTCTAGTTTTCATTTCAGTTAATTTTTGCAAAAGGCATGATATGTGGGTGACCCTTCACTCCACTTTTGCCTCTGGACGTCCGACTGCTCCAGCACCACTTGCTAAAACACTGTCCTTTCTCCACCAAACTGCCTTTGCCCCTTTGCAATTAGTCAAAATGACAGGACAACGTGTACCACTGACTAGCCAAACCCTGACACAGCACTTACATTTGCGTTACTTTGCCTCACCTGCCATCGTGAAAGGCACTCACCTTTCAAAGGTATATGTCTTATTAATCAAAGGGTGACCAGGACGACTGCATTCCACCAGGATGGTTTCCTAGTAAAAAAGAGTAAACAAACAAACAAACAAAAAAATGGTCATTCTGTGCCAGGGCTGCATTCATAACACCGAGCAGCGGCTGGTGGAGCACAGCCCTGGGCCAGTCCGGCGGCCGCCTCCTCTGTAACGAGCTTTGCTGGGACGCAGCCCCACCCTGCGCACAGACTGCCTGTGGGGTTCAGTCAACAGCTTTGCTGAGTCACTGAGACAGACACCATATGGCCCCAAAAACCACGGTGTTCACTCCCCGGCCCTTCAGAGGGAGAGTCTGCCAAGCCCTGACCAACAAGTCAGATCAGCAGAGAAACACAGAGGTCCCACCTGTAAGTTACCCGGCCAGGCGGCCCGGGTGGCCTGACCTTCCCAGGACGGCTCAGATGTTCATAAGGCAAAAGGGCTCCAACTCGGACACCGGTGTAATTATAATTGATGGAACTAAAGGTTTGTTTTTCAAAAGCATCAACGTTTGATCTTGCTGAACTATTTTTTCAGTGACATCCTATGTGAAGAGAAGCAAAGGAAATTTCAGCAAGAAATGCACCTGGGTTTCACCAAGCAAAGGGAAAGTAATCTTCTGAGCGGCTCCAATTCCAAACAAAATGCCAATCGTGAAGCAGAGCCCCGGGCAGAGGAGGATCTCCATGCCACACGGCCACAGCGCCGCGCAGCCTGCAGAAGCCTGGCTGCTCCACAGTCGTAACTGCCCCGTCGTCACCTGCATGACATATCTCTCTGCAAAATAAATACATGTCCCCAAACTGGCGTATCTGGGTTTTGTGGACAAAAAAACGTTGCCTGCCATTCCAGTAAAGAACGAATGCTGCCTGCCTTCAAGGTGTCAGCCAAGCAGCCCCGGGCTGGGCCCCCGCGGGGACTCAGGATGGAGAAAGAGGAGGACACCGGCCCTGAACAGTTCAGGTGCGCGGAACGCAGCGATGTCAGCGAGCCCAGACTCTTGCGTCTCCCCATACGCAGAAAAGCACTAAAACTGTTAACTTGAGATGCTGTTTTTGTGTTCAGCAGTAAGTTTTTGATGTTCGACTACATTTTTTTCAGTAAAACCACGTACCCGCCCCACACGCCTCGCCTCCCCAGAGCAGCCCCTCCTGAGAGGCTGTCTCCTGGGCTCGAGTCCGCAGTAAGGCCCCCGAATAAAGCGTAACTCGCAACTTGGAGGCTGTGCGCTTGTCTTCAGGTGGCAGTTTTAAAGGCACGGGCTGTGGAGTCCGCACCTGCTTGTTCTGAGGCTGTGGCTGTTAGTCAGTTATTCGCCGCTGAAAGCCAGCCGGGTCCTGGGCAGCTGGGGGAGAGGATGCAGCCGCACTCGGACACTGCAGGGCCGCCTGGTGCTCAACGCTGAATCACCGGCGAGGTGAGCCTCCGCCGTCTCATAATCAGAGGTCAGTGCTCTAGGAATCGTTAGCCTTGGCTGCAATCGATTGTCAACTCAGCCTTTTCCCTGGAGCGTCTCTGCCTGGTGCCCCCTCCACACTGGCCGCCTCGCCTGCCAGGGGCCTCGTCAGCGCGCAGGCCAGTGGAGCGGCCCCAGCCATCCGCCAGCGGGTCTCTCCACCCCCAGCCTCAGGCACGCCTGGCTTACTCCTGACATCACAGCCTTAAAAGTATTTCCAAAACGCAAACTCAACAAGAGGGAGCAGATGAAATCACTGAGGCCAGAGGGGAAGTTTAAGGAGGCGTGAGTGAGGCGGTGTGTGCAGTCTTAAGTGAGGGGTGACTTACGTCCTGATTTCAAGTGACCCACCGGACGTGTCCCTGGGGGTCCTTGGCTACCTCAGCGGACAGTTTCAGGGAACAAATGGGGACAGACACTGGTCACAGTGGCTTTGGCCTCTTGGGTGTGGTAGGGTGAGTGGCCAGGTCGTGGATCGTGGCACACGGCTGCCACGACCGACTGGGACGGCCCCCTCTGACGACCACGGGAGGCCGTGCCTGTGCCCCAGTGTGGTAGTCCCCCAGGAGGCTGACTCTCTGGGGCGTCACTGACCTGGAGTCCATTCCTCCACGGAGCCCTGTCACGCACAGGCAGCTCTCCCGGGAGCCGCAGTCCCGGGGCACTATCTCCCACCACGGGGAAGACGTCGATCCAGCCACAGGCTCTGGCCACAGCTGCAGCCACGAGGACTCTGGTTTGGTGGCATCTGGACACCAGTGCACTGTTGGCCAGGCTGCCTCTTCTGAGGACCACCTCCCAGGAAGGCTCCCCTCGACTGAACCTGCACTTCCCCTCTTTCATGTCCGCGTGTCTGGAACAACGCGTGAGTCGCCTCACTTGGTTGGAAGGTGTCACTTCTTTACTGGGTTTTTAAGAGACATTATCTTGCATGCTATTGACTTACGGAATTATTTCCATTCCCACAGTGAACCTGGGTTAAGTAAATTATTGGCAAAAGCAGTCAGTCTCTGAGAATAACCTGCCCCCAAACAAACAAGCTAGAAGTGCGTGTGTCACCCTTTGGTCACTCACATGACAGATACGTAGGGAGAGATGTCTGTGCCACATCCAGAACCTAGTCTCAGGTGGAACAGAAGGACACACACCTGCCCGGCCAAGCCACAGCCCAGCGATGCCGACAGTTTTAACAAATAAGTGACAGAGAATGACAGGAAGTGCCATTAAGGACCACGAAGAAGAACACAGATGTGGTGAGACCATGTGAAGACAGCGGTCCCCGTTGGACGGACACCAGGAAAGGCCCTTCTGAGGCCGCGATGCGTACGCTGAACGCAGAGGACAAGTAGGTGAGCATGTGCGGGTGGAAGAGCGCCTGGGTGGGGGAAGGGCAGGTGCTGAGGCTCGGAGGCAGCACAGGGCTTGTCGGGTTCAAGGCCATCAGAGGGGACAATCAGGACCTCGCCCTGGGAAGTTTATGTTTGAGATCCGAACGTGCTGTCCCAGAGACAGTGCAGCTGAACCAGGAAACTGTTCTTCCGCATCTGATTATCAAACCAGCGGATGTAAGTTAAATGACAAACACAAATGGGTGACCAAGGCTACAGTCCCCGAGAAGCAGGGCAGAAGCCAGACTCTCCGTCTGAGGCTGATGTGTTTACAGGTTGAATCCAAGAGTCGTAAGTGTGGAATTAGATTACAAATTGAAATGAAGTGCTGACTTACACATCCCATACAAAATCAAACTCTCTTTAGACTTTTGGAAATAAAAACATAACGCGGAAGCCAAGGGTTACAGTGTCCCAGAACAGACCCTCACGTTTTCAGCAGATCGGCCGACAGGAAGCCCTTCAGCAAACAGGTCTATTCACTTAAAAAATGACTCAGATGCTGCAGATTTTCTGAAACATAATCCAGAATGCTCCAATCGAAAAAAATTTTATCTTATTTTGATGGGTGAAATATTTTTTTAAACCCTCAAACTTCTGAGTTTGAAGACGCAGTGGCTATTTGACAGGGAGGGTGCAGACTGTCGGTAACAGAGAACCCCGGGGCTCAGCCGCCGGGGCGCCCTCCCGCGGACGGTTCCCGCAGCGGCCAGGTGCCCTCAGAGCTGGGGACGTAGAAAAGGCGGGAACTTGACCACAAATACTCCACGTCTTCACCCATAAAAGGCGAGGGTAGTAAAACGAGCTCAAGTCCTCCGATTAACTCAAATCCCTAATAATGAGAATTAACTGGCCTCCTCCTGCTCGGCTCAGTCATCCCAGTCCTCCAGGCAACACACAGTGTATCGAACGATAGGAGGAAAACTCCTTTAAAGCGAGATTTTAAAGTGCTTATTTCCAGAGACTCTGTCAGAGGGATTGTATAATAAGCAACAACAGTTTTCAAGGCTTCTTTGTTAAAAAAAAAAAAGCCATCACTCCACCCACTGCCACTACTTTAAAAAGAGCTGCTGAAGTTTCCGACATGTCACCATGAGACTGACTCAGACGACAGGCCTTGGGGGAAAGTGCACGGTACTTGGAGATCAGCTCAACGTGAAGGCACCTCAGAACCGTCACTGTGCACCAGGGGCCCGCGACCTCCGCGTTCAACAGAAACGACCAACATTTGCTCGAAGGCCAGCACTCCCTGTGCTCTCTACACTCACTTTGCGGCAGGCACCACAAAGCTAGAATGAAGCCTCCGCCCAACGCCTTACTGAGCTTTTCCTTATGGAGACGCCCAAACACCCGCCCGGAGGAAGCAGCTGAACGCGCCGTCCCCCAGCCTTTCGACTCTCGGCCAGTCTTGTCCGGGATACGCTCGTACTCAGCCCACCTCCGTGCGCTCTGGCGTGTTTTTAATTAAATATCAGACAACGCATCGTTCGATCTCAGTCTGTATATCTAACCAGTAAGGACTTTTGTTTTCCTTTTTGAAGTTTTAATTTTTATTGAAGTATAACCGGCTTACAATGGTGCGTCAGTTTCTGGTGTACAGCACAGTCACTCATCACACCTGCATGTGCACATGCACATACACATTCCTCTTCATGTTCCTTTTCACTATAGGCCATTACAAGGGGCTGAATGTAGTTCCCTGTGCTGTGCAGCAGGACCTTGTTGTTTATCTATTTTATACATAGCAGTTAGTGTCTACAAGCCCCAAACTCCCAACTTAACCCCCACCTCCTCTCTCCCCCTGGTAAACACAAGTGTGTTTTCTTCATCTGTGAGTCTGTTTCTGTTTTGCAAATAAGTTCGTGTCTTTTTCTTTTCTTTTTTTTCTCTTAGATTCCACATATAAGTGACACCATAATTTTTCTTTCTGTGTCTGGCAAACCTCACTCAGTATGACGATGTCCAGGTCCATCCAGGCTGCTGCAAATGCCATCATCCTTTTTCATGGCTGAGCAGTATTCCACGGTATATATATGCCACCACTTCTTTATCCAGTCGTCTGTCGATGGACACTTAGGTGGCTTCCATGTCTTAGTGATTGTAAATAGCGCTGCCTTCAACACTGGGGTGCGTGTGTCTCTTCGGATTAGAGTTCCCTCTGGATATACGCCCAGAAGTGGGATTCCTGGGTCATATGGTAAGTCTATTCCTAGTCTTTTGAGGAATCTCCACACTGTTTTCCATAGTGGCTGCACCAAACTGCATTCCCACCAGCAGTGTAGGAGGGTTCCCCTTTCTCCACAGCCTCTCCAGCATTTGTCATTTGTGGACTTTTGAACGACGGCCATTCTGACTGGTGTGAGGTGATACCTCAGTGTAGTTCTGATCGCACTTCTCTGATGATAAGCGATACTGAGCATTTCCCATGGGCCTCTTGGCCGTCTGTGTCTGCACTGGGGACTTGCTTGCTTAGGACTCCTGCCCATTTTTGGATTGGGTTGTTTATCTTTTTGTTACTGAGTTGTGACATGACCTTCCTCTGGCTGGTGGTGAGGTAACAGGGCGATGTCCTGGGAAACTCAGTCATCAGCCTTCTGATTCCAACCAGTCTGGCATCTGCCTGCCATGGTCAGCATGTTGTCACTAAGAAAGAACCGTTCTGACTCCCTTTCTTCCCCTTCCTCCTCTTCTGGGCTTCCTCCTCGGGCAACGTGAGTCTTTAGACGTCAGTTTGAAAGTTGGAAAGATGCTGCTTTAATGCTGAGAATCAACACTCCCTCCCTGGGCCACAGCCACACATTTGGGGAGCCCTCACCATGGGCAGCAGACGGCCCGCTGCCGCCCACTGCCACAGGAGAGACTCAGGACAGGAAACCCCTACATAGACCAGCAGGGAGTCTCTCCACTATTTCTTCAGATCATGACCCCTCCCCCCGAAGCCCTCACACCCTGCAGCAGGGACACCCAACAATCCCCTTCAGGACACCTGGGGTTTTTTTTTTAACATAAGCTCTGTGCCATTAATCTTACCTTATAGACACCAGCCAATACACGTGACATTTCCCTGGTGGTCTCCAGAATGCGTTTCCAGCGGCTCCTCCAGGTCAGGTTCAAAGGAGGACCAGCCCTGGTGTTCCGAGGCTTGTCAGCCCCTCTTGTCTGAGGCACCCCCACTCCCGTCCACTAAGGTTACTCATCAGCTGGAGGGACCAGGTCCTTTGTCCCGTGAGATGTCCCTCACTCTGACTTGGCTGCCTCTCCTTTAAAATGATGGAGGCCAAGGCTCGATTGGCGGCAGGGTCAGCCACGCAGGGCTGCGGGTGGCCTGCCGCACCATGTCCAGGCCCCAGTGTCCCCGAGGCACACTGTCAGTGGGTTGAGAGGGGCCCCCGCCCCCACTGTAAAGACCTCATCAGCCCCTGGGGTCTAACACCTGCTGATGGCTGTTATCTAGAGCCATGAGGGGTTTCAAACGGGGTTTTCCTTCTTTTTTTATAAGCAACAGAAATTTACTGCTCACAGTTCTGGAGGCTGGACGCCCGAGATCATGGTGCCAACACGATCGTGCTCTGCTGAGCGTCCCCTCCAGCCGCAGATGGCTGGCCCTGGCTGCCCCCACCGCTGGACAGAGAGCCGCCCTGCTCTGCTCTCTCCTTATAAGGGCGCTGCCCCCCAAAAGGCAACCTTCTACTCTTATCATCTACTCTGAATTTATTCTAGAATCTGCTCCTTAGAAAAACTCCCTCAACGGCTCATTTTCCCTGAAGTGCATTTCATATGGGAAGAGCCGCGTAACGTTTAATTCTTTCTGTATCGTTTTTAAGGCTAACGGAGGGTGCTCCAGCAGGCTCCAAGGGAGACAGTGAGGTCTACAAGTCATGACGATTATGAACCGAAGGCCTACACGAGTGTGTGTGCCAGCCTGCCTCGGCCACCTTCTCAGCCCCCCGTCCTGCCCACGCCGCGGGCGTCCCACTAGGTGGGTCCGCGCTCTGCGACACGACCCCTGCCCCCGACGCCCCCTCGCTGTCTGGCACAGCCGTGTCCAGGCCCACCCGACACACGTGAACCCATGATGACCCCCGTGTCTAGAGACCACGTCTGGGTCCTCACTGCTGCTCCGAGGCCTTTTCAACAAAGACGAGAAGCGTGTGAGTTCCAGGGGAGCGCGGAGCCGCGGCTCCCGGGAGGCGGGCCTGCTTCGGTCCGAAACCGCAGAGCCCTGCTTGGCCTGGTCGCACCTCACCTGTGTTTCCTTCCCTGGGCTCCAAGTTGAGGGCTCAGTCCTAGGGGCCCGGGCTGATTCGGGGGCCGGGCAGTGAGCGAGCGGAGTGACCGTCCTCACTCTCACGGCGGCGAGGTCCAGCGTGGGGGGAGCACCCCGGCGCCCCGGGAGCCGCGGGGCTGGAGCGGCCGCGCTGGCCAGCAGGCCGCGCGTGAAGGAGGAGCTGTTCTACACCCGTTCAGACCCGGAGCCGCTCTCAGCGGCAGAAGAACCAGGGAAACAGTTGAAGCACCAGACGGAAAGTTTCCAAACAGAACCTGTTAGGGGAGTCACTTACATCATCCACGGCATGGGCCACTGCTCCAGACACAGGGCTGCGGGGACAAAGAGACATTCAAACTGTGCATCCCGGTGGCCTTGCTGCCTGTATCCGCTCCCTCCCCGGCCACGGGTTTCCTTCCCGCTCCCCGTCCCCTGACACCGTCTCCCACTTCTCTGTTTTCCACCCCTTTCTTATCTTCCTCTCCCCTCTCCCTGTTACTTTCTCTTGAGACTTTCTCTTTCTCTCCCTCTGGTGTTTTCTATCCCCCAGCGTGTCGTGTGGGAGGGGTACAGACATCCTAGTCCCTCCTGCAGGCACAGCCTGGGTCAGAGTCTTGGGGGCGAGAGATGCAGAAGGGAAGTTTTACCATGGACCTGGGCCTCTGAAGGCAGCTATGAGTCCAGAGAGAGATAACAGGTTTCCAAACTAAAATCAAATAATGTAAATGATACAAGGGCATAAAAATAGTTCATGAAGCCTCACGTGCACTTGTGAGAGGTTGAACAGCCCCGAGCAGCGCACTGTCTGTCGTGTCCCGTGAACTGCCCAGCTCCACGCCTGAAGTGCAGCCACTGCAACTGGGGAGCCACGTTTCTAATTTTGTTTAACTTTTATTCATTTAAAGCCATGTAACCACAGATGGCGGGAAGCTGCCTTATCAGGCAGCACACAAGATGTTTTTTTTTATTTTTTACTGAAGTGTAGTTGGTGCACGATGTCAGTTTCAGGTGTACAGCACAGCCATTCCGTTGTACATGTATGTAACTTTTTCAGATTCTTTTCCATTACAGCTCATTGTAAGAAACTGAATGTGGTTCCCTGTGCTGCGCAGGAGGCGGCTGTTCATCCGCTTTGTGCAGAGCCGTGTGTGGCTGTTAACCCCCAACTCCTAACCCCCCCGCCCCTCCCCCGCAGTCCGTGCTCTGTGTCTGAGTCTGGTTTTGGCTGGTAAATCAGAAGCAGATAAGTAGTGTGCAAGGCAACCTGTGAATACCACACTCACAAGAACATCACACTTCTGCCCCACTGACCGTGGGCTCCCCTGCACCCGGCTGTCAGGGCTGGTCAACTGGGCACGCTCAGCACTAAGGCAGCAAAATGAAAGTCTTGGAGGAAAAAGTTTCCAATTGCTTTCTGTTGGCTACAAAGGTTTGTTTCACACCAGGCTGAGCAAGGGCTTCCTAAAGACCTTCCAAAGGCAAGTGTTAACTGTACTACAGGAAGGTGGGTGAGACGCGGACGAGGCCCTGAAGAGGAGGGGGGTGTGGGCAGGATGTGGGGAGGCCCTGGGATAAGAGTCAAGCCCCAAGAGCAGAACTATGGGGGCAGGCGTGGACCCCCGAAGGGCCCGCCTCGGGGACGCGGAGCACGGAGCCGGCGGGGGCCTAGGATCCGGAGCTGCTGGCGGGCGGTGGAGTGCAGACTTCCGTGGGGGGTTTGCTTCACTGGGGAAAGAAGTGTGATTTTTCAAGTAAACAGATTTCAGACGGTTGCGTGTTCTTCGTCAATACCATCAAAGCTTTCTCTAAGTCAGAAGTACCAGCCGAACCCTTAATAATCCCCTCCGGGCACCTGGGAGGGTCTGGAGCAAACCAAGAAAAATGCTCCCCGTCCAGGGAAAGGGCCGCCAAGAGCCTGGCCCTGCTAACCCCAGAAAGGAGCCTGACCCCCAGGCAGCAGACCCCGCATGGCACACCTTCCTTGCTCCGACGTTTTAGCCACATTGTAGCCACGTTCCAGAGCGTCTGCTACCTACCCCACTCGTCATTACCAAGGCGGCTGCGCCAGGGAGAGCGGCCCCGCCCGGATGAGAACAGGCTGCTCTGGGACCAGGGCTAGGAAAATGGGAGGGGTGGGGAGTTGCTGCCAATTTCATATTTTTTTCCTTAAAAGACACACACACACACACACACACACCCAGTGCAAAAGCAAATTACCTGTTCTGTGAACCTGGACCACGGAACTCATCATCAAAGGGCAGCACAGGGCGGAGCCGGCAGTGCACGCGGATGTTGCCTCTCAGCTCCTACGACGGTTGAGACGTTGTCCCCTGAGCACACGGGCCCACGGACCCGACCCGCCGAGGGCAAACCTGAGCAGTGCCTCCCCTGAGGTGTGACCGCCGCACTTCCTGCCACACCTCCACTTGTGAAAAACTCCCTACGCACTAGTGTCAGTATCCTGTTAAGCTTCTTAAAAATTCACCCTTAAATGTGTTCACGTGGCGAATGGTATCACTCGACCGTACGCACCAAGACAACAGCTTTTAACAGCACCCGAGGCTCCGGCTCCCGGGCGTTTCAGAAGGTCTCTGAAATTTGGTGCCGGGGCTCATCACCCAGACCTTCCAGAGGGCCAGTCTGAGCAGCGGCGAATGGGACGTGATGCTGCGGGGGTGGAGACAAAGACTAGGAACCGCCAGACCCGCTACATGGCACCGGGATGGCACCTCACCCGGCCTGCGTGGAGGGAGGGGCCTGACAGGGCGAGGGCTCACACTGCTTAGGAATACACGTCAAAGTCACGTCCACGTAAGTAATGGTTACGTTGCCGCCCGGCGGTGCTCGGACGCCTGTAATGACGAGGAGGTCACCACCTCCCGGCTGAGACTTGAGTCAGGGCTACAGAGCTCCCACGGAGACCGTGCGGACCGCTTCCACCCTTTATCACTTAGGGGCCACACTGAAGAAGTCTGTTCCTCTTCCGCAGGCCAGCTTGTCGGCCACTCCGCCCCGGCGTCCTCTGGAAACCAGCCTGTCCACACATGCCCTCCGGCCCTCGCTGCCAGGGTGTGTCCTCCTTGGTCCTGAAACGGCCAAAATCGACCAGGCCTGTTTTATCCTCCCTGAAGCGCTATGTCCGGAATGAGAGGCACATCCCTGGGTGTGGGTGACAGCATGGCACAGAATGAGGCCACCTACTTCTCTGACCTTCAGATCTTCTTCTGTCAGTGCAGCTGGACCAACCACTGGCTTCCTTGGCAGCCACTGACACACGTGACTGGGCCCGCTGGGGCTCCACGGAAAACCCTACGTCCCTGGTGCCCAGGGGACCCACCCAATGGAGCGTCGGCTCCTCCCAGCCCCTCGGACTATGGATACGTCTCCGGGAAAGCACGAGAGACACCAGCGCAGATCAAACTGTCAGAGGCCCAAGCCCAACCCGGAGCGCAGAGTTCTGTGGGAGGAGACCTGGCCTGCAGCGGGGAGACTTCACCGAGTCCCAGGACAGAAGAGGGGCTTGCGTCACAGAAGAGGGTGGGATGAGGCCAGAGAAACTGGGAGGAAGTGGGGGGAGGGGTGACGTCCGGTGACCTGGAGTGACTGGCAGACCTCACAGGGAGGGGTGGCCGTCTTCACGTTGTCTGTACCTGGGCCACCAGACGGGTCAGGGAAGTCTGGAGGGTGGGGGCCACGATCCCAGGCCAAGCTGGTCACCTGAGCTTCTGAGCACCAAGGCTGGCACCAGGGTCCACAAAAAGTAACGGTGACAACACAGACGACGATGATGTCAGCTCCAACACCCCAGGCTGTTTCCACCTAAACACTGATCTCTGCCCACTGGGGACCATGGCTGCTGGCAGTGACTGTCACCTTCCGCACCTTCCCAGACACCTGTGCACCTGGCGTTCTGTGCACAAGGCAGGTTGAGCCTGCCACTCCAGCCTGCGCAAGTATTCTGGGACACTCTTTGCTATTCAAGGTATTTGCTCTCAATTCCTTCCAAACGTGTACCCGCAAGTAAAGCAAACATGCCTTCTTACTTCCGTCAAGTCACTCGTAGTTAGGACCCAAAGAGGCAGGAGCAGAGCCCAGAGGACGTCCCCGGGAGCCTCAGCCCGTTGTCACCCATGCATGGACCGCGGGCCTGGTGGACGGGGCTCCTTGCGGGAAGGGATGCGACACCTCGGGTCCCCCGTCTCCACCGACGCGTGCTCCACTGGTGAGGGCTGCCCTCAGCTCTTACGCTGATGCTCTGTCCATAAATATCTCCCGGGAGGCTCTTTCTGAGGCTGGACGAGGACCAGACACGCCGCATCTCCAATGTCTGCTTCATTTAATACCAGAAGAGGAGACAAGAGCATTTTTATTCTCAGAGCCCCTGCTGCTTCCAGTGAGCACCCCTCTCAGGGGCCCCGCTGAAGTCTCCTCCTTGGCTCCCGGCAAGGTTACCCGCGAGTCCGGGAGCGCGGCCCCTCCTACTGTTTGAAAACTGGGTAAATGGTCTACACTGACCTATTCATGGGCCTGTACAGCTTCTCCAGCCTCAGGTCCCGCAGGAGTGAGGGGGCGGGGTCGGCAGTCTCGTCTGCAGGTTTTCCAGGGGCCACGGAGCCCAGACCACGAGGTGCACTGTCATCTGGGGCAGGGAGTGTCCCCGGGGCCATCAGTCACTTTGCACCTGGCTCCATCTTGGGAAGCCCTGCAGGTGAAAGCTGCAGCCCCTCAGCGCTCTGGGCCCCTCCTGCCACGCCTGGTCTGGACCCAGATAGGGGGCAGTGCTGCCGTGACGAGCAGGTAAGGCCACGCTGCGAGAAGCCAGTGCACAGCCGGCGCTCAGCCACGTCATCGCCGTCAGAGGGCTGGGCCACAGGAGCACAGGAGCCACGAATGAGAACCCGGGGACGGTCAGCATGGGGACGGGAGGTACTCTGAGAAAGCAGGCTTCTCGGGCTTCAGGAAAACAGAACGTGGAGACACCGGCCAAGGTCCTCCCTTTTCACCGTGGGTAACAGTCCAACCCCATGGAAGCAAACTCGTCAACTGAATCTTCATCCCCAGCAGCCTCGGGCTGGCAAGTGGGAACCAGAGTCTCAACTTTAAACGTCACAGGGTCTCAGATCTCACTCCTTGAAGTCAGCAGGTGGGGGCGTAGCCCAGAGGAGGGGCGCGTGCTTGGCGTGCATCAGGTCCTGGGTTCGATCCCCGGGACCTCCGTTAAGTGGAAAAAATGGCTCAAAAAAAAGTCAGCAAGTGACAAAAGAGAAGCAGCTGATGAGAGCTGGCAAAGAGGGGCTGCAGCTCCTGACCACCGGCGTCTCAGGGGCACCTCAAGCTCCAAAAAGTTCCTGGACCCCCACTCCAGCCTCTCCATCTCTGCCGGTCTCCCCTTCACCGTCTACTGCTCACCCTCACACCCCCGGCCCAGCACGTCCAGGCAGGGGGTCCCACAGGTGCGGCTCTGGTCACCTCTGCCCCTGTGCACACCAGCCTGGCCCGGGCCACCGCCCCTCTCCAGCGCACACGAGGCCTCCCGCCCTGATGTGCGGTCCCCGGCCGTTCCCTGCTGCTTCCTCTGAACCACAGGGTGGACAGGGTCTCGGGGGACAAGGGGCACCTACCACCAGAGTGTTGTGCAGCCGCCTGCGCTCACGCCTCTCCTGCTGATACCGCTCGGTCATCTCCTGCAGGGACCGCTCCAGACACCCTGCCTCCAATGGCCCCGTGGCTGAAAGAACCAGTCCACCCACGTTGAAGCAGCTTCCCCGACAGGGTCCCCAGGCCACGGCCACTCCTTCCTGCCCCCAGTGCTGGGGACATGGGCCCTGGGCACTTGGGTCACTCGATATAAAGTATCTGTCAGCCTCCTAGAAAGACATGTGTCTCAGGGTCGTGGCACTACGTTCCCGACTTCATAGCCCGCTTGGCGTGCAGATGAGGGGGGGACCAGGGGAGGAAGGGGGATCTAGGGGGCTGTCAGGTGGGGAGTCACCCCTGTGGGTACCAAGGACCAGAGCTTAAAGTGATCAACGATCCCCCAAGTAGAGGAGGAGGCTGTGAAAGGAAGGGAGAGCTCCAGACTTCAGGAAAACCTGACACGGGCTCAACTCAGGGACAGGGTCAAGGTCAAGAAGGTGTAGTGAGGTCAGCGGAGCAAAGGAGTACCTCCCTCAGGGCGGCAGTGCCGGAGAGTGGAGGCGCTGGGCCATCTGGGACCTGCTTCTGCCCTCGGGGTCAAAGGAGATGGACTCTGAAACCAGACCGGCTCTTTGTCGGTCGGGGCCACCGTCTTACGTGGCAGGGCCTCGTGGCAGAGTGGAGCCCTCTGGACGGCCGTCACTATTTCAGAAAGACAGTCCCACTGAGCATGCTGGTACCTCTGGAAAAGGCCCAGAGACCAGGAGTGAAGCGCCTCCACGTCTCGTTTCAGTCTCTGCAAAACAGGAGCAGACACAAGTGATGCGATGACTATCACCACTGGTCAGCACGGTGCGACCACATGAGCCCCACAGTAACGCAGGAGCTCGATCTGTCCTTAACCAGAGGCTCTGCCACTGTCGCGGGTGGAGTGCTTCCACAGTGCACCCGCCCAGGCTCCCTTCCCGACGTTCTGATCCAATAGACCAGGGGTCAGCTCTTCCCAAAGCAGCATGTGCGACTATATGTTTACACATTAGATGTATTTCAGAAAATCGAGCCCCCCGCCCGCTCCTCCAGGAGGACAGCTCGCTCGCTGCAGGTGGAGAAGCGCTCCCCGCGGACGTTTCTCTGTGGGCTGTTTACTTCCCTGTGACTCTGGCACCGTCCCACGGTCTCTGCGTCACCCGCCCGCCTTTCACGGGAACAAAGCTCTGATGTGCTCTCCAGACCACCCCCTGGAAGCTGTGCTATCCGGAGCCAGGGTGCGAACAATGCAGGGCGGGGTATAAACGTGCAGAATGGAATTCCAGGTCCACAAACACGACAGCGTTCAGAGAACTTTGGGAACAATGCAACTGATAAGTCGTATCTTACACGTAAGGCCCCCTTTTTACTTCCTGAAATTACTTGCAGGTTTTTTGGCTTGAAGACACGTCCACAGAACGAAAGAACGCAGGTGCTACTGTTTAACGCCGCTATCAAACGCTCAAGTCACAAAACTTAACTGGACTCAAACAGATGTTCTTTGTCTCTTTTGTTAAGTCTTTTTTGCTATAAAATGGAGATAATTTCATCTGTTCGGGGAACATTTTGATAAAACATCAAAACTAAATTGAATTTTAAAGTATTTTTTACTATATGACATGCAGATAAAGTTATATACTTTATTCAACGATGGATTGATTTCACTCAGTTGGAAGAGAATAAAGAATTAATTCTATATAAACCCATTCTAAATACAGTTATGCACTTCATGGCTGGGGGGCACACAAACAAACCGCCCCTGAGGGCCAGCTAATCTTGTCTGCAGATGGAGGTGTCACTGTTGTAATGATGACCTTTTTCCTTCTACACTGTTTGTAACAGAAGGTGAACAAAGCTCTTCATCAGCGGTGTCCACCTTGGAGAAGGGGGTGGGTGTGTGGAATCCGGCTTCCCAACGTCTCTGACGAGCCCCACTTCGCCAGACACGTACAAACCAGGTTTCCACTTGACAGCAGTGACAGTGAGAGCAGCTGTGACAGAACGTTCGACAACCCTGTAAGTGCAGCACAGCCTCGGGAAATGGGCGCGATGCATCGTGGCCAAAACGCCTCTGCCTGTTTCTGCACAGCCTCCCCATCATTTTTTGAGGTTTGACCTTCTATTTACTGTGGATGAAAAATACTGCGGCCACATCAGTAAACAAGGATGCTGTGCCATCACGTCATCAGCCGCTACCGCCGCCCCCGACAGCGAGCAGAGGGAACTCAGCACGCAGACCAGCAGGCAGCCGGGCTCCGCAGCGCCCCCAGTGGTGCCCCGTGAGGGGGCTCAAGATGGGGAAGCACAGGGCACTGGCCCTGGACAGCCAGGTGGACATCAAAGGAGTGATTTCAGTGGGCCCAGACCTTTGTGCCTTCCCACGCCTAGAGAAGCACTAAATCCCTTAACTTGAAATACCTGGTTTTCTATAATTAACAGTCATCTTTTGATGTTCCAACTACCTGGCCTTTGTTGCAAAAAAAACGCCTACATCTCCTGGCTCCTCCCTTGCCACTCTGGAACAGACTCTTAGAGCCATCCGAGAGGCTGCGTCCCGGCTCCCGTCCTCAGGAAGTCACCGAATAAAACAAAACTCTCAAGTTTCAGGTTGTGCATTTAATTCAGTCAATATTGTTAGAAAGCACAACTCCCAGAGTGAAGACCATCTGCAACTGATTATGAAAACGGCGATAATTTTATTAATACGCAAGACCAGGTCAGTCACCCGTGATGGAAAATCCACGCCAGCTACACTGAGGGGCTTTGCTTCCTTAAACTAAGGCTGCTTTTCATTGCATAAGAGGAGATCTAATCTGACAGGCACCGCATACACAGTCCACGGGGAAGTGGCCCCCACCAGCGACTGAGCACAAGCAGTCGCCATGTCTGCAAGGACGGACTTCGGGGGCATTTACCTGAGCAACAAGGCGGAGTCGGCTCGCGGCCAGGGGCCCAGGTCTCTGCAGGGGCTTCTGGTCCCCGCACTGCACGCGCACCTGGGAGGCCTCGCCGCCACTTTTCTTGATCATTTCTCGGTACTGTTGTGGAAGAAAAAAAGGAGAAGATGATTCAGAGTCTTAAATCCTCGGAAATGAAACAGGTGCTTTTTCTCTTGGGGGAGAACACTTACCGACTGTCCACTGGGCCCCAGTCTGCACACCAGGGGCTGCTGACCAGGCTGCAGGCAACTTCAGACCCACCCTGCGGGGCTGTGTGGGCACCAGGGTCCCAGGCAGGGTCTGAGGGCACCAGAAGGGCCGGTGCACAGGGAACAGCAATGGACAAGCCCAGAGGGTGGGGGGACCAGCAGCTGGACAGAAGCCTAGAGGCTCCCACCAGCTTTGGTGAGAGGGGTGAGACACAGGGGTTTAAGGACAGGACTGAGGCCGTGGGGGACACTCAGTGCAGGTCCATGTGCAGAGATCCCCCTGGGTGCTTCAGGGGGAGGACAGGTGTGGAGGGACAGACCTCACAGTGAGGCGGGAAGCCCCATAAAAAGACAGGGAGGACCCCCAGGCAGGGACACTACTCTCCTGCCAGCACCATCCAGTTCCCTGGCCCAGAGGCTCTACCTCAATTTTTGCCTTTGAAACGGCTTACTTACCCCTAAAATTCTATTGGTTCCCTGAGCTCACTTCTGATTGGTTATTTCCTTCACTCCTGATTGGTCCATTTCCCTAACTTCTGATTGGTCCATTTGTAGTACTTCATTTGCATGGAGCTCACTCCTGATTGGTTATTTCTCTCACTCCTGATTGGTCCAATTCCCTCACTCCTAATTGGTCCATTTCCCTCACTCCTGATTGGTTATTTCCCTCCTGATTGGTCCATTTCTACAAAACTTGTTCCTAATTAGTCAACTTTCGTTATATATCATTTGCATATGATGTTGCAAAGTGTAAATTGGCAGCCTATAAAAGCCTGTGTAAAGCTACAGACAGGGTCCAGAGCTTGGAGTGTTAACTCCTCTGGGCCCACTGGCGTAATAAACCTGAGTTCTCCAGCTCTCCGAGTGCTGGTTGGTCTCTTGCCCAGATCCAGGTTGCTGTCACCGCTAAGCTGTAACACCGAGCTGTAACACATTTTTCCACAACAGCAGGAAGCCAGGGGTGGTCTGGACGTCAGACCATCACAGCAGGGACAGATGGATGGGTCCACACACTCAGATGACCCTGACAGGACAGGACAGGACTGTGGGGGGATAAGACAGGCCCCTTACAGCTGCCGGGAGGGACACTGGCCCGAGCTGCGGCCATGGAGGGGCCAGGAGGTGCCCCTGTCCTGTGGCAAAGTTAACAAGCTGGGATTTCTGCTTTGTTTGGCTTTGTTTCCCACGGGGTTTACTTAGGTGCCTGTGTTGTCACACTGTTCTTACAAGCCAGCAACCACCGCCAAGAGTTTCTCCCTCTGATCGGCATCCCACGCCCCCACCCAGTGAAAACACAGGTCAAACCAACAACGGCTGGGGGTCAGAGTGGGAACACGTCACGCAGACACAGAGGATCCAATTCCAGCAGCTCGAGGGGCCGGGCTAACCACGTCGGACCTCGAGTGGGAGCAGATGTGGGCTACAGAGACGAAGATGCTCTGTCTCTTACTTATTGAAAAAGACTGCAGGGGACTCAGTACAAGTGCCCCACAATTCACAGGCTTTATCGGACGTGGCATGTCTGATGGCCTTAAACGTAAAAAGTTTTTTCACCTAAATGATGCTTAGCAAGACAGCTGGTGTTCCCCAAACAGAGCACATCACAAACAGATCTAAGCGGCGCTGCTCTGCACGCTGACCCTGCAGGCGGCCTGCGGGCCCCACAGCACTGGGCTGGACAGCCACTCCAGCAGTTCGGCAGCCACACCCCCAAGGGACACCTGCGGTGACCCGAGCAGCGCGGGGGTCCTGTGTCCAGGACGCCGGCCTCACCAGCTCTGTGAAGTGCAGTGGAGACAAAGTGGGGTCAGCTTATGGAAGCTCAGGCTTAGACGGGCCGGTGTTTGAGACAGGCCACCTTACACAGGTGCTGGGATGTGCCAGTAAATCACCAGCTTAAAAATGAGCCAAGAAACCCATATTCCCTTAATTTAAGAGGCGGTACAGATAGCCACAGTAATCAGCAAATTTAGTGCAACTGTTTTCAATGAACCTGGAGGGGAGTCAAGAGTCTGCAGACGGCCCCCACTGAGGGGCTCGGACCCCACAGAGGTGGAATTTAAGGATGAGGACACTCCAGCATCAGTTATTTAATGGGGGCATGTGCGTCCCTAATCTGCTGTGATCAAGTACCACACACGGGGTAAAACAGCAGAAATGTTCTTTCTCCCTCCTGGAGGCCAGGCTTCCAGAATCATCCAGGTGTGGGCGGAGCTGCATGCCCCTGAGGCTGAGGGGCTCCTTCCCACCTCTTGCGGCCTGTGTCGGCGTCTCCCGACGTCTCCGATTTCCTTCACATCACTGCCACCTCCCTCTTATCAGGACACTTGGGGGCACTGAGGGGCCCCCAATAGCCCAGCATCACCTCCCACCTCAAGTTCCACCATGTCTGCAGAGACCCTCTCCCCAGAGAAGGTCACATCCACAGGGTCCAGAACTGGAAACTGGCATCTTTGGGGCCACTTTTCGGCTCACCAGAGGCAGCAACGGCGAATCACACAGGAGTAAGACAAGTCAGCCTCCACCTAACGTTCTCCACTTGTTCTCCACTGTTCCTTCCTTCCCACCATGAGGAGCACGCCTGTGGGAGACGTGGGGCAGAGGTGTCTGAGGGCCCCCTTCTCTGTCTTGGCGAGGCAGGCAGATGGCGTGGGCAGGATTGCTCAGAGGCTTGTCTCTCGGCCGAAGGGCGAGGCCGCAGTGACCTCAGTGCGGGCTGCAGCGGAAGCACCCCGCATGCCGACGCCTGCACTGGGATGGAGTGAGCCCGGACCTAGGTCATCCCCAGGACAGCCGGCCAGACAGCGCCAGCACCTCACTAAATTGTCACTAATGCCTGTGGGCAGAGATGAGCAGCAGCCAGGAGCCAAGCCCGGCTCGAGTAAGAAGACACATGAAACATCGGCGAAAGCGTCCCCACTGGATGGAAAACAGCAGGAGCATGAGCCCCCACCCCTCCCCGGCAGAGACAGACTGGGCTCCGCAGCACAGCGGCTGGCCCCGGCCCAGCTCAGCCCCGAGACGGCTGAGTGCCTTACCTGCGCCAGCCTCAGGTGGAGAACAGCGTTTTCTGTTTCTGCTTCCACTAGTCTCTCTTCTTTCGCCTGCAACCAAGGGTCCAGACAGAAACGATCATCAGTGATACTGCCGAGCGGTCCCTTCCTTCCTCGGAACCAACACCGCATCCCCAGGTGCAAGGATGCACCCACTGCAGAACGACGGAGGTGACGGGCTAGAGGGGCCCCGGACCCTGACAGGCACCCATGCCGTGGCTGCGACCCACCCCCACCCCAGGCGTGGGCCCTAGGCCAGCAGCCTCTGGGAATTTCAGAAACAGAATCTCGGAACTTCCCAACCAGTACGTTCTCCGGGTGACCTCTGTGCAGGTTCCAAACACCGCCATTTCTTTCCTTTCATTCACGTATTCAAAACACATCTGTTAGAAATCTATTCGTGCCAGGTGCTTTTCCAGGTGCTGGGGACAGAGCGGTGTACAAAGCAGGCCTGGAGGCCGCATCCCAGTGGAGAAGCAAATGAGCAAGGGGAGGGGGCAAATAACCACGGCGGCTCCGCCAGAATCAAAACAGGGTGATGTGAACCCAGGACCCGTGGCTCCCCAAGGCGGGAGGCAAGGGGGAGCCTCTGCAAAGGCCCTGTGGCAGGAACGAGCTTAGCAACTCAAGGAGCAGAGAGAAGGCCAGCCAGCCTGGGGCTCAGGACGGGGTTTTCCTAAGCCAGGGAAGCAGCTGTGAATGGTGGGGAAGGCATGGCAGAGGAGCTGAAGTACTGGCCACGTACCATTACTGCAGAGGATGCATCAGATTCCAGGAACGTGGGCTCAGATGTGGTCCTTTGTGCTGGGGAGTCGTCCTCCCCCCAGTCTGCTGACAGGCGGCTCACAGAGAACTGTGCTCATTTTAGGACAACAATCTCTTTGTGATTGGTTAGAAAACCAGAAACCTGGGAGTCGGCTAGACTTCTCTTACCACGTTCAGTCAGTCTTACCTCTTGAAAAATAATCCCTCGAAGCAACCAAGCGCCTGGATAAAGAAGTTGTGGTAAACACACACATACATACACACACACACACACACACACACTGGAACACTACTCAGCCAAAGAAAGAACTAATGCCATTCGCAGCAACATGGACGGACCTAGAGATCGTCATTCTAAGTGAAGCAAGTCAGAAAGAGAAAGAAAAACACCATATCTGGAATCTAAAAAAGTGAATCAGAGCATCATTTCCGTGTACAAGCCTTGCCCTTCTCTGGTTAAATTTCTTTCAAAGTAATCTGTTTTCTCTGGTGATGCTGCCTGTGCCGTGGAACAGAAGTGTAGTTATTTCTGCATGCAGGCCGCGCGCCCCCGAGCCCCACTGAGCTCACTCAGTCGTGCTAATAGTTGGTTTTTAGTGTGGTTTTGTTTTTTGTGTTTTCGGTGGAGTCCTTAGGATTTTCTGCACGTGAGATGCTGTCATCTGCAAATAGAAGTAGTCTTACTTCTCCTTCTCTGACATAGATGCCGCCCCCCGTCATCCTGCCTAACCACCCTCCGCAGCACCTCCGGACGACGGCGCACGGAAGCGGCGGGAACGAGCCTGCTCCCTGCTCCGCTCAGCAGCAGGTGTGACGTCAGCTGAGCGGTTTCCACCGCCGCCCCTCATCAGGCTGAGTGCTTTTGTCATGAAGGGGAGTCGAAGGCTGTCAAACGCTTTTTCTGGGTCTGCAGAAATGATCCCGGGGGTTCTGTCCTTTACGGGTCTGGTCTATTACATTCACCAATTTACTAGACCAACTTTGCATTTCTGCGTTTTGGGGATACATCCCACTTGGTCATGATGTATAATCCTTTACACGTATATTGCTGTATTCAGTTTGCTCATAGTTTTTAAAGTTTTTGCATCTATATTCCTAAGAGATGTCACTCTATATATTTCTTGGGATATTTCTGTGGTTTTGGTGTCAGGGTGATACTGGCCTCAGGGAATGGGATGTGTTCCCTCCTTGTCTATTTTCTGGACGTTTGTTAAGTTAATTCTTCTTTAAATGTTTGGTGGAATTCACCAGTGAAGCTGTCTGGGCCTGGGCTTTACTTTGTGAGGGACTTTTTATTATTAATTTAATCTCTTATTCCAGTTTTGTTCACATTTTCTAGTTCTTCTGGAATCAGCTTTGGAAGTTTGTTTTTAAGGCATGTGACCATTTCCTGCAGGGCACCTAGCTCCTGAGCAATGCTGTCCGCAGCGTGTCCTTCTAAGCCCTTTTGCTCCTGTCAGCTTGGCGGCCTGCTCGCTCCTGTTCTTCACGGTGCTCTTCTCTCTCGTCAGTCAGTCAGGTTACAGGTCTGTCAACTCTGTTGATCTTTCCAAAGAGCCAACTTCTGGTTTTGTCGATTTTCTGTCTTCCTAGTCTCAGCTTCATCCATTTCTACTTGAATCTTCGTTGTTTCCACCCATCTGCTGGCTTCGGTTCTCACTGTCTTGGCTTCACCCAGTGTCTTGAGGTGGAAGGTCAGCTTGTTGACATGAGATCTCTCCACTTTTTAAACAGAGGTGTTCACATCTGTAAAGCACCTTAAGCACTGCTTTGGCTGAATCCCCCAAATTTAGGTATGTGGAATCTTAATTTTCATTCATCTCAAAATATCGCCTAACCTCCTTTTTTATCTCCTCTTTAATCTATTGGTTATTTAAAAGTGCCTTGTTCAATTTCATGTATTTGTGAACTCATTACATTTCTTTGTCATTAATTCCTACCTTCCCTTCATTGCAATAAGAGAACATGTTATGTGATTCCTGTCCTTTTCAACTCACTCAGGCCTGTTTCGGGGCCCATCACGTGGCCCAGCTCGGAGGGGCTCACTGTGCACTGGAGAGGAACGCGCCCCGCTGCTGGGCGGGTGGCTTCCCAGGGACACCTGTGAGGTCCGGTCGGCTCGGCTGCTGTTCAAGCCTCCTGTTTCGCTGTTGGTCTGCTGCCCAACCTGCCCATTATTGAAAGTGGAGTGTTGACGTCTTCAACTGCTATGTTTGAATTGCCCATTTCTCCCTTCAATTCTGTTGCTTCTGCTGTACCGATCCTAGAGCTTTGTCGTTAGATGCATACGTTTATAATTTGTGTGTCTTCCCTTCTGTCATTCTAAAATGTCCCTCTTTTCCTCCAGTAACTTTTTTTTTTTTTTTTGGTCTTAAAGTCTATTTGGTCTGTTACCAGTTTCCTTGTGTTTGACGGTGATGTAACGCATCTCTTCCCACCCCTTCACTTTCAACTTACTTCTGTCCTTGAACCTCCAACGTGTCTCCTGCAGGCGGCTCACAGCTGGGTCTTGCTTTTTATGCAGCCTAACAGTGTCTGCCTTTTGAATGAATTCTTAATCTACACACTCTAACATCACTGACAGGGATTTATGCCTGACATTTAACTTCTTTTCCCTATGTGTTTTGTGCCATTTTTGTTCCTCTTTTACTGCTTTCTTTCACATCAAGTGTGTATTTTCTGGTGTAACGTTTTAATTCCTTTGATAATCTTTTTCACTGTTTTTTGAGTTATTTTCTTAGTGGTTGCTCTAGGGCTGACCCTATAATCTGAACCTGGAAGAATCTACTTCACATTTATAGACTTATTCTGGTGGGGTGCAGAAACACTATCCCTGCACAGCTGCATGCTCCTTTCCCCTTCACTGGTGTTACACACATTACATCGATATATATACGTTAATGAATGCAATGTTACATTGTTCTATTTATTACTTTGCATAGTTCCATGTTCATTAAAGAAGCAGCAGAAACAAAGGACAGCCAGTATTTATTTAAAGGATTTTCTTTTTTTCCCCTTTTCTTCACCATTTCTGGTTCTCTTCATTTGGTCCTGTGGATTTAATTAGCCTCTGGTAACATTTTCTTACCTCAATAAAATTTTACTCCCATCCACCACCTTTATGCTATTTTTGTCTAATTATTACATTTTTACATGTTATAGGTCCAACAATACAATTATACACATATCGCTTTATACAACTGCTTTGTAAATCAATCAAAAGAAGAAGGAAGAAAAAGACATGTAATTACATAATTACCTTCATTGGCGTTCTTTGTGAATTTGAGTTTCCATGCGGGTCACTTGCTTTCAGCCCAAGGAACCTCCATTAGTGTCTCTTATAAGGTAGGCCTGTTAGCAATACACTTTCTCAGATTTGTTTATCTGGGGCTGCTTTTATTTTATCTTCATTTTTGAAAGAGTTTTGCTGGCTGTAAGATTCTTGGTTGACAGCCTTTCTCTTCTTTCTGCACTTTGAAGGTCACCCCACTGCCCTTGACCTCCATTGTGCTGATGAGACATCAGACAGCACCGTTTAGGGTTGACGTGACAACTGCTCTTCTCTTTCAAGGTTTTACATGTGTGGGTGTAGGTATTTTTGTATTTATCCTACTTGGAGGTCATTAAGCCTTTTTTAAAATAATATATTGCAAACTTCAGCAAATTTGGGGCATTCCTGAGCAACTACCTCTTTGAATATTTTTTCTGCTCCTGTCTCTCTCCTTCTGGTACTCCCATTACATGTATGCTGGTGCACTTAAAGGTTTCACATCTTTTTCTGAGGTTACTTTGTTTTCCTTCCTTCCACTTTTCTCTCTGTTCTTAGGATTGCATAATTTCTACCATCCTACCTTAAGTTTGCGGATTTTTTTATTTTTTTGTCCATTGAAATCCACTCTTTTTTTCTAACTGAAGTATAGTCAGTTTTCAATGCTGTGTCAGTTTCTGGTGTACAGCATAATAGTTCAGTCATACATGTGCAGACGTGTATTTGCTTTTATATTCTTTTTCATTATCGGTTACTATAAGATATTGAATATAGTTCCTTGTGTTATACAGTAGGAACTTGCTGTTTATTTTATACATACTAGCTAGTACCAGCAAATCTCAAACTCCCAGCTTATCCCTTCCCACCCCCTTAACCCCTGATAACCATACGTTTGTTTTCTCTCTGAGTCTGTTTGTTTTGTAAATAAGTTCATTTGTGTATCTTTCCCTCTTTTTTTTTTTTAAGATTTCACATATGAGTGATTTCATATTTATTTTTTTTTTGTCTTACTTCACTTAGAATGATGATCTCCAGGTCCATCCATGTTGCTGCAAATGTCATTATTTTATTCTTTTTTATGGCTGAGTAGTATTCCATTGTATAAATATATCACAACTTCTTTATCCAGTCATCTGTCACTGGACATTTAGGTGGCTTCCATGTCTTGGCTATTGTATATAGTGCTGCTGTGAACACTGGGGTGCATGTTAGAGTTCCCTCTGGATAAATGTCCAGGAGTGGGATCCTGGGTCATATGGTAAGTCTATTTTTAGTTTTTTGAGGAATCTCCATACTGTTTTCCATTGCACCAAACTACATTCCCACTGACAATGTAGGAGGGTTCC
The DNA here is from genome assembly GCF_036321535.1 of Camelus dromedarius. Lineage (NCBI taxonomy): Eukaryota > Metazoa > Chordata > Mammalia > Artiodactyla > Camelidae > Camelus > Camelus dromedarius. The sequence continues at coordinate 1,471,730 of NC_087441.1, forward strand.
CTTTTCTCCACACCCCCTCCAGCATTTATCGTTCATGGACTTTTTAATGAAGGCCATTCTGACTGGTGTGAGGTAACAACTCATTGTAGTTTTGATTTGCATTTCCCTGATAATTAGTGATACTGAGCATTTTCTCATATGCCTATTGGCCATTTGTATGTCTTCAGTGGAGAATTGCTTGTTTAGGTCTTCTGTCCATTTTTGGATTGAGCTGTTTGTTTTTTTGTTATTAATTTGTATAAGTGTTTATATACTCTGGAAATTAAGCCCTTGTCAGGCACATCATTTGCAAATATTTTCTCCCATTCTGTAAGCTGTCAAATCCACTCGAGTTCCTCTAGAGAATGCTTTCATTTCAGTGATTTTTCAACCCCAGGATTATCATTTAAAATTTTTTTAATCTCTTTATGGATATTTTCTATTTGATGAGATAATATCACATTTTCCTTTACTTCTTCAAGTGTAGTTTCGTTCAGTTTTTTAAACACATTTATAACGGCTGCTTCGAGGTCATTGTTGATTAAATTCAGCACCTGGGTCCTCTCACTGGTTGTCTGTTGTCTTTTTTTCCCCTGCGGCAGAGTCTCAGTTTCCTGTTTCTTTCCATCTTTCATAATGTTTTGCTGAAAACTGGACATTGCAGGTAACGTACTGCAGGAACTCCGGACACAGGCTCCGTGCGCTTCCTAGTGGCCGCGGCTGTGCTGCGCGCTCAGCGGCACCCCGCGTCCCCGCGGCAGGAGAGGCCAGAGCAGCTCCAGGAAGCCCGGCCCCAGCGCGTGTCGGCGCCGCACAGTGGATTCCCGCAGGGCTGTCCCTCCTGGCCGCTCTGCGAAGTCTGTCTGCCTCCTTTGGTATCACACCCACCTGTTCAGCCCCACTGATTACTGACTGAGGGTTTCCATTATTTCAGCATGGCCTGGGGAATAGATTTCTCCACTGTGTGGTCCAATTAAGCCGAGGCTCGGTTCTTAGGAAGCTGGTTTCCTAACCCCAGGAGGGCTCTTGGCCACCTCCTGTGATTTGGCTTGTTGCTTGTAATGGGCTGTGTTGTATCCACCTCAAATTCACAGGTTGAAGCTCTAACCCCTGGGACCTCACAATGTGACTATTTGGAGAGAGGTCCTTTGAAGCAGGGATTAAGTTAAAATGAGGCCGTCAGGGTGGGCTCTAATCCAGCCTGACTGGTGGCCTTACAGAGGAGGCGAGGACACAGAGAGGAGCCTCTGTGCTGGCGAGCTGGGGCAGAGCAATTAGACCCCAGCCTTCTCGGCCTCTGTTTTGGGTAGCCTCTACCCTATTGGTGGAGGCCGGGTGGAGGAGGGAGCCCCCAGCCTCTATCACACTCACCAGGTATTCACCCTCTTCAACTTCACGCTGGTGTCTGTCCCTCCCGGTGAGGTACAGTGGCCCTCGGTTGGGAGCTGAGGGGAGAGGGGGGCCATCTTCTTGGCCCCTCACAGCCAGGGACAGGCTGGGCGCAGGTGGTGGGAGGAAGGGAGCCGCAGACTGTCACTACTGGGACAGTTTTGGTAGACGCAGCAGATATCCTTGGATAAACGTTTCTTCATCTGATGTATCTTCAGGGCGACGCCCAGGGGCCGAAAGAGCTTGTTGTCTCCAGCCATCACCAGATTGGCCCGCCCTGCTCGGGTGTGGGTCCGCGGAGGTCCTCACGCTGCCATCCAGAGGTCCTGCCCTACGATGGCCTCCTAACTGGGCCCTGCGTGTCCGACCTTGCCCTGGTCCCACTGCCTGCTGCAAAGTGACATCCCAAATCGGCTCTAATCATCTCTTCAGCTGCTTCTCCCTGCTCCCGCCGTAGAGACTCCTGCCCGCTCGTGCTGGCCCTGCGTGGACTGACCTCTTCCGGGCTCTCAGCCTCAACCAGCAGCGCCTCCTGTGCCCAAGGGTCCCCTCACCCCAACCCCGCCCACCACGCAGCCGCATCCGGGATGCTGCCCTCCCCAGACAGTCCCACCCTGACCCCTGAACCCCACTGAGGGAGGGGGACCTCTCCCATCTCACCACTGCGCTGGCAGGGAGACGCCCCGCCTTCTCCAGGCCGGGTGGCTGTACCAGGCGCGCGCACAGGGCTGGCAGCTCTGACCAGGTCCTCTCCTAGCTGACATTCACTTGGTGATGATGTGTTAATGATTCTCTCACTCAACTGTGTAACCCGAGAGGACCGGGACAGAAAGATTACATCTGTTGGTGCCCAACCACCGACTTCCCACGTTTAGCACAGAAGAGCAGACATTCAGCGAAGTAGGGGAGACGGGGGAGAGGACAGACGGCCCTGGGGTGGGGCCGGGGTGAGGGGGGCCCGGAGGTGAACGGTCGGGGCGGGGGGGAGGCCGCGGGGCCTCTGCCCCTTGGCGGTCGGGGTGCTGTTTCTAACTCGTTGAGACGCCCAACCCGTCCAAACCCTCAAGCGCTCCGAGAGGGGATGGGGCGGCAGCAGATGGCCTGGGGGTCCCCGCCCCATATCCCCCTCACCTGCAGTTGACGCTGCAGCTGCCAGGCCCGCTGCTCCCAGAAGCCTTCCCAGCGCCCGCCCCGGGCCGGCATCGCCCTCGCCTGCGCCTGCGCCTGCGGGCCGGCGTGCGTGGGCCTCGCGTGGGCACCAAGGCGACGGCGCGCTGGGGGCGGGGCGTGCGGGCGCGCTGGGGAGGGAGGGGCGCGCGTGGGGGAGCGTGGGGGAGGGGTGGAGGTAAATTTGGAGACTATTTTCTAAGTATTATGGATATTCAAATTCCATATAAATTACAAGCCTTTTTGGGTGCAAAGTACCTAACTTTTCCCTTTTTTTCCTTCTAATTTTAAAATGTAAGTGATCGCGTCTTCCTTTCCCTAGGAGTATGTATCTTCCGCAGGAACAAGAGGGCCGGGGGCAGAAGCACGTGAGGGAAGACACCAAGAAAGCAGGGCCCTGGGCGGGGCAGGCCCACAAGGGCAGCTGTGTGCACACATGTGATGGGACTGCCTGGGTGAGGCCCTCCCAGCGGCCCCCCCGTCCGCGGGGCCTGGGGGAGGACCAAGGGGCAGGAGCCCTCCCTCCTCCAAACCCTAAGAGCCAAGGCAGGGAGAGGGCTGGGATGACAGCTCACCTTGTTGGCGGCGTCTGGGTCCTGGGAGGGCGGGGGAGTGGGGACGGAGGTCAGCAGTAGCGCCCGTCCCCCGCACCCCGGACCAGGCTTCCCCCAGCCAGCAAACAGGTGAGGTGGCAGATCACGGCCACACAGCCAAGTCCAGCGGTTTTGGCTTTCAGGGCGCCCGCCGTCCAGGTTTCCCTCCGTCTCACTAGGGTCCTTCTCCACCAGTATCCAGTATCAGGACCTCTGGTGCCATCTGCACCCCAAGGATGTCCACGTCTGTGTCCAGCGCGCCCTCTCCCCTGCCTTTCAGACCTGTAGGTCCCACTGCCCATGTGGCACCTGGGGGATGTCCGCACAGATCCCGTCGAGCACCAGGCCTGCTGCCCGGGCCCTCAGCACCTCCAGGCCCATGCTTGCTTAGACCCCAGCTGGGGACCCACTCTCTCAGCCTTGGGATCTGCCTTCTCAGCCCACATCCCATCCATGGACAAACCCTACTGGACTCACACAGGAACAGCCCCCCTCCACCCCATCACTGCAAAGCCACCTCTGTGCACTGCCTGACTGTTAGTTAAGATAGTTATCTGCGGTCTAGCCTCCAGGGGTTTTAACAATGTCAGATCAACTCCTCCCAGCGGCTTCCCGTTTCCCTCGGCGTAAATCCCAAAGAGCCCGCGATGCCAATGCGCTGCCCGCCTGCCCCTCCCCTCCACCTCCTAGCTGGTCCCTGCCTTTGCCTCTGAGGCTCCCTCTGCCCACAGTTCTCTCCAGAGACACCCCCACAGCTCCTCCCACCCTGTTCCAGGATTCTGGTTGGAACCACCTGTAAGAGATAGCGCCTCTATCCCTCTCGTCCTGCCGCCCCGTTCTCAGGGGGAGCATGGCTGGCAGACTAGATGCAGAGTTACTTGACCGTTGAAGCGCTGAAGGACGGTGTTTGGCATGCGTAGGAGCTCACGTATCTGCTGAAAACTTGAATCAAAGACAGAGGAGGCCAGGGACAGACAGGAGAGCCTGCCAGTGAGCTAAATCGTCATCCTCCGAAGTATGTTAATCACAAGAAACCGCCTGAAAGTGGTCAATAACCAGACAGGAGTACTGCACCAGGTGTCACTTTGGCAAACGTGCTGGCAGGTGTAGTCCTGGAGCCAGTGAGGCCACTGTTGGCTCTGCCTTGTGAGAGGAAGCACGGGCATGAGTGTGCTGTGTGCAGGCCCGACGTGCGTATGTGTGCTGTGCACACAAGACAGCCATCCTGTCCCTAGACGTCTCCTCTGGGGGCCTCCAGGGACACAGCCGAGGATACGCATGCTGCATGGGTTTTGGCAGCAGGGTGTTGCAAGTAACCCAGAAGCCCGTCATCGAGGGTGAGGCAACCAAGCCCCTGCCCCAGAGGGACAGGATAGACTGGAAGGTCACACACAAGAGACGTGGCAGTTAGAGAGAAATGGCAGCCGATGCCATTTATGCAACTCCACCCCCAGCATCGCGCAAGGTACACCCACAACAGACACACCAGGGTGGCCCGTCTGGGGCGGGGGGCTGCCTGGATAGGCCTTGCTGAAGGTGCTGCGTGAACAGATGAGAATTATGTGCCACGGACGAAAGAGCAGCTTGTGCATTTTAGGTCCAAAACTAAAAAGGAAAAAACACTTGCTTTTTCCTTTAGGTAGAGGGACTGGGAAGGGGGGGGAGATGGCAGAGGAGCTGCGACCTGGTTTATAAGCCTTTCCACACGTTGATTTTTATAAATGACATGCATGCATTTCTTTGATTAAATAGCATTAAACAGAAAAGCAGAAACTTGTCACTTGGGACACATAAGCATTTTAATAGTTTATGTCATTTATGTAAATAGTTATTGCAAGCTTACCTCATGTTTCCAGAGAAAAAAACAATGCCCAGGAAGATGAAAACTGAGAAGTGACCTGTTATGATGGTGTCTGTAGCTCTCCAAAGTTTACCAGTGACTGGAATTAGGTTTTTCCAGACTGCCTGCAACCAGAGCAACAGCTGGGGTCTCAATACCCTGCATGCCTGTTCCCGGCACTAAGTCTGAAGACTCCACCGAGATTTCCATTCTCGTGGCCACCTCTGCCTCTGGACTGCTTGTTCTCTGCAGAGTTTCAGCAGACCTGCACGAACAAGCCCCAGGCATCCCAGAGAACAGGTGACATCACTCACAGCTGTCCTCGGCCCCACACACCAGCCCCACATGCACACACGGCAGCCTGCCCTAGGAAGTCCTCCCTTGAAGACAAATTCCTGTGTTATCTGTAACCTGTTTCTCTCCCTCATTATGGGTCTTCAATTTGGGGCAGGAGAGGGCATTTCCAGGTCGGAGGAAGGAGACGGTTCTGGAAAATCACCGCAGTCTCGGCAGAGTTTCAGATTTAGCAACGTGCCAAGAGTAATTTTATTCCTCCCTAGAGGAAATCATACAAAACTATGTACAAACTTTAAATTTGTCACCTTCAAAGGAGTAATAAGCCATAAAAGTATATGTAAATTTCTGGCAGATAAATTGCAATTATTTTTCATACTTAAGAACTTTTTTCAAAATTCTATGCTAGTAGTTGCCATAAGCTCATTACGCGGTCAGCAGCTGCTAACGTTCTCTTAAGAGTTCACGTCTACAGCTCAAGAAAGGCGGGCACTGACAGGCTCCGGAAGTGTGACGCTGGGCAGCCAGGACCAGTCCAGAGCCACGGCCCCCACTCTGCTAACCTGCCCTGTGGACCCCACACTGTTCGGCTTGGACCACCGGCCGACCGTCAACAGAAGCTGAGTGTGATCTGAACTCCTGGCCTCAATTTCACTGTTTGTCCAAAAAGGAACACGGTTTGCCTTTCATAACGCAAAAGCTGCATTCATATGAACGTAAAAAGCTCCCTGACGTGGGGTTATTAACAATCAGTTAACACCTGTGGCTCATGCTTAAGCAAGCCATCGCGCTTCATGACGTGGCTTGAACTGGTCACCTTGTCCACACCCACTCACTTTCATCAGAACGGGGCCCTGGAGCTGCCGGGGTGGCCGCAGGCTCGGCCCCACACTTGCCGGTCTGCGCAGGATGTCCCAAGTGAGACACGCTGGTTCGTGAGGGTCCACAAGGAGAGGAATGCAGAGTCACTTGTGAAGACGTCTTACACTCTGTGGATATGCTGGGCAAAGTAAAATAAATTTTATTCCAGCCACCTACACTTCTGAGTGGCTACTGGACAGCGCGAAAGTTCCTAGGGGTCAGCGCTGCTTTAGCAGACAGCGCTGTTCTGACCTCCTTCATCAGAGGGACGTGCGCTCAGGGTCACAGAGGCTGCGTGGAGGCAGCCCGAGGTGTCTGCCTCCCTCCAGCACGTCCCACGCTGGGCCGCGCGGGCTGCACGGCGAGGAAACGGGGCTCCGTGGTCAGGCGCGTGGCTTGGTCGAGGTGTCAGTGATGAAGCCAGGACAGGGATGGTGACAACAGGGCACAGCACTGACGGGCACGTGGACGGCAGGTCTCCGCACATCTCCGGCCCCGCGGGCAGGCGCGCTCCTGACCGGCTTCAGGCGGGCTCCCAGGGCCCCTCGTGGCCGGGCCGTCGGGGGCCTTGGGCCCCTCGCTGTCTCTGCAGTGACCCTATGTCCACGCGCTCTCCCGTCCTTGGAACTGGGCCCGGCCCACACTGTGGACTCCCCCAGTCAAATGGCTCCGGTTCTCTGTAACAGCAGCCAGCGGGATCCACGCCGACGGTCTCCCTGCCACCTCCCGTGGAAGCCCCGCCGCGGGGTCTCTGGACGCACAAGGAGCTCAGCCCGCAGACGAGGCCGCGTGGGACGGAGGGACTGTGAGATGCCCATCCTGGCGCCTGGTCCCAGGAGGGCCTCACCCCTGCGGGCCTCACGGCGGCAGTCCCACTCCCTCATCTCGAGTCCCCGTGGCGGACTGGACTCGCATCTTTTGTTGCCACAGGAGGAGGGGGTCCTTTCTGAGAGGAGAGACCCACACGGACTGTTCAGAGGGGAGTGAAGAGACCGCAGCTCCCAGTTCTGAGCCGTCAGGTTAATGTTCTTAAAGGTCTATGAAACAACAGGAAGAATGAGCAGGAACCACCGCAAACTCCCAGGAGACACGGGTTCATTTACATTGAAACTCCACTCCCGAAGATCGAGAGGGTTTTGGCCAGTGTCCACGTCTGTCAGTAATTTTCAATCACGCTAATCGCGATACTTCAGAACAGAAAGCAGGACAAGCAACAGACACCCCGCACGCCCCGCACGCACCGCTTTCCCTGCTGTGGACACGCCGTCCTTCGCTCAGCTCACACGGGCCGACCCCGCGTCGGGGGCCCGTCCCTGTGGAGGAGGAAACTGCCAGGAGGCAGGACATTTTCTAGGCTGTGCAGTCAGCCTAGTGTTTTTCAGGCCTCTCCTCTCTGTTGTTAGATCACTTACTGTTTTATACTGTTTTTAAAAACCCCGTAAAGTTGGAACCACTGTCGCTCATTTAGGCTTAGGCCACCTGCACCGGGATTCTCCATAAAGAATAAAACACCAGCGGCACCAGGGCAGGAAGGAGTGAGGGTTAACCCACAGAAGGCGTGAAGACACTGCCATCAACCCGGGAGGCACCGACACGGGTTCTCGCTTAAAAGGAGAACCACTGAACCTGCCTGTCTGGCTGGCGCCATCCCCGGGATTGCTGACCCCGCTCTGACCTCAGCTGGGCCCCCCAGGCCCCGACATCCCGCCTCCACCATCAGCCACCACCGACCTGGTCATCAAACCCGAAACCCAGGGCCGGCAACCACAGGTGTGCTGTCCCTGCCAGCCCTGCAGACACGTGGGCTCTGCCTCCTCCCCCGGAGGCGGCCCGCGCTACCCTGGGACAGGGCTGCTTCACACCCTTCTCAGACGGGCAGGAAGCCCGTGCGGTTTAACGGCCCCGACCCGCTCTCGGGCTCCCGTCTGCCCGCAGGAGTCGTCGCGCCCCAAGGCAGCACGCTTCCTCGCGAACTCCACCATCTCCAGCATTTAAACTGGGCCCTGCCAGCAGCCTTCCGAGTGCCCTGCACATCTCTCTTCACAAATTGTTACTACGTTTACAAAAAAGAGCTGGATTTTTCTGTCTCCCGAGATCTGCCACGGGAGGCTCGGGCTGCTAGGGACTGGCACAGAACAGGCACATTTGTTGAGTAAGTTTTACAAGAAATGGGCTTTTATAGCCCAACTTCAAGTCGAACACGTATCTCCTGGGGTTATAGACTTCTCTGAACACACTGGACAAACACTGGAATGGAAACAGTCACTTTTCATACAGATTTCCCTTCTGCAAGTCAGTCCGCCTGAATTTTGCTGGGGCTCAACGTGACCCCAGATGTGTAACTAAATCTCTGAAATCAGCTTTCCATGCACAACGCATAGAGGAAACCACTGTCCAGTGGCCATGCTGGAAAGCTGCCCAGTGCTTGCTGCCGCTTACGGTGACCCAGGAGCCAGATCCCGGTGGGGCAGTCGTCACTGCCATTAGGAGCCCCAGAACCGAGGGCCTGGAGATGAAACTCAATCAGTATCAACACAGCCTCAAGTTTTTGTCCTCCCAAACTTTAAGTGCTTTTTTGGGCATTAAAATATCCTAGCAGTGAACACTTACAGTTCTAGTATGCTCCCCTCTGGCTCTGCAAGATCTCCCCGCGTCTCTACAACCCTGAGAGACTCTGTACCCCGTGGAAGTCCTTCTGAAACCCCCAGCCCTGGCCTGGCCGGACAGTCCTGCTGAGGCCCCGTGGGATGCAGGTGGCCGTGAGGACGGAGGGCCAGGCCATGTTGCAGAGCCTGCACTGCCAGGCCCGCCCCCACCATGCCCGACATGCTTAGGTCATCATACTCCCGCCACCAGCCACCTTGGGGGCCTCACGCTCAAATCCACCTCGGGCGTCTGGTTTACAGCGGGAGGCAACGCAGCGACAGTGTAGCCGAGAAGCAGCCTCAACACCCCCAGGATGGCTGAGGCACAAAGTGGTCCTGAAAGCCTGGGATGTGCACGTGAGCCGCCACCAAAGGGACCCGAAGCCCACGGGTGAGTCTGTGCGGTCGGACAGACGCCCCACGGCCCGCAGACACTGCCTGACACAGAAAGGGCACTCGGCAGGAGTGAACGAGGTGTGGGGAGGGGACGGGCAGGGGGCTGGTTTTACAGATACCACCTTTGTCAGCACCAGGAAAACTGTGCAAATATGCTTAAATACATACAAAGTTTATTAAAAATAGGCTGCAAATGAAATACAGTAGAAATGGCAAACTACAGCAGTTTTGGTGTTTTCTCCATACAACACGGTCATGAGAAGCACTTTTACACGTATTCACATTTGCTCTAACCGTGCGAGGCCAAGCCCACACGTTTACGGGCTCACAGCCACACACACGAGTATCCCTGCGTGTAAACATTTACACGTGTCTGCACGTCCCGTGTGCTTGTCGTTCTCCACGCGTCAGCAGGACAGTGGCTCCCCTGCACCACTCCCTGCAGGGGAGCGTGGGCTCGGTGCGCCGGCGCTCGGGGCCGCTGCGCCAGCGCGGGGGGTAAGCGCGTGGGCCCTTCGTAAACGCCAGACCCGCTCCACCTCTCCCTCATCAAGGGGAGTGGTGGAAGCATGCTCCCGAAGAAGCACCTGGCAGACGGGAAGCGTGTGCGCCCGCATTTTAGTGAGCTATCACACGCCTCTCATTACAGTGGCGCCCGAGGCCAGAGAGCCTCTCCCTCTTCTGCCTGAAGTGCACACATTCCCCTCACACGCACGCTTGAGAGAGAAGAACACGGTGCAGAAAAGTCACCTGGACCCACAGCAGGGCTTGTCACATAGAAAACCTGCTCATAATCACAAAGGCAGTTAGCATTTTAACATCACATGATACATAATAAAGTGAGGTCCGTCTCCCCGACACCAGCCACGTACTCACAGCTGAAGCAGTGACAGCGGTAACTAATCATTCAACACATGGAAATTAAATAACTCTACTAGAAAGTGAAAAACGGCCTGGACTGCAGACGAGCGCCTCTTACAGTGTTTCAGTTACAGACCCCAGTGCGGCGGGGCCCCTCCCGTCCCCGATGGCAGACGATGGAGATCTCCCTCAAATTCTACGCTGCTGAGCGACAGCTGTGCTCAAGCGCCGCCCACTAACCTCTCAGGCCTTTTTGTTCCTGTTCACACCGGCGCTGTTCAGCTAACGGTATCCTCTTTCATAGATCCCCTGGAATAGCTGAAATATCTAATTAACTTTCTAACTTAACTGTCATCTTCAAAATCACCAACGGTTTATTGGCATAATAATAATATCCAGTATTTATAAAAATAAAATTTTCTAAGCTTAAATCTTGAAAATCTTCTTCCTGGAGAAAAATTTTTAAATCAAATACTTAAGAGTTGATCCAGAGGGCTGTACCTGTAAGGAACGGGATGGAACTTCTTACTTTCGGGAAGCTTCGGTCTAAGCTGCTTCCCGACTGTGCAGATGAGCCGGGAGGGCCACCACACGCCAGCTCCAGACCACTCCACAGAAGCTGCACGTCCTCACATGGTCCCCCTGGAGATAAAGCCTCTCCTGCAGGACAGTCTGCGGTCGCTACCGAGCAGTGCCAGCCACAGTCTGGGGAGCCCAGGCTGGCCTCCGTTTGACAGCTAAAATAACGCTTTTGAAAAAGAACAGAAGGAGAACTTTTCTGTGCTCTCTGTGGGAGACCGGGAGAAGGAACACCTCATCACACCGCCCTTCTTTCTGTCCCCTTTCAAACCCAGACTCAAAAAAAGAAACTAACAAGAAAGCTATCTTCACGAGAGTCCGATAATTAAGAAAGCAGACAGTGTCTAAATTGTAGAAATGACAGTCTCCTGGTAAAATACAACAGAACATCTTGGAACTGGAAGGCGTGCAGGAGCTATCGGAGGCTGGAAGCGCGCCCCTCCCCTGGGGCCCCCCCGAGGGCAGGCGGACGCGGGTCTCCCCTCTTCACTTTGTGCTCAGCTCGTTCTCCAGTTCTGTTAACTTGCGAGAGGCCTTGACTCGATTGGAGACGTCCTGACCTTGAGAAAACAGGCGCTGGCGCTCTCTGAAGGTCAGGTTTTCAGGGGCTCCAGGACCCCCAGGCAAGTCTGTGTCTTGGCTGCATGAAGAGGGAAACAGACTATTACTGTTCGAGATGGAGGCAGCCTGTCAGCAATTAGGTCAGTCTGCATAATGGGCAACTAAGTACAATTCTCTAAGGGAGAGACTCCTTCTTTGTTAAGTTTTGCCATAATCCTCCTATAGTTAAAATTGTTGGGGCTGCATTTAAACTCAAGTTAAAAAAGGGCAAAATGTTCCCCTTACTAAAATGTTAACTTTCTCCAGTCGTACCCAACTCTCAAAGAGCCAATAACTTCAATTTTAGTGAGCAGATAATTCTTAGTAGTTAACTAAACAGTGTTTCAATGAACCCATGTGTGCGAGAGGCAGCCATCCATACACCAGGGCTACACGAGCCCCAGAAGGCGCCAAGGAGTCTGCCGGTTAGTTCCATGTCACTGACGTCACGCCTGTTTGGGCAACGGCAGCTCGGCCTAAAGCCTAGGCAAGGACCTTCAGGGACGACCCTGGGCCAGTGTGCTGTCTGGCAGCACCAGGGTTGGCCCCGTGTGGCCGAGCAGGACATCGGACCTTGTCCTAGACTTCTCCGCCTCCTTCAGTGAAGCGAACAGCAGCACGTGCAGCTTGCTCTGAAGTTCTGACCAGAAAGCCTGGCGCCTACGCACTCCCTGAGACAGACCCGAATCAGCAACACAAAGAGCCTACGTGCTCGGAGGCGCGGACGAGGAGCACCTCCGCTGACAGAGGAGTCTCTGAAACTTCAGTCCAGCTCACAAAAGGTGGTGCGAGAAAAGGAAAAAGCCATCAACCAGGAGGCAGGTACTCGTCCAGCACGACTTCAGCACTTAAGTACCTTTTAGACAGTTTCTCCCTCGGCTCCCGACAGACGTCATGGGCCCCGATCGCTGTTCCCGAAGATCCCATGTAAGAGTCTGGTCCTTTCCCATAAAAGAAAAAGTCCAGGTTAAAGTGCTGCATTATTCCCAAGACGCTACTCGTGATGAGGGCACAGTGCTCAGAGGGGAGGAAGACATCTCTAAGTTCTGGTCCATCGGCTGGACACAGGGCCCTAGGTGGCCTGAGCTATCCAATCGCTACCCTCATAGGTGCTGAATAACCGGCCTTTATTATTAGAGAGGAAACAGCACAGGTCTTAGTAATAGCCAGAAAGTTCAAATCAGATAAAATGTGTAATTATCATGAATTCAGAACAAAATCCACAGGAGCCTGACCTAAATGGGGAGATAGCAAAATCTTTCAGACACCGCTGACACTGAAAATTTTCTTACACAATCACTGAGAGCAAATGTAATCCAAAGATTCAGAAATAATCTTCCTCTTTTCAGGGCAGCTATGGAATTTTCTTCCCCCAAAATAAATGGCCATAATTATTAAAACAAAACTTTTGAAGAAAATGAGCTACTAAAACCCCGTGGTGTTTGATACTAATGCTGCAGATATACAAGATCACCGACAGAATGAAAAGGAGACGGAAGCAGCACCGTGACCGTTGGACACTTGGCCTTACAGCCTGGCTCCACCTGTGACCTGCCAGCACCTGCGCGTGAGCTACAGGGCCAGGCTGGCAACAGTACCATCTGCCCATCTACTGCAAGAGTTGTTGCAGATGAAAAGATGATGCAGGCAAAAAGCTTTAAATGCATCCAAATAAAGTAACAATGCTACTAATGATACATGATTTAGGCCTCAGTGCATTAAATCAGCACTGCCGTGCTTCTGTTAACTGTGACATCAGTGAGAAATTTCACACTTGGAAAAACCTTTTGCTTATGAAAACATAGGCCAGGGTAGTAAGTGCTCAAAACCCTCGGCAAACACTGACAGTGTTGTGCATTGCATTAAACAGGCCACAAAACTAACACAATATTCAACATCAAATTATCCTTTTCAGGCAAGTCGCATAAAAGTGAGTTTCATGTTTCTCCCCTATATAAAAGGACCGAGGGTGCAGCAGGCGTGCTGGTGCACTTGAGAGAGCTGGGTCCCTTCTGAACAGCCCCTCTGGGCACTGCCTCTGTCCTCGTGACCTAGATGGAAGCACCGCACAGGAAGTCCTCCTCAGCAAAGACTCAAAAGATTGAACAGAAACACACCTCGTTAACTTCAAGGAAATCCGTTCTGGGCCTTTGGATAAATTATGTGCAGAGTGGAAAATGTTCAATTTTAACTCAGTTTTTTCCTTCATTTTGTTTAAAAAAATGTTGTGTTGTATCTTTTGAGCTTTGTTTTAAGAATACTTGCTTCTTCCCACTGGTAAAGATCAAGTCTTGAAAATTTTCAGAATTTTTAATCAGAACACCACATACTTTCAGCTGACTGTATATGAAGTCACACTACACACTTCCCGGGTAATTATCAAGGAACTTCAGTGAGAAGCACCTGCAGCATGCTGCCCTGGTGGGACCCCGCAGCAGCCGCCCCAGTCATGCCTACTCTGCTCCCTGCAGCCCCAGGGGAAGGAGCAAGCCCCGTCTGCAGACGCAGCGAGACCAGAGCGCTCACACCAGAGACAGAGGGGCACATAGCGAGGCGGTGAGATGGTGGGCGGGAAGGCAGAATGCAGACAGCTCTGTACTTTACGAAGAGTCTTCAAGGAAGCAGGAGCGCGCAGGTGCAGGTGTAACCTGCTCCCGTGGGGTACTTTGGTGTGAAACAGAAGAAGGGTTAGTGACGTGCCTGGGAGCCCCAATGGCGAGGAGCAGCATCTCACTGGCGCATCCCTCACCAAACCTCATGTTTACTGGTGTCACAGCACTCATAAAACACCTAGAGTGCAGCCTGCAGTCTGATGCAAGGAAACATAGCGTCTTGCTTCAAAACTTACTGGTATCATATTAAAAGTCTTTAACGGTATCACATTCTAGTTATTTACAACAGGAATTTCACGAAAAGATTGACTTTTGGCTTCTGAGTGACTCACCATAAGTCGTTTCTATTAAAATTCCCAAGTGGATCAAGGCTCTGACTCAGGTGGCCGTTTACGTGAGAGCCAATCACCTAAGGCTGACTATTCAAGCACAAGGCCGCTGTGCTGCGCTACGCAGAATTCAGAAGACACTTGTACTCGCTACAAATGACACTACTACGTTTGAGAATGTTTATTACCAGCATTCCAATCTTGTTTATAATGTATGGTTATGTTTTAAATACAACTTTCAGTGCTGAGTACCGCGCGGGACAGCCCTGAGGCACACGGCCGCACCTGCAGTGACTGCGGGGGAGACCTCGAGGCAGAGGAAGCCAACTGGGTCCCACAGCCCAAGCCACACTGAGCCGAGGACACGGGGAGCAGGCAGGGACGAGGGCAAAGGGTCAGTTCACAGGGACCAGGCCCTGGCCCAGCCCGAGTTGGGTAGCCTGCGTGAAGAGCACCTCTGGCCCAGGCCAGTCCCGACTACTCCAACCCAACCACCGTGAGAGGCAGGCGCCACCTTGGAAGGCAGTGCCCCGGTGGCAAATCTGTGACAGAAAGTTGTTAAACTCGTGTTAAATGACCGACACTTAACATGGAACAATAACACTACTCAGAAGAAATTTAACTTCAGACACCAAGATGCGTGTAAAGGGGACTTGTTCAACCACAGGTGAGAATCATCTCAAGAGGCAGAGCATGAAGGCCTAGGCCAACAGTACTTCAGATGATCACGGGGAGCGCAGAAGGGCTGATTGAGGAAAGGGAGCGCAGGAAAGATTCGACGTGATTGGAGCGCTGAGCTTACTGCCCATGAGCCGGAGGGGGAGGGGGACCACCGTGCCCAGAGCAGGGATCACATGAAATCGAATTCCAAAGCAGTGCTGATCAAGGGGCTGCACTCCGAGGAGGGTGCGAGGGCCCGAGACTCCAATCAGAGGAGAGAGGGGGCTCGATCGGCAAGGCAACTTTTTACCTCTACCTCTGGAGGGACGGTGGAAGCTCGGTTTTTTTGGAGGGGGCGGGGGCGGGCCTGCTCTGTGCGCAGTACTGTTGGCGCTGGCCGGGGGTGGCCGGAATGAGTTGGAGAGGAAGATGCCGTCGGAGGCCGGGCGCGGCTGTGGCCGCAGGGCGGCGGGGGTCAGGTCCCCGAGAGACTGCCTGGTGCTGGAGTGCTTGTCCTGACCTGCTAGGCCGTCCTCCTCCTCCTCCTCGTTGTAAGCCACGAGCTTGGCGGTGTACAGGGAGTCGGGGGAGAGGACCTGCGCCTGCAGGTAAGAGGCGGTGCGCTGGGGCGGGGGCGGAGGCGCGGGCCCCGGGGGCGCCTGCGGGAGCGGCTCGTAGCCCTGCGGGAGCGGGGGCCGGCCCAGGCCCGGCTCCTCGGGCTCCAGCAGCCGGCGCTCCGCCTCGTCGTGCTGTCTGCGCCTCTCGGCCTCCAGGCGGCTGTAATACCCTTCTTCCTGTCGCCTCTGTGGGCCGGAGAGACAAAAGCGCAAAGGTCAGAGGGCAGAGGGCGCCAGGGCCACCCCCACTGGCCTTCACAGGTGGGAAAGGACAGCGACAGGGTCCTCGGGACTGGAGGGCGTCCGCATAACAACTACCGTGACAGCCGCAGCATGTCACCCGAGGCGCCCGGGCCTCGGGAAAACGGTGGTCCCGCGTGGGGCGAGGCGGGGGCGGACGCGTGCGCGCTGGGTCCCCACGTCACTCCACCAGCTTACCCCTCCCTCTCCCTCTGTTTCTGGCAGCCTGTTGACTTACCTGTTCCCCCCGGGGTTACAGACAAAACCAACCACAACTAGGCTACCCCTGGCTCTAGGGCCGGCCCCTCCGAAGAGCCGCCATCCCGCCATCCGTCTGTCCGACAGAGCTGCTCCGCTCAGCCCAGGCGAGGGGGCGTGGCCCTGCCCAGGCGAGGGGGGCGTGGCTAGGCCGTCTGGCTTATTTCTAGCTACTCGGAGGGAAATTAATAGGAAACCAAAAGCTGTGAAGAACACGACTCATTTTCCCAAGGTGACAACTAACAAATATGCTTCCCCCAGTTCTTAATTTATATTTCAAATCTTAAACTCCCTGTCAGACAGAAAAGCGGAGAGCCAGGCATTAACAGCAATGACAAGATATTCAAGTATATTTACTGTACATTTTTTCTGACATACATCTGCACAAACTACAGTTGACAGTGTTAAAGTTAATTCAACATGAGAAAAGATAACAGCACAGTTTTGTTAAAGATTGACAGACGTTTCAGAACACAAGAGAAAAGTCAGTCAGAAAGGGAATGAAAATCAAACAATAATCCGCCTTGACTAAGAATGTTTGCTGCAGAACGGAGTAAGAACGGAGTACAATGGATTTTAAATTCAGTCAACCGAAGATAACTTTTAGGGGCCCTGCTGCGTCAGGATTAAAGTCTAAAGTCCTTAGTCCCCATTTCAGCTTGCATGTTGCGCTTTCTCCCTGCCCCTCCACACGCGTGCACACACACGCAGTGAGGACAAGGGTCACAGCCCCGCCCTCTGCGGGAGGAAACCAGGAGTTAAGGCCAGCCTCAATCACGACCCTGAGCCCAATTTCTCATCTTATCTTCCTCCTCTATGTTGAGACATCCTGAAGGAAAACATTTTTATCTTATTTTCTACACAAAATAAGTGTTCTCTTACGGTGAGGAATGAAATCCGGAATGAGCTCGGTGGAGATGTCAGGAATCTCAGCACCACACGAGCAACAGCTGCTTGGGAACATTTTAGGCGGAAAATAAAACAGCGTCTTTCAGTCACACTTAGAGCAGATACAGTTATGTGACTGGAAGTGACTTCATCCTACCCCACAAATGAATGATGCATTTTCCTATGACAAAGCAAACCCATCAATTTTGGACATTCTGTATTAAAAATAGGTTATTCAGCTTCTTTTTATACTGAGCACTCAATTATAGAAGTGGTTACCAAAACACAGGCACATCTGACATTATCATGAATTGTGAGCACGCACGTTGGAAAAAAAATCAAGTAACCCTAGTTCCCCAAGTGGAGAGCACCGCCTGGCCTTGGCACATGCGCTCTGCTCCCTGGTGGCAGCCACTGCCTTCGCTGGGGCCCCACGGGGACATGGCAGCCCTGAGTGCCTGGCCTCGGGCGCACACCCCCGGGACGGCAGGAACACAGACACTGCAAGACCCAGCGCAGCGGCTCAAATTCTGGGAATCTGATCTCCTCAGACGGATCGTGACTTCGCAAGATGCAAGGGGAGCCTCACCCTGAAAGCCCGGGCTGCTTGAGAGCCTCAAAGCTGCTCAGATGCAACCGACAGCAGGGTGGCAGGAAGGGGAAAGCTCTGTCAGCTGTGGACATCACCCATCTCAGCCCAGGCGTGTGTCCCTAAGTCCTTCACTCCACTCTCATTTACCTGCATCGTCACCTCGCTCTGTCCATGTGTGCCTGACCACTGTGGACCCCGGGAGATCCTATCACAACCGAACGCTTACCCGAAGTTCTCATTTGCACAGGTGGGTGGGGGGTGCTGGGTACGGGTCACTGGACTATTGAAGAAGGAATAAAAGCCGAGTCTCCCCATCAGAAGCTGTGGCCTCACAGAAGGGAGTGACAGAGAAGGTGGGCTTCTCCCACATGTCGTCCAGTGGCAGGCTACCCTCCCCCACACCAAGAGGCCCCACAGGGAGCTGGCAGCCGCGGTTAGAGTCGGGATGACAGCACTTCTCAGATTAGGTCAAATTTGTTGTCATTTTAAAAACAATGAAAAGGACTACTTGAATCTTACAAACCCACAGACGGAAACTGAGTACTAACTCAGAATATTTACCAGGTTACATATTAAGTTAAAATGTCCTCATGTCATGTTTTTTATTAATGTACCATTGACCAGAATGGCGTGATTTCTGGAAATGACCTATTTGAAATAATGTCAACAGACTGTCTTCCTACGTTCCTGTTGCTTCCCGCAGCCCGAACTCAGTGCAAACACCTGGACAAGTGTCACCTGCACAGTGAGCGCGGGACCCCGCCCAGCAAGACCAGAGCGAGCACCGAGGATGCGGCGGAGCAGGCTCCCGGTTCAGGCGTCCGGGGGGCGAGACCCGCGGACGGGGCTCGGCAGGCAGTTCAGGACAGAGGCAGGGGCCAGACCGGCTCACGTCGTGTCCGGGACAAGCGGGGGTGGGGGGAGGGCCCGGCCCTGCTCTGTCCGCACGGCGCACGCGGACTCCTAGCCCTCCGCCCGCACCCGGGGGCGGCGCCCTCACAGGACCACGACCTTTTCCTCGGCGTCGCGCCTCAGCCGCTCCTCGTCCTGGCGCCGCCGCTCCTCCTCGTGCCGGGCCCGCTCCTCCGCCTCCCGCTGCCGCATCTCCTCCAGCTGCTGCTGCCGCCGCCGCTCCTCGTCCTGCAACTGACAGCGCGGCCGTCACGCGCGGCCGCGGGCACCGCGCAGCGCACACGACAGCACGCGCGCGCGCGCGCACACACACACACACACACACACACACACACAGCCGAGGACACCCGGGGCCCGGGGAGGGACGGGGACATGGGACGTCACAGCTCGACAGTTCCACAGGAAGTCACCTAAAACTGCCACCGACGGTGGCTCAGAGCAGGAGGAGCTTGCCCTACACAGTCACATGTCAAACACGATTCCTTAACTTAACAGACCTGGGCAACCAGCCCCTGGGAGTGGACAGGGGGAGCCCGGTCTGTGGAACCACCAGACAGACCCACTCAACCACCCGCTCCTCCACCCTTGCTTTAGTTCCCACCACAAAGGTCCAGAAAAATGCTGCCACCCTTGTGGGGTGTGGCAGTGAACCCAGCCTCTCCGTGGGGGTGGGGGGCCTAGGGCTCTCGTGGCAGCACCAGATCCCGGGGACCAGCGGCTGCCTTTCCTCAGAGCTCAGTTTCTAGCCCTCCATCTGCTCCGGCCCTTGGCCACTGTTCCCTCTGGATCCCACCTTGGACTGCAACAATTCCTTCCCAGCTCGGGGACGTCTCCAGACTCTGAGTCACAGAATCCGAACCTGACAGCTGGAAGGAACCTGATTCGAACTTCCTTCTGCGCCAGCTCTGCCGAGGAATCTACCGCTTTGTGTGGACACCTTCGGTGTCGGGGGACCTACCGCCCCCTCCCAAGGCCGCGCGGTCAGGTTTCAGGTGACCGCCAGTCAAGAGCCTTTCTGAACTCCTCACCTGATGGTTCGCTTCCTGTTTTTCATCGCTCAGGGCCTACCTTCTGGAACAATACAGAACACATAACGACACCCCAAACCCGAAGACGCGTCTTCTACCTGGAGGGGCTCTCAGCTCCCCCAGCTTCCTGCTCTCCCTTCTCCACGCACTGCAGGGCCAAGCCCCCTGAGCGACCTGGAGTGAAGAGCGCCCGTGCCCAGAGCAGAGGCGGGCTCTTCCCTGTGGTGCCCGTGCGGCTCAGCTGAGAAAGGGCACCACTGGGCACCCTGCACTACTGGTTCTCAGCACCTGCAGCACCGCACCGCCCGACAGCAACAGGAGGTGGCGCCACATTTCTACAACTAACACAGCCCTGAAGCCACCCAGGTCCGCCTCGCACCCCCGCAGGGCTCCCGGGCGTGACACCCCTCAAGGGTGCCTCAGTATCCACGAATCGCCAGTCTACAAAGCACTCACAGCAAACACAGAAAATGCTGAACTTCTGGATTTGAACCGTTTGAACGTATTTTTTAAAACAAAAACCTAACAACTTCACTCTTGCCTGGTTTCTGTGGAACAAAAACTGTGTCTGGTGGGAAAGTAACAAAAGAACTTGGGTCATTAGGCTTTTTCATGTCAGCAAACAATAAAACATCCTAGAAAAAAAATGAAAATTCCCTTCCCAAGAAGACAAATCAGCTGCGCTCCCTCCTGAGAATACGGAGGTCTAGGCCCAGCAGGAGGTTAGGGTGAGTCGCTTTTGGGGCTTCTGTGGCAGGAGTAGAGGCTGATGACTAAGAATCAGGGACGCAGTCGGGGGCCCTGCTCTGTGAAAGCGCACAGAGGGCCGTCCTCCCTGAGGGACATACAGCCGACAGTGGACGGGCTTGTCAGGGATTCTGGAGTCATCAGCAAAAATTATGAGGAGTAACACCCAAATTAAAAAAAACAGATAAATAAAACAGCAGCTGGTAATATTAAACACCTACAGAAAAGGAATTTATGGAAGAATGTAACACTGCATGAGTGCAGTAGGTTTTCTGTGACCCAATAAAGTACAAACTAACTTCACAGTTATACTTTCCAAACCTAATGGAAAACAAGTTCTCAGCAGGAAGAACAGCATGCACTGAAATAGCCAATTCGTTCTTCTAAGTGGGTGTGTAATTTTAAGAAATCAGAACAATTACAATTCTCATCATTACAGCTATAGAATTCCACCTTATAAATCTATACACAAGCATTTTCTCTTAAAAACCTTCATTCTTCTAAATCTGGACGGTGGTAGGCAAGGAGCCATCTCCTCGTGCTCAGGTTACTGGTTACGATCTTTAAAGTCAGGCAGCTGAGCCGGCACTATTATAATTGAGGCAGTGTCTTCCCACTTCGATAACCTGTTTCCTATATTTTCATTTTTAAAACAGATTGTTTTGTTCTTCAAAAATATGCTGCTTTACTCAAAAAAAAAAAAAAAGCATTAATGAGAGAAAAGAGAATCTCTAAATTTACTCCAAGTACTAGCTCCAGATGGCACGCTGAGCTACGCGGTCTGCCCACACCTCACAACCGCTGAAGGGCACCGAGGTCGGAGCTGCAGTGACGAGACGGTGACAGACTGTCTGCACTGACCCTGAGGTTCAATGACAGGAGAGAGCTCCCTGTTTTACACTAAGGAGGGTTAGTTACTGCTCTCGAAGCCGTCTTGGGAGAGGTTCTACTCGGGGACACATCTGAATAGATACAATAATCATTCTTACAGAATAATCAAGACACCCCGGACCAAAGGTATTCGCACCAAGTACTGCCCTGGGATTGCAAAAGCCGTGCGGTAACCTTGAACCAAGGTTCTGCTGCCCTGGGGCAGTCCACGTTTCCAAGAAAGGTACTTTCAGATGTAACAAAAGAAAGTATGCTGAGATTTGTTCGTATCTGTTTATATCTTTGTGCCACAGAAATACACTAACTTGCATATTTAATTTATAACAGAAATCCCACTAAGGGAGACAGGCAGCCCGCCTCACACCCCTGGGGCTGTCCCCGACATAAGCAGATGAGCTCTGTGTTCCAGCCCCACGCGCAGCCATGCTGGTTTTACTGCGAGCCTTCCTGCTCCTAGAGGGACACTGCGGCTTCCTGCAGGGGGGCGGGGCCTACCCCTCCGCCGTGGTACTCCCGGCAGAGCGTCTGCCGCCCGAGGCCCTGGAGGCACAGCTCTCACTCAGCTTCCCACGAATTCTCGCTTAAAGTTTTTATAAAGCTTTTAATTCAGCTGCTTCCTTGCCTGGGATGCCCAATTTCCACAGCCCCGCGTCAGGACCAGACAGGGAGGCCGCCTACAGGGTCACGGAAGACACCGCCTCTCAGCTTTACCCAAAGGGGAGGGATTTTTCCCGAGATGTCAGGCCACCCGAGTCGGAAGACCAGCCAGCAAAATGGTCACAAGCCAAAGCTGAGCCAACTGGGAGATGACGAGGTCACATAAATTCCTACTTGAAAGACAGTTCATTCACACAACAGTCTTGTGAGCAGCAGACGTTTCTGTGAGGGGCACTGAATCCGAACCCAGAGGATTCTGGTTGGAGTCTGGACTCTCACTACCTGACTTGGAGCGGGTGTTTCTGAAATGCCAGGCGTGCCCTCCTCGTCCACCCACGTCACAGGCTGTTAGGAAGAGAGGGTCACATGTGCTTACTTGGCCGGCCAGAGCAATGAAGGCATGGGTCCAGTCCCGCCCTGGGCAGAGGACCAGCCAGGTGAGCGGGCAAGGCTGGGGGGGGGGGGGCCCGGCCCGGGGAGGCGCCCTGAAGGCTCCAGGAAGACTCAGAAGCGAGCGATTCGGCAGGAAATGACGGGGGCTCAGGCTGGGGTGGGTCTAGATGGTCAGGTTCTGAGAAAGATGGTAAATTTCTCCACAGAGAGAAAAAGGGGTTTTGGTGACGAAGGTTTTAGACTGAGCAATGAAGAGTCAAGTGGACGGGGAAGGCTGGAGGTCGTGGGGTGGGGCTGGGGGCGCGTGGGAGTATGAGGAGTCTCGTCCCACCCCAGGGGCCAGACCGATGTGGGTGCCCGACACTGGGGGCCCGGAGGGACAGCCAGGGAGCTTCAGCGTCTCTGCAGCTCGCGGCTCTCACGTGGGAGGAGACCTGTCTCATTCATCCACTGTCACCAAAATTTGTGTGGCTGAGCCTAAGAAAACCCCTACAAAGTGCACAGGAGTGTCCTGAACACGTGGGCACTTGTGTGCATGGTCCCCCTCGTCTCAAGGATGGGCTGGTGCCCGCCAGAGGAGCTTCCGGCCACAGAGCCACGCATTCGGGCCTAACAAGAGCTCTGTGGTGATATTAGTGTTCACTGGAGAATTAGGCTATGAAATGCTGAAAATGTGCTGGTTAAGTCAGTGTTAACACTCAAAATAATTCTCTTTTAAAGAAAGAAAAGCTCTGAGCTATCCCTCTGAAATACGAATCTCAGCACCACCCCGTCCTTCCACGCCGGTGCGAATCTGTCGCACAAGCCCACGTGCACGAGCCCCTGGGGCCCCCTCCAGGCCACGGCCCCCGGCTGGCTCTGGCGCACCCCGCACTCTGAGCGGGCACACGGCAGAGGAAGACGTGGATGGAACTGATCGGTACTGCCAGCACCCACTGTGCGGACCACCTAGTACACACAGAAGTAGCGGGAGAAACAGATACTTCTTTTCTCAGTACCACGTGGGAAAAACGTAAAGCTTGGAAAACATCCCTTTGAGTCATCGGGGAGGGGAGATGTTTTCAAGAGAGGTTTCCCTTTGGCGTGGCACTGCCAACATGCTATTTAAATTGAAAAAACAAACAAACAAACAAAAAAGGAGGGCTGTTATTTGGTGAAAAGGCCATTAAAGTCAAACCTGGATTCAGGGATTTGTCTAAGTATTGTCAGTCAGCAGACAGATTTGTATCATTTAAAAGCTGGCTAACAACACATGCTGATATGAAGTTGATACAAATGTACCAATGAGAACACGTGTCTGGCAGGTGACAGAGATACAGTAGTCAAGCATAGAGGGCACCAACCGACTGACCCAGTCTCCCCAATACTGACGTTAAACATGCAGAATGCGACCTCAAGTATCTATCGGCAATGAACTAGGCTAAAATCAAGTTAGGTATTATTAAAGGAAACAGAATAAATGTTTACTGGAAATCCCCTTTCTCTCCCAACAGACAGTTAATCTTAGTTGTTGCACCCTGTCAGTACCAGGTGAACTAGATTTCTAACAATGAATATTTAAAATGTGTTTTCAATTTAACAGGGATGAAACAGATTGCTTCTTGCAAAATTCCTCTCATCTGCTCGTGTATTTACGAGTATGTAAGAATATACAGTATGAATTTTATGACTAAAACTGAGTAAAGGTCAAAACCATAAACAAACAATAAGTAACACTTAAACAAAGAAAACCAAAGAATAACTAAATCTAAACACATTCAAAGGCATGCTTCTAGAGTCAGGGAACCATGTATCCTGATCTAGGCCACCCCTAAGAACCAGATCTACTGACAACATAAAACCACCACCACCAAAAAAAAAAAAAAAAAAAAAAAATCAAGACAGAAAAAAAGGACCCAAGGGAAAGAAACAAGAACATACCAAATCTAGAACAGAGATTGCTGGCAGAGCAGTCTGCTGCAGGCAACAGAGAAGGAAAAAAGAAAGACGCAGTGTGAACAAAAGGGCAGTTTAGACCTGTTTCCCGCCGCCAGCTTGTCTGCTGTTCTCATGCTTCACCTGTTTCGAAGGCAACCCAACGAGAAAAGTAAAGAGCCACAGACTGATTTCCAGTCCTCAGAAACAGAAATGGCCTCGTGAGTTTCATCATTAAGACTCGCAGAAACTGAGAAAAGTGAACCCTCCCTTAGCTCTCTTATTTGGAGACTAAGATACGCATCTTAATACAATTAATGGTAAATACACATATTTTAATTGAATTATCATAAAAAATTTCCAAATATCGTAATTCATACTAACAGGCTTTGAAATATTCAGTGTTTTAACCATTTGGAAAAACTGACAGACCTTCAGTAAAAATTTAGTCTTCAGAGAAAAGAATATTTATAGCAATAGTGCAGGGTGGTCTCTAACTTTCCACTCTCGTTGGGATACAGTTATAACAATAAACATCAGTATGTCCACTCGTTTACCACGAAGGTCGGCTTCAGACTCAGAGCTAAGACTGCAGGAGGGCAGCTGTGGGCGAGACACGGCCACGGCCACGGCCTGGGGCCACCTGCAACGCGCCTGCTGGGATACCAGCGGAGCGGCGGGTCACTGCGCTCACCACCAGCGCACGGCAGCCACGTACAGCGCCGGACAGTGTGCTGGCCGCAGGGGCACAGCTCTGAGAGCTCTTACACTGAAAGCAGTTATCTATCAAACAGCTGCTCCTTCCAACACAACAGTGCTAGTGGGAAGTGCGGTCGTTCTTGAGGAGGTGTGCAGCTGATGCCTTGGACAATACTAACAAAACAAGGTGACAGTGAACATTTAGCCCTTTAAGTAACTTGTGTGTGGTGACACTTCAGGAAAACAATTCACAGAGCAAAGTGAAAGGGGGTCACTGCTGGTTCTAGGCCTCACTGATAATTACCAAAGACTGAATTTCACCATGAGGTAGAAAGACTGAAGTATCTGACGTGGCAGCTGCCTGTTGAGGTCTCTAGCACAGACCGCATCAAAAGTGGCGTCAGAAACAAACTCCAAGACAAAGAGGACATGCTCTCTGCTGTCTCTTCTCAGAATATTGCATTGTATTAAAAAAGAAAACCCACTAAATGGCCAATAGTTCTTGCAAATTATTACTGATAAATGCTTCTCTGTCAACAGTTCTCTTGATAGGGTAACAAAAAATCTTAAATTTGGCATTTTAACAATCTACTGCATTCAACTAATATAAATTTTACTTTTCTTCTTACATTTGAGACAAAAAGAAACTATTTTTGTAGTACGAAGAAATATGAATAAAATCCTGAGTTTTCAGTATGTCTACTATTGCTGTAACTAGTAATTTATAAATACTTGCTTCATCAACTGACCAACTCCTGCGGAGGCTCAATTTCCGGGAACGACAGCAGACCTTGCCCTGCCGGCCTGGACGGCCTCCTGCCCTACCACGGGCGCCAATAATCAAGACCAGGGTCCGCCCGCTGGCGCAGTGCAGCCGCCGGCCAGTCCGGGGGTGGGGGGGGTGGGGGGGGGGGCGGCCGGCCTGCGTCAGCAGCAAAGCTGGGCAGCTGAGGGTCTGTACGTACGGCCCCAAGCCGGAGACAGTTACCATCTGGCCCTTTGAGGAAAGACTGCCAACCCCTGATCAGATTATGACCAGCCACGAGCTTGTTTCTCAAGTGCCAGTGAGGACAGAGACGGGTGTGAGCGGAACCACCTGAGCTGTGCGTGCGTCTCAGGACCACCAGCCTCCCAGCTGCTTCCTCTAGAGGAAGCGGCACGGGGACACGGGATGCCCCGCGCTGGGCCCGCCCCCCCGCACGCCCCCCCCCCCCCGCCCCGCAGGGCAGCTGGGGCCCAGGCCGCGCCAGCTCCCCCTTTACCCTGGCTCTCCGCTCGGCCTCCAGGCGCTGCATGAGCAGCAGCGTGTCCACGTCGTCGTCCTCCTCCTCCTCGTCGTCCTCGTCCTTCTGCTTGGACTCCTGCAGCCGCTTCTGAAACTGCCACTCCAGCATGAGCTTGCGCAGCCGGTCGCTCTCCT
This sequence comes from Camelus dromedarius, assembly GCF_036321535.1. Classification (NCBI taxonomy): domain Eukaryota; kingdom Metazoa; phylum Chordata; class Mammalia; order Artiodactyla; family Camelidae; genus Camelus; species Camelus dromedarius. Next base: position 1,497,791 of record NC_087441.1, read on the forward strand.
CGGCCGAGCGCTCAGGCTTGGCCTGCAGCTCCCGGATCTCCTGGCTCAGCATGTCCACGATGTGCATCTGCTGCTGCTTCTCCAGCTTCTCCCGGGCGTCCCGCTTCCAGGGGTCAGGGGACAGGCTGTCCCCCGCTGACAGCTCCTCCTTGCTGATGGTGATGTACTGCAGGTCCCTGCGCTCGATGGTGCGCGGCTGCTGCTGCGGCTGCAGCTCGCGGATGACCGTCTCCGGGGGCCGCGGGAGGGCGGCGGGCCTCTCGGGCCGGGTGGGCGGCGCGGCCGTGGGGGACAGCGGCGCGGGGTTCAGCGCCTGGGCGCGCATCTGGCCCAGTCTCCGCTCCTGCTCGCGCCGCTTGCGCTCCCGCTCCTCTTCCAGGCGCGCCTTCTCCTTCTCGTACCAGCGCTGGTGCTCCTCCCGCTTCTTGCGCTCCGCGGCCGCCTGGGCGGAAGGCGGTGCGACCTGGCTGGCAGGCGGGGGCGGCAGTGGCAGGTCCAGGGGGACCCCGTCCAACTCGGCGGGGAAGTGCGCGGGGGGCGGCGGGGGCGGCGGGGGCAGGTCTGTCCGCATGGGCGGGGGCTGCGCGGCCGCCGGGGTCTTCCAGCGCCCGGGACCACTCTTTGTGAGGGTGGAGGCGGGCGTGCCCGACTTGGAGGAGGGGTCCAGGTGCTCCTGGCTGGATGCACTGGAGCCCAGCGAGGAGCTGGGGTTCACCCACAGGTCGCTGTCAGACTTGCGGTCTGCGAGGGCCTCCATCCTGTGCGGCTCCAGGTGGTAAGTTGAGTCCTCCCGAAGCTCTTCCTGGGAGCGGGCCACACGCTGGAAGAGAACGGACAACGCTTACGTGCCGCACGCAGCACAGGCACTAGCTCATAAACACTGCATCTCAGGAGAAGAACGACTCGGAAAACGGGGAAGCGAGCGTGCAGAACAGAGGCTGAGGCTGCCCACGCACGACGGCGCGGGACGCCACCTTCCCAGAGGACGTCTCCATCTGTCGAGGGAAAGCCGAACTCTCCGCATCACTGCAGAGACAGGCGCGCAAGAACTCACGCACCCCATCTGCACTCAGCCCTGCACCAGACACGGGCCTGCCGTCCAAAGAGGACTCATTTAGTCAAGGGCGTGAACAGCGACAAGGATGACGTGTCTGCCGTGAAGTTCTAACCATTACTGAGGATGATTGTCGAATCCTAACCACGCGGCCCTCCCGCAACTCTGAGCTCCGCCAGTGACGACCGGTTCCCGGGGCCCTGAGACAGGACCGGCACCACGGTCTCCGCCAGGCTGAGAAAGGTAGGAACACCGGGTATAAACCCGCTGGACATCGTCTTCTGTGTGTGACACAGGAATGAACACACGTTCCTCAAAGGGCTAGTCTGAAGTCTGAAAAACGGCACGTCTGAAAGTAGTTTAATATAATAGAAAATCACCCACTTCGGAGTCTCAGCCATTTTCCCTGCCTGGTTAATGAACAGAAATTGACACCGCACACCTGAAAAATAATTTCCTTTTCCTTAAAATACAAACTGAGAACAAAAAAAATGAAGAATCACTTGAAAAAACAGTAGCCTAACAGAAAAATGAAACATGTACTTCTAGCATTCTTACGGCTCTACTACGTGCACGGAAACAGTTTTTCAATTGCTGGGCATTCAACCTACAGCCCAAATAAAAGCATTATAAATTCCCTGCTATCTGTAGAGCAGATACTTCTATAGTATAAAATTTGGAGACTCATGCCTTCAGATACACACCTGCTCACCTTCTCAGTCCAGTGACTCCTGAAGCATCCCTCCGCCTTCCTTGAAGACCTCATCTCACTGCTGGTGCCCACTCACTGCACCCCACCCTCCATGAGCCCCGTCAAGTTCGTGGTCAGTTTCGCATCCACGTAAGTGACCCTTCAACATGCTGGCCCCTCGTCTCCCTGCCCCCTCTCCCAGTGATTATCCATGTGGTGAGGCAGAAGCAACCTGCACTCAGCACATCTGTGCTGCTTAACAACATCACTCCCATAAAAGAGGAGAAACGGTGTGCACGTCCGTGGCACGTGGGGACAGACCATCCTAAGGGCTAACAGTGCGCCCGACACCTGGACTTCCCGCAGGTCCCCCTCGCCGCCACTCACACTGTCTCCCGGGAAGGAGTCCCTTCTCCGCCTCCCACCCTCCCAGGCTCAGTCACAACCATCTCCAGTCTAAGTTCTCTTCCCACCACTCTAATCCAAGGGGGGTTTTCTCCCAGAATTTGCTGTCTGGGACATGTACTCGTTATATACTCTAGACAGTACCCACTTGAAGCAAACATTTAATTTCTTTCCCTGATCTTCCACAGCGTTAACTTTCAAAAAAGGGAACTGCATCTGATAATGTTCCCAGGTCAACTAGCCATGCTGACATTCCTTCTCCACCAACTTGGATAAAACCCTGGTTCCTTAGCTTCTCCCAGAAAGCCCTGCCACGTTGTCACCCTGCCTTTCCAGCCTGGAATCCTGCCACTTCCTCCCCCACCCAGTTCCTCCCCCGGAGCACAGGAGCCTCTGGTCCAAACATCCCTCTCCAAGCCTCACCCCAGGGTCAGAAGAGCTTTTTTGTTCGGGCAGCTGTAGTGTACATGGGAGCCCAGGCTGCAGTCGCACTCGCACTGGGATTGCGAATGGGCTCCCCCACCCTCCCCCGGCGAGGACACTGAGGGAGGGCTCCGCAACCCTCCCCCGGTGGGGACACTGAGAGCTGGCTCTGCCACCCTCACCGATGGGGACCAGCACATCCTATGCTGTCCTTCAGTCTCAGCTCCTTTCCCACCCGCACCTTCAGCTTCACATGCGGGGCCGCAGTCACCTGTGGGTCCCCAGGGCTCAGAACAGCTCCTGATAGGAACAAAGTGCAGCAGATGTGGTCCTGGTCCTCACGTCTCACTTCCGGAATCAGTGAACCCTGCCTTACTGACCATAATTACACTTTAACGTGACCGACATCTCCCTATCCAACACGAAGAGGACAAAGAACCCCTTTTCACAGTATGCGTTCTGCCCCATCCCTTCTTTTCCTCAGGGAACCAGGAAAACCATGAAGGAAAGGAGGAACTCTGTCTGTAGCGGCGCTGCTCTACAGGAAACACCAGAGTGTCTCAGAAGCCACTCAGCTCCTCCCCACCCGTCAGGTCCCAGGGACAGCAGGGGACGCTCACCTGGATGGCGAGGCTGGAGTGATCACTGTCTGTGCGCATGTGCGGCTTTTCCTCGTAACTTGGCCACTGGTTCTGAGGAGGAGCCGCGCGGTCCTGGGACCTGGAGGCGGGGAAGGTGAAGTACTCCCTGGTGGACGTCTGCGTGGGGACGGGGTAGGCCTCCGGCCGGGGCGCAGGGGGCTCCTCCTGCAAGACGGGAAGGAGAAGCGAGCTTTCTGCAGTCTGTACAGTAGATTCACTTACTTTCCAATGATCTGTTTTAAAATATGTACGTTTAAAAACCGTGTTCAAAATTAAAAGTGTGATCCTACACTGAGAATAATAAAAAACATTTTATTTTGCCCAGTCTTATTAATTTAAAGCTAATTTACCTATTATGTTAAAAAGAAAAAAACCCAAACACTCAGGAATCATAAACAATGCTAGCCGCGAGAGGACATTTCACTAGACGACGTGGGCCTGACTCCGGGGGACCTGAGGGCTTGGGGCCGCGACACCCGCACTCATCTCGGACCTCAGCACAGAGGTTCCCAGTGGAGACGGATGTTATCTTGGCTGCTGTTCCAGGCGCATATGCACTTTTCCCGCCAGGACTGGGAGGCTGATCTGTTGGTAGGAGACAGAAAAGAAAGTTTAATATTAAACACACCAACCCCAGAGTGCCCCCTCTCTCCAGCTGTGACCACGCCCGTCCCCAGGGAGCTCAAGGCGGGAGGGGAGGCCCAGACCCCTCTCACTTGCGACGTTGGGGCTGGAGCGGTGGTCAGCTCTGTTCTTCATCAGCCTGTCATCGCCGGGCAGCTTCTTTGGTTCGCTGTATTCCGCCCAAGGCAGCTGAGGGCTCTCAGGTGACCCGTTTTGAGCTGAATTACTATAGAGCTCAAAGCCTTCACTCTTTGGTCGGGGTTTACCTGATCCACGCCGATCTGAAACTGAAATCAAAATGCATTCACGATCTGCTCATTCGGTCAAGATTTCATCTTAAACACCCTGTTCAGTTTTAAAAGAAAGATGAATCTATAAACATTTAAAATTTCATAAGCAAGAATTTGTTTTTACCAGGAGAAATGAGGTGATTTCTACATAAGAGTAAAGCCTTCTAAAGAATTTCGAAGTTTTCAAATAAAGCAACATTTAAGCGGCACCAATGAGAAAGTCTCCTTCAAAGCTGATTTTCTCATAAGCTTACCTGTTCTAAGTAACAAGACTACTTTTGAAGTAGAATTTTTTAACTGGAACATCAACACACTTCCTTCCCTTTGTAAAACATGCATGGATTCTTTTAATCACTCAGGGCTGTCGCCCTGCACGGCCATCATCCGACGTGACTACTCCTTTACTGTTCGGGTTTCCTTATCTTCTTCCTCGATGACCCTGATGTACCTAACAGTTTCCCTCACTGATTCCTAACTCATCATCCAGTCTGCTTCCTTTCAATGACTATAACCTGAGAAATCAGACAACCCATGTGTTAAGCACGATGTCATGAAAAAAGTACAGGAAGCTCCAGGCCAAGGTCTGTCACACAAGGCCCGCTCTGCTGAGACGCCCTTCTGCGAGTCTGCTTCCATGGGCAGTGGCCCGGCTCCCCCGAGGCTTCCGCTGCTGCCACTACTAGCTGTGGCCTCCGGGTCCTCCCCGCGCACGGGCCCACAGAGGAGAGCTGCCAGGCCGGACGCAGAGGCCACGCACACAGCCAGCTGAGTGAACATGAAGTGTGTAATGATCTAGAAGACACCTAAGTCATAACAGGGTTCCCCTGGTTTCTGAACTAATTCTTCTAAAAGTCCTACATGTATATTGATATTATCCTGAGATTTCTGATGTAGCTACAAAACCATGATTCCCACCAATAAACTATTCAAACAACTGAGCTTTTTACTTAAAGTGAACTGTATGTAACAAGACGACCCCGTCCTAACTCTGCACATGCGAGACTGGACCCTGCTCACACCCACATGCGAGAACAGTCCTTCAGGAGAGCGCTCTACCCGCCCTCTGAAGACCACACACCCCGCGTCTGCCTGTCAAAACTGAAACATCGCTCCTCGCCTTACTCCTGACCGTGCGCGGGCCGTCTGCGTTTCCCCGGGGTCTGTGCAGGTGAAGTCAGCAGCTCCTGGGGGAGCTGGCGAACCACCACACCTGGTCGTGGCTACAGCAGAGCACGAGCTCGCTGTCCTGGGCATGCGCTCAGGTGTGCCCTCCTGCCCTTACCTGTACCACTGGGACAATGAAAACCACAGTGCCCGCTGCCCGGGATTTGTGGCACTAGAAGGGTCACGACGGGAAAGCTGTGCATGTACGCGGTCAATATGCGTCAGCGCCCACGGGCAGCAGCCAGCTCCCCAGCCCGGCCCTTACTTCTCTGCATCATGGGCGACGGCTGGTTCAGCAGGGTGGCCAGGCCGTGATAAATGGCTCCTTGCTTTGCCACTTCCAGCGTCACCACGGAACTTGTCCTTGTCATCAGTTCTGCTGCCCTAGGAAGACAGTGTCACAACTGTAAGAGCAATGAGACGCTGGTGCCTCTCTGGGGGTACCTGGCCCAGGCCAGCGCTGCAGCCCGTGCTCAGGGCAGCAGCCGAGCACCCATGGCGGCCTCACCACTAGTCCGGGTAAATCTCCGACCGCCAGCCAGATTCCCTCCCTCTGAAAGTCAACTGCACACACACCTCCTTTCATCATACTGAGAACAGTAAGACTGTACTCAGAAATTTCAGGAAGCACTAAGAGTCAAAGAAACACATTCAGACTAAAATATGTAATTTGCTAATAAATGAAATGCCATGTACAGCTTTTTAGTGTTGTTTGTAATCTTCTAATTCCAAAACTTAATGACAAATAGCCCTAAAAGTGCTAATATTAAGCTTTAAACAAACAAACAAATGATACCTTTCTTGAGAGAGTCCTACCAGACTCCGTCCATCCACACTGAGGAGCTGGTCGCCGGCAGCCAGCCGCCCGTCCTGGGCACCGCGGGGCAGGCGGGGCAGGCGGGGCAGGCGGGGCAGGCGGGGGAGGGGGGGAGAGAAGCCAGTGAGAGAGATGCTCAGACTCGCTTTCACAACAAACTGAAAGCACCGTTCACGTCACTTGTCACATACATGACGCACTGAGTCTATGTCTTTAAAACGTATACCAACCACGTCTGCAGCGCCTCCTTTCACAACGGACTTGACGTAGATCCCAAGCTTGTCTTGCCCAGCTCCCTAGACAAAAACAGGGGAGAAACACTGCACTGAAAAGAACAGTAAGAAATACAATACTCTGCAAAGTAAAACAAAAACAGAAACACAGAGGTCACTGTACTGATTCCTCAGCCACAAGCACGAGTGAACAGGTCCACGGCAGGCACCGTCGGCCCCTCAGTGCCCAGCAGCCATCACGGCGCTCCTGCATCCCGGCCCTCGACGCCGCCCCGGACCTCTCCCTCTCCACGCGCAGAGCCCAAACTTCAAACAAGGAAAGGCTTCTTGTGGCCAACAAGAAGAGAGACTTAGCTACAGCCTACGCAGAAAATACTGCACCGAAGCAATTCAGGGATCGCGTGCTGTAAGCCTAAACAAACGCCGCAGCCACAGGCCCCGGCCCACACGGGTGCGCTGCGGCTTCGCCGCACGCTGGCTCTCGGAAGGGCGAGGGCTTCCGGGACAACCCAGGCGACACGTGCAGCTGCCTCACAGAGCCACCAGTTTCTACTAGGGCGTTACAACTCCACTATAAAAATCAAAATTTGCTGTTGTTGATAAAAACCACCAAAGGAAGCCTTCACATGTATGAAATCTCACGTGAACATTACTGCCAGTATTCTACAACGGAGAACATATTTCTCAGCCCAGAACTTTAATGCCTATGAAACTGTGTCACAAAAGCAAAAATGCAAGACGGTACTACAAAAAGTTACAAAGATACAGTTCAACCAGTGACTGAACTGAAGCACCTTTTCTGCAACACTCTGGGACTGCTAACCTCCCCCAGAGACCCCTTCATCTCCCCCTGCAGTTAACAGTGCAGGCTCAAAGAGCACCGGCCGACCGCTGGCATGCCGAGTCCCACCCTCTGATCACCGCGGGAAAACCCAGCAGACGGCACGATTCCCCGAGGCTGACCCCATCTGTCACGTAGTCCCTCTGAGAACTGTATACAGTGTCTCAATTCAACAAAACAAGTCCATTTCAAATTCCTGTGGTCACATTATCTGGGAGCTGATTTTATAAACGTTCTACACATGGTAAGTAAAATCAGTGTTCTTCTCTGCAGCGCCTGAGCCTCTGGCCTAGGTTTTCCGACTGTTCCCCTCAGCCCGTCTGTCTGTCTGTCCACCTGCATGTCCACAACCACCTCGCCGCCTCCCTGCAGCTCTGCTGCCCAGCCCCAGCCCCCTGGCCAGACGCCCTCGTGACTCGCTTGGCACTTCAACACGACACGGCAGCCCAGGGCCCCACTCCCTGCCGGGGTCCCTCCACCATGTGCTGGCACAGCTGGAAAGCTGGTACTTTTCTGTAAACTTGAAATTTCACACACACACACACACATACACAAAATATATATACACAAACGTACATAGACATATACACATATATACATAGAATCACTCAATAAATGGCATTTTATGTTCATTACATTTTACATAAATGAATTTTATGTATCACGTGGCAAAAAAAAACAGTCAGTATACCTTCCACCTGACCTCATTTATACCAATACCAGGTTTCTTGAGCCTGGGGACCTGAGCTGCAACGCGGGAAATGATTCCCAGGACAGTCCCTACGGGCCCATTTGTTAAATGGGGCGTTCCCTCCTATGGAAACTTTTAAATGATTTCTTTGAATGATATTCCATATTTTCATGTAATCTGTGATTACCTGTTGAGTTCAGCTGTCTGAAAGACAGTTTCACTCAGCAGACAGTCACTGAATGCTCACATGCCCTAAGCCCTTTGGACAAGTGAGTGAACAAAACAGACACCCCTTCCCCTCCACAGGGCTCATATTCTAGAGTAGTTTCCTTTTGGTCGCCCAATAATACTTCTGATCAAGGCACTGAAAATCCCTCTTTTTCTTTTTCTGCAAATGCTAAACAATTATTTTGTTGTAGCTAGGCCAATTTTTTTTTTTAAAAGGGTCCTAAAAGTATAGTTACCTTTTCTTCTGTTTTCCATTTGACTGATATAAAAAGCAATGTTCACTGAACTTGGGATGCCAGTTTTTAGTGCATTACTTACTACATTTTCACAACCATCGTTTGTTGGTAATGCAATACTGTCCTTACAATTTAGATACTTTTAGTAAGATAATCAATTACTACCATCTTTGACAAGAAAAATCTCTAGCAGTAATACTAATAATACAGCATTTTTTAGTAACACGGATGTAAATAAAACACCAACTACGTATTTGGATACTTTAAAACAATAAATCAAGCCCTCCTCCCCCAATTCTGGGATGCTTCGTAAGCTTACTAGCAATAAAGAAAAAAACCTCATTTACTTTTAAAAAATCTATTTATATAAACTGTAATAAGAAAACTTTAACCTTTTTAAAGTCACAAAACAGAGTAAGAATGAGAAAAATACTGTTTTGCTCCCAACGAATGAACCAAGAGCCTACATGGGTGCACTTTGCTACGTGGCAGTCAGCTCCCGTTAGTGACAATCTTCATTCCAGGACGCGGTCTGTGTTGCACGTTCACAATAAACTGCAGTTTCACTACAGTATCACTTCCTGTTTTCAACCTCTTCATTTAGACCAGAAATCACACACTTGAGGGTAACCACTAGGCTCTCTTATTTCAGAACTGCTCTGAATTTTGGAAAACCAATACACAAGCTTAAATTCAGTAGATTCCATGTGAACTGCAAACAGTATTTAAATAAAACCTCAAATCCTGTAATATTTTTCAATAATTTATTATACATAACATGCAATGCAGAATTTTGAAAAATCTAGTTTAAACACTCAAGAATCTCATCCTGAAATATAGATATTTGACAGCACCATCACAATCACATCCTCAAACAGGCATTCGTTCACATTACACATTTCAGAAAGATTCTGGCACAATGAGGAATGTCTCTTCGTGACGGACCCGCTGGGCCCTCCCCGGCTGCTCAGACACTGCCCTTCCCGAAGCAGGCCTCCGGCAAAGCCCTCCTGACCCGCGCCCCGGCCGCCCGCTGCCCGCCTCCTGCTCGGGGCGCCCACCTCGACCCCTGCCGTGGTCCTGCCTTGTTTACGCTGCTCTCCACACAAAACGAATTTGAGATGCAATGGGTCTGCCAAAACCCTTTTCTCACTTGACTCCGAGGCTCACCTGCCACCACCTGCCAGCCCACTCGCCTTCCCACGTCAGGCAGGGTGTAATCTCTGGCTCACTGAGGTTCCCATGGGATCCTCTTTGTTCCCTCGGGACTGGCGCAGACGGCTCCTCCCCACAACTCCCTCCTGGGGTGCCTCCCCGAGTCCCTGCAGCTGGCCTCTACACCATGGTCACTCCTTTATTTATAACCTGCTGTGAGGAAATCCAGAATCTTCCGGAACCAGTACATTAGCAGGTTAGCTGCTGCCACATCCATTAAATGTAAGTTGGCAACACAGCACCGATAACATGGCAAAACCAGTGGTTTAGAAAGTTAGAAACCTCAGCATTCCTGAGCGTGACACCAAACGCACTGCGTCAGGCAGGGACACCAGCCCCCGGCTGTCGGGTCGTGGCAGAGGAAGCACAGCCTTTCGGAAACCACAGATAATGTATCTCCATTTTCTCGCAGGATGGAATCACGAAGTTACCATCACTTCTTTTCATTCTAAATAAGCTCAACTCGTAAGTACACCTCCTATCACAGCAGGCCTTCAGCCGAGGGGATGACTCAGAAGGACCACCGGCACCTACGCGGTCTACTTAAGGCTGGCCGCAGACAGACTTTAATGAAAAGTCATCGACAACGTGTCCTGAAATACGACTACTTTTAAAAAGACCCTTAGGGGTAAGGGGACACATCAGTAACCCACCAAGAAGCAGGCGAACTCTGGCTGGCGTCTGAATCTTCCAAAAGGGGTCCAACCCTGCACTGACATTGACCTGGTGAGTATTCCCTGTTTCACAGATGGCTCTGCGTGCACGCCTGTCCCCATGTCCCCGTTCCCGCAGTCGCGCTCCCTTCCTGCAGACTGGCCGTCTCCGGGGAGACGCCCCTCCCTCTTTCCATGCCAGCTCCCTCCCACTTCTGCTATTTGAAATAAATCTCACCTAGACGTCACGTGTAGCTCGGGGCTGTAAACTGGCCATAAGAATTGTAAATGAAACTGCTGTACAGATCGACGACAGTTCCACCGGTAATTATTTCAGAAAAACAAAGTCACGGATGAGTGCACCTGGAAGTGAATGAGCTCTAAGGAGTTCTAACTATACACGTGTCAGATCAACATGGGTAGTTACTTTCAACCCCAAAGACCACAATCTTGGAGCGACTCTAGGGTGACCCAGTGCCTCAATCCCGCGGGGGTGGCGTGGCTGCAGCAGGTGCACAGAAGAGCCAGGACGCTCTGCTCCCTGCCAAATGCCATCTGCACTGGGGACAGGCCAGCCATGTAAGGCGCCAAGTCACAATCACTCCTTAACACTGCGGGGCTCTCCTGCCACTGGCCCCATTTCATTCAAATAAGACTGTGATAGACTATGATAAAAAATGAGTGAAACAAAATTTTTTCATTTCAGAAATATGAAACCACTTAACTTACGCCTTATTTCTACACAACAATGCACAAACTAGCCTAGTAAGACTGAACTTAAAAAAACTTACTAAACAAATTCTTCTACGTTAAAAAATAAAAATGGGGTCTGGAAGTTACAGCTTTTTGCTGCTCTGCATCAATGGGTCACATGTGTCATTAAACGAATGCAGAGATCAACTACACAGCACTGACCAATGCCAACTAGAGGGACAGGGACAAAGTGCTCTTTGGACGCCGGTGCACTGACATGGGACACTCTGGCAGCGCGCCGTGGCCCCAGAGCACTGGAGTGTGGGAGCCCGAGCTGAAATGTGCAGTAAGCGCAAAACATCCCAGACCTCAGAGACTCATATGGAAAAGAGGACCTAGAACATCTCACTCATGACTTGTGCTGACATGTTGAAATCACAACAACTTGGACATACTGCACACTATTAAAGTTAACTTGTTTCTTTTCACCTTTTTAATGTAGTTAACAGAAAATTTAAAATTACCTATGTGGCCCACACATTCTATTTTCTACTGGACAGCACTGCTTTAAAACTGTAAGCTTTTCACAGTGTATCTGTTACTAGTAACCACAGAAACTAGCAATAAATCTAATTATGCAGATAACTGGGTAAAAGAAGATCACACCACAATGTATGTGCTAACAGCACACCCTGATTTCCAGCTGTGAGAACAGCAACCACAGTATAATAAATGAACATGTAAAGAATAAATAATTCTGAGAATTAATTGCCTAAAGGTACCTAAACTGGTATTTGAAAAGACCTTATTGCATTTTTGGTCTGTTCTTTATAAAAACTGCAATTAAAAGAATAAGCATAAGCATTTGGAATTCATTTAACAAATCAAACTCCTTTTTAAAACCTGTCTTCTGGACAGCAGTTATATATTCCAATGGCATCAGGAACTATGAATTTCACAAGACACAATTCTGGAATTTAATTAAGTACTAGAAGTAAATGTTTCAATATCAAAGCCACAGCTTCCCTCCCGGAGGCACTGAAGAGGGCAGTGCCGCTGTGTGGCACCTGTGCCCTTCAGCGCGGTTTCCGAGGATCAGACGACAACTAGACACACGTTAGCCAGGCGGTGGGAGACACATCAAGGAGCTCGGTGCTCAGTCCTTAAAAAAGCAACGAGAATGAAACAACAAAGGTCACTCCCGTGCTGTTAGCATTTCTTAACACACATCTTGAAGCTGCTTTCCCTTCCCTTAAAAGGCAGAGAAGAGGAGGGAAGGAGAAGGCATAGGGAGAAGGGGGTGAAGGCAAATTACGTCTGGAATTTACCTGCAGGACAGGTAGGAACAGAGGGAGCAGCGGAGACGTCACAGAAAAGGTTCTCCTGACGAGTGGCAGGCGGCAGAAACCATGCTGCACTCTCCCCAGAATTCAAAGAACACGCACTGATCAGGCAGTTGCTTTCTGTATCTGATGAGAAACGGCTCCAAGTTTGGAAAGGCTGCTCCCAAGTGCCCCGTTTTCTCTGAATCTTCCAGGCACTTGGGAAAGACTGAAGTGCAGGTCTGTCGCCTCTCGCTCAGAGACTCAATCAGAAGGAGCCCACACTCAAATTCCAGCAGCAAATTCTGAGTGCGTGTGGGTGTATGACATGATTAATGGCCTAAAAACATCATTAAAACACAATCCAAAAATAAAAAAAAAACCTGGCGGCAGCCAGAGGCAGACACGCCAGCCGGAGCAGCATGAATCCGGCCATTGTCTGCGGCCAAGCCGCTCCGCCCTCCGCCCCCTGCCCTGAGCTGCTTGACTGCTAGTCAGACAACTAGTTCTGATTCATTAACTACTGAAACTCAGACCAGTTTTAAAAACATAGTATGGCTCAGCTCTCAGCTCTCTCTTTTTGGTCAGAATTACCTTCACGCCGAAAGCGTCCGTTTTAAAACTGGTTCCTGATACCCTCTCCACCCCAGGCCCCGCTAGCGGGTGACTGAGCTCAGCGCCCCCAGGCCCGGTGCTCCTACCAGCGCCCCCAGGGCCAGGGCCACCCCTCCAGTTGCCGCAAGCCCAAGTACGGAACGACACAAGCCACCTGTCCTCTCTCCATGGGGCCAATGAAGGAAACCAGACGGGTTCTTCATCGGGCCCCGCAGACGGCCGCCCTGAGACAGGTGTGCAAGGCGTGGCGTGTGGAGCGCGCTCCCCCAGCGAGGGCACCGCTCCGCGAGTCTCAGGGTGTCTGTGGCTCAAACGAGACGGGGCAGGAAGGTGACCTCGGGGCGCCCGCGCAGGGGTGCCGGGCGAGGCCGGGGTCTGGACCTAGGTGAGGCCAGCCCCCTTCACTCAGGTGACTCTACAAACGCCATCGTTCCCCACACACACTACCACGTGGAAGGAGGGCCCGGCTTCAGCGCATTAACATTCACCGCTCCCGCTATTTTAATGCCGTAGCTGAACTCACTCTTTCAGTCAACCCAGGAAACCTGATTTAGGCCACTGCCATAAAACAGGTGAAAAAATAGGTGAAACGCTGTTCTTTCACGCAGTTTTAGGCCACTGCCATAAAATAGGTGAAACGCTGTTCTTTCACGCAATTCACTATTAGAACAAAAACACAAAATATTGTTTTATGAGCACTGGCTATACAGGGTACTCGGTCATTTCACACAACTTAATGGAAAGTTATTTCTGGCATTTCCACAGGGGAAAGTCTGCAGTCACATTGGGTACCTCGGCATTGATTTAAAAAGGAACTGAGAACTTCCTGACTTCATTCCTTTGACCAGGTCTTTCCCACGTGGCAAGGACAGTAAGGAGAACAAGGGGGGGTCTCAGATCTCTCAAAGGACTAAATTGTACTTCATGTAAGGAACCTACTTTTCAAACAGTGAGAAGGTGGTTTATTAATAAACAGTTTTCACCCTCTCCTTTTTTAAGGCATGAGAACTTTATTTTAAGTTAACTAAATAAGATTTCAAAACAAACTCAGTACTCAATCAAAACACAAACTAAGGTTCAATTAACCAGTCACTTTAAAATAATGTCGTAAAAATCCTAAATATTTTTCAAACTGTCATTTTTATGTTCACTTTTAGAAAAAAAAAGGTTTTGGAGAAAGCCTACAGGAAAAACCACGTCATGTGGCCAAAAGAAAGTTGTATCGTGGACATGCTTGTATGCGCTCCCGGCAAACTACATAGCAGTGGTTACCACTATTTCAAACAATTTTCACATTATACCTAGCGGGGCTAAATTAACAGGTTTCTTCCTTGTGTAAAAAGCACGTAGGAGCCTCCTACTTTAATGAACCTTAAGAACCTGCAGGGCTGAGACAGAGCAGTCGACATTGGGGGAGGTAATTACAAGCTCCATTAAGTGGTGGCTTCAGGAGCAAGTGAATTACCGGCAGGTCTCAACACGTCACAGCGCAAGAAAAGGCGTCCCTTGGAGCCCACAGCTGGAGTCTGCAGGACACCCACCTCCACCACAGCACCCCAAGAACTCACCCCAGATCCCGCTCTTCCGACAACAGAGAACCACATTTTGAGCTCTAGGACCACATCAACTGCTCCAGCTGCAAAACGCAACCGTCTACGTCTCTCGGCTACGACAGCAAGCAGCACGGCTGGTCTGTCCAGACTCGGCCACCGCAGTCCCGAGGAGGGTGCTGCCACGCCACAAGACATCTGCCGTCGACTGACGGGAACCCAGGCAACATTCGGCTCTTGCGTAACCAGTCAGCTCGGGTTTTCCTTTACTTTGTGCTTTATTAAACTTTAAAAAGAGCCAGAAAAATAAAAAGGAGGGACTTGTTTGTATTTTAAAACTCCAGATTAAACAGGAAGCACCGTGCTGTGCACTGGTGAGTAAGAGGCAGGCTGAGCCTCCCCAGGAGCAGGGCTTTGCAAGTGGACTGGACGCGGCTGCTCCAAGCCATCTGGATTTCGTAAGGCTGCACCGCAGCGTGGAAGGGGCGCTGGCGAGCTGAGCACCAGAACACTGCCCAGGCTCACAGCGGCGAGGCCACAGGCTAATCAGGAAGAAATGAGAAGGGCTGAACCAGATACAAAGGCCGTAGCAGAAAAAGCAAAACCACACAGACACAAGTAAGTGTTTTGGGGGTGAAGCTCAGCCACGGAGGCCTGCGGGCCCCTCTGCAGGAAAACCCACAGCACAGCGACGAGGAACGAGAGCCAAAGTGACTGGCAACAGGGCCCTGTGGTCACTGCAGTCCTGTGATCACTGGGGCCCGGGCCAAACCCCCCAGGCTCCTCTCCCCGTGGCTGTGTGGAGGGCAAGGAGGGGAAGCAGCCTGCTCCAGGCACCGCCACTACCGTGCGGCAGGGCAGGGGTTGCCCGTGCTCAGGCCCTGGAGGACAGAGCAGCGTACGGAAGGGGAGAGACCCTCATCCGTGTCAGGGTAGACACCCGTACACCCAGTTCCTCGAACCTCCAAGGTCAGTCTGTGCTGTCACCATGACTCACGCAGACCCCTGCTGACCTGGCAATGGGTACAAATCAAACGACTTGTTTTCTGTTGCTGAACATTCTTTCCAAATACCAAAGATACTCCAAATAAACTGTAGAAAAACGGACTCCATTAAGCAATCAAATACACACACGAAGTAACGCTTCCACGTGCCCAGCTGCTGAAGACAGAACCAGGGTGGTACTGTCATATTTCTCCCCCCACTTCACTATATCCAACTCGGCAACCAGCCTGAAAGCTGTCATTCAACAGGTAAGTCTTAGTACCTGAGATGCCCCAGACAGGTATCCTCAGCAGCAGACAGGATGAGCCAGGCCTGAGAGGGCGTCTGTCCCAAGAGAGTCACATTTGTCTCCATCCCCACCACTCCCTTCTTGACTGCGCCGCGAGGACCGCCCGTCTGGAAAACCAGGAGCAGCTTCCCTACTGGTCCCCCGTGTACTTCGGAGCCCTTCTGACGCCCCTCCACAAAGCAGTAAGAAGAAACTTTCAAGACTGCACTCTGATCACATGATGCCTTTATTTGAACTCCTCTGATGGCTACTTATGAAGCCCACAACTCCAGCAAGCCCTGGAGCTTTCCGTGTGTGTTTACTGGGCCCAGCCACACCCCTTCCCTGCGCACTGCCCTGCCAGCTCTCACGCCTGCGGAGACCACACAGCTGCCAGGCAGACGTCTGTGCACCGTCCAGCCCCGCAGGGAAAGCCTGCACCCTGGGCTCACCGGGTCTGGTCTCGCCTCCTCTCAGGCCGCCTCGACAGGCTCCCCGGCTCACTGCGCTCCGGCTGCGCCGGCAGCCTGTGCACTCACGTGCCCCCGTCTGTGCCTCTTCCCGCTGACACGGCCCGCCCTTCCCTCAGGGAGGCCGTCACTGATCTCTGCTCTGCCCTGGAGCTCAGATACTGAGTAAGTATCCCTGAATAAAGAATGACCCCTGATGTCATTCTCTCACTCTATTTTTTGCCTTGTCCCTTGAGGGATCGAGGGTACATACTGGAGAAGCAGTTGCCTGGGATTTCAGATATTCTTGGCAGAAGAAAACGTCACTAGGTAAAGAATTACTTTCTCGGGAGCCAAACATGCGCTTGGTCTATTTTACAAGCAGATTCATTAATTCATTCATTCTCTTTGGACGAAGTCTGGAATCTCTTTCCAAAAATCTTTTCGTATTACTTTTGTTCCAGATCTTTTCTACGGAAGACGTCTGGAAAGACCAGAAAGAGCAGGGGGAAAATCCCTGATGTGTCAGAGAGGATGCCCCCGTTGAGAAAAGGGAGGTGCTGTCTGGTCCCCGGAAAAGAAGGGGCGGGCCCCAGGGTGTGAGTCTCATGGCGGGGGCTCTCTGCTTTGTGGCTCTGTGTAGATGTGCACTCAGCCATGCTCCCCATTTGGCTCCGGTGGGGAAGCAGCTCATCTTTGACTTGCAACTGTCTGCACTCCCCAGTAAGCCCCAGATCTATAATGCTATATCCTAGTTAGAAATATTATTAACGCCTCCATTTTCCAGTTTTTTTAAACGAATCTTTTAAAATGTCTTAGTATAAGAAGCAAGGAAAAAAAAAAAAACTAGAGACTGAAAGATCAAAAATGAACGTCACACCCTAACCTCACACGTGAGGCATGTCACATCCTCTCCCAGAATCGTATCATCTTAACGATTAACCGCTACTTCAGTCTCCAGCACACTCAAACGCGAGGAAACCCATCTTTCGACTACCACGACCTTGAGACGGACCCCTGTGTGCCCCCAAGCGCTGTGAGGCTATACTGGCTTCTGACCACAGGTCACAAGCCCTTTTAGGACAGCAAGGATTCTGGGTCGTTTACATTCTTCTGACTTTCTTCTTTGATTTCACAGAGAGAACACTTTCCTTCTGACGCCTCAGGGTACGAAGGCAGATGCCCAGAGCACACGCTAGAGCTCAGAGGGGCTCCACACCGCACAGCAGAGAAGCCATCAGCCGGGACGGGGTAGGCGGCCAGGCGCGGCCCCGGGAACCACAAACGAGAGGCCCATCACAGGTGTGTGGCCGACAGCCTGGAGATAGGCAGAGGCGGCGGGGAGCACTCGGTCAGCACTGGGTGGTGAGGACCAGGAGTCTGGCTCCCTTTGGGCCCAACTACCAACCCCAGGTAATGACAAGGCTCCGCCCGGCAGGCCTCCCGGGGGAGCAGAGCACCCGCAGCCCACCTGGGGCGCTACTGCCTGCAGCCAGCCATGCTCCTGCCTGGGCTGGGCACGGGGCTGCCCCCGCCGGCTCTGGGCTTTCTCCTCTTTGCTGCCTGGCTATAAAAAGGCAAGAGACCTTGGCTCCGGGCTCCTCATGGCAGCAAGAGGACATCCCCCTGCTCTTCACCTGATCCCCACCAGGGACCACTCCCAGGGAGGGTGGAATCTTGGGGCTGCCACCCTATTGTTTTGTCTGCTGTCTGCACTCGCAGGCCAGGGGGTAAAGCTGGACTGTGACTTCCCGTCTGGCCCCTGTTCTAATTGCCCACTCACAGCTGGCCGCCCGGTGAGGCCAGGGGCCCGCCTGAGGGGAGGGCAAGGGAGTGACCAAGCGCCAGGACACGGTGTCAGAGGGAAGGGGTCAGGTAGACCAGACCCGCATTTACAGAAACAGGCAGCTTCAGGCTGAAAGAGGTGAATAACCCTGCAGAGGAGGGTTTCACATCTCAGGTGAGAGAAGGACCTGAAATTCGATTTTACGCAGCAGAAAACGTGGAGGCCGCCTCTTCCCTGCATGTTGAAGTGTGGGAGGGCGCTTTTCATTCTAACACTGTTGACTCAGTAGGTGAGCAAAGTGAAGCCTGTCCACGGGCGCTCTTTCCCACCCAGGCCCCCAGGATCTGAGCTGTGGGTCATCCAGTTACAACAGTCTGCAAACACGGCCCACAAGCAGCACCCTTATCAGGAGGCATCCCTGTGAATTCTGGACTGGGAGCTGGGTCAGCGGCCAGACCGACCTCCGGGCCCATGGTGGGTGACCCACAGACCCAGTGCTTCAGAACCAGACCACCGTGCCCCAGATAACACCTGCCACGCAGGCGCTGGGAAGGCTTGGCTCCTCCCACTGACCCCTGACCGAAGCCCACCTCCCCAGTCCCAGAGCCCGTCATCCGACTACACACTGGCCCCACAAGTGGCATCCTAAAATCTCAGGTTCATCATGTCCCTCTTTTGTTCCAAACCCCCTCTCTGTGGTGTGACTCTCAAAGTGCCAGTCACATCTTTAAAATCAATTAAGCACCTGTGTTCTCCCCTCTCCCCAGCAGAGGTCTGGGGTCAGCCGGAACGCAGGCGGCGACTGGCTGTCACTTCCCCCACAGCCCACGGCAGCCCAGCTCCCCACCGGAGGGAGCCCCTGGAGACCAGAGCCAGCACTCTGCTCGGGAGCAGGAGCCCAGGCCCTGACGCACACGGAGCAGGGGGTCAGGGCCCAGGCTTCCCACAAGCAGGAGGCCTCCCAGCGGACAGCTTGGCCCTGACGGCTGCTGACTCCAGGCGTAAGGAATGCAGTGTGGCCGCTCTTACCCACCAGCTGCGTCCTACCTTTGCAGCAACAATGCTAAGGCCCATTCCATTTTGCTTTTTTAGGGTCACAGTGATTATTTCAGGTTCTTTCCTCAGAGGCTGAGCCTAAAGGACAAAGAGAAAAATTTACTGTGCAGCTGACACAGAAGGGCTTCCACACCACTCGTATTCCCGTGGGGGTGGGGGAATGAAGGGGAGGGGGAAAGGAAACAGTAAAAAAACAAAAAAAATGATACAGATGCTCTTCACATGAACACTCACACTCCAGACACCAGAGCCTTAAAGAGGAATCATCATAAATGCTGCTGAAATGTTGTTTAAGGAGCTTCATTTGCAAAATAAAACTAACCCTAATGCAACTGTCACGTTAGAAAGGCCTGGCCATTAAGACAGAACTAAATGTTTACTTTATTACCTTTCAAAACAAATTACTAGGTGCTTTTAAAGAAGAAATTAAACTCATCTTAGTTGTAACAGAGTTGATCTACATCCCTGTCTCTTACACAGCAAACATAAAGCAGCGCAAGACCCAGGCAGCGGCCCTAAGTGCTCCGCACCGTATGCGCCCGCAGCGGGAGGACAGCCCCGAGCGCCCCAGTCACTGCCCCAAAGACCGGCCACTCCTCCAACAGACCCGTAAGCAAAGGAGAAAGTGAAATTATCCACTGAAGTCACGTGTAACATACATGTCATACCTCGACTGAGAGTCAACAAAATCACGAAAGAGAACTACCACCACGTACACACTGAGAGGATTACACACGCAGTGTGAAGGCGCAGTGCCGAGAAGTGGTAGTTACACACGTGGTTGGCTAATTTAAAACCAAAGTCTGTATGAGAATATTTTAAGCGAAATAAACAAGATTAGGTGACCAAACTTTTTTAAAAAATCAAGACCTGAAATCTCCTGAAGGATACATGAAAAACTAGAAAGATGAAAAAAATCAAGATTCCATCTAAGGTACTTGTTTTTCTATAAAATTTGGGAATTAAAAATTTTGCTATTACTTGGGACCTGACAAACAGCTAACAAGGTCAACACAAAGTACTTGCAGCAAGTTCGCTGCGTCAGCAGCTAAACGTGTTACCTACTTGGTGTAACAGCAATCATCAACTAATTCAGTTTTTGGAGATAGGTATGGTACCTGCTCAAATCTAAAGTCTGCTACTAAGCAAAAATAATGACTTTGAGTTTAACATACAAAATATACATCACACTCTTTACTTATATTAAGTCCCGCCACCTTACATAATCTAAGTTTTCTTAGAAATCAGGTTAAGTACAGGCACAGTTTTGGCTGAACACTACTTGGTAACCTGAATACTGCAAGAGTTTCTAAAGCTTCAGAAGAGCCATGGTTGTTTCTCACAGCCATGAATCTCCGAGCCTCGGCCGAGGTACACTGGCCCGCCTCGTGCCTGCAGGGCAGGCAGGCAGGTGGCTGAACTGCCACACCCAGCCACACGCGACACCCCGACCCCTCTGCATAGTGAGCGCTCAAGCGTGTGCTCACATCTGCTTGCTCCTCTGAACCCGCAAGTGGCTTGAGAGGTGGAAATGGCAATTATGTTGGAGGTAAAGTTTAAGATAAATGAAACTGAACAAGAAAGTACAAAAGGAAAAATTTCATTTGTTTGTGTTTTCTGGATGTTATGTGAAACAACTCTGATGTGGCGTCACCTTCTAAGACTCGGAAAACCATCCTTTCTTGTTAAAACTCTGTATGAAGCATGGCAGAATTTTCCTTAAAATCTATCAGGCTAGTAAATATTGAGATTGACCACTCTTTCAAAAAGATATAAAATATTTAGTAAATAACTTGATACATATTTATGACAAGGCAGAACTAACTAGAAAAAAGAAAAAAAAATTTTGAACCTAGGAAAAATTTTCTAACAAACCCCATTAAGGCTACCATATCAGTATATTTTTAAAATAATGTATTATGGCCAATGTAACCGTGGGTATAGTCTTTATTTTTAAAGCTATCATTGTTTATACACAAAACTGTATAGACATGAACTGAAAATAAAAAATATTTTCAGATCGTAGGACCCACTTCTGTTTCCAGTCCAACCATCACCCCACAATACTTGCCAGCTCCGCGTTCTCGCGCACCAGGTGGCTCTCGTGATCCACTCCTTCAAAGTGCACGGTCCAAGTACCTGGGGAACGCGGGTGAGGAATCAACCTGCAAAACCCTGGGGAGAAAATAAGCAAGCTGTAAGGATGAGAAGCACGCCTCGTTGGGCCCACGATCTTCCCCAAGCGAAACCGCGTAAGCACCACCCGCTAACACCTGACGGCGTTTTCTGTCCTCACTCGACCTCCACGCCCCGTGACAGCCAAATCGTTCAAACAGCTAAGATCACATATTTGCTTTGGCCCAGTGGAATTTCAGCACCAAGCAGAAAAATGAAGGAAGTTTCCCATCTTCTTTGCTCCAAAGAACCACTCCCCCTTCCATGAGAAATCACAGAGCTGCACCATGGCTGCTTCCCCGCTCATCAGCTTCCTCTGCTCGACTAAGAGCTCCACGGTGACAGCGAGTCTCCAACAAGAGGAGAGGAAGAGGGACCGGAGAACGACACGCACAGGGTGCCTCCCACACCTGCAGACATGGGGTTGCGTGCCTCACGGCCACGATGTTCTCTAACTCGTACAGCAATCCTGGGGTAAGACGGGCCTCTTCTCATTATCCTGTGTCCAAATCTTCTCGTAAGTCATACTCAAATTTCTTCCCAATAAAATTTAGAATCACCCTTCTATAAAATTTTAGAGTGTCTTTGCACCTTCACCGGGGACAGGTGACACCTTTACAAACTAAGCCCCGGCACTCTCATTCCATCAGACCGCACAGTGCTCCCAGACACCCTACAACAGGCCTCCTCCGGTCACGCGGGTCCTCCGGGCCCTGGTCTCTACAGCGTGGCCTGACGCGCAGCGTGGTGAGCAGACGGGCCTGGCCCTGGTGACCTGGGCCTGGTGGGCCCAGCAGAAAATCCCGTCTGCGCTAGGGCTGCCCCAGCAAGGGTCATTGTAGCTGTTGTTTTTGGACAATTGTGCGGTTGTTTGTGTAGAGGGCAAAGAAGACGCACAGATATACTTGGTTACAATTACATATAAGCTAATTTGACTTAGCTTTAGTCCTTTTTTTAAAAAAAAAATCACTGTTTCAATGAAATATTACCTACAAGTTACTTCTCTCTCCCATTTTAGGGAATCTTAATTATCGTGGTTTTGAAATGTCAACAGTTGTAATTCATTTTCTTGTTTTTCCAAACGTCAGGTTCCACAATGTCTGGACCACGTGCAAGAAGACGTGTGGCTCTCAGCCCGAGGAATGCGTCTCGGCTCAGGGATGAGTCCGTACTGGTTTTATGGACTTCTCTCTCAGACTTGTGTTGTACGAGGAACAGAAGGACTATGAACCGAGAGCACACAGTGGTTCTTTATTTGCCTTACAGAGAATTGGTATGAAGAATTAAAAAGGCTGAGGTCATAAAAGAAAACACCCAGTTCTCTGTGAGTCTTCTAAAGGCACCTTTGTACAAGGCTCCATTATCATCTGAGAGGCATGAAACGACACGGGGGTGCCAAGGCCATGATGAAACAGCACACGCGTCCCACAGCCAGTCATCAAGGCACCCCGAGGGCAATCACGGAGGAAACACCAGCACCAAGCCAAGAGCCCACTGCTCCCCGCCTGGCAAGTGTCTACCCTACAGCGCCTACTGCAAACCCAGCAGCTGCACACACTCGACTTACACGTATTTGACAGAAGCTAGTAAATGAGCCTCCTGCAGACTAATTCACAAGGTAGTAAAAAGCAGCCTGGCCGAGCACGCGGCACGTGAAGGCCTGTCCCGTAGGAAGCATGCTCCAGCTCGGAAGACAGACGTGCACACACGTTCAGACGCGGCCACCGCACACCATAAAGGAACATAAGAGCCACTCGTGGGGACGGTGGCTGAGGTGTTACGAAGAGGCTGAGGTTTTCCGGGCAAAGGGATGCCTGGCTGGAACTCAAGCGTGGAATTTTAGGCAGTAGGAAGAGGAACGAACATACAGAGTAACAGCGTGGACCATAATGGCACAGGTGATGGCGTGCCCGCCAGGCCGGTGTGCTCCAATCCGGCGGGTGATGGGGTGAGGTTCAGAGCAGGAGGGCAGGGACCAAGCCCAGATGTACGAGCTCCGAGGGCAGGGTGGTGGTGGGGGGCCGTGCCATGAGGACATCCGGGGGCAGACGGGAGAAGCAGTGCACGTGGCAGCCACGGCAGCGGCTACCTCAGGCCCATCACTCTGGTGGGCCGCGGGCTCTTCCAACAGGCACTCCTGGCTCGGGGACACCCAGCACCTGACTGCCGCCCACCCTCCTGCCCCCCTGCACCCCCGCCAGTCTCAGCATCAGAGCCAAACGCAGGGCCCCAGTCCACTCCTGCCCGCCGCTCTCACCCCCCCCACGCGGCTGCTCTGAGAGCCGCACCCCTCTCTGCGCCCCGGAGGACAGCGCTGGGGCCAGCTCCGAGAGGGCTGCAGACGCACGTGACGGCTGCTGTACCAACGCCCATCAGCACAAGCAGCTGCCTCTGTGAAATGACTTTTTTAAAACTACCAAAACCTTTGAAGACATAAAAATCTATTGTGGTGAGTGCAATAATATTGAAGTAAAAAAATCACACTCACTAAACTTACATATTTTTTGTTTTGCTTAAATTAACTCCCAAATTTTGGGTCTATTTTTCTGCTCACTTGTGTTCCACATTACAAACAGAAGCAGACTGGGACTGAAATTTGGTCTAATTAAAAGCTCAGACTTCAGCTGTAACTGTGGTACAGGCAGACCTCATTTTATTGCACTTTGCAAAAGTTGTGGAAAAAAAAAATAGTGTTTGTTTGTTTGTTTTAATATAAATTAATGGAGCAAGTCTACAGGTGCCATTTTTCTAACAGCACCTGCTCACTCTGTGTCTCTGTCACATTTTGGTAATTCTCGCTATATTTCAAACTTTTACATTATCATCGCATCTATTAGGTGATCTGTGATCTCTGATGACTATGACATGCTGAAGTCTCACGTGATGCATAGCATTTTTTTTTTGATGGTTAGCATTTTTTAGCAATAAAGAATTTTTTAATGAAGGTATGTACTTTTTCCCACAAACATAATGCTTTTGCACACATAATAGGCTACAGTATAGCGTAACCATAACTTATACGCACTGGGAAGCCAAAAAATTCATGGGACTTCGTGCTGCAACATTCACTTCACGGCAGAGGCCTGAAATCAAGCCACGACGTCTCTGAGGCGTGCCTGACTGTCCTCAGTGTGCATCAGCAAGGACGCGGGGGTGTCCCTAGGACGGGGAGACGGGCTGTGCCGGCGTCGAGCACGCCGGAGCGGGGCCGCGTGTGCAGGCAAGCCCAGCATCCTCGCTCGGGCTGCAGTCCCTGGTGCTCAACGCACAGCCCGCGAGGTGGGCGCAGTCAACAGGTCCCTGTGCAGGTGAGAAGGTGGAGGTGACAGGGTGGGGTCAGAACGCAAGCCGTTTGGGGCCAAGCCTGTGCTGCCCTTAACTACTTTACTCTGGTGGCACCAACACAAAGTTAGAGTTCGGTTTGGAGGCTAAATCAGGCAACTAGGATTGTAAAAAGACCGAGAAGAGAGTTGCAGTAAAGGCTCTTCCTACCAGCGTAGGCGCACTGTAACCGCGACCCTGGGAACAGGGCACATGCTCGCAGCAGGGCTGTGGGGTGGCCACCACGACCCCACGTCACCACAAAACGGCTCCTTCCGAGTCACCGCAACACCAGCTTTTCCAGAAGCACACACAGCGCTCCACAGAGTGGGCAGCCATTTACGAACACAGAACTAGCAAAATGTTCACTTCAGTGCAGGTCACAGTGCAGACTCCGGGTGTGGCAAACGCTAATTACCTCTCTGGCACAAAGGGTCCAAAAATTCTTGTAAACCACTTGGGACGTTTCTGACGACATCGCACGAGTAGCCGTCCTCCGGCAAGAGGAAGGGAAGCTGCAGGTCAGGGTCCTCCTGCAGCCGCACCTCCCGCCCGTCGCTGCGCGCCAGCTCGTCGGCCGTGTTCTCGGCAACGGCCACCACGCTGTCCACCAGGTCCTGGGCGGGAAACGGGTGTAGAACAAAAGAGGTGCTGAGTGATGGCGCAGCTGACCGACAATTCTTTTTAACAATGTTTGATTGCCCACGGTGTGACCTCACACACACACAGGGCCCCCACAGGGAGAGTGAACTGATCAATGATTCAGCAAACGCCAGCGGAGTACATACTCTCCACACATGAACTAAGATATTCATGATTCAGTTAAAAAAATGTGTAGTTTTAAACAGAAAGAAATTGTTCAATCACAAGATGAGTTTTTTCCCTTTTCAAAAGTCATCAATTTTCCCTTGCACAGTTCTGCAACGTCGAGTTGCTATAACCTTATTTTCACAGTTAACGACACAGGGAAAAAGTTCACACAAAGTTAAATGTAAAAAAAATTAAGATAAAAATATCTACTCCCAGCTTATGCAGACGTAGTTTCTGCATTATGGGTTTATGACTGATTTTTGTTTAGAAACTCTCATGGTTCAATAATGTACACACAGTTCACAAACCCTAACTGCACAGTGGAATGGAGTGAACACACCAACTTGACCACCACCCGGTTCAGGGACGGAACGTCACACCCTCCAAGTCGCCCTCACTCCCCTCCCCTCGTCCCTGAAGTCACTGCTGCCCAGGCTTCCACCCCTAAGTCTGCCCGTGTGTCCCTGGAAGTCACAGACAGAAGCACGCTGTTCAGACCTGGTACTTGACTTCTCTTGTGCAGATCACGTCGTAACACCCACCCAGCTGCCGTGTGGCCACGGCCTGCTCCTTCCACGGTGGTGCCAACGTCCCTTCCTGTGACTATGACATGGCCCGTGTGTACGTGGCATTGCTGGGGGGCGGGTGGCGGTCTCCAGGTTTCGGCTACTTTGTACATGTCTTTGTTGGCATAAATTCAGTGGAGGAGACCAATCTATCCATCTGTTTAGGTTACCTCCCCATCTAATTCTCAGATGCCTGTATCAAGCTGATGGTAACTGTGATGGTGGGTTTACACAGCCTTTCTATAAACAGCCAGCAGACACTGTGAACTGTGTTTCTCACCCCATTCCTTCCGGGGGGAATGCCCAACTCTAGACTCTGCTCTGGAGGGGAATCTGGATTTACCAGTCAGACACCTCCGCACAGGTCTGGGAGGCAGCCCCTTGGGGAGACCCTGCAGCTGCTGCTGGCAGCACACTCGGCGACGTGACTCAGTACCCGGAGCCTGTGGTGCAGGGAGGCGGCCTGGGGCTAGGGCAGCAGCTTTTGGGCCTCAGGGCCTCAGGCCGGAGTGCTGCGCCCCTGAACTCAAGTGTCAGGGCAACTTCCCCACTTCCTCTCCCTGGCTTTCCGATGATTTTCCAAGCACTCGATTCCCCGAATTAGATCCCTTTCTACTCAAGATGCTGATGTCGCTTCTACTTCCTGCACTGAACCCTAGCGCATACAGATACCAACAGCAAAACTGTCCTCGTACGATGATTAAAAGAATTATCTTATTTAAAAAAGGAGGTAACAGAGTAGAGAAGTTTTCCTTTTTCTTTTCACCCAGACCCCCTGTGCAAACACGGCCCACGCTGGAAGGAGACGCGGCGCCTCCCACTCACCGTGGGGACGAAGGGCTCGTCGGGCGCGCAGTGGTAGTTCTGCAGCAAGGCCTGGAGCTGCAGGGAGTTCAGCTTGAAGCAGGTGCTGTTGATGCTGGGAATGTCGTCAGCTGCGTACTTGTCCATCGTGAGCAAGGTGGTGGCCTGTTTAAAGGAATAAGCGGCGTGAACGCCATGATCTAAAAGCATCTGACAAATACTCGCGCTCACTAGCATCTGCAAAGCTGCAACAACTTGCTAATTTGATTTTGAAATGCAGGATGTTTTTAAGGAAATACACTTCCATTAACATTAGCTATGTACATTAAACTGAACTCAAAACACTGTCTAGTAAAGGCTTTCAGATGACCTCTTCATTTTACTAAGATACGTATGTGTAATGAGACTCAATAATTTATGTTCATAAAGCATTTAAAAAGGCTCAGAAACGTCAAACATTCACATAACCACTCGGATTTCCAATTACTGGTGTCTGAGTAAGTTTCCCTATGATGACCTTTTTAGTAACCAGCTGACTCCATCACGGCAAGAGGGCAGAAACCTCTTTCTACACTAAATCTCTTCAAGCGATTGAGAAAAAAATACAAAATTAAACACTATAGTAGCAAGAAAAAAACCGCCCCGGATTACGAGGCTGCAGACGCTCGTTGCTCGCTGGCAGAGCGCCAGTCCCCAGGCCCGGGACACCCAGGGAGCCCCAGAGCTGGGGGAGCTGTCAGGGCGCGGCTGCTCTGCGGTCCCCGGTCCCTCTCTTCTTCCCCTGCTCCCCTTCGTGGGCTGACAGTTTTCCGGAGCCGGGGGCTTGGACTCCGCTCTCTGTCCGTGTGCCTATCACAGGCTTTGCTCTGTGCTTACCTGCCTTTGCATGAGAGTTAATCACCACCCGCTTCTACAAGGGACTTAGCTTTCAGTATGGGGCTTTACAACGTACACCTTACTGAGCTCAAATTTAAAAGCTCTTTAAAGTATTTACTCACCGATTACCACCTGTTACAGGCTGCACTGCGTCCTCCAAACCCCACATGGTGAAGTGCTAGCCCTACAACCTCAGAATGTGACCTGACTTGGACACAGGCTCTTGACAGAGGAATCAAGGACATTTGGACACTGACGTTCACCATGAACGTGGAGGCGCAGACGGGGTGACGTGCCCACAAGCCTGGCAGCAGACCAGACGCTGAGGGGACCGACCCCCCCACAACCCCCGGAGGAAGCAACCCGCCCGCACCCTGACTCAGACCTCTGGCCTCCAGAAGGCGAGACCACAAATCTGTTGTTTTAACCATCAAATCTGTTGTGCTTTGTTCTAGAGTTCCAGGCAAACAAACCAACTCGCTTGTGCACATGGAGACCCCGGAAGGAAGTGCCGAGGCTCTGCCGACTCCAGGTCCTCACCCAGGATGGAATCGGAGACAGTTACGGTGACGTCCGCGGGCAGAGGGGCAGCATGGCCGGGACCACCCACCTGCACGATCCTGCTGAGGTGGCAGTCGGCCGCCAGCTCCAGGCCCTGCTTCTCCGCCCAGGCCTCCACATGCCCCAGCTGCTGGCGGATAATGGCGCCCCAGTAGTGGGAGCACAGCCCCGACTCGGGGTCCGTCACCAGTCTGTTGAACAGCCACATGTTGATGAAGTGGAAGAGCTGCGAGAAGAGCTGGATGGTCAGCGCGGCGTTGACCCTGCAGCGCCGCAGCAGGGACATGGCTCCCGTGAGCGTGTGGAGGACGTCATCTGTGCGGGAGGACAGGGCACCCAGCATCACTGTGGGCTCGTCTCAGCTGGCAGCCAACCTGGCTACCATCTGCTCAGCCACTTTCAAAATACAACTCACTCTAGGGAACAGTGGCGCGGACTCGAAGCGCACACAGGCGGTAGCTAACCATGCCGCCCGAGGTTCACCCTCGCTGGCGTGTGGGCAAGTGCTACAGCGTGACACGCCAACATGAGAACCGCTCTTGAACAAAACGGACGGTAGTTAAAATTCATTACTTTATAGAAGGCCAAATCCAACAGGGTATCACGTTTATTTTTAAAGTACCTCCCTCTCACAGACAGCAAACATTAAAATGAAGTCCAACGAGGAGGAGGAGGGAAGGAGGGGTGAAGGGGCAGAAGCCAGCCCTAACCTATCTTCGGTCTCTGCAGGCCGCTCTCCTCGGGGTCATCCAGAAAGGCTGGCATGTAATTGTTCAGCTCCGACTGAAGGCAGTGAACCAGGTACCTGCAAACACACGCACAGCTTTCACACTCTCAGCCTGACACCCTGCCGTAGCCAGACACAACGGCACGTTTGTACGGGCAGGTGTCACAATGTGTACTGCTCAGAAGTATCTGCCATGTGAAAAATGTACGTAAATAGTTGTACTCTTAGGGTTCTTGAAACACAGCTGGTTGATCAATTTTGCATATAGTTATTTATGCTTCTTGATATCCATCTCCAATTATGCTGGACAAAAACATTCAGTTTTGAAAATATAACAGGAAAACACATGACTGAAATCTTTATAGGACAGCATCATCTCCAAAACCTGTGCCTTACTTAAACGCCATCTGAACCAAGTGCGCTAGAACATCCTGGGCATCCAACGTGACCCGACTAAGATCTCGGTCCTGCTTAATGAAGTTGAGCAGCTCAGACGCGTTGGCCATCCAGAAGGCAAGTGCCCCTGCAATATTCTTCTGTTTCTGTGGACAGAACACGTTTCAATCAGCAACCAGAGGACAAACAAAAATCATAAAAATAAAAAGGAATGTTCTTGAAAAGCTGCTGAAGATAGACCAGTACCTTCCCATTTTCACCAAGGTATTTACCACAGATACCAGATATTTGCAAAGGAATTTGGGCACCTCCACAGCAATGGAAAGTAAATAACCATTGCCACTTCTTAGCGTTCGTGTAGAGACACACGGTCCCCTGAGCTACAATTTATGGAATCGGTGCAGAAAGGAGACATCAAATAATACAACACCAAATTGGAGACTGTGCATTATCTGGTAATCTGTGAAGTGTACACACACATATCCATGGTTACCCACAACCACCCTGATACCCACAGCCACTGGCTTGGACGCCAAGCAACTTGGTATCAAGCACTGATCTATCGCGCTATCTCCCGACCACGTGTGCAGCCAGGCAACCTCAGATGAGATCCAGAGTAGGAACCAAGGATAAACAACAGGAGAGGAAACAGAACTTCTGTCATTTCATGTCCACACTGAAGTGCGTTAAGCAAAGTTATGAGATGCCGATAAGGGTGCACAGTCAAACAAGGGTTTAGTACTGCATGTTTCAGCTGCCGAATGGGTGTTATGAACCGCTCAGTCCATCGCTGCAGGGCTGTTTTGACATGGAAGCAGCATGAGAAACTCAGCTAAGCCAGCACAGCCAGGATGGGCTCCCGGCAGCAGGTCCTACCTGATCCACCTGGTCTACTTCCTGGGGAGAAACGGACGAGGGGAAACCAAGCAGAACAAGAGAAAGAAACTCGTAAACAATCATGACAGTTAAAAAAAACAAAACACTAACATGAAGTCATGACATGAAGGTGCGACACTGGGTTGCATTACCCCCACATGACACGCTCACTCGTGGTGCTGAAGCAGCTCTGCAAGTCTGTGACTTAAGGACCAGTTTCCTGTTCTTAACGTGACACGGTCACTAAGTGGACGCCTAGAGCTTATCCATAAAGAAGATGTTACAACAAACACGCGAATATACTGATCTCCTTAAAGTCACTGGAGCCTGCTTTTACAAAGAAAGGACTTCTCAACATCTCTTAACGATGCTGTGTGTTTGACGACTTAAAGGTACTGAAGGTGAGAATCTATTTCCTTGGATTAATTAACGAGAATGAGCGCGATAGGAAAGACCAACAGAAACAATAAAAATAAGGAAATTTAAAAATGTGTTAAAAAGCGTACACCTATCCTAAGGAGGACTACATTGGTTTTTAAAGGGAGGTTTCTGCAAGTTGAAGAACTTTAATTGTGCCACAATTTTTTCTAAAAATCCAGATTCCTCCAACCACACACTGAACCCAAATCTGAAAGGCTTGTCTTGACGGTGGCGATCTCACGGCCCGGTGCAGTTCAGTGAGCAAAGTCCACCCGGAGCAGCTTGACGACGAGAGCTCTGTACGGAGATCAAGCTGAGGGGAGACAGACCCTGGCTCCGGGTGACAACAGAGAAGGAAACCTACATCTGCCCATAACATAGTAAAAGAGGGACAAAGTGGTGCCCAAATAAAACACCTTTCCTTTCTATCTGTTTCCTCACTTGGGTAAAAGAATCAGAACCCCCATCAAACTCAGATGCTAACCACGCGAACAAACATTTCTTGGGAAATTATGGTCTTTTAAAACAGTTAAAATTAAAAGAGTAATTTACCTCAAGCTATGGTGACAAGAGAAAAACAACTAAACCATCTAATCATGTTACTTAACTAGAATTTCATAGCTGAGTAGTAAACAGCGTTGACAGGTGATTCAGGAAAACTTTTTAAAACACCTGCAAATTTACTGTGAAGAATTTTAAAGATTAAATCTCCAAATTACCTACAAGTTTGGAAAAGTGTTATGCTAATTTTATCAACTACAGACAGATAGTCCTAAAGAAAAGCAACCCATTCTACCGAGAGAATGTCCTTACTTTGTGAAATTTTCAAAACAGCTTTATAAAAGAATTTGACCTTGATTTTCATTGTGAGAAATGCCATGATGCCCATCACACCTCCCCAAGCGCCATCGAAACCCAGATAGTAACCACCAACATCTGAGCAGATGCATTATAAAAGGGGTTTTATAACCACTAAAAAATTCTCAGGTGGTGGTGGTCAGGGACTGGGGGAAGGGGCGATGGAGAGGAGCTGCTTACTGGGTGCAGGGCTTTACTCCGCAGCGATGGGGGCGTTGGTACAGGTGGAGCTCAGACAGGGTTGCTGCACAGCACTGTGAATGCACTGAACGCCACGGGATCAGTCACTGTCAAACGGCTGACTCTATGTCATGTGAATTTCACCTCAACAAAGTATTATTTTCTAATCCTCAACAGCTTCTCACAGCGACTGTGACTTCAGGGGCCTTTTTCGTGATCACTGTGACCACGCACACAGTTTCTCTCCCTTATTCTAAACTTTACAGGAAAGACACAGAAGAAAGTTTACATTTCTTTTCAACTTCCAAAGCTACACAATTTTAAATACTACTTACATGACTTTTGTTTTAGAAAAAGTTCTTAAGAAAAAGTCAACATGTAGCCACGTCTGAAACGTTATACTGACCTAACTGACTTAAAGGCCACAACTACGGACACCGGGCCGCGCGGCCACAGGCCAGGACTCACCTGGATCACTCCTTCCATCATGCTCACCATCTTGTTGACGATGGCGATCACCTTGTGCGTGCGCTCTGCGGGGCTGACATCAGGTCTGTACGGGCTGGACAGCACGTGCCGACACGCCATGTACAGCACATACGTGGGCGACAACTTAAAGTGCACCGTTGAGCTGTTTGTGTAACTTATGATGGCGGATAAAAATGAATCCTCAGCTGTGAAAAGATTTTGGAAAAAAAGAACAAAAAGCCCCACGAAAATCAGATGGAGAAAAACAGAGCAGGGAATAACTCACTAGCAAAGGCCTTTGAAACTACTCACAGCTTTCCCTGAATTCAATGCTTGCAGGCAGGGTCAGCTCAGGCCCAGCAGCATCCTGAGTTCTGCAAGAGGAAAGGTGCCACCTCCTCAGATCAGGTCTCGAAGCCAACACCACCCCGACAGCCAGTGCAGATTTCTGCAACCGTTTTGTAAATGTCCACAGAGTGTTTTCAAATAGTAAACAGCCCAATCACTCGTTTTCACGTGTAACCTATTCAAACATTTAGGTGAGTGTACGGGGAGTGATCACATCCCAGCTCCTCAGAGAGGTCAGTTCCTTGAAGCACCTGCTTCTGTCAAGAGAACAGATCTGACCACGTTTCTGTATTATTGATGAAGACTTTGTGTCGACTGTAGGGACGAGGCTGCAGGGCACCTGCTGCAGCGATGGCTCAAGTGACACTGAAAAGACACTGCGAGGAGACACGAGGAAAGTCTAACCCACGCTGAGCTTGAACCTGAGCTCTTACAAAGAAGAAGAAAACTTCCCTAAGAGCTAGACATCGTCTTTCTCTCCCAACAAAGGTTAGACAGGCGATCCCCAAGGCCCCTCAGCCGCTCAGTGTCAGTCGTTCTCAACGTGCACAGTGAGGCATGCCACAGGAGGGCTGACATGGGCATTGCAGATTCAGTCACAGACTGGGGCCTATGGTAATTCCTTCCCAACAACAAGGATCCTCTTGCCCCACCCTCTACTCGGTGCACAAAAAGAGAAGGAGAAAATACAGTGGGAGGTAATTCAAACTATTATAAACATCAAAAGTAAAAACAAAAATCTTCTTCTCATGTAATTATATGCTTCAAAGTTTACTACCCACTCTATGATTTGTTAATTTGAATTTAACTCAACAACTTAGTTATAAAAATGCTCTTAGAAACAGAATATAATTTAAAAGCTCAATTATTTTGGCATCTCTCTTATACTGCCATGTTTATAGAATCTAACATTGCAGATAAGCAGTTACTCTCAATTTAATATCCATAACATAAACCTGGATGAATTTAACAATTTTTATGCTTCATCACTTAAAATAACTATTAATAAAAATAAGGAATTTAAATTGTCATTGAAAACATTTAAAAATGTGTTAGTGGTAATTTAAAAATCATTCCCATCAAAGATACTTTTCCTTGATAAAAATTAGTGTTTAATCACTCATTTAAGCCACTTGGACTTTTAAGACTATTCCACTTCAGAACAGCTCATCCTAACATACTGCACGCGTGGGAGAGAGCAAAGACTGAAAACAGGGAGAGTCACCTCTTTCCACCACTGTCTTAGAAGCAACAAAGCAAGACAGAATTATAGTCCAAATAAAACTTTAATAAGTCCTGGCAGAACAAAAGAATATGACCTTGCAAAAAAATCAATGAAATACATGCTCACAGGGATAAAATAACTTCTGACACACAATCAACCATCATGTGGCTATTCTGCTGACATACTACATTTACTTACTAACTTACACTCTTACTAATTCTGTGCATCCTGAAAGCATCGTCCTCGCCATCTTCCTCTCCCCTACCTTGATCACTTGCTTACCGAGATGAGCGCAGGCTCAGCTCTGATGGACCACCACGCGCACCTCCTCATCACCTTGTAAATAAACAGAGGTGCACCTCACAATGCTAGCCTACCATTCTGAACATCTTATTCTAGAATACATTATCAAAAACAAATATGGACAAAGTAGGCTATTTTATTATTATATCTAGAACAGTTTCACACAGCCAACAAAATATTGAA
Source organism: Camelus dromedarius (assembly GCF_036321535.1). NCBI lineage: Eukaryota > Metazoa > Chordata > Mammalia > Artiodactyla > Camelidae > Camelus > Camelus dromedarius. Next base: position 1,531,838 of record NC_087441.1, read on the forward strand.
TAATAACCAAAAAGCCCAGAACAAAAACAAGGTAAAAATGTGAGATTCCCATATGAATCTACAGACTTAATTACTGTGCTGAATGATATTAAAATCTTATGATGTGCAGTGCCCTCTGCTGCAAGACAGAGAATTTAAGACTCTGTCACGCACTTGTCACTGAGCTGGTAAGGCACCTGCCCCTGTGAATGTCTCAGTCAGTGGGCCTGCAAAAGGGAAGTCAGGGGACCTCCTCAAAAATCTCAACAGCACCCCAAGACAAGCGCTTCAGCCCGCACCGACCAGCGGGGCACACGACGCACACGACTGCCCCCGCTGCTGCCTCCCGAGCGGGGCGCCGGCGCCTGGCGGGCTAGCACAGCAGCGCCCGGGCTTCACCGCCGGGCCTGGCGGACGGGCCGTGCTTTCCAACACTCACACGAAACTAGACGTCTCAAGGAAGTGGAATGCTGACTTATTAAGGTGACATGTATTTAAAAATCTTAAGGAAAGGAAATAGAAAAAGGCCTAAGTTCTCTGTTCAAAACAACCAGGCAAGAACAATGTCAGCAGAAGAAACGCCTCGTGGCCGCCTGTGCACAGGGCCCGCGCCAGAGCCCAGGACACGGGAGGACGCGGCTGGGTCTTCAACACACCACTTCCGCGTCACCTTTGGCTTTGTGTATTTTTAGTCACGCGAACTGGCTAAAATGACTAGTCTTAACTAAACATAAAAATTACCAAGTATCACAATGCCATAAAGCCCCCTGTCTCCCAGTTTTGCAAAGTAGCACATTTAAAACAGACACGTGCTCTAGCAGGCTAACACCGGGGCAGACGAGTGAGTAACGGATACCCGTGCTGATGAAGCATTTTTTTTCAATTCAGTAACACGAAAAGGAGACACTCTCAAAACCCCCGCTCGCGGCCCGCTGCCTCGTCACCTGGCGTGCACTGCCCACCTGCTGTCCTGCCGGCGGTAGTCCTGCTGCTGCTCCACTCGGACCATCGGCTTCACCATCCCTCGCTCAGCGGTGCTGGTGGCAGACGGCACCCTGTCGCTGTCCAGCCTGGCGGTGCTCTGGGCACAGGGAAACACAAGGCGTTGAGAGACGACACGAGACACCGGGCTGCACACTCCACGCCACAGGGGCTGGGGAAGGTGTGCTGCGCGGCCGCCCGGCAGGGGCGGAGAGGGGACCTCGGGGTGGGGGGACGGGCAGTGCCGGGGACGTCACGTCCACGGCATGTGCCCGCGAGCACACTGTCCCTGAGAGAATGACAGGGCGTACAGCCACTTTCCCTCTCAGAGAGCAAGCACCTGGCTGAGCCACAGACACGCAGGGTCTCCAGGAAGGACACAGTAACAGGGGCTTCACTCCCCAGGTCCCCTAGGTCAGGACAGACCTGAGGGACAATGTGCACAGTACCGAGAGTCAGGTCTCTTTTTACTTGTTAGTTTTAAGAAAGAATTTAAAATTCACTCATTTTAGCTCAAAACCTAGTGAAGAATTCAGTGGAGAAACTGGCTGATTTCTTGCCCTTAATCAACACAGGGAAAAACACCTGAATAGCAACCCTATCTAGTGCACTTCAGTCCCTCCAAACAGCGCACATTGCTAACCAGCCTGAGGCAGACAGAGGGATGAATGACCTGTATTAAGAAAATCACAACAGAATCAATAAATGTATGTAAAACTTCCACTGCAGCAAAAGAATTACATAAGGTCTCCTATTCCGTCCCTTACCGCAGACGCCGAGCACGGAGCAGCACACAAACCCCCACCCGGCAACCTGAGCAGCGCGGTGCAGCGTCCCCGCTTCCCGCATCGCCCGCGAGCGGCCCGCACAGCTCGCCTTGGAAGCCCGCTTTCCACGCGCTGTCAACGCCGTGTTTCCGTGCTGCGGGGCTGCGATGGCCGCGCTACGCCTGCTGTACGTTCACCAGGCTCAGGAAACCAGTTTTCATTACTTTGTTTAAAATGTTCTTCAGTATGAAGTGTCATGAAAACTGTGCTCATTAATGTATGTACACAACAGTTCCTTCACTAAGACACACTTACAGAAATAAAACTGCAGTGGATGGCAGTGTTTAGACTGCGAAAACCTGGTATAAATGAGTAACAGTAAGGCAACAGGTAAATACATTATGATGTATTTATAAACTAACAAAGTAATTTTAGCCGTTTTCAAATGACTTTTGAAACAAATTCTCACAAAACAACATCTGAAGGAAGCAGGACGGAAAGGTGTGTGTGTATCTGTGTGTAAAAGAGGTTTATGATGTTAAATATATGAACACACACACGCACAAAGAGCTCAGAAAAGGATCTATCAAAACGCCACCAAAAGCCAGCCATAAATCAGAGATAGAGTATTTTCATTCTGAATAATTTTTCTCAATTTACCGAATTTTCTACATTGGCTATGCATTTTTATAAGAAACGACATGCTTTATAAAGATGACTCTACTTGGTTCCGAGAGTACTTACTCGTGAAATTACTCAGTAGCCCTTCCTTGAGACGTCTGCGTGTCTGGCACTCCCCTAAGCACCACGAGCACCGCAGCGGCCACACACGGAAGAGCCCCACCTCCGCGGAGCTCACCTCCTACAGTCAATCAACAAACCAGACACACGTCGCATGGCATTTAGGGCTGCACAAAGAATTTAAAATGAGGTGTTGTACTAGTGCCGGGATGCTCAGGAAAGACTTCTTCAAGGAGTTGGAGTCAGAGGGGTTAGCTGTGTGAAAACCGGCAGAAAGGGCACCCTAGGACGGGCGAACCCACTCAGGCCTTCGGCGGGGGAGAGAGAAGGGTGGGTGTTCAGGGAACAGAAGCCAGCATGGCTGGCATGCGGTCACGGGGCCGTGGCAGCACACACCTTGTGTAAGAGCGTGAAGATGTGTGATGTCTGTGTGAGGGTGGTAACGAAGTCTAGTTTACACTTTTAAAGCCCCGGTCTGGCTGCGGGAGGAGAACGGTGGGCCGGGGAGGAGCGGGAGCGGGGCTGCTACCCAGCAGGCTGAAGGCACCCCTGCCACGTGCCGACCGCGGCCTGAGCAGCCTCTCCCGGCGGAGAGACAGAGAAAGACGGCGCTGCGGGCCACGTCAGAGCAGAGCCAACAGGACGTGCCAACAGCTGGATGCAGAGGCTGTGACAGATTTCTGCAGGCGACACTGAGGATGGGGTATCTGGTCCTGAGATGGGGGTGCGTCAGGGAAAGAAGAGTGTTACACTTGACACGTGCTGGATGGCCCCAGGATGCCCAGCAAGCTCTGGAGTCTGAGAGGGCGGGGGGGGAGACAGGAGTTACTAACATGGAGGCGCTGTGACTGAGGCACCGGCGACAGATCACCTGGGGACGTAACAATAGAAGAGACGGCCTGAGGTCTGAGACCATGGCCCCATTTCAGACGTCAGGCAGAGGTAGAGGGGAGACACCCACCACGCAGGCTGAGGGGAATGAGCCCCGAGGTGAGAACAGCAGGAGACCCTGGGGGCGGAGGGAGGACGTGCACCCGGTGGGCCGGGGGGCCCCGGGAGACAGACCATGCAGGGCCTGGCAGCCGGGCATCTGTGCCATGACAGGCCCAGTCCCTACGAACAGCAGGAGCCAACTGGGATCCGAGCGAGAAGACGGAGGGCAGGCAGTGGCCACGGCAACTGCAGATTATCTCTGCAAGAAGCCACGCAGGGACCAGCCGCTGAGGGACCAGCAGAGGCTGCAAAGGCAGGTCCTGGTGCTGCGAGACGGCCCGGCAGCCTCCGTGACCCGCTCACACGCTCTGGCCCCAAACCTGGCTGGGCCTGCGCTCCGCCTGCACCAGGGGGAGGAGGAGGAGTCAATGCTGCGCCGGTTCCAGAGTCACGCCGTAACAAGGCCTGGACACTCCGCGCTTCCTGGGAGGCACCAAGACGTCTGGCTGCCCCCATGAAGAGAGACGAGGAAATGGAGGCCCGGCTGTCCCTACAACCCAGCACAGCCTGGCCAGCAGCTAACCCACTAGCCGAATGCAGCCACACGAGTAACCACCAGCAAGACCAGTGAAGAGGCTGCCCAGGTGAGTCCAAACCACACTGCACGACTATAAAGAAACAAAATGACTGCGCTTTTAGTCCACACAGTTTAGGGGTGGTCTGCCACTCAGCAACAGATAACCGAGGACAAGCCGAGGACAGAAGGAAACTGTGCGAGAGCGAAGGGCTAACCGTGGAAGCGGGGCCCAGGCAGGTGAAATGAAGGGGAGTTGGCACCTAAGTCAAGGTCACAAGAGCGGGAATCCACTGTCTCTGGAGGTCACCTGACCCCAAAGGCTGATCACATCAGGGACAAACCTATGACACACTGCTTGGAAGAGAAAGAAATTTCCCTGGCCTTAGAGGAAAAGACAGTCTGCTGTCTTTCATGCATCCCTAAGAGATGACACGAGAGGTCAGGACAGCCCACACGCAGGACGTCAGAGTCTGCACCACAGTCTACGAGCCCATTACTAGGCACTCGTCGGCGACGGCCTAGGACGTCAAGCAGACACAGTCCCGTCAAGTGACAGGCGGCCACCCACCTTGCTTGTCGGCAGTGCCGCTCCACTGTGAGCGTCTCCTCCTACGTCAAAGGTGGTCTCCTGAATAACTCTGTTGAGATAAAAAAGAGAAATACACGTGACTCAGAACTCTCAGATGATAAGAGGTAGTCTCTTCTTAATGACACAGAAGGAACAGTTGGCCAAAAATCCCAGCTTCCGAGGACTGTCAAGAAATCACTGTCAGAATAGGAGCTCAGAATTAAAAAATTATCGTAACTTTATGAACTTTTCTTACCAATGTATACTGAATAGTCTCAAGATCGTATTTTTGAAAACTGCACTTTAATAACAAAAAAATTGAAAGAAATAAAAGAAAAGAAAGCTGTTTCATCACAGAAGTCCCTCTGGGCGGCAAATGGCCCATTAACAAAGTGCAGATGGCCAAGGTGCCCAGAGGCCCGGCCAACAGGGGAGAGCCCTGAACACCCCCCAACACCAGCAGGTGAGATACTGCCTAAATCCCCTGGGCTTCTGCACAAGATAATCAAAAAGAATAAAAATCTCCCTTCTTATGATGTTTGAACAATAATATATCATCTAATTTCAAAGCATTACAGTAACTTAAAACTTCTATTTAAGCCTAGTCTATAGAATGAAACCAAGAAGTGATACTGAAATTCAAAACAATTTTTCAAATTAGAAAAGCATTACTTCCTCTGCCCCATTACTACGAAAATAAAATCATCCTGTAATACAAACTAAAAGCATGCTTGACAAGAGTAACTTTTGAGAAAATAAAAGCTTGTACTAAATGCTACTATTGTCAGCACTCTGGACACGACCTCAAGCAATACATTACACAGTTTTCTGAAACTAAACACTTAATTCTCTCTGTCACCAAGATATTCAAAAAGCACAGAAAATGCTCTGCTGGTTACCACTGGTTTGAATGGGAAACTCAGTTCAGAAACTCCGTCTCTGGTAAGGAAAACAAGAAACACGACAGGTCAGCTCCCTGTCACCTGTCAAAGCTGTGCACAAGTTTGACCCGTGCCGTCCCGGGCTTGCTCGCACAGATGCTCAGGAACACAGCCGAAGCCATCCTGACTCCATCTGCAGGTACCACCCCACAGTAACAAATTCACTTAACACCACACAAGCCTCTTTATTTTTTTTAGCTAAAGATACCAAACCTTTGAGTTTAACACGGGTCCATCTGCACCGCATCCTGGATGTGTGAACGATTACAAAGGGACTTTACTCAGGACTCTGGTGACACGACTGTGAGCGTAAGCAGCTCACCCTGAGAGCGTGACGGCACTTGGCGTGGGTGCGCGGGGGGCAGGTGGGAGGGCTGCGCGAGCAATCGGTGCATCATCAGAAGTCCCTAACATCCCACGCTGGCTGTTGGTATCAAACGCACCCCATGCCAGGATGCCACCACTGAGGCTCTGAAGACAGAGACCCTAAAATCTGCAGGTAGGAATACACGTCACGCATCCCCCAAGGAACCAGAATAAGAACAAATGAAGCCCAAAGTTACTAGAAGGAAGGAAATGACAAAGATGAGAGCGTAAATAAATGAAACAGAGACTACAAAGACAACAGGAAAGACCAATAAAACTGAGAACTGGTTCTTAAGATAAGCAAAACAAACCTTCAGCTAGACTGACCAAGAAAAAAAAGAGAGGACTGAAATAAACAAAATTGGAAATGAAGGAGACATGACAACCAACACCAGAAATACAAAGGATCGTAACGCACTGTTACGAACAATTGTATGGAACTAACTGGACAGCCTCGAAGAAAGGGACAAATTCCTAGAAACATACGATCTTCTAAGCCTGCAATCATGAGGAAACAGGAAACTGAAAAGACCAATCACTAGTAAGGAGATTAAATCCAGAATCAAAACCCTCCCAACACATAGAAGTCCAGGACCAGATGGCTTCACCAGTGAACTCGACTGAACACTTAAAGGTTAACACCAATCCTCAACTCTCCTAAAAACAGAAGCAGGGGGACACTTACAAGCTCATCTTACAGACCAGCATCACCCTGATGCCAAAGCCGAACAAGGACACCACGAGGAAAGAAAATTACAAACCAACATTCCTGTTGAAAACAGATGCAAAAATCTCAACCAAGCGTTAGCAGACTCAATTTAACAACACCCTGGAAGATCATCACCACGATCAAGGGTGACCTGCTCCCGGGATGCACAGGGGTTCAACATGCACGTATCACTCACGCGGCACAGCACACTAACAAAAAGGAAGGAAAAATCACACCATCACCTCAACACACGCAGAGCAAACTTCGACAAAATTCACACCCACGTGTGATAAAAACTCCCGACGGCAGGTACAGAGGAAGCACTCCTCAACACAATAAAGGGCATACATGACAAACCCACACCTAACACACATGCTCCACAGTGAAAACTGGAAGCATTTCCTTTAATATCAGGAACAAGACAAGGATCCCCGCTCTCACCACTTTTATCCAACAAAGCCAGAGCAATTAGGCAAGAAAAAGCTAAAAAGCATCCAAATTGAAAAGAAGTAAAATTGTCACTATTTGCAGATGACATATTATATATAGAAAACCCTAAAGACTCCACCAAAATTAAGTTAGAAATAAACTAATTAGCTTGCAGGATTCAAAATCAATATACAAAAATGTGCTGTTTCTATACACTAGTAACAAAATATCAGCGATTAAGAAAACAATCCCATTTACAACTGCATCAACAAGAATAAAATCCTAAAAATGAGTTGAACCAAGGAGGCGAAAGACCAGCACGCTGAGAACTCTAAGCAGTGACCAAAAACCTTGCTGAGGACACAAATAAAAGGAAGACAATTGATGTTCTGTGCTCACGAACTGGAAGAATGAATATTAAAACGTCCACACTACACATGGCAATCTGTCGAGTCAATGCAACTCCTGTCAAAATTCCAACAGCATTTTTCACAGAAACAGAAAAGACAATCCTAGGATTTGTATGGAACCATGAAAGACCCCAACAGTGAAAGCAATCTTGAGAAAGAACGAAGCTGGTGGCAGCACACTCCCTGATTTTAAACTCTATTACAAAGCTACAGTGATCAGAACAGAATGGTAATGGTATAAAAACAGATACACAGGTCAATGGAACAGAACAGAGAGCACAGACAGAGACCCACACTTACATGGCTGATAAATTTATGACAAAGAAGCCAAGAATGCATGACAAGGAGTGCACAGCACAGTCTCTTCCAGAGACGGTCTCTTCATTCAGCAGTGCCGGGAAAACTGGAAAGCCACACCAGGAGAATGAGACTGCACCTTCCTAAACCACACCCCAAATAAACTCAAAATGATTCAATACTTGAACATAAGACCTGAGACCACCAACTCCTAGAAGAAGCCACAGGCAGTCAAGTTCCTTGACACTAGTCTTGGTGATGAGCTTTTGGATCTGACAAAACAACAAAGGCAAGAAAAGCAAAAATAAACAAATGGGAAAACATCAAACTAAAAGTTTCTGCTCAGCAAAGGGAACCGGTAACAAAATGTAGAAGCACTGCATGGAGTGGGAGAAAATATTCGAAAATCATACATCTGCTAAGGGGTTAATATGCGAATTATATAAAGAACTCATACAACTCAATAGCAAAAAAAAAAAAATCTAATTAAAAAAATGGGCAGAGGATCTGAGTAGACATTTTTCCAAAAAAATACAGGTGACCAACAAGTACATGAAAAAATGCTCAACACCACTTACAAGGGAAATGCAGATCAAAGCCATAATGAGCTGTCACCTCACACCTGTTAGAATGGCTGTCATCAAAAACTCAAGAAATAAGATCAGCCGTATGATCCAGAAACCCCACTTATGGGTATTTATCCAAAGAAAACAAGAACACTAACTCTGCACCCCCTACATTCACTGCACCACTGCTCACAACTGCCAAGGTACAGAAACACCTAAGTGTCCACTGACAGAAGAATGGATAAAGAAAACACAGTGTGTGTGTGTGTTTGTGTGTGTGTGTGTGTGTACACATATGTACATACACACAATGGAATATTATTCAGTCATAAAAAAGAAGAGAATCTTGCCATTTGTGACAACATGGATGGACCTTGAGGGCATTATGCACAGTGAAATAAGTCAGACAAAGACAAATACCATATGATCTCACTTATATGTGCAATATGAAAACAACAACAAAAAAGCAAGCTCACAGATACAGAGCGACAGTTACACCAAGGTGGGGGGGGGGGATAGCGTGGGGAGAGACATGAATCTAAAAGTACACATTTCCAGTAGTAAAATGATGAAGTCAGGGGAGGTGCTGTTCAGCACGGTGACTAGTTAGCAGTCCTAGACTACACACCTGAAAGTTGCTTAGAGAGTAAATCTTAAAAGTTCTCATCACAAAAAGAAAAGCTCTTGTAAGCATGTATGATAATGGATGTCAACTAGACTTACAATGACAACACATACAAACACTGGATCATTATGCTGTACATCTAAACTAGGATCACGTTATAAATCAATCATCTCCCAACTAAGTTACACACACACGTGTGGAAAAAAATACCTAAATTACCCACCTAGAAATTTGAGTAATAGTTTGACATTAGAACAACGTTAATGTTTATAAACTCCTTTCTGACCTACGAATGCACACGTAAGTGCTGGTATATCCAACTGCTGAGCAGCTTTCACTAGTTTTGCAGGAAACAGACATGATTAAAATAAAAATGAAGTTTCACAGCACTACCTCAATGAGATGTTGGCCATATTCTGTACGATCTCTGCTTCTGGCCAGAGGTATGATTAGGACCGATAACCACAGGCCTCCAAGGCAGGAACCATTCAGGGAAACAAACAAACAAACAAAACAGCCCAGTAGGAGGTTGATGGTCTCACACTGAAAAACACCAGCGAACAAAACTGAAGGACTGGCTGTACTCCTGGGACAGAGATCGTCTGTGGAACCGTATTTACACACAGCAAGAGGGCTGGACAGCACCGTGCTAATCAACACCGTCAAACAGACACGACACATAACTCAGATGTGAAGCACAAGTGCACGGAGGAGGCAGCGGTCGCAGCACGGCTGGAGGGCGGCTGGGAGCACAGCAAACAAACTGCCGCGGGCGGTAACTCCTCGGCAAAACATCCCAGGAATCAGCACAGTGAGGATGTCAAGTAGGCAACCTGCACATCGTCAAGGTGTCTGGTGCTGAGAGGAAGAAATGGGGTGAAGGAAAGCTGAGGATCAAGTGGAAATCACTTGAGCGTGCCATCAGCTGAAGAAGAGGGCCTGCAGAAAGGGAAGGGGGAGACGGCTGACGAATAAATACAACCTTAAGAAAGGACTATTACAAAACTGGTCCTTCCAGACACAGAATGGAAATCTGAGTTTATCCCACATGCAGATTAAAGCTGGAAACAGAGTCAGGAAGAAAGGGATTTCCTTAAGAGAAAGGCAGGTGCTCGTCTTCTCTGGGAACGAAGAGGTGTGGTCGTTAGCTGAACCTCGGTGCTGCAGGTGAGGGGCCGGGGACAGGTCTCGGGCGGCCCACAACACGTCCAGAGCGCAATCAGCCCACGGGAACACGCAAGGGCGTCCACAGTGTTCACCCTGGAGAAGGACGTGCGGTCTAGCACTAGCACTTACTGCCTTTTACCCTTCGCCAGTATTCAAAATGGACAAAGAATGAAAAAAGAGGCAGAGCTCATCAGGGACCCACCAGCAACAATCAGGGAGCATCACAAGGCCGATAAATGGACCAAAGACCAACGTGAGCAAGTACAAAAACTCACACCTGACCCAGAGCACAAGCTCTGATCACTAAGCAAAGGCAGGTCATGGACACCACCACGCCGTTTTTATCTGTGCTTTAAACAGAGGAAAAGGTACAGCACCTGTTTCCCAAGATCCATGGTCCATCCACCTGCAAAATGCGCAGTAAAGTAACTAAGCGGTATATTCTTAAAAAAAAAAAAAAAAAAAACTATTGCCAAAAATGAGGTCTTACTTCCTCCCCCACAAAGTTTTGCCAGACAGCAAGGACTTTCATTTTCCAGGCCCACGCTGCAAGTCCTCAGAAAGGCACTAGGTGGAGCCAAAACATCCTGGATCCTTTAGAACTTAGTATGCTTCATACTCGTAGCAAAAAAAATAAACAATAAAAAATCTGTTATGTAAGGTTACAACATAGAACACCATAATTCTTCACAAAAGAACAAATTAAGTATTAAAGTATCAGCTGAAAAAACAAAATTTTAAAAAATTCAAAAATCAGACACAACTTCCAATTTTAAGACAAAGTCAATTACCTTTCTTCTCTCTGAAACCAGCCCCAAATCAGCAAGAGCCTGAACCACAAGCCACAACTTGCGAATGTTTAAAAATTAAAATAACAACCAAATAAACACATAATCTATGCCTAATTCATATCACTCTAAGCAAGATCAAAACTCTAAAATTCCTGAGGCTGAGGCACACTGCTCACCCAGGCTTGTGTCTGGGGCCCTTCACCGCCAGGCCTCCGTCCACAGACCTCTTCGCAAGCGCGTGGTCCTGGCTGGGGTCCACGAACTTGAAGACGTGTGATGTCCCAAACTGCACCTTCATCCCGCTCTGCAGCACGGTCGTCTCCGAGATGCGCTGCCCCTCCACATAGGTCTCGGCATCCATGCTTCTGGGCGTGACGGTGACAACTCCATCCATGTTCGTGAGGTCACAGTGATGAGGCTGAATTCCTGAACCAAACAACTGAAAAATAAAAGAAAGTCAAAGGAACTCCCATCATCAAAAACACAGTACTTAAAAACTGAATTTGAAGACCGTGAGTTCCCCTTTTATGATAAATATCGCGTAATGAACTCTGGACTTTTGGTGCTTTAAGTGAATTTCCCCCTACCAGTAAAAATATAAGTAAGCACTGTCCAAATAACAGAACATGCGATTCTTAGCATCCAGTAACTTGATTTAAGGTTACTGTAACCCCGCATTAAAAAGCATATGGTCATCTTGAACATTTATTAAATAGTTAATGGATAAATCTATGCAGGTCATTAGGGTCCCAAATTGCTATTTGCCTGCTTTGCTGCTGTGCTAAGAGGGGAGGGATGTCAGAACTGAAAATAACATTAACAGTCCGACCCCAAATTCCACAGCGAGGAATGAGCAAGCATGTGGGGAAGGTGAGGTCTGCCCGGCTGAGCCCAGTGAAGGGAGGAGCCCAGCCGTCCTCGAGACCATGTGAGCCTGCTTCCGGCTGGTCCCCAGCGCCTACACAGTAACTCACTGCCTGCCTGTGCCGGCCCCACTCACAGGCACTTTCACAAGGTCATCACCCTTCATCTCGAAGGAGAAAAGCAGTCTCAGGACTCTGGAGGCAGAGGGGGGACAGAAACTCTGCCCACTCCCCTCACACTGGACAAGGAAGAGGGACCAGAGTAAATCAGGTCTGTGTGTGTGTGGGGGGGGTAAACATCCCCTTGGCAACCCCCACGGCTGCCCACTGAAGTGGAAGAGGCACAGGCGGAGCTCAGGCCGCGGCGGGAGCGCGCACCTGGATGCAGCTGTCTTCCAGCTTCTCTGTCCCCACCTCGGTGACACTCAGCTGAAGGCGGTAGAGCTTTGGCTTATCTCTGGAGTCGGAACCGTCTGAGAGGAGAGAAGGAACAGAGCTTCACCGGGAAGGTCTAAGGCTCCCGTCGTGTTATTTGAAACAAACAAGCAAACAAAAGGTTATCTTTGAAACGACACCAGTTTTCCATTCTCAGGATTTCTTTTCAAAGAACTCTTCAAATTCATATCATACAGTTTAACTAACTGGATACAGAAAACTCAAGTTAAATCATAAACATATCTGCTCTGTTTAGTATAATTTAGGGTACTAGCACCGTCATTCATACCAACATTTTGTCACACACAAAAAACTTTCCTCCGCCACACAGTCCTGGATTTGTGTTAGTGACTCTACGGAGCAATTCCACTAGCAAACGAAGGTCATCAAACACACGCGGACGCTCCTTGCAGACCAGGCCGTCCCTGCCATGAACCCGGCACGCACAGGGCAGAGGCGCGTGCGGGCCGAGAGGCGCAGCGGGCTCGCCCGTGGAGGTGTCTAAATGCACAGCCTCACGGCTCACTCCAGGCATCCTGGGCCAAGCCCCTAGGAACGAGGCCCAAGCACGTGTCCCCTGTGGACCTGATGCCCCCCACTGGCTCTAAGTTCCTGCAAGAACCGCCGTTGCAGTGCTGAGGAGTGCACCTGGGCTGAAGGCAGAGCGCCTGGGCTTTATCTCTGTGTCACGTCCCACTCTGAGGACTGCTGAGACGTCCCAACTCCCTGCGCAGGAACTTCTCTGCCGAGACCCCTGCCTGTTTACACCCAGACGTGCTCATCCTCTCTGCACCTGCCGCACCTGTCTGAGCGAGAAGGACAGTACCGGCAGGCTTACTCTGAATGTAACTGTTCACAAGCGAGGAGACAGCCCCAGAACCAGCGCATCAGGACATGACCTCAGGGCCTGGCAGCCGGCCGCGCTGGGTCCAGGCCCTGCAGCTCCCGCCTTACCCACGCCTGAGTTGCCGGTTAAAACCTCAGTCCTTGGACCAGGAACGTAAGCAGGGAGAGCTTCAGAGGTCAAACACCAGAGTGGACCCAGGGCCTGCGCTGCTAAAATGTTGGTGGTGTGGTCTGAACTCACAAAGGACGCCAGGAACGTGCAAGTTCCGCACAAGTGTGCTAACTGCAGAGTACACAAAACAACACGCCAATGACAAAAGTTTCCATTTCTGGAACACTTCAGACTTCTGTGAGACCTGGGTGAAGGTCAGATGAGGCTGAAGCAACATTAAAGAGACACCACGACCAATACACCCCGAGCCCGGCTCCGCGTGGGTCTGCGTGCGTCACAGGCCCGAGGACAGCCTGGCCGCACTGCGGCAGCCGAAGCACTGCTTAAACAGCTTTCTTTCACCTCTGAGCACGGATCCAAAATGAGGCATCAGCCACCTGGGGCTCTCCCTGAACGTGGCAAGCTCCCTCCCAGACCTGCTGGGCCCAGGCCCCCCGGAGCGCTCACCGTGCTGCCTGCCTGAGCTCTGTAGGCGGCCCTAGCTGGCAGGCCTGGTCTCCACGGCCCCGAGAACTGCTTCATCTGAACTCCACTGGCCAGGTCTGACGATGGTGTCTACTACCTTCCCGCCTCCCCCAGCTCTGCACACACAGCTGGCTAGGTTTTTAAGACAATCTCTTTATACCTGGCACTCGGTACACTGGTCCACAATGTGCATTCAATAAGATTTAATGTATTAACAGTGAATAATTATTAACTTCTTCAAAAATGAAGAAGGCACAATAACGCAACACAGTCACAGAATTACACAAACGAATTATAAAGAAAGCAAAGGATGCAAATAAGTGATCAAGAACCAATGTTTCAATTACAAAGTTTAAAAAACAGAACAACATGAAAAATATGCCTGTTTAGGGGTGAAAGGAAAATTTACATTAATATTCTTCTGTATTTTGAAGGCTTCTGGAGGGTACTATGAAAGCCCACAAATGGATACTACATACTTTTCTACATCAACATGTCCATCCACAGATTAAGAAACATAAAAAGGGGGACACAAACTCTCAAGCCCCCTTCTCACCACCTCACCATGAGGAGTCTACAGCGGACGGATCGGAAGTGAGCTCTCCCAGTCCCCTGTCCCTGCTGCATCACAGTAACGACAGACCACAGACGCGGAGCCTCTGCAGGCACAGATGCTGAACACCCGGAGCGGCGGCCACGGGACGCAGCAGAGGAAAGGGAGCTCGGGGACGGTGGGGGAAACAGAGACGCAGTAATCAGCTACTGATAACTTTCTCCTTGGAAGGTCCGTGTCCCCCTCCTCGTTAAAAGCAGCACAGGGCCCTCACAGGCACCACCCCACAGGCAGTAACAAACATGCAGAATCTTCTCCTACTCCACAACCACGCCACTTCTGCCCAGAGCCCTCTGAGAGCAGCGAGAATCCTCCGAGGCAACCCCGCCACACACGGCAGTCCTGCTGCCAGCAGTTTAGTCTTTTTAAAATTCTATCTTAGAAATATGCAGTATATTCATGTGGTTCAAAATTCCAAAGGCACAAGAAGGATACAGGGAAACGCCCCCGCCCCTTCCTGCCTGTCCTGCTCTCGGGAAGCAAGTCTCCAACACCCAATTCACAGGTATACAACCCAGCAACGCACACGCATGGCCCTCTTCCTCCCTTCCTTGCACAAGCGTCAGCACGCTACTCAGGGCTACCTAGCGAAATACACGACAGTCAGATCCCCAACGCCTGGGGCAGACTGACACTAAAAAACCGGGGTTCCACCTGGAACCCAAGTTTACCTCGCATCCACTTGCCAGCGCGGTCGTCACCCCGCCCTCCTGTCCGCCCTGCTCTGCACCTGGCTCGTCTGCTCGTTTCTGAGAGAAAGTGCTCTTTCACAGCCTCAATTTCAACCTGAACACAGCTGAGATGCCCCGAAAGGCACTGTGTTATTTCCCTCCAACAAGGCCACACACCCAGCTCTGCCCCCAGGTGAGCCCCCGGGAGGCCAGCCGGACCCCGGGCTCCAGCGCCCTCTCGGCCACTTCACCTGGGGAGGGAGGCGGGGGCTCGCCATGTCCGGAAGCAGGCCGGGGCCTCCTCGTCCCAGGCGCCGCGCAGGACGCCAGGGCTCACCAGCGAGAAAGGGAGCGTGCACCCCCCGCACAGGGCTCACGGTTCAGGCCCCACACGACAGTTAGGACGCCGTCAGGACACTGAGCCGTGGGACGTGCTCTCACTAACTCTACTGGGGGGAGCCACCGCTCCTCAGATAGGACCGGTGTAGCAACCAAGAACACGGTGGTAAAGCTGATGACTCTACTATGTGTATTTTTGGTACATACCAGATAAAAAAGGAAATGCATTTTTCTATTGTTTCATGATTTCACAGTATAAAATTAACAAACACATGGAAACATTAAAGAATCCTTTTCAAGAATAAAATAACAAGAGAAACATGTCTTAGACTCTATGCATTATATCAAAATAGGTAATAAATATCACTTGTTCCTATTTTTTAAAAAAAGAACACAAAACCAAAACTCCAAAGTTAACTGGTTAATAGCCAATGAAAACCTGTATGATCAGTTTGGAGAAAATGCAACAAATTGGTATAAGATGCTGAACGGTGAGTAAATACACATGAGAAAGTGTTTGACTGTCACATTTTACAGGTAAAAGAACAGCATTTAAAATATAAAAACAGACAAAAAAGAAATATTTCTGTGTACTATTTAAGATGACAGACTGATGTACAAAATTTGAGAAACAAATTCTAGGTAGGAAAGTACAGCTTTGCTAAATAATAAGAAACGAACTTCAATCAGGAGAACCCCAAGGAACACCCCAAACCTGGTCATGGTGGAAGCTGGCTCCCTACAAAAAAATGACACACAGGACTGACGCCAAGTGGATGGTGGATTCTCTTCCTCTTCAGCCTCCAAGGACCACTGGGCCAGCCACCTGTGCCGTGGGCTGCCCGCTCCCCACCGGCTGCATGGCGGGGGGCAAACCAGCACCTGTGCGCTTGGCTCGGTCTCTCCTGGTCTGACTCTTTCCCTGCCCCTGCTTCCCCCTCCCCCTTCTCGCCCCCACTTCCTAATTTTTGGGGGGCTGAAGGATAGGCAAACAGCTTTCTTCCTTATTTAGTTCAATTTCTCACTTAAGACTTGTCCTGAATAGCAGAACTGGACATTACTGCAAAATGAAATTAAACTGCTAACAGAAATTTCTTCTATTAAATGAAATGAATTCTGGATATGCAGCAATTATCAGATACAGACAGAATGATGGTGCTTTACATTTCTGAAGGTAAGTCATTACACCAATTCAAAACTAACACACAGAGCAAGCAGGCAGTTAACACCACTTTCCCAGGAGGCTGTCAGTGTGCTAGTCAAGAGAGTAGTATGAAGCGTGGCATTACCTTCGTGCGCGTGATAGCTGTAGTAGGCAAAGTGGCTCCTTCTCCCTGGGGCTGAAGCACATGCACAGGACCCAGGTGAAGGCAGCACCGGCAGGACAGAGGCCGTGCAGAGCCCGTGGAAGAGGGAAGGAGCAGAGAGACAGGAGAGGGTGAGCTGCAGTGAGACCACTCTCAGAGGAGGAGCAGGAGAGTTCAGCCCTCAGCCTTCAGAGCTGGGAGCTCCAGGCAGGGCGTGCTCTAGAATCCAGGGCAGACTGCTAAGGGAAAGGCTTAGACAACAGGTGAGTCACCAAGAGGCAGGAGAGCAACAGTCAGTAAGTCGTCAGGAAGACGCCCACCCACTCCTTCCACTGAAAGACACAGTCAAATCCAGAGCAAAGAGTAATGTGACTTCTTACCCCCGTTCCTCCAAAACACAAGTGGAAGCATCCACCCACACCTCAAAAACCTCACGAACGACCACAGGACCTCAACCCCACCTTGAGGGCGCATGCATGGCTGACAGCGTGCCCATTGCAAGTACAGCACTCATTCGTAACCAGTCAACATTTAAGAATGCTGGTTTCTTGCAAAGGGAAAATAAGTCAGTTTCATCCAGCACGCTGACTGTGCTCCATTAACACAACGACAGCTTGAGAAGACAGCGTGACCTGGTGAAGAGAAGGGCTTTGGTGTGAGAAAACCCTCGGGCAGGCAGGCGGGCTCGCCCCCTCAGAGATGGCGGCAGAGCGGAACCACAGGCCTCCGTGAAGGGCACGGCTCCCCTGGGGGCGGCCCTCGGCCCTCGGGGGGGAAGGCAGACCTAGGGTGCCACCAGCGCCTGTCACATCGCTCTCTGCATACCTCTCAGTGTGTGAACACACAGAGGCAGGAGCAAACTTTTCACCTTGTACCTACTGCGAAGTGGGAGGCAGCAGGTGGGAAAAGCTGACTAAGGCGGCCCAACGCCACGAAGGAGGGAGCATGTCCAGGAGCACGTGGTACCACTGTGGCCAGTGTCTGGTGACAGCAACATACGGCCACAGTGTGTCCAGGATCCAGCACCCTCCTACTCCTACAAAAGCGTCTGTGCACCTGGTTACTGAGGAGCCCACAAGTACGCAGAGAGTGCATCTCACCAGGACGCCAGCCCCCACAGTTGGGGACTGGGCCACGCTGCTGGCATTCTCCCCAGGCCCCAGGGCAGTGTCTGACACACAGTAAGCGTCCAGTGAATGCCTGTCAAATAAACGTTCAGTGAATGCCTCTGCTACCCACTCAAATCAACGTTCCACTATTCACTTGAAAATCAGTCTATGTCAGCTGCTACCGATCAGTTCTCTCTGGGCCAACACTCCTACCTTCAAAGATTTCTGTTTGGGAGAAAACAATCATTAGTCTCTAGAATGTAATGCGAAATTTTCAAGGACTGACCCAATGCCCAAAGATCCTAAAAAATTTAAAGTTCAAAAACAAATGCCATCTTGCAGGTGCCATTCACTGCCTCAGGTAACCAAGCTCCGATCCTCACATCACACACACACACACACACACACAAGACACACACACACACACACACACACACACACACAATTCTCCAGACAGGTCTCCAAACCACAGGGAGGAACCAGAAGCTCAAATGTTCAGCCAGAGAACTGAGAGACAAAGCAGCACTAACATTTCCCTCACAAAGAGCCAATCAATCAGAAAAAATCTTCAAACATATAATTAAGTGTAAAAACTACCTGCAGCACACGGCCGCTGACCGTAAGTCACAGAGCATCAGTCAGAACAGCACCGCCTTCCCTGTATGAGTGTAACACAACCCAGGGCCCCACAAAGACCGCCGGACCACAGGTACCACAGCGAACCATCACTTACCACCTTGCAAGTTACAGTAAATACTCAAGAATCAGAGGAGAGACACCTGAAACTAGCACTGTAAAATCAATTACATGTCAATTAAAAAAAAAAGAAAAGAATCAAAGAGGAGAACAACCCCTGCCCAAGGAACCGCAGGTTACCTGCATAACCAGTTCGGCTCTCAGCTAACGTTTCTACAATTATTAATTAAGCTTTATGTGAAAGCAGTGCTGGGTGGGAGGGGGCAATACCCTGTTTTCCACAGCATTTTATAATACAGGTCACACGCTACCGTTTTAACCAAGTAAGTAAGAGATGAAGTGGTTCAGCCGAATGACAAGCGAGAGCGTCACAGATGCACCAGTTACGTGCACACATAAAATACGGACGACATGTGTGTAAAACCTTTCTCTAAGGATGTCAACTGCAGCTCTCGGCCGGATGCTAACTTTAACAACAGCTTTAGCTTAGGAGAGCTCAACAAACTTAAGTACTCAGAGGACTAATGTGAAATTCTCCACTATAATTTTAAAACCAAACAAACCTCTCAGACACACAGCTAAATCTGAAGACACCCAACACCGTTCACACATTAGCAACAGTATGATGAGCGCACGCACGCCTGCCTCCTGTTCAATCGGCCCTCGGAGCGCGCGCTGCAGTTTGCCGTTTTCAGCAGTTTAAGTACTTGACAGGGCTATTTTGAGAAGAAAACTTAAAAGAGAATGAATCATTTAAATCTCTCCTTAAACTCCCTACATTCACTATTTAAAATACTGTTTTTCAACATTCATTTCTGTCCACAGGAAGTTTATTTTTATGCACGAATATACATATCCCATGACTTTAAGAGATTTTGCTTTTTTAAATAAATACAATCTTACGACAGTTACTTCTTTTTTTTATGAATGGTCTGAAGACAGGTGGTCAGCCACAAAAAGACTACTTAAACAAAAGTCACTAAGACGCGTAAACCACAAAGCCGGCAGCGCACACGCACACGCACACGCACAGCAGTTCCTACCTGGGCTCAGCTCCACCAGGTAGGGCAGCTTCTCGGGAGGCAGCGCAGAGCCGTGCCCAGACCCGTCGGCTCGCTCCTTCCCCCTGGCCGGCTTCCCGTCCACGTGCTTCTTGCTTTTCTTTGGGACGTAGTCTGGAGGCCGCCGCTTCAACTGGAAGACCAGAAGCCCTAGAGCAGTGACAGCCAGGCTCAGGCCAGGGCAGACGGCCAGCTGACCCGTAACCAGCTATTCAAAGATTTATCAGGAAAGTGTAATTTAATAACATCTCCCAAGGAATAATCAAGCAAAAGCTTACGCAGGTTATCCTTTCACTCAGCAATCCTGATGTGCTCTGACAAATTCTAGCAAGCAACTTTCAAAGGCTATTTTAAATGAACACCTATCCAAGCACACACTACATGCTTTAAAAACAACCCACTAGTTTAACACTAAGTGAATGTCGCTATCGGTCAACAGCCCTACAATCAATAAACAGGTTCATACACACATAACACCACAAGCACACACAGATACATGTGCACACACATTCTTAGTGAATCTGATTTTTATTTAATTCAATTTCATTAACTTAGAATTCAAAGTATTCTGACTTTTAATAAAGTTTAACTTTATACTGCTGAGAAAAAGTACTAAGCAAGTGTACGTTTAAAACTACCAATCTAGTGGAGAGGGCGTAACTGAGTGTTAGAGTGTATGCTTAGCATGCACAAGGTCCTTGGTTCAATCCCCAGTACTTCCACTTAAAAAAAGAAAAAAACCTACCAACCTACCCTTAAACATTGATAGGGTTAACAGGCAGGTAAGTCTCACGCCTTTATTAACACAAAGGCCCTCTACCCAGCAGCTCAGGATGGGGTGCAAGAACTCGAACTGCATTTCATCAGAAACAGAGCTTTAAACCCTCGTTGCCTTGAAATCATTAGGCGAAATCATTTTAACAGTGAGAGCCTGGACTCATTACATGCAGTAACTGAATTATTATTATTAGGGTGGAAGGCTATTTTCCCTGTTATAACAACTCTACAACACCGCCGATCCATCTGGTCAGCACAGAAAGACCCCGCTGCTGACAGACACCAGCCACCTCCCACTTCCTGACACGGCGCTCAAGTCAGCTTCCTCCAACACGGCACTCTCACTGCGACGGGACGGCCTGTCCCAGGTCTCCAACGAGACGCCCAGCGGAGTGTGGCCCTCGGGACGAGGGGACCACCCAGCAGTCCTCCAGAAAGCCCAGAAGGGTGGAGAAGCCGTGCGGCAAAGAGCCATCAGAAGGCATCGCCGTTCACAACCCCCCACACCTTCCCATGAGGTAACCGACTAGCGTGTCGGGTGGAAACCAACACTCCACAGAAGCGACTTCTTAACGACTGAAACCACTCGTTACCTTTGTCACTCGGCCAGTCTCTGAAGATCTGCAAAGGACACTCGTCGTCGTCAAGGATGGTCTCTTTAGCACCCTTCTCATCAGAATGCTGGGCTCCAGGAGGAAGCGTGACCTACAACGGAAAGACCTGTGACTGCCCCTGAGAGACAAACGAGCGGGGACTTGAAAGGAAGAATTTATTGTTTTTGAGTAAATAAAAGTCACTGTAGAACTGAAACAATTCTCACTGAAACCATCGACAAAAATGAAGGAAAAGAGTTTCCAATAAAAAGCTTAGCCAGTTCACTGCACCATTTTTATTCACCTGCCTCTCTGGCCCCCTCAAAATACTAGCCTGAGTATGTTTTCTGACAAACTCTGTTTCGGAAGAACAGCATGCAATGGTTAACTTGTGAGTGATTTCTTAAGGAAAGGTAACCTCATTAACGCAGACCCCGATCTCTCAGTCCATAACCCACCTTTTGCAATCAAACAACTGTTTTTATAAGGTACTTTCACCTAATATAAAACCTTTTAGGATAGCCATCACATAACAAACAGAGTAGCCCTCTTCTTCCTGTAGATAACCCAGTTCTGTGATTAAATCTTAATCAGATCACTTAGATGTATTACAAACAGTGCTCGCTACTCAGTCAACAAATGCTCTCAGACACGGCACGCACGAGACTCACAAATTCCTAACATGTGTTACGTTTTACACTATGTTTGTACAGCAGTCAAACCATTGTCTTCATCACTCGAGAAAGCCCCCAGCAGCCCAGAGACAAGAGCCAGTGAGCTGGCTTGGCATCCCCGACGCCCTGCTGACTGCCTGCCTTCACTCTCAGCACCAGCACCAACCCAGCACGGCTCCAGAGACCCTGCGCCGAGCCCGTCACTGGCACCTCACCGTTATCCCCAACCCAGTCGAGGTGGTAACGTTACCCGAACAGACCTTACACCCAGTTACGACACATGCTCACATACCAAGTGGACCAGACTCCTAGTTAGACTCCCTGCTACTTCTGCCTCTCTGTTTCCTGTTGCTCTGTCTGGTCCTCCCCTGTTCCATCTGAAGACAATCTATGCTGACATCAGATCTCTGATCTTCTCTCTCCTTTTCTTTCTGTCCCACACTTGGCAGGGCTCTTTAGCTTTATCTTTCATGCTTTCTACTGGCATTTTTCTCCTATCCCTTACTCACTTAGATTTTCAATGTTCAAGAGCTCTTTGAAAGTTCCTCCTCATGGCATCCTGGTCTTATTTCATGGATGTCCACCCCTCCTCTGAGTCTCTTGGTGTTTTGAACACTTCCATCTGCTTTCTGCACCGTCTCTTTTATCTCCAGGTTCTCTGATCTATTTGTGCTGGTCTGTCCTTCATTTTAAAGGCATTTCCAAACATGTGTTGAGTCTGGGCTGTCCACTCACGTTCAACAGCAACTCACAAGAAAGCTAACAGTAAAGGCTGAATGTAAGAGCAAGGATTGCTGTGCGCAGGCTCCGAGGGAGGCTCCTGGGCCAGCACCTCCAGGGCTCAGGTTCCACACAGAAGCCCCCTCTGGGAGGACTCCTTATACCCCAGCTGGCAACGCTCTGGGCGCAGCCTTCTGCTTCGTCCCGTCTGCGCGAAAGCCCTCGCTGCTCCTGTCACCCCGCATCCAAGACCTCCTCCCCGTCAGCAGCCTTTAGGTGCAGAGGGCGCGGCAGTCACGACGGGAAGGCACCTGCTGGGGCCGACCACTGCGTATGAACACTGTCGGCCCAGCCGCCGCTGAGCCCCCGGGGCTAGGGTGCAGGTGCCATCCACAGGCTGCTCTGGTCCAGCAGGTCAGAGCCCCTCCTTCACTTCTGCAAAGCTGCATTTACAGCTCTCCTGCCCTCTCTTCTCTCATTGTCTGTTCTTGCGCATTTATACAGGGTTTTTTTGTTTCTTTATTGCAATTTCAATGGGACAAAGACATCCATTTTCTCATTTATTTCTGAAATAATGAAAATTGGGCCATATTCATAAAATTACAGATCTACCAAGTAGTTCTTCCAACTGAATATAAATTCTTAGCTCTTCAGCAAAAAGGAAAAAGGCATAAAACTCAAGGAAGGCCTTTTACTTAATTCCATCTGTAGCAACACTACAAAACACTGCTGAGAGCTTAGAGAAGACCACATACTCTGTTCACAGCCTGGAAGACTGAATATTGTTTGGATTCTGATTCACCTTCAGATTCGATGCAAACCTAGTCACAATTCTAGCAAGTTTTATATAGATATTGCTAAGCTGTTTCTAAAATTTATTTGTAAACACAACTAGTCTAGAATAACCAGAGCAATTCTTAAACATAAAAACAAAAAACAAAAACAGGACCTCACATGATTTTAAGGCTTACTATAAATCTACAGTAATCACAGTTTGGTCTTGGCAGAAAGATGTAAAGCATACAAATGAATGAAACAGAATGGATTCCAGAAACAGAACCAAACACATATACGGCCAACTGATTTCTGACAAAGGTGCAACCACACCCTGGGGGAAGAGAAAGCCTTTGTAACAAACGGTGCTAACATCAGCTGGACTTTGGTGTGGAAAACAATGAACACTGATCCTAATCTCACACACATAACTTAAAACAGAACATACAGACCAATGTGTCAGACCTAATACTATAAACTTCTACAATAAAATACAGGTGAAAGTATTTGAAACATTGGAGGAGGCAGATTCTTACACAGAATACTAACAGCATAGAATGCTAAAAAAAAAATAAAGTTGGACTTCAACAAAATTAATAAATTTTTACTCTTCGAAAGATACCATTTTAAAAAATGAAAAACCAAACCAAGTCACAGACTGGGAAAAAACTTTCACAACAGATGTGTCATACACCGGGCTTGACCTATATGTACAGGTCATGAGGGAAATTCTAACTTCTGCCACCGTGAGACAGTCCTCTACCCAGCAGTACAGCTGCCAGTTACAGTAACAGAGCACATCGAGCGCAGGGAGGAGGTGGCAGGGCCACCAGAACATCAGGTACCTCTGGGGGGATGACGGTGGTGACACCACTTTGGCAAACAGTTTCTTTAGAAGTTACACTTACGCCTACTGTGGAATTGAGCCATCTACCCAAGCACTGAGTCAAGAAAAAGACGGGCCTTTATGGGAAGACCCAGACACGCATGCTCAGAGCAGCTTTGCTGGAAGAGCCCCAAACTGAGAACTAGAACCAACACAAATTCCATCAAGAGCTAAATGGACGGACCAACTGTGATTCATCAATGGAATGAACTACTACTCAGCAACACAGAGGAGGCAGATACTGACACACACAGCCGCGGAGAAGACTCCTGCAGTCATGATCTGAACAAAAGAAGCCAGGCAAACGCTGAGTGCATACCACATGACGCTGTTCACACGAAAGTTCTAGGAAGCGCAGCTCATCCATAGGGACAGAACGCAGACTAGTGGTTGTCCGGGGAATGAAGATGAAGGGAGGGATGGTTACAAGGAGGCACGAGGGAACTTCTGAGGATGAAGGGAACGTTGACATCAACGTTGTGCTGATTCGTCAAAACTGATGGCACTGAACTCAGGCCACATGTGGCACTCTGCCCTGAACTCAACAACCGGTGGGGGAAGGACTAAAGCAAGTCATCACACTTTTATCATTTAATAATCAATTGCTAAGATGAGAAAAAAGAGTATTTTTTTAAAAAATCTACTTTCAATGAGATTCTGACAGAGAAACACTGCTGTGAAGAAGTTACTACGTATTTGCGAGCTGCCCGCCTGATTCTACTTGGTGTTACCGAGTCAGTTCCTACCACGTGCCCAGCACGGAGGCCCAAGTCTCACTGTGTTCCTCGAGCACTGCGGCCAAAGAGCGCCAGGGTCTCTGTCTCCAGGAAACTGGGGACGAGCACAGACCTGCCGCCCAAGTGCTGGCCGACAACCGACAGCAAACCTAAACGCACTTCAAAGCTGAGTCGTTACGATGTGTCTTAGTAAAGACTGTAAGAAAAACAACATTGAAGCAGCTTCTACTAAAATAAAATTGTTACGTACATACGCAAAATAAAAACTGGAAGGACACGTATCAAAACGTTAATACTGCTTCCCCCTTTGGGATTAGAACTATAAGCGGTTCTCACCTTCAATTTGCCTTTTTAAACTTCTCTTAGTCTGTAACAGGGACGGAGATTACTTTTGTAATAGAAGGGAGGACGTTGTTTTTTATAGACATTTAACACATGGTTGTGTGTGTGAGACTCTAAGAGACGCAGCGCGGGGAGAGCCGGCCTCGGTCTGACTGCGTGCGAGGAGCACCCCCCACTTACACGCAGACTTCCAGCGAGGGCGCCGCGGCGGGGCGGGGGGGACAGTTACCCGGGCGATGCAGTAGTCCTGGGGGCTCTCCCTCTCCAGACCGTACTTCTCCAAGGCTTCCGCCACAGCGAAGTCCGCAGCGTCAGTAGTGGACAGCAGGATCGTCTTGTAGGGAATATTTGGCTTTAAACTATCTGCGTAAATCCTCAGCGTTCCTCCTGGAAGAAACGTTTTGACATCTTTGAGCACAACGTTACTGTATTCTAATCACAGAGATCTGTGTAATAACTCGGTTTTCACTTCCTGTTAGGTGACACACATTAGCAGTGGCACGCTGATCCAGTGACACTTTGCTACGGTGAATCCCCTGAGTGACAAGGCTGTCTCTGTCCTCTCCTCAAGCCCACAAGACTGTGTAAGGATGGGCTGATGTGCACCACGGGTGAGGGTGGGAAAGCGAGGCACCGAGAGCCTCCTGACAGCCCGCTCTCCCGCCGGCCGCCCTCTCCCTTCCTCACCACACGCGCTTACGTGCTCACTCACTCCCCCACCATCTCTACTTCCTGATATCAATCTGAAGCTTTAAAACTTTAAAAGCTGGAACAGTATTAATCTCACTAAATAACTCAGTTTTTAAAAACTGAGCTAGAAACCAGGACACTTCATGTGCCAGAGTCCAAGAATGTTTCCTGCGATACCTGTCCCCAGAGCACTGGGCTGTTTTTATCTCTGGCACCGCAATCAGAACGTCACTTCCAGCTGTGAGCTCCTGCGAGAGGGAAAGTCGCCTAGTACAGAGCGATCGGGGTGTCCTGACATGTTCTTTTTCGTTTGTGTATTTCTATTTAATTGGATCCTATATATGTGTTAAATTACTGTCATTTTTGGTGTCGTATTTTGCTTTCTACTTACGATCTAAGATTTATAAGCTCTAAAATCTTAAGTCTAGACGAAGGACTACTTGGGGGAAGCTAGGCGAGGGTCCACACCCCCCACTGCTGTGACCCTGGGGAAGCTTCCTAATGTCCTTTTCTCGCCTGTAGGTAAAGAGCTAGATTAACGATCTGAGGCTCTCCTGAAGCAGATTCTGAATTTCTCTGACTCCTTGCCTCTTCTGAATTCTAATGCAGTTATTTTGGCTACTGAATATGTCTCACACCTCCTTTCAACAAGCCTGGCACATAGTGCATTATGACAACCTGATCATAATAAAATCATGCTGGTCTTTTAAGAATAATCAGCAAGTCCAGGCTGGCAGCAGAATGCAGACCCCTGACACAGGCTAGGAGTCAGGCTGTCTACAAACCCTCACAGATTGAGAGCCCCCTGTCCCAATGCTGAGGACACAGTGTGAACCAGTCAGTGTCTGTCAGCGTCCTAGCCTTCAAACAGCTAACTAACATCATACTTAACGGTGGAAAGCTGAAAGCTTTTCCTCTAAAATCAAGAACAAGACTGGGGTGTCCACTCTCACCACTTCTATTTAACATAGTACCGAAAGTCCTAGCCACAGCAATCAGACAAGAAAAAGAAATAAGGTATCCAGATTGGAAGGGAAAAGGTAAAACTGTCACCTTATGTGCAAATGACATGATATTACACACAGAAAACCTTAAAGCCTCCACCAAAAAACTATTAGAACTAAGACATAAATTCAGTAGAGTTGCAGGATGCAATATCAATATACAGAAATCTGTTGCTTTACTATACACTAATAATGAACTATCAGAAAGAGAAAGAAAAAAAATCCCAGTTACAACTGCATCACAAAGAATAAAATACCTAGAAATAAACTTAACCAAGGAAGTGAAAGACCTATACTCTGAAAACATTGGTGGAAGAAACTGGAGATGATACAAAGAAATGGAAAGTTATCCTGCGTCCTTGGACTGGAAGAGTTAATAGTTAAAATATCCATACCACTCAAAGCAATCTACAGATTTAACGCAATCCCTATCAAAAAAATACCCATAACATTTTTTACAGGACTAGAACAAATAATCCTAAATTTTATATGGAACACCAAAGACCCCAAATTGCCAAAACGATCTTGAGAAAAAAAGAAAAAAGTTGGAAGTATATTATACGCAGACTACACTACAAAGCCACAGTAATCAAAACAGCACAGTACTGGCACCAAAGAAAGACACATAAATCAATGGAACAGAGCCAAAAACCCAGAAATAAACCTACACATCTGTGGTCAACCTACGACAAAGGAGGCAAGAATATAAAGTGGAGAAAAGACAGTCTCTTCAATAAGTGGTGCTGAGAAAACTGGAGAGCTACCTGTCAAAGGATGCAATCAGAACATTTCCTCACGTCGCATACAAAAATAAACTCAAAATGGATTAAAGACCTACATGTAAGACCTGAAACCATAAAACTCCTACCAGAGAACATAGGCACAACATTCTTTGACATAAATTGTGGCAATATTTTTTTGGACCTGTCTCTTAAGGCAACAGAAACAAAAGCAAATATAAATAAATGGGACCTAATTAAACTTAAAAGCTTACACACAGCGAAGGAAATCATCAACAAACAATAAGACAACCTACTGAATGGGAGAAAATATTTGCAAATGATACGACTGATAAGGGGTTAATATCCAAAATATATAAACAGTTCATACAACTCAATATCCAAAACAAACAAACAAAAAGAAACCAGACTAAAAAGGAGGCAGCAGACTGAAGACATTTTTCCAAAGAAAATATACAGATGGCCAGTGGGGACGTGAAAAGATGCTCAACTTCACTAATCATTAGAGAAATACAAATCAAAACCACAATGAGATATCGCCTCACACCTGTCAAAACAGCCAACAGCAAAAAGTCTACAGACAACAAATGTTGATAAGAGTGTGGAGAAAAGGGAACCCATGTATGCTTTGCTTTGTGGAAATGTAAACTGGTACAGCCACTATGGAAAACAGTATGGAGACTCCTCAAAAACTAAAAACAGAACTACCATTTCATCCAGCAGTCCCACTCCTGGATATATATCCACCCCCCAAAAAAATCTAAAACACTAATTCAAAAAGATACATGCACACCAGTGTTCACAGCAGCATTGTCTACAATAGTCAAGATGTGGAAGCAACCCAAGCGTCCATCAACAGATGAATCGATAAAGAAGATGGGGTGGGTGGGTGTGTGTGTGTGTGTGTGTACAGACATGTACATACACATACTGTCTAAAACATAATTTGGTTTTAGTATAGTGAGTGTTAAGGCATCCCCCCCAAAACAATAAATGGATACAGTCTAATTTAATAGAAGATTTTTAGTTTAAAAGCATAAAGCATAGTATTATCCCACTAGAAACACACACCTCCCAATTCCCTAAGGAAGGAGAGAAAGAAGAGAACCTAACATTTTTGAATTCCTACCATCGACTAAAAGCTGCAGCTCTAGAACTGAGGCAGGATTATGACCCTGTTCGGAAGATGAACACAGTGAGGCTCACGGTACACGAGGGTCTCAGCCCGGCTCCAGAGTCCCCGTCCCAGTGCTCTGCGGCTCCCAAGACTGTTTCCAAGAAAACGGAGACAGAAGAAGGGCTGGCCCCTCAGGGATTTTAGGGTCAATTACACTTGGAAGACATCACAAAGTAAATGTACTTCAATGTTAAAAATACTTTACAAAGTCCAGGGCTGAAGCTTGTCGCAAGTCACGCCGTGTGATCAGCCGTGAAGTGAGAGACACGTCAGTGTGTCATCAGAACCTGGGCAGCCAGCCCTCGGGCGAATGAGGCGGAAGCAACAGGCTCAGCTGCCACCCTCCGGACACTAACCCACGTACGACCACATTCTCTACCAACCTAACAGCTAAGCTAAGAGCCACAGGGAGTCACCAGCGTGTATTTTCCACGTTATTTATTAAAAACCAACAAAACGCCTGGACTTGCTCCATCTGACGGCCTTGGTATCAACCACAGCGACTATTCTGCCAGCAATACCTCGTTTCTGAGGACTCCCTCGGAGTCTGTACAGAAAAATGTTCCTTCCATCCCAACTATCCTGTTAATAGACAAGCTCTGGTCTTTGGGAGTCTGGTTGCTTCTCCTCTGAATTCTCCGGGTTTGGGGGTTGGTTTGTTTTTTTCCTGGTTTCCATGCCTACTCCAACAATGGCCTTTCCTAAAATTTCTCTACTACCTGTATCCTTCCCACCCCCAAATCTCCTCCAGGCCCAGCGGCGCCCTCCGGAGAACAGAGCACTCCCGACAATCTCCCCCGGCACGGCTGCCCGGCGCCTCCCAGGACACACACGGGGACCCGTCTTCCACTGCTGGTGCCCCTCCACTCCACGTGCGCCCGTCCACGCAGCTCGGCACGGGGTGGCGCCCCGAACGCCCCCCTCCTCAGGGAACTCGGCGTGCTCCCGGCTCCCGGCAATTCTCCCTCTCGAACAGAGCCGCCCTCCTCCCTGCGGCCGCCGCCGCCTGAGCTCAGGGACGCGTGCCTCCCGGTGCGCCGCAGTCCTGCTGCCCGCACGCCTGCCGCCCTGCCGTGCCCGCAAAGCTGCCCTCGACCCTGCTCCCACAGTGATCTCTCCAGATCTGGGGCTTGGGCTAAATTAAAAGCTTTCTAAATCCCTAGTTTAAAACCCTTTCGTCAGTTTATTAACAGATCATATCACCTATTTCCATCCAAGTACCCCCAATGGCAGAGGAAAATGAATATGGGTCTCTGGGGCCACAGCTTCAAGCGACATGCAAAAAGTTTCCTATTTTATCTAATGAAACATATTAATGTTGCATGCTAGCCTACTTTAAAAAATATTTTATTAAGTTACTTACAGAAGCGGATATTCTAAGCTAGGTGTCTGTCTCCTGACTCACACACCCCGAGCCCACACTGAATACTCAAGGAGTCTCCGAGGAAGTCACTTCAGTGACAAGGTCGAGCTCCTCCCCACGGTCTGGAATGTGGTCAGCACACAGCAGGCAGCGAGCACCCTTTTGGTCCCTCCTAAACTTCCACTACATTTCCTCTTCCTCAGCTTTGTATTTTCTCTCTCCTTCCTCTTGTCTTTTCTTTTTCAGTGCATATTTTTTAAGCCCCTTCAAATCCTTGATTGAACAAGACAGGATATACACAAACAGATAATCCTGATTCTCAAGTCAGCTATTAAATTGTTTACGGAACTAGTAAGTCTCTCAGTGCCTCAGTTTTTTTGAATCACTGATACCACAATTCCCATGAAACATACAATTAAGTCTCAGTTACAAGGGCACCAAAGATCAAAATAAACATGTGATGCTAGGGAGGCAATTAAGCTTGGGGCCAGCGTCCACGTGGCTGGTGGCTGTCTGAACACTGCACTGAAACATGAGGCTCTGTGTGCTCCCAAGAAATGGGATCAACAGCAACTCCCATCAGGCAGGCAGAGTGAAGGGGCCCTGCATTTTAGAGCCACGGTCTACAGACCTCCTCACGAACGGAGACAAGGTAAGACAGAGCACTAACAAAACAGAGTAACACTGTGCCCCAAACATGACCGAGTGTGAACACGGCTTCTCCCAGACGGATCTCACCTGCCGCCACACACACACGCACGCACGCACGCACACACACACACACACACACACACTGGATCACAGGCACAACAAGGATGCGGACAGGGAGACTCAAGAGAAAGGGCCCACCACGAAGTCTCCTTCCCAGCAAAACTGTTACAAATGTGGATTGGGAGGAAAGCTGCCTGTCCCGACATTCAAACCCAAAACTGTGAGTGAGCCAGTGAGTGTACAGCAAGCACCCAGAGTTTAAGCCCCTGAGTGCGACCGAACACAGAACCGCAGGGCTGATGACGTACCGGGTCAGACACTTGCAGGAAAGGCTGGATCAACGTTACAGCCCTCTAACACAAAGATTCTGTTTGAAACTCAAATGATTATGCTATTATAAAACCACTTTATAACTAATTTGTAACTTTATAACATATTTTATTTGGTGAGTACAATTATAAGTTAATTACAAATTAAAGTTTTATGCCAAATAGCTAAAAGTATACAAAACCAATTTATAGGTCGAGCAGTAAAGTGATGTGTTTTACCTTCTCTTGAGAATCTCTATTTCCCTCAGGCACAGAGAGCGCCCTCCAGGATATGCTGGTAAGTGGGGACGTCAAGGTGGGGGTGTGCGGGGATGCTGCCTTCTAATTAAAGGGTGGGTGGGACAAGAGCCAGACTTCTCTAAATGCACCTTGTTTTATAGACTTGACTTAGAAACTATTAAACACCACTAAATTTTACAGAAGCAAACCTCAAAAATCAAAAGCAAAATAAAACAAATAAACCTCGGTATAAATCAGCAAGGGTATACAATCACATAGCCAGGAATCAATTATTTCACAAAAGGCTTAAAATGTCTTCTTTCATATTGTTGTTAACAATAGAATAATTTTTATTTTGATATTATAACTGTATATTATGAAGAAAAGCAAATAATTATGTTATTGTCCTCAGGAGGGAAGAACTGTATCATGAGAGAAAAGACACCCAGATTTACTAAAATCAAAGTAGTGAAAAAACCAAGTATTTCCTAAGCTCTGTCTACTAAACAGGCTTAGAAGCAAAGACTAATCAGTAAGAAGGAGCACTCTCAGCAACCAGACACTAAAGGAAAAGCAACAGGGGAATCCTGCTCCTGGGCTTATGTCCAGAAGGAACCCTACTTCAAAATGACACCTGCACCCCAGTGTTCATAGCAGCACTATTTACAACAGCCAAGACATGGAAGCAGCCTAAGTGTCCACCAGCAGATGACTGGATAAAGAAGAGGTGGTATATTTATACAATGGAATACTACTCAGCCACAAAAACCAACAACATAATGCCATTTGCAGCAACATGGATGTTGCTGGAGAATGTCATTCTAAGTGAAGTAAGACAGAAAGAAAAATACCATATGAGATCGCTCATAGGTGGAATCTAAAAAAAAACCACAAACATAAATACAAAACAGAAACAGACTTACAGACACAGAATACAGACTTGTGGTTGCCAAGGGGGTGGGGGTTGGGAATGGACAGACTGGGAGTTCAAAATGCAGAATAGATAAACAAGATTATACTGTATAGCACAGGGAAATAAATACAAGATCTTGTGGTAGCTCACAGAGAAAAAAAAATATGTGACAATGAATATATGTATGTTCATGTATAACTGAAAAATTGTGCTCTACACTGGAATTTGACACAACATTGTAAAATGACTACAACTCAATAAAAAATGTTAATAAATAAATAAATAAATAAATAAATAAATAAATAAATAAATAAATAAAATGGGTCTCTTGTAAAAAAAAAAAAAAAAAAGGAACAGGGTTCTTTATAGAGAAAGAGCCACTTCCTAGCCTGAGGCAGGAAAGGCGCAAGGCGAGCTGAGACACAGCGCCCCCGGGGATGCGCTCCAGGGCCCCTGGGCGCACCAAACCCCGCCGGCTCACAGCGACAATTCACGGATCAGCAGGGACTAAAACTGCAATCGATGGAAAAACACTGAGAAACTTCACATTCACGAGTTTATTAAAAAATTTTACAAACCACGCTCAACTGTGGATGATGCTAAAATAAGTATTTCTGTCCCATGGCCTCCCACCCAAGAACCTAACCCTGCGTCTGTATCTAGTCAAGGAATGGAGAAAACAGGAGGAAAAAATGGTAAACGTGAAAATCTACAAGACATTCACCCCAGGGTTTTAAAACAAACCAACGAATAAGCAAACTGAGAAAATAAAAGAGGGGAAAGGGCATTTTAGAGTGAAAGACACAGAAGATGTGTTAACCCACTGCAGTACTTAGGTTTTATCTGGATTCTGACTCAACTAAAGGAATTATCTGAGGCAATCAGGGAACCATGAACAGTGACCAGGTTTCTGAGGACATGTAAGGAAGCACTGTCAGCACTTTTGCATGTGATGAAGGTTTGGTTTATTTTTGTTTTTGCTTTTTAGGAATTGTTACCTTTTAGGAAAGTATATCAAAATACTTATGGATGAAATCATGAGAAAGCTGGGATTTGACTCAAAAGTAATTGTTTGGGACTGGCAGCAATATACGTAGAAGTAGAGATGAAACACTATTTGTCAATTACGGAAGCCTGGTAACAGGCACACGGGAAGCTCACTATATCTTTCTCTCTTCTTCTGAAATTTTCCAGAATTAAAAAAAAAAAAAAAGAGCCATATTGGGGGAAAGTATGTAACTAAACATACTTAAGGCAAAACTGATTTTGCACCAGACACACATGGTGCATGCTTGCCATTAACCGGCTGTCACCCGTTAATCTCACTTAAGCAAGGGCTCATTCGCAAATAGTAAGGAGCATTGACTAACACCCTCTACGACAAACGTAACAGAGAAAAACACTTCAAAGTTTGCACCTGAATCAGGCCGCCCATCTGAGCTCCGAAATTCTTGCATTCTCTTTTCCAGCTTTTGCTGCCGCCTCCGTTTCATAACCACCTCAGGATTAGAAATTGTTCGGGTAAAGCTAGTTTCAGGCATATCTTTGTAAACTTCAGCAGCCAGTCGAGAATTCTCACTGGAAAGGAAAAAAAGGCAGTAACAAGATTTTTTCAATTTTACATTAGAAATAGTTACCCTGTAATCATATAAAAATAAAAATGGCAGGTGTTATCTGGCCACACCTGTTCCCTGCATAATTCTGTCATGTACTACTTACCATGTGCTAATTACTATGGGTAAAGGATAAAGATTCAACACAAATACACTGAATAAGGAGAAATTTATAATTAAAATGTTATACTGAGTTTACAGAACTTACTATGTATTCATTAATAAAGCTAAAAGAAAGGTGTATAAATCATATATTCATTAATAAAGCTAAAAGAAAGGTGTATAAATCATATATTCATTAATAAAGCTAAAAGAAAGGTGTATAAATCATATATTTCAGTCATTTCTACCAGTTTTATCCTAAAATAGACTAAATGAGTGACACAACATTCCAACCACAAGAAACAAAGAATTAACATACTTTAGTTAAAAAAAAAAATCTTCAAATTACAGCAAATCTTAAAGAACTCAGCATGATTTTTTTTAAGAACTAAGATTTATCACCATTCACTTTCTTGAAGCTAAATTTTTAAAAGTAAAAAGCTCCAAAAGTTCCTGTGATGAGTCAACTGTAGAGTGATGAGATGAAAACTAAATATTTAAATAAGATTGACATACTTAACTAAATTTGATAAATGTATTAAAGATGTCATTTTTTTAGTCATAATTAAAAGTCAGTTAAGCTTCGAGTCAATCAAGTTGAACATAACTCATTTTAAGTAGCTCATTTTCTTAACACAAATAATTATCACCCTCTAAGCTAAATTAACAAGGTAAAGGGCAGCCTAAGTCTTCAACTTTCCTCTTCTTTGGTGTTTTTCATATGTGAGCAATATATTTATACAAGTCCCTTCTCCTGCATAAACACATGAGATAGAGCCTTACCCTGCACCACTGTGCTCCTAAGAGCCCACACGCATTACGCAGTCGGCACTGCCTCACAGATCGACTGCTAGGCCACTCTGATGCCACCCACACTGGGCTCAAGTACCACTCCAAAGCCAACATCATTCAGGATAAACGGTTAATGCCCTCAAGTCACCAGAGCACTGAGAATCAATCAGAAATGGAAAGACCTGCAGGTCACCGCAACAGAATATAGTTAAGAAACGTGTAGGAAGACATCCACCTGGCTGGTACAAAAAGCTGGATCTCACTACGACACAGCACAGAGACAGCCCACCGCCCTCTACACTGAGCTCTAAGGGGAGGGGAAGCGAGGGGGCTGGTGGGCTGCGGGGGACGTGGCCGGGGCAGCCTGGTGACACAAGCTCCCCACGCTGTCCCTGAGCCACTCTTCCAGGAGGCATTCAGATGAACCCTCAAAACTGTGAAAACAAGGAAGTCACTGGAGCATTATTTGTAACAGCAAAGGAAAACAAAGCCCTGTGAACTATCAGCACACGCACAACAAGGGCTGGCTGCGTGACTATGAAGTTACATGAAGAGTACTGCCTAGTCAGCTAAATTACTTAAAACACGTATTTTTCTGAAAACATGTATTTGTGAGTGTGTATATATATATTTATTTGAAATATATATGTAATTTCTATGGAAAACGTCATTTGATAAGTTCCAGTTTCACAAGACTGATTGTATTTGTTTAGAAACTCTACATGAAAGTAAGAACATGTTTGCACAGCAGAAACAAGCCACGGTTCTCTCTGGGCTCGTATGACAAGTAACTCCTTTTCCCTTTTTGACCAACCTGTGCACTCTGACTTTCTAAAACGAACGCCTGTGCCTTCAGCAACAGCAGAGCAGCACGCAGAATACTACGCAGTCAACCCCAAGGCAAGCAAGAGGCTGAGTCAGCACACGGCCCCTGCGTGAACTAACTGAGCTGGACGCTGACAAGGCCACCCTGAGACCAGACTCCCACTTACGGAGGGAAGGCCAGTTTCTTCTAACATCTCCTTCCTGTTACAATGAAGCACAATGGTTTCCTTATTCCCCTGGCTCGGAGGTCAGAAGCTCAGAGCCGTCTAGACAGAAAGGACACCTACGGTGGGCTGGTGCGACAGAAGAAGGAACGACAGGTGGGGCTGGAGTGGACCAGCGGGGCACTGAAACGCCAAGGGAACAGCAGCCTTTCTCACTGATCTGCCAACCTCTCATCGGGTGTCGAGGGCGAGTGAGGTGTGTAAGAAACCACTGCTGCCTTAAGGAATGAGAAGACAGAAGTGAAAGGCCAGGCAAAGGGTGCGGAGAACGCCGACATCACCTGTCTACTCAGAAAAAACAACAGCGCCGCCAGTCGCCTTACCTAAGGTCCGCAGGCTCAGTGGACGGGTACCGTCAGCAACAAACCTCGCCCAGTAGGACCCCCTAGCAGCTCTCAACACAGCAGAGCCAGAGCACACCCAAATGGACTGCTGTTCATCCTTCTCGTAACTTCTCTGGTAATCCCGTGAAGCCTGTCGCGTTAAAAGACCCTTTGGCTTACAAAACAAAGAGGAGTATTTCCAGAATCAACTTACATGTCATCCCCATGGAAAGGTCTATCGTCTTTATCAGACGCCTGCCTCATTGCCTCCTTTTCTCTCTTCTTTTTTTCCTTCTTTTCTTTCTTTGAGAGAGTTCTCTTGAAGTTCTGGATAACCCCTTCTTTTTCTTGCTTCTCAGGTCCGTTACTCTGAGCCTTCTGATGGAAGGAACATTAGCGTTATGCCGGCCACACACAGAACCGCGCACCGCCATCCCAGGCGGAGCTACCTGCACCTCACGTGCTACAGGCAAAACAAAGCCCTGGCAGGGAAAGGGCCGGGGCGACGGAAATGTGCTGTCTCGATGGGCCGACAGTCACGGGAGTGTATTTACCAAAACTTAACCATACATTCCAGATCTCATTTCACTGGGTGTACATTTTACCTCAGACCAAGACTAATAAGCAAGGGAGGAAACAAACCAAAAAACCCAAACCCAGTAAGAGAACCAGGGTGTGAATCACCAAATCTGATTTTTAATAAACAAAAATCCAAGTAATTTACATAAAGTATCTTAAAGGAACCAATGAAAATATGGAAACAACTAAATGTTTGAATCATTATCTACTTTATAGACATTTTCTTTAACTTTAAAAGAAATGTTCAGAGTAGCCCTAATAACTTGGCTTTTATGAAGCAAAGTTCTAAGTATTGTGCTTGTACAAAAACTTCCGATTTCTTTTGCAGATCTTGCTTATTCATTAGCTTACTCTTGACTTAGAATATTGCCTGCTAGCAGATGACACAGAGACAAATTACTTTTTATATAACTAAGTAGGCTGCCTGGTAAAGAATTCAGAAAAATAAGAGATTATTGGGAACAAAAACTGCCTTCCACTTTACAAGCTGGCATGTCCACTTCCACTGCTGGCTACTGCAGCCTCACCCAGACCCTGAGAAGAGGTCTAACGCACACCAAGGAGGAACTGCCCATGAAAGGGCACGTCAGCTGAAATCATGTTGCAGAAACAAATAAAACGTGGACAGAAAAAAAAAAAAAAAGCTACCCATTCTCATCTCATGTATTTGCTGCAAAGGCAACAAGGCCCTGGA
The DNA here is from genome assembly GCF_036321535.1 of Camelus dromedarius. NCBI lineage: Eukaryota > Metazoa > Chordata > Mammalia > Artiodactyla > Camelidae > Camelus > Camelus dromedarius. Next base: position 1,569,063 of record NC_087441.1, read on the forward strand.
GCACAGTGACAAGAACACAGTTTGTGCGTCTGAGACTCCTCAACACGGGACACTCACATCACACAAACAGCAGAGAACGGCTGCCAAGACCAAAGAATGGCAGTTTTCCTCCAATCTGTTGGGGAAAAAAATTAAATAGAAGATTTTTCTCAAGATATTCTTAACCTCTGAACCTCTGCATCTGCTATCCCTCATCAATACTGGATTCCAGAGTAAGATGTCACTTGATTTAACACAGAATTATAGTTAATTTTAAAATTATATCAATATTTCCTAGTACTTCACATAAAAAAACAGTAGCATAGGAATTCCAGACATCCTGCTACCTGAGAAAGCGTTAGACTCACTGTCACATCACCCAAAGAAACTCAAGAAAGTTTACTAATTTCTGACGTTACACATATAATATGAAAAAGGTATTAAATATGCCTTAAGTTGTATCTGAGAGTTTGCACACAAATAAGTTATTGAAGTTTTTTTGTCCTTTTCAATTCTTATTAAAACATATTTTGACTTTTATAATTTATAAAAAAACTGAAGCTGATTACCTGACCATTAAGTCTCTTAGTAACAGAAGTTTACGTAACACTTTGAAAAAGGAAGGAGCAATATTTGGGCTTATTTGATGAAAGAGGGGAGGAAGCAGGGAGAAGCTGGGCTCCTTTAAATTCCTTTGTGGGTGGAGGGCAGAAGAACAGTCTGGGAGGGAAGCACTGGGAATAAGCACCCTTGATGGCAGCCAGACCCCTAGACCCGGGCAGCCAGACCCATGACAGAGCAGTCAAACCCCCAGACCTGGGACGGGGCAGCCAGACCCCTGGACCCGGGACAGGGCAATCAGACCCCTGGACCCAGGATGGGGCAGTGAGACCCCTGGACCCGGGACTGGGCAGTCAGACCCCTGGACCCGGGACTGGGCAGTCAGACCCCTAGACCCGAGATGGCAGCCAGATCCACCTTGGGGGGCGCAGCGTCATTCTCATTCTTCAGAACGAATCTGCCCTCGCGATCATCCTTATTCCAATTCAGCTGCACGACTAGGGGTTTCTCATCTATATCTAATCTTCTTTCTTCTTCAAAACATGAAAAGAAAAAAAAAATGAAGACATGGTTATTTAATGGCACTAACCAATACAACATTCTGATATACATTTCATTTTACAGACAAAAAATACCTTACTACCTCGATTACTTACCAATAGACCAAAATGTAACTTAAAATGTTAAGTGAGAGTTTCAATAATTAATTGGGTATTTTGGCGCTACTTTATGTAAATTACTAGCCACTGACCAGGGACAACTTCCCGACAACTTCAGAATCTAGCCAGGAAAATAAGAGAAACGCACGTGGACTAGAAATATTCGCAGGCCTTGCTGTATGTCTGTTTCCGTAAATCAGATTCTCACACACAGCTGGAAAATAAGGAAACTGCTACTCTCACACAGACACTCCACTGACTCACGAGCCTCTTCCCACACTGACGGCCATGGCGAAGGCTGCCCTCATCAGTCTGGGAGGTGATGATGGCACTCTTCCTCCTACCTCCACCCCTCCGATCCTGGTCCCCAAAACACCACAGCCCCTCCGGACGGAGAAGCATCGTCCCCTTTTCTTTGCCGAGATAACGTGCTAAGTTCAGGGTCTACTTCCTACCTTGCTAGAAACCTAACAAGCCTCCCCCCGACCAGGAGCAAGGCCCACTGAGGGCCCCGCCCCGCCTGACCACCCGCTCGGGGCTGGAGCTGGCGGAGACCACCCCGCTAAGCTACACGGGACGAGCTAAAACGAGCGCTGCGGGACAGGAGGCGCAATGCCCGAGGGAGAGTCGCTGTGCCAAGTACAGAGCGAGAGTCAACAGCACACACTTAAAAGACAGAGACTTACAGAGGCTTTTAGTAAATACTGTATGTAATCAGTCATGTTAATTATCAGAAGCAGAAATTACAAATTCTTAATTATTATTAACAACTGAAAATATGAGACGAGAGTAATAAATTAGAGACCCAATCAGGAAGTTTGACATTCCTGCTACAAACCAAAATCACCAAGCTGTTCACGTTGCAGAATCTGCACTACATCAAAATCCCTCACGGCGTATTTTTTAGAGAACTCATATTAAGAACAATTAAGTCTAAATATTGAAAGAAACACAAAAACAAGGGAGAGAGAGCCTAAACTACTGAGCGCAAACGCGGTCCGGCCCTGCTGCAGCTTCATGACCCCAGGGGTCCTCTGCCCTCCCGCTCGCACGCCAGGTCTAATAGCAGAACCCCTCTCTTTTCCCGGGTGATCTCCCACGCGGACTTCTGACGCGGGAAAAGGTAGAGCGTGGCATTCCGGCGGAGCTGGGCCAGCGCTGGCCCGCACCCCAGCTGAGGCGCCAGCGGCCCCTCAGGAGCACTTTCAAGGAGTACTTTCAGGATGAGCTGCACCTGCCGACGCTGCGGGAGCCGCTGGTCCCCGAGCACCATCCCTTCTGCTGGCGCCACACTGGTGTCCAACTGGGTTTTCCAGGGTGCTGTGAAAACAAGCACTGCCCGCAAACCAGTGTGGACAGGAAAGGGGGGCGCCGCCTCCAGGAGCTGGGCAGGGCCCACCAGGGAGGGACTGAGAGTAAGAGTGGGATGACATTTTCGGTTTCCCTCTCGTTCCATGTGCATTATTTTTCCAAAATCCACCAAGTTGTCAGAGCACAAATACCAACTTGTCTGAATCTAACCACTCAATACAATGAACTGTTAGGTATTTCCTTTGGCCTCAGATGCCACTAAAAAGTCACTGACACACGGAGGGCTCTGTGACCTGAGAAGACAGATCCTGACCCGCCTGCTCCGCCCGAGGCGCGGGGGCCCACCGCTCTGAGTAGGAGGTGCAGGAGGGCGCCAGGCTGCCCCGCGGTCACACGGGTGGGAGAGACACTTCCTTGCACGCACCTTCCTTGCGCTTTTACCCCCTTACAAGTAACATAATTTACTTTTTAATGAAAAACAAATCTAGCAAACAAAATTTAAAGAAAAAATGTTCTCTTAAAAATCAGTATACATATGTTCATATACAACTGAAGCATTATGCTGCACACCAGTAACTGACACAACACTGTAAACTGACTGTATGTCAATAAAAACATATACGCAAAAAAAATCACTCATTCCATTCTTCACCTCTCTAGTTCTAATCGTAGATAGTATTCCAAAGAGTCCACATAATGGTATTCAAATAACCCAGTAGTGCAGACAGAAAAGGGCTGAAAGCAAGAAATATTTTCTTCCTCTCTGTAAACTATTTACAAAGACTCTAAGGTAAACAGAGAGCTCAACCTCAGAAAAACCATCCAAAAATTGAGCCCACCCTCTGTTGTCAAATTTACGCTGGGTATTGTTTATGTAGTTGATACCAGCATAACCTTAAAAGAGTAATAAACAAATATAGCCCACCTTATATACTACTGGGGAAAAAAAAATTTAGTGATACCTGAATTTCACACATTGCAAAAAAAATTTAGCCCAATTTCAAACGTACAAAGAAAGAAAGCTGTATTTCTGAAGTTAAGAAAAATAATGTTCATGTAAGTTTTGTGGGTGAAATTTAAACACGTGTTCAAATTGGGTTTGTGTTATATATAATGCTTTATTTGCTGCATCAACTGAGATTTGTTGTTTTTTTCTTTTACAGGTGACAGTATTCCCAAAGCACTCATAAAAATTTTTATAAATTTCTACATTTCTAATCAGTCCAACTTAAATTGCTATTTGACACATAGGATGTTTTCAGAAATTTCAAACCTTAAAACAAGGAGAAATTAAAAACTACATAAAAGAATTTCTTCAAGATGCCCTAATTCATCCCAAAGAAAAACATTACTGCTCCACATTACAAAAATTTTACAGCAAGATTGATGACTCACACTCATAAAATACTGGGTTACAATTACTTGTAGTATTACAATCTATACATAAGAGTTACATGAAACATTTCTCCAAAATCAAGCAGCGCCCTGTACCACCAGTGTCTGTGGCAGCCGGGCCTGCCGGACCACTTTAACTAGGACTGTCGTGCTACTCACCCCTGGAGAAATAAGCATACGTAAAGCTGATGTATTCATTCTCACACCGTAAGTGCCAGGAACTCAGAACGTTTCGCGGACATAGAAAAGCTCTGCCAACCTGTTAAGTGTCCCCCCGGCCCCTGCAGAGGGAGCAGAGGAGGTGGGCAGAGCGGCAGGGCCCCTGCGCACGTGGCCGTGGACCCACCCCGACGAGCCCCGCGTGCGCACTGACCTCCGCTGACGTGCACTTCGTAGAGGGAGTACTTGGGAGACGACAGCATCCGCATATCGGGTCGGAACTTCTCCGCGAGCGTCTCGATCACATCTTGAGTGGTGGCGGTACTGGAGACCCGGATGCACTTTGTTGCAAAGTTCCCAGCAGCTTTATCTTGAAAATAAAACCTCATCACTCCATGGAACTCCAAATCCTAAAAGGAAAACAAACCAACATATTTTTGGAAAAACGACATCTCAAAAAGGTGTCTTCAGAGTCAGTCACACAACTTGGGACACGTTATTTACAATTCCTCTCTGCCTCACTTGTCTCAAGTACAAGGCAGTGGCACGGGGACCCCACGTCGACACAGCAACACCCACGCTGAGCCCTCAGCAAGTGCCGGGCGCCGGACACGCACCGTCTTATGATGTCTTTATAGCAGCCCAGTCAGGCAGACGCCGCTATTAAATCCTATTCTCAAGATCTGGTCATTAAAACTCACAAAGTTTGAGTATCTTCCTCAAGCAGCAAATCCAGAATTAAAACCCAGATCCATGGAACTTCGAAGTCCATGTCTACCTGACCCTGAGGTCCTGTCCAGTCCTGAGATTATAAAGCCTAAATGAAGAGACTGCTCTAAAAGCAGAGGGGAAATGCGGGTCCCAACCCCACCATGGCTGTAAACAAATGGAGACTCTAAACTTCTGCAGGATTATAAACTAATTTCCAGCATGAACTACTTGCCCCAAATCAACAGACACAATATAGGTTTTTCTTAAACCCTTACTTCTAGAGAAAAATATAATGGAATGCCAACCAAAGACTACTCTGCTTCAAGGGTGGCTGAAGCCCACGCGACTATGAGATGCTCCTTACCGTGGTTTCCTTTTTTCTTTTTAATCAACGGAAACAGTTTATTTGGATGACACTCTCGTGAGTTATCAGGCCCTTTGCTATAATAATCGTAAGACTCAGGGTCATACCCCAGGAAACTAGTTCCTGCTTGGTGGGTTTCACGTTATGTGGGGATGCTAGAGGGGTGAGGGCCAGAGTTCCCGTGCACCCCAAGGTGCGGCTCCCAGCAGAAGTCTGGTTCCCCTTAGAGTCGGAGTCCTCCTCAACTCTCCCCTTTCTCTCCCTCTGCACCGAGTACATCCAGCCCTTCCACCTCCGAAATACACCCAGAATCCATCCCAAACCTAATTAAAACCAAGTCAGCTAAGCCACTCCTCGCGTCGTCTTCGCAACAGCTTTCCTTCTCAGATGGCAAGTCTCCTTGAGGCTCAGAGACCCCCGCAGGCGCGCCCTCCCCCACTCCCCAGTCCACGCGCCCATCCCCCGTTGAACGTGTGATCCAACACTCACCTACCTATGTGAAGGAAAGTAAGGAAAATGGGGTATCAGAACGAGGTTGGCTGTATAACCATATGAAAGGTGGACCGGAAAACGAGACTGCGTTTCAGGGACGTTTCTGGCCCGGAGCCCTTCCACGGGCCCCAGCCCCGACCGCGGCCCCGGGAAAAGACAGGGAGGAGCGCAAGTGTTAGGAGATCACAGGACGACGGGGGCCCAGTGGGTTAGCAAACCAGGGCTACATCAGCAGGAGGCCTCTGCGTCTGCCCGGGTCCACCAGCAAAGCTAGGCCGACAGACACCCTTTTTAAGTCAATCTCTCCATCTCCACGTAGTCGGCAGCCCTGACAGCGTTGGCAGTGCCGGTGCAGCTGTACGCAAGGCCTGGTGAGGGCAGGGACAGCTGGGGACTCCTGCGGCTGCCACTGCGGGTTCACTCCCCGCCCCCCACCGCGCCGCCCACAGGCTCCTGAGACGGCACTTGGGAACACAAAGCTCAGTCTGGAAGTGAGGTCGCATCCGTTCAGGGTTTTATCCCGGGATTCCGATCCTCGCACGCTGCCGCCCTGAAGCCACCGTCACACACTCGACGGTCTTCTCCAAAGGCTCATCCTGGTACCTCTACAAATCCACCCCCATCCTACTCAACCACCCCGCTAACAGAGTGGCTTTCCGTCCTTTGTGATGGGAATAAAACCGCTGGCTGTACCTATATCCTGAAAGGCACAGCAGTGCCAGCTTCTCTGAGGATCATCAGTAAGTAATCCAAACCAGCAGATGTTAAAGACACAGACGCAGCACCTGGGAGGGCCGGCCGCTCGACAAGCACACCAGGGAAAGAATCAGAGATGGACTGACAGGCGGGCCGGGAGAGGAGACGCCTTTGTCCTTCATCGTCCGCGCGAAAATCCTGCCCTTTCTAGGTAAAAAGGAACCTGCAAGCGTCAAATCCCCATTATTAATGTGGCTCAGCTATTGATCTTACATAAAACCTGGAGCTAAACGGAAAAAAAAAAAAGAGTAATAAACCCAAGGGTAGAGATATCGCGCTCCCAGCGAGCAGCGCGCTCCCGCCTCCAGGGAAGCGGTCGTGCTTCTATCGCAATTCTCCAGGTTCCCCCAAGCCCAGATAGAGGTGTCTATAAAAGCCACCTCTGGTTTTATTCCATTTGCACTAAGCACTAGTGAGTAACTATTAGTTTAGTTTTCTTGGTTCCTGTGGCAGCACACAGGAGCGTCTGGGCACAGCTGTTATTAGCACAGTTCCTTAATACTTTAGTACATTAGCATCCTCTACAGTGATTCAGCTCATCTTGCCTGGTGTAAGTCCACAGAACTTTATCAAACCTGAGAAGACTGATAAAAGTAACTTCCTGACCCTAAAAGCTGGACATGGAGTGACCAAACTAACACAATCATAAATGTAGCTAACGTGTAGAAGGGCCAGCACGTGCAGGCAAGGAGCGCTCAGCACCTGACCCCCAGGGCAGGTGCTACCATCACCCCACTGTACGGGGCAAGAGAAGGAAGGGCCAGAGAGGTCAAGCACAGTAGCCATGGTCACAGGGCCACCAAGAAGCTTGTCACTCCACCGTCTAAACAGAGTCTGACACTCATGCCTCCTTTTCTTCACGACAGGTACAAGGGGACTCCTGAGGAAACTATGGATGGATGAATAAGAGAGAGAAACAGAGGTTCAGAGGGGTCCCTGGCCCCGAAAGCACCACATTCAGACGCCGGCAGTCCAAAGCTCGGATGAGGGGGTCCCCATGCACCCCGCCCGGCCACCTCGCCCACCGCCGTCCGCAGGGGACCGGGGCACCCGGGGCACACAGGACACAAGGGCGCTGGCACCTCCGAGCGAGTTACTGAACATCACACAAGCTCACATTCCCTCAATTATAAAAGGAAAACAATGAGCTTGTTCTGAGGAGGAAACAGCCTGCACACAGGCAAGCACTCGCTTCAGTCTCGCCGCTGACCACAGCCTTTCTGGGATGAGGACCTTCCACTCCTTAGTCCAGGGCCTCCCTCAGCCTCCAACATAATGCTTCACACACAGACATAAAAACAAGTTTGAGTCAAAACTTCCAATAACAATATCTGATTCCTGTGCTGTCTGTTCTCACCTGATAAGAACTCCGAAAAACACTTTAAATTTGTAATAAACAGCATGAGGCCTCAATGGCAGCGCTGCTGTTCTGACAATGCTGCAGCCAACACAGCTGTAATCTTACAAGGACAAGTGTTTCCGTACAAAAGATTCCTCCCTCCTCCGTGCTGGTTATGCGTATCACCCATAACCACCTCCAATCGCTTTAACCACAGCCGTTTAATCAAAAGGGACGGGAAACACAACACTTGATTCCTCTCCTTAATGTTACTTTTCCTGACAGGCAGCAACTGTCTTCCTCTCCTAAAGGTGTGCATCTACCCTGAGAAACATGCTCACTAAGGATCATTACCTCGAAGTGGAACACTACTTGGGGTGCTGAAACACTGAAACAAAATTATGTTAATGTTTATCAGAAAGAACACAACAGACAAAAACAAGACAGCTACGGGATGAAATTACACACTGAAGAGTCAACGCGAGGAACAAAGAATTAAAGACGGAGGCTTTCTTTTAAATATTTCATTAATATCTCATTAATTAATGAAACTGATCATCAATCAGCCTTCTTACCCCAACTAGTAAAGACCCACCAGGACAACCCCAAATCTCCCTTCGCTCAAGCTAGTCAGAACCATTTGCTCAAGGCTCACACGCGTCAACCACGCTCGGTTTGCTTTCCTCTCACCCAGCGCAGCACCTCCTTCAAATCCGTTTCCCAGCCTGCAGCGAGAAAATGCAGACTTCAAACAGGTAACCCCACTCCAGCTCCCACGGAGGACACAGCAGCTGACAGGACCTACCACTTTATCACAAACACAATCTAGTCTTGACACTAGTGCCTCCAAAACAGGTGCAAAATGTTAAGAAAAAATACAGCTGCGCCTTCAAAACACACACATTACTTGTACGTGAAACAATGACCTGGACAACAGCCATGAGACTCTGTTTTTTAGAGACAGCGATGACGCCTGAATGTTAACAGGTTACAGAATGCAAGAAATACCTGAGTATGGGTTGCTAAAATCTTACTTATATGAACACTGTTTTTTAAACTTGTATAAACTGTTTCTTTTAACTATTTTTAAACCAGTACTTCAAGCATCCTTTCTAAAACTATATGCGTTTCATTAGCTAAAACTTTTATAAGACAAGCATTTCTGAAAGGTTGAAAGAAGTAACTGTAAAACACCTTCAACACTTCCTCCCATGGCGCTCAGTTCTGTTCCGTCGTCTGCAGAAAGGACCAGCGATGGTTTGGCCGGGGCACCAGGTCTGTGTCGTGGAGACCAGCACCCAGGCACACCTCGTTCTCTTGTGCTCACAGATACCGTGTTTTTCACAAAGTGAATGTTTGTGGCCACCCTGAGCTGTCACGTAACAGACAGTTAGCATTTTTTAGCAATGAAGTATTTTTTTAATGAAGGTATGTACGCTGTTCTCTCAGACATAATCTACTGCACACTTCGTAGACTACAGTATAGTGTGAACACGACTTGCACCAGGAAACCTGCACACCTGCTTGCCTGGCTTTACCGCAGCGGTCCAGAACCGAACCGCTGTACCTCAGAGGTGGCCAGTCCAGTCACTTGACAGCAACTACTCTCTGACCCAGCAATCCGCATCCAGGAAGAGTTTACTCTATACCTACACCTGTGTGTTTGGTCTTTATAATAAAACGATCCCATTAAACCTTTTTTGTCTGAAAATAAAGGCCTAATCTCTAGCTTCACAGTGTGCACCTGTCGGATGTGAGCCAACTACTATGCTTCTAACATCCTGATGTTACTGAAGCTGAGAAAGACCAGGTGCGCTGACATTGGGACACTCATCTTTCAGGGGAAGAGCAGAAGTTTTCTGGACTAAAACACTGATCTGAAACACAGACACTGTGCACAGAGAACACAGGCAGATCTCCCCTCTTATGAAGTCTGACAAAAAACCACCCAGTATCCAATCATCTAACCATTTTAAATAAAACAGTTCTCTGCCAGAAAACAGGCTGCTGTGAAAACCAACGGGCCAACGTGTCCCCAGTGCCTCAGCCGCGCCTGCAGACAGCCCACTGCCACTCCCAGCGGCGGGACCTGTGAGGCGCGCTCTGCACCCCCAGGCAAGTTACGTCTGTGCTTCGCCGTGACTCCAGTGGAGTTAGAAACCCCCCCACCCGAGTCAGCACTACAGGGGGATGGAGAAGTGAACGATTTCCCCACAGTGCTCTTAAATTGTGATCTCTACTTGTGAACAGCTACCACACATCCATACACGGGGGAAGTAAAGATGATGAATTAAAGAGTACGTTACAGCCACATGACAGAAGAGCAGTCATCACATTTGTGATTAAAGATTATGTCTCTATTTCTGCTGTAGCCTTTAAATGCTGCCTTGTACAAATGCAGAGTACAAATGGAAGCACACATAGCCCTGAAAGCTGCCCACCCAGTCCAGGGCCGAGACACAGCGGGGCAGTGGCCACAGACCCTTCGGTAGTCCGGTGAAGTCTACACGACGGTTCTCAGGATGAAAGGTTTAAATGCACAAAGTAAAACACGAAGGATCACAAAGTGAACAATTACATTAAAATACAATTATTGAAATATTTTAAAACCTGTGATACAGTAATATGAGTGTTCGTTGTTAACATATTAAACAAGACCTAGATCTTACTTTATGCATTTAAAATCTTACAACTTTAATTGCGAAGCAGATATGAATACAAACCCATAAGTAAAGAAAACGCTAAATTTCAGTTAGAGGTTAATAAAAATTTACTGAAAAGTAAGGTGTAATTATTTTCTCACCCATGTCCATAGACCCGACGGAACCTACCCCTGGGCCCCAAGCCGAGGACCCCGTAACAACTCCCGTGACGACACGCGCACTCCTGAGCCGAGCAACATGCCCTTCTGTGTGCAGCTGGGTAGCTGGACAGCACTGTCCTCTACTAAAGCAAATTCATTTCCACAGCTCTGCCAGCCAGGCTTGACTCTACCCACAGGCATCACTGAGACCTGGTTTAGCAATGCTCTTCCTTTTCCGTTCAATGACGGAACGAAACAGAGCAGACTAGGTTTCTAACGGGCACGATGCGCCGTGGGCAGGAGAACAGCGCAGGGACGGGCTCGTGGAACTGCAGCCCCAGTCACTCCTGGGTGTGCCCTAGGCTACAGGCACCATGCGGTTCTCTTCCGAGGGGTCACAGCAAACCAGCTGAGACTGAGAAAAGGGTGTCTCAACCTCTGCTCTCTGACACTTTGGACTGGATCAATTCTTTGCTGTGGGAGCTGTGCTATGCACTGTGGGGTGCCAACAACACCCCCGGCCTCCATGTACCAGATGCCAGCAGCACCCGCCAGATACCTGCACAGGTCCCCAAGGGGATAAAACTGTCCCAGTGGAGAACCAGCCTAGGACCTTTCAGAATGACATTCTAACTCTGCCCCCTCTCACCGCTCTCCTTCCTGTCACATACCTCCAGACGCACTTCCCTCCTGGACACATCTGCGCTCTATCCCCCCAGCCTGAAAGAGTGTCCAGAACTGATCACAGAACTCCAGGTGTGTGGGACCAGCTGCAAGGACACTGCTAATTCTAACACTACATGTGTAACTAATGCCATTTAAGAGTACACTGGCCTGCCGGGGACCACCTAATGTTGTTGATTCACATGGGGTTCCAGTAAAATGAAAATTCTAGGGTCACCTCCATGTCAGTCCACCAAATAACAACACTTCTCCAGCTTGGCACTGACCTGTTAGACAACAGCCTTCGAGCACAACTAGTCACCTGGCTCCTAATTCATCTAATTCTACTTAGACGCAGTCCTTAACAGAATATGATGAAAGACATTGTTGAATTCCTTGATTAAGTCCAGACTCAGGATGACTAATGCATCCATCTCCTTGATCTACAAATCTGGGAACCCTCCCCTCTCCCTCACAGGCACACGCAGAACATGACATCATCGCTGCACCTCGCGAGTCATGCTGGTTCCCAGGAATGGGATTACACAGCTTTCCAACCCCAAGACTGCGTTTCCTCTTCAGTTTTAACACACTCATAGAGAGCGTTTCTACGAATAGTATTAAGTTCAACTTTACAGTGTTAGTATAGTTTTCATACTGCTTTTAAAACTTGCATTGCATAATAAATACAAGTCTTTATGGAATCCCATGCTTTAAAAATTACACACTAAAATATACAAAAATATGAATATGTCGTCATAAAGCATCGTCTGCGTGAAAGGGCAGGAAACGCACACGTACTTGATTATACGTGCAGAAAGAAACCTTCCTTGAAGCGGATAAACCAAATGTCATAAAAGATGGAAGCAAAGCCTTTCTAAATGCACTTCATTACATGGTTTCAACTTTGGAGCCACGTGATTATTTTTAAAAATAAAAAATAAGTTTTAACCAAAAGTAAACACTAAAAATTTAAAACAAACTGAAATTAATGTCCAACCATGTATCAATTTGGTCACACTGCCATATAGAAAAGTTTTTTTTAAGTGATCTTAAAAAACAGTATTTTGATTTTATATTCCTAGTGGACTCTGTTCTAAGGATAACTATCTTGCAAAGAAATATGAATCTTTGTTCAGAAGTCCGACTGTTAGTTGTAGTATCAGCATTATTATGTATAATACAGTAACTACATGACTGAATGAAGCAAACAAGTACTGTGTTAATAGAGTTACAAAACAAGATTTTCGATGTGAGAGAAAAGACATTTTTTTTTAAATCAGAAAACTACGTATAAAATCAAGGAAGGTCAAATTTGAATTGGAAACATCAGTAGAAACTCATGGATTTTTTTTGCTTCCACAAACCTCTCAGTTCTTTCCACAGAAAAGGCCTTGAAGCAAAGGACAAGTTGTAAAAATAAGCATCTGCAGCACCCAGACTGTCATCTCTAAGTATTATTCCCACTAAAGGAACCAGGTCTCCTTGGAGAAATGGTTTAACCCGGTTACGGGTCAGAAAGCAGGCAAGACGAGCTTGGGACACCTTGGTGTGCCAGAAAACAAGGCAGTTCTCAAAAACTTCTGAAAAAATAACCCCTCTAGCCAACCAAGGGCGCACCTGGCCAAATGCGGACAATCTGAACCCAGCAAGAATAATGACTGCAATTGACTGAAACCAAGAATCCATGAAAATCCTCACTTATAAGGACAGAACAGAGAGGTGAGAAAGCCAGAGACAGAATCAGAACCCCCGTCACCACTGCAGGGAATTAGGGCCCCAATTCCTTAGCCTGAAAATAAGCAATTGAAGTCAAAGAATTCAGAATTCATTCTGCTTTCTGACAGCTTAGATCAGGAAAATGTGTTTATGTATTTTTTAAAGAATTCCAGCCAGTAAAAGTGAAAGAAATAACAGAATTAGGAAATCACAATTTTTTAACCCGTCCTTCACTTGGGCAAAGATTGGCAACAACCACGCAGGAGGGGAGAGGCTGCCGGACCAGGACCTGACCCTGGCGAGGCGGTGGCTGTCACAGCCCCAGCCCCTGCGCGGGGCCCAGACACACGGCCATGCCCGAAGCACTCCTGTCCAGTGGCTGCACCTAAAGCCTCTCCTCTGAAGCCACAAGTCAAACACCACCACCCAGCCCCAGAAAAGAAAAAGGGCAAGTCCAAAATGGGAAATTCTACAGGAAAATTAAGACATTTATTTTCCTCAGCAAGTCTACGACAGGAAATAAAAATGGGGGTGGGTGAGAGGGGGGTTAGAATGCTTTAAGTTAAAAGAGACATAAGAGAACAAAATATAACACATGAACCTTGTTTGGATACTGATTCTAGTAAATTAACTGTAAAAATACATTTTTGAGGGACACAAGGAAACCTGAATACAAGCAGACAACAATAAGGAATTACAGTTAATCTTGTTGACAGGATTACTGCATTGTGGTTAGATTTTGTTTGAGATGCACATTGAAGTAGAGGAGAAATAACTTGTTAGTTTCCAGGATTTGCTTTAAAATAGTTCATCTAGAGACAACAAAAAATAATGAATTAAGATAATGACAAAATCTTGAAAATTCTGAAGTCTGGGGGATGGATATAAGTGAGTTGTATCTACGTTTGAAACTTTTCCTATTAAAAATATGAAAGTAACTTATACTTACAAACTAAACATTATTAAATATAAAATAAACCTGTTTTCATAAAAATACAGAGACTCTGGGGAAAAAAAACCAAAGAATGCGATTCCGTAGCTAGATAATGAAATGACATCATGAGTGGCCAAACATCTCCTGCTCACAGTAAAGGCAGCGAGTGTGTGGTAGGAAGTGAGCAGGTGACGCAGAGCCCTGGAAGCAGCCAGACACCAGGTGAAACCTCACTTAACACACATGCATCTCTGGGTGAGACACGATGATCTGCTTTCCCGTTTGTAAAATGGAGAGGCTACTATTTACTTCAGGAGGTTCGGTGGTTCCATATCATTTACGGCATACAAAATGCTACAAATAAGGCACCAGATGACACCTGTCACTCCCCACTGCACATTCTCCAGTGCTTATACTTACAGGGACCCAGTCTGAGAGATGTATGATCCTATCTCTGACGACAACAAAAAAACAAAAGCAGAAAACAACTGAGCATACGTGAAAAGCCTGCGATACACGCACACGGAAATGCAAAACATTCAGCCTGCGGAACAAAATGACACTGCACGGCATTTGTAATTCTATGCTTGAAACACAAAGGCCATTCCTGAAAATCTAAAACTGTTTTAACAAAGGGGTCTATTAATTTCTTAAAATTAAAAAAAGAAAAATAATAGATAAATAACATCAAGAATAGTAATTCCTTAATAAGACTACTTGTGCTTTTCAAGGAATATTTGTAACTTACAAGGAAAAGCCTTCTCTAAGGAATACATAACTAATAGTAAACATTTTTTTCTTTAAAAAAAAAAAAAAGAAATACAAAGTCCAAAAGTTCAGATCATTCCCAATGCTCTGGTTGTAACCAAATCAACATATATAAAATTTTGAAATGTCTTCCTGTTCAGAGAAAATAACCATGTTCCTGAACTCAGCCTCAATATTATAATATCCAAAAGCCAGAAGGAAATCCAAAAAGATAAAAATGAGGAAATTCTCTTTTAAAATCTACTTCTTACATCTGTACTGAGTCTTAAGTATGCGAAATATTAAAAAGAAGTTTCTAAATCTGAACAAGGGTAAAGCACCAGATAAATAACATACACAAATTGCTAAGTATCACTGTCTTCACAGTAACTTTCATATGGAAGTAAACACTCAAACTGTGGCAACTGATTCAAAGAACTTCCTCCAGTCAAAATGCTTCCACTCATGTCTGTTTAATAAGCTAAAAACTGGATTCACAGCGCTTTATTTCAATGAAGACTCCAAGTGAGTCACCTAAGTCAAAAGCAGCTTCAAACCCCACTGCGCTGCCGCATTAGCGAACACACGCAAGCACATTTTGAAACACAGGCAGGTTTTGAGTCCACTCACATCTTAAGACCTTTCATATCATGTAAGACACTTGAAAAGGGGTGGGGATAGACGTGGAAAAGAACAAATTAGAAACAAAATAATTCTGGGATGACGGGTACAATAGCAGTGACGTGAATATCACTGCCTCATAGTTGGGATTTTAAAAAGAAACCCGAATCCTCTGTTTTGGTCCCAGTGGCTGACATCCTCTCCCCTGTTGGACCAGTGGCCGTATCTGGTGTCCACCACCACCTCCGGGCCGTACTTCCTGTCTCACTCTGCGTTATCTAATGAGCTCAGCAGACTGGAATGTCACTGGGTACCCGGCAGAGAAAAACAAAAGGTACGCTGCATAAATCAGCATGGCGACTTTGGAAAGAAAGGAGCCACACTGCCGAGGAGGATTTTTAACAGCACTGATTCAGAAAAGGAGCACAGAAGTGCAAAGTGACACAGAGAGAGCAGCTCACTGTTCGACTGAGGCATGTTCTTCACGTGACTGCAAGAGAAGCACCATGACAAGCAGCACTGGCAGGGGGAGGTCCTCATCCTGCTCCCTAGAATAACACCTTCAACTTCTCTCCCAGAATCTTCCACACTGAAAATAAATACCCCAAACACATGGGATATTTAACTATAACACATACATGTATAGATTTAAAAGAAGTACATTCTGGAATAAACTTTTTAGATAATTAATGGAATATGATGTAGGCATGAACTCAAAGACAAAGATACAGAAATATGGTAAGTATTAGGTCCTGAGACATGAAAACCTCAAAAGTTACTGATTCTGTTTTTATACATGAAGTTATATCTTTTGAAGAAGATTTACCATTTCTAGACAAAAATCAGAAACTGTAACTAAGAATTTTTTTTCAACTTGAAATATGGAACGCAGAATTAACTGAAAACATACAAGGCTAACCCCGAACACGGCGTGGGAGCTCCCCTCCCCCACAAACTACATCAACTGACAGAAGGCTGCGCAAACAGGTCAAATCCCTGTCCTGAGGTTAGCAAGGGAGATGGTCTGCTGCAGCGAACCAAGCCACACAAGGGAAAGGAAGAAAAAACACAGACGATGATGATGAGACAACACAAATACCAAGAACACCCAGCACACCCAGGATCCGCCACAAGAAAGGTTCACCAGCCTTCCTGTTCAAAGGGAAGGACTGCCTTGAGCAGAAGTGCTTTCTTTGCATCATCTGCTTCAGTTCTAACAACCCTACGAGGTGGGTACCTTCATCTTCCCAACTTACAGACCCTCAACTGAGACTCAGAAAGATTAAGTCACTTGACCACGATCACACAGCCAGTACCAGTGGGTCAGAATTCTTCCTGGGGCAACTCTGAAACAAGAGGCCGTACTTTTAGCCACAAAGCAAACTGCCTCTTACCCTGTAAGAGGTAAAAGCCTGTAACCCTTCCGGTTTCAGCAACAAGCAGACTAAACAAGTAGCAACCATTCCACTGCATGACAGAGAACACAAAACAAACATTCCCTTAGATGCCCTGCTGAGTTTATACAAGAGGAAGAGAAATCCAAGAGGCAAGGCCAGGAAACATGGGTATGGAGCGGGCCCCCACCCCAGCAGAGGTGGGGGTATGGAGCGGGGTCCCCACACCCAGCAGAGGTGGGGGTATGGAGCGGGGTCCCCACCCCAGCAGAGGTGGGGGTATGGAGCGGGGTCCCCACCCCCAGCAGAGGTGGGGGTATGGAGCGGGGTCCCCACCCCAGCAGAGGTGGGGGTATGGAGCGGGGTCCCCACCCCAGCAGAGGTGGGGGTATGGAGCGGGGTCCCCACCCCAGCAGAGGTGGGGGTATGGAGCGGGGTCCCCACCCCAGCAGAGGTGGGGGTATGGAGCGGGGTCCCCACACCCAGCAGAGGTGGGGGTATGGAGCGGGGTCCCCACCCCAGCAGAGGTGGGGGTATGGAGCGGGGTCCCCACCCCCAGCAGAGGTGGGGGTATGGAGCGGGGTCCCCACCCCCAGCAGAGGTGGGGGTATGGAGCGGGGTCCCCATCCCAGCAGAGGTGGGGGTATGGAGCGGGGTCCCCACCCCAGCAGAGGTGGGGGTATGGAGCGGGGTCCCCACCCCAGCAGAGGTGGGGGTATGGAGCGGGGTCCCCACCCCAGCAGAGGTGGGGGTATGGAGCGGGGTCCCCACCCCCAGCAGAGGTGGGGGTATGGAGCGGGGTCCCCATCCCAGCAGAGGTGGGGGTATGGAGCGGGGTCCCCACACCCAGCAGAGGTGGGGGTATGGGGGGGTCCCTCCCCAGCAGAGGCAGTGGGCTATACTGGGCGGGGGGCTGTATCACAAAGAAATTCCCCTTGGAGCAAATACTTACATGGAGAAGTTAAACTGCAAAACCTCCAGAACAGAATATGGAAAATATTCATCAAACAAGAGGGAAAAAGCACAAACGTTTAAAAAAGACTGATAAACCCAACCACATTTCAAAAGTTTTAAAATCTGTGACAAAAGACACTGTAAAAAATGAAACACTATAAACAAAAGCTCTATAAACACCATTTACAAAATGCATAATGTACAAAAGGTTAGTATTCAGAATTTATAAAGATCTACAAATCAACTAGAAAAAGACAAATAGCTCACAAGAAAAAATATGGACAAAATATATAAAAAGATAATTCAAAGAGAAAATCACAATGACCAATTAGAATATAAGAAAACATGTTCACTTATTAAAATCAGGTTAATATAAATAACAATATATCATATATTCCAGCTTATAAAAATAAATCTGGATATACTGAGGATGTGCGAAATTCAGAAGTTTGGAATGTCGCTTGGTATAAGCATCTCACAGATCAATGTGGCAGAACCTGGTAAATGAGCACCTGTGCATGGCCGATGAGCAAGAAATTACACATCCGGTCCAGGTGCCCTCTTAAACCCTTCTTTTCATTAGCACAGTAGGGAACATGGACAGGGGTGTTCTTTAAATCCTCACTTGTAACAGTGGAAAAACGTGAACAACCTGGTGAGCCCTAGACAGGAGGAGAGAGGATGGACCATGGGTGCTGCATAGCAGTTCAGATAAATGAACTATTACGTGCCATCTCCACGTTAGTAGCTGTCCCCAGAGGCAGGAAGGGAGAAGGAAAGGCAGGGAAACCCTTCAGTCACGTCTACAAGCACTAAATCCTTAAGTGCGCTGGGTCTCATTCACCTGGAAGAGGCAGACATAACACTGATACATTCCTCGCTGAGGTGGGAATTAAATGAAGTAACAGACTGGCTGTGCACCTGAACCACTGCTCGGCATGCGGTGTCAGCAATGCGACCATGACAGCCACCCACAAGTTCAAGGAGGCGCTCAGAACACCTGCCGCCCAGGGAGGAGCTCACGCTTCCTGAAGTGCTACTCGCAGAGTAAGACTCTCCAAGGACGCGGACCACAGCAGAACCACCGGTCTTCCAGGAACTAGTCAGAGTTCTTCAGGACAAAGGTTCCCTACACTTTTGCAGTAATAAATCCCAAGGAATGGAGAGGGAGAAAAGGAGAGAACTGTCCACAGGTCAGACTTCCAAGCCTGGGGCACAAACCAGTCCAAAGATAAAGCTCACTTCACAGCAATGTTTCTGAATTCTATTAAAAATGTAAATATTCAGCAACACAAAAATAACAACTTACCAGAAAAATTAAGTAAAGCAAAGGGACCAAAAGTTAGCGGGGGTACAAGTGGAAGGGAACGCTTGAGTAAAACCCGCACCACAGGGAAAGGGACCCAAGCAGGGGGCACAAGTCCAAAGACCCCAAGGCAGACGCCCCACTGGTGTGTCAGAGAAGCAGCAAGACCACCGTGGCGAGAGCAGAGTGACACGGGGAAACACGGCACTGGACTTTCTTGGAGAAAGGGAAAGGGCCTCGCGTTGGGCTCTGGGAGCCAAAATCCACTCTGAGTAACGTAAAGCCACACTTGAGAGTCTGAACAGATTATATTATTTGTCTTAAGGTTCAGAAGTTCTCTGCATGGGAAACACTGTAAGCTGGCAAAGGGAGACCATGGGAGGGAAAAAAAGTAAGAAGCTACTAGAACAATCCAGGTGAGAGACGAGGCCAGCCTGCACTAGGCCAGGAGCAGGAAGGGGAGATGATGAGAAGTGGTCGGATGATGCCAATACTGTGACGGTAGAGCCGCCAGAACTTGCTGACAGGCTGATCAGATGTGCGGTCTGAGTGAAGAGTCCAGACGGACTGCAAGGCTGGGGCAGAAGCAACTGACGGAGCTGACCTGCAGGGGTCAACTGTTCGGTGGGGCGACTGCAGGAGCAGCCAGCGCGGGGGCGCTGCTGGGGGAGTCGGAGTCCTACTCAGGACAGGTCACGTCCAGGACGACGACCGAGCCTGGAGATACAACCTGGGACAGTTACAATTTTGAAGACAGGTGCTCCCTTGATCTTTTAGTTATTTTTCAAGTTCTTAAAAATGAAGAAACAAATGAGCCAATAAAATATATCCACTTATGGATATAAAATTAGAAGACCAAAATGACAAAGTAGGAAAAAAACTTTTAAACACAGGATAAAACATTAGTATGTTTCACACAAAGCATTTCACAAACAGAAAAGATTAAAACAAATATCCCAACAGAATAAAAGGGTACTTCACATAAAGAGGAAGTATAACAGCCAATAAATTCATAAAAGACACTCTGCACCTCAACAAGGAACAGGGAAATGTGAATTCTGAGACCAACAACTTTTTAATTGTTGGACTGAAAAGCTGGGGGGGGGAGATAAATTGGAACAGCTTTTTAAAATATGAATTTGGTAAAGTCTATCAAAATTTTCAAATTCTGCTTTTAGAAATCTATTTTAGAGAAATACACTACAGAAAGACATATCTGCAAAATGTTCATAGGAACATTACTGAAATACTATCCTAGAGACACAGTGTTCCTGAGTAATAGTGAGGAAAACGACCAGAACATGGAATGCCACAGAGCTATTAAAAGAGAATTTTATATACACACAACATACACATATACATATACGGAAGAATTTCTTGACTAAAGCATGCTGCAAAAAGCATACATCATATGACCCCATTTTTGTAAAATAAAATTCAAATACATACAAGTGCTCATTTCTGAGTGTACAGAATAGAACTGGGGAAGATTGTTTTCTAGAAGTTGGTAACACTGGCTGCCACCAATAGCCGGACTGGGGAAATTTACTCCACAGGCTCCACTCGAAAAATGTAAACTAGGTTTAATCCACATAAACCTTAGTGCAGCACAGGTCCTCCATATCACCTTTATAAAGGTGACTCTGGCTTCCTTTTGAGTAAAACTAAGTCAGTTAGTACTCTGCTAAACACGCTTACCTAATTCTCGCACAGCCACCATCCCAGGTAGGTCCTGCTCCTTTTCAGTCAGCTACTGAAACATTAGCACAAACGGAATCAGGGAAGTTTCTACTTTGGATCATAGCTCTAGGCGAAAAGGAGCGGCATTTCCCAGATGAATCTGTGTTCCTTAAGATGTGCTGTCCAGTCAGTAACGCCTGCAGTGCGCTACGCATACTCACGATTCCCTAACTCCTGGAGGGAAATCGCACCGGCCCTTGACGTGACTTCACGCAGGTTTCCTCAGGGCAACTCTACCTTCCCAAAGTGGAGGGAGGGAGGCGGCCAGGAATTGCTAACACAGCACTTGGCAGTCTGGGGCCCTGGAGTTTGGGGCAAATTAATCAGACATTGGAGTAGAGAATGAACTGGAAGCAAAGAGATTAATCAGGTGCATGATGAGGAGGCCTAATATCTTCACACACAATAATCTGAGAGAAGGCTACAGCTCTAAGACAAATCCCAACTCCAAGACAGCTGCCCCAGTGCAGTTCATTCCTGCCGATCCCCGAACTCAGCGTAGTCTCCTTTTCTCTCCTACGCCACTGCTCTTTATCTATTTTTTTCCTAAATTCCTCTCCTCCAAAACTTGCCACCAAACTCAAACATAGTTTTCGCTTTATTTTTTAGGACTTTATTTCTAGATCGTGGTAGATGACCAAATCAATGCCATGTGTGTGAAAACATCCTTGGAGACAGCTGAGGAGGACCCAGGCAGAGGACTGAGAGCCTGCAAAGGCCAGCATCCCCTGAGGAATAGTCATCAAGTGACTGCCAGCTGAAGACCAGCGCTGACTTGGGCAGACGCAAACCATCACCCAGACCAGGCGGCCTAGAAAACACGGTCCAGGCCCCGGGGTGGCAGCAGCAACACATCAACACAGCGAGACGAAACCAAGCGCTATTTGAAGTCCCCTGGAAAGGAGGGAAGAGCAGTGAGAAGCCGCTAAAGGAGCCAGGCCTCCACGGCGCCCCCTGCAGAGCATCCTGTGACCCAGGGACACCAGCAGCAATTTTCAGTATCTGAATGAGCACGTCCAGTTTAAAGCCAATGCGTTTTAAGTGAGTACACCACGTCAGCTACAGTCAGTATCAGTTTGCCTCCTTCACCTCAGGATACTGGTCCCATCCTTAATTACAGGGCTTTTTCTACGGAAAGAATAAGTGGAGGACAGACTCCGACATTAAAGACTCACGGTGGTAAGTGGGGCAGGAGGGCAGGAGCACGGGAGCCAGAGGCGGTAGATCGCAGAGCAGGAAGTTCACAGCGGACACTCTCTCTCCACACCTTCCCCCTGCTCTGGACAGCAGTGCGCTCCTCCCCGCGCCCGCCCTGAGGGCCCTCTCAGCATGCTGGGCCAGCTCCTGCTCCATGCAGCCCAGACAGCTCCTGTCCTGAATGCTCCTCTCTGCAGTCTCACCTGCCTGGGCCACCTTACCCCTGCCCACAACCTCCCTTCTTCCCCTGCTCCCCTTCCTCTTAGCCGTTTACGCACGAAACTCACAAGCACCTCAAAGTCAACACATCTCAAGGACAACTTTTTATTTCCCCACCCAAATCTAATCTGCCACTTACACTTTTTAAACAATTCTGGCCAAGGGTACCACCACCTACCTAGCAGCCGAAGACAAACCCGGGATTACCCTGGATGGCTTTTCCTCTTATACAATCTCCTGATCACTCTCCAAGTCCCAATTTTACCTCCTTAAGGTGCATACTCCCCCTCCACGTGAACTTGGCCACCTCACAGAGAAAACACCACGTAACCTGCAGGCCTCCTGCCTCCAGGCTTGCTCTCACCCCGCCGACCCCGCCACCAGAGAGCTGCCAAACTGCACCACGTTCTTCACCTTCAGCGCTCTTACCCTGGTTCACAAAGCCTGGAAGAAACTGGTCCCAGTTAATGTCTCCAGTCCCGTAGCCAGCAGCCACTCCTCAGCTGCAAACAGACCAGGAGGCAAACTTGCACAGACAGGCACAGACACCAGGCCATGCTGCAAAAACAAACGGACCCAAGAGCGCAGTGGCTACAATAAAGTTCCACTTCTCTCTCATGGTAACACCTCACTCTGGGAGTAGGGGGCTCTGTCCCAGCCCTCTGCATTGCGGTTCAGAAGTGGAAAGAACCAGCCCCAGCCTGGGACTTACTAATCCACAGATGAGGGAAGGCAGATAACAGAAGCATGGGACTGGGACTTAAAGCTGCTGCTCAGAGCGGCGTATGTCACCCGCCAAAGCAAGTCACACGGCCAAGCCTGGTGCCAAGAAGGCAGGGACCCAGAATCCTTGAACAGGGAGGAACAGAAAACAATTAGGAACAGTACCATCTGTACGTCACCAGCATGCCCGCATGTTCACAGGCACACGTGGGATTCAACCAGATTGAATATTGTTAAGTAAATTTTCCACCTTTTCTCCAGCTATTTCCTACAAAGTCTTCAGAATTAAGAATGCTTCCTAAAACGAACTCAGCTGAACTTTGCAGGCCTGCCCTCTAGGATTGCTATGCCACCCACGTGCTCCCCCAGTCTTCCCTCTCCCCGGCACTTAACAAGTCACACTTGTTTATCTGTGCCTATCTCCACCGGACTGGCAATCCCAACAGGTGTTTCTTCTGCGCACCGCTGCACTGTAGGCATCAGATGAATACGTATCTGCTGAATGACCAATGCTCTTGGCCGGGAATGCCCTCCCCCTGTCCACACAGAAAGTTCCTCATCATCTCAAGACTCATCTCAGTCCATGAAGATGCCCCTGATGCTCAGCATCCCAAAGGAGCACTTGCTGACACAGGAGGGCAGGAGCTATTTGGGAAAAGGACCATGTGTCCGTGAAGCTTTCATGCTGAGTGCTTATACGGTGACTGACACGTAGCAGGTGCCTAGTAAATGAGTGACCTTGGACATGGAGACGGAGAGGATGCATTCACTGAGTGAAGGGCGGGGACTCAACCTCAGGCCCTGTTGGGGCTGTCAGCTACCACTCAGCTATCCTCGGGGCACAAAGGGTCCATTATGCTAAGTCTGGTTTCGTCTCCCTCCTTGAGACAACAGACTACTTCAGCCCTTCACTTTTGTAGGCCCAGTCCCTGTAAACAAAGCCTAAAACATAGCAGGCACTCAATAAATATTAGTCTGAATGAATGAATACCGCATCAGCCTATGACCCAAGAGAAATGTTCACATGTGCACAGTTTTAACAGGGCTAAGCCACTAAAGGAAGAAACAAAAACCAATATGCAACACAAGCAATCTCTCATCCCACTCAGCTCCTGCAGTTCGTGTATAACTATTTCCAAAATTTTTGCTGAGAAGTTCACAGAAGCAAGCAATAATTACCACTGTATTTAGTCTAAAATCTGTAATGTTTCTCAAGAATCAAGCTGTTGATATCAATTACATGCATCTGTCATTACGCACTAAAGATAAAATGTCTAAAAGCATCATTACACTAATAAAATGTAAGCATTCCTGAAGCAGTCCACACAGTAGCTGTGCAAGCCTCAAACAAGTAGGATTTGGCGGTTTAGGTGCCACTTCGTAAAAAAATTATAATAAATTTTTAAACTTAAATTTTATTTTCTGCTACAGCATGAGCCACGAGAACCTACAGGCAAACACTGTGCCGCGCTGACACGGACAAGGAGAGCACGGTGGGTGACACGGTGGGGCTCCAGGCTCTGGCCACCCTGTGCCACCAGCTCAGGGAGGGCACCCAGTCTGCTATCACCACGGAACTGCTACACTGACATGTGCTTCCTGTAAGCACAATCAGGCCTTGATTCATAAGAGAAAAGTATACTTAACTTCCCATCTAGAAACTCCCCCCACGCTTTACTGTTTCTTTCAAGAAGAGAAAACACAGGCCCATGACCAGAGAAGCAAGTCTGTGAGATCTCAGACGGCCCCACCACACTTTAAAACGGCCGTTTTGTCTGAAATTCTCCCTTCCAGTTTGGGAATGGTAAATACTTCCTCAGTGGACATTAGGACTGCTGGTAACAATCAAGGAATTATCTCTAGAAGATTCTGTTGAAACTCAAATGTTATCTGGGGGAAAATCACTAGCTAATATGCAAACACCTTATGAAATAAGTTAACAGCCCTGGCAGTGATGACAACAAGCCAGCTTGGTTTGCTGTCTTGTTTTAAGTTTTAAGCGTAGACCAGGAAAAGGGCTGGGTCTACACCCAGACCCAGAGGAAAGTCAAGGAGAAGAGCAAGGAGACGAGGCGTCAGGAGGAAAAGGAGGAAGCACCAGGGTGCGGGCCGACAGGAGACGCGCTACAGAACTCAGCATCACGGCCCCGTGTCGAGACAGGGTCTGAACCAGCGGGGCCAGCACCTCGGGGAGGCCTCCCCTCCCTTTCCTTCCCTGGGGCACAGGAAAGCCACCAGCTATCAAAATGCCCTCACACCGTTCATACTAAACTGTCTGGTTACTACGCAAGAGAGAAGGTATCCAGCAGTCTGCATACGGTTAGAAAATAAAACATGGCATGCACCATGTTGACTACAGAACAGAATCACCTGCTCACAGATAAACGCTGGAACAGGGCTTTAAGAAGTCAAGATGAAATACGCACACAAGGTTTCACTATATCACGCCTGTGGTTCTTCCTTAAAACTAAGCTCTGCATTGTTCAATTTATGAGTTATTTTCCCTATAAAGCTTCCAAACACCGCTTTCATTGCAGTAGCCTTAAATCTTCAAATTCTCATGGTGGCTGAGAGAAGCTTCTAGAGCCAGGCTTCCTGGGCTAAGATCACTGCTCCCCGGCTTCCTGGTTGTATACCCTTGAGAAACGTATTTCATCTCCCTGTGCCACAGTTTGTTCATCCCAAATGGCACAAGCAAGAGCACACCCCTCACAGGACTGCTCTAAGAACTAAAAGCGATTAATACATGCAAAGCTTTTACTCTAACGCGGGTGTATACACTGTACACGGTCACAAAGTGTTAAGCATTGCGATTATTATCAGAATAGCCTATGTAACTTTTAAAAACTGGATTCCTGACAGACATACGGCTGATTAAGATGATAATCTTAACACGATCAATAACATAACATGACTCAGGACTGGTTAAAAATGCAAATACAAACCAAACACAACTAAATGTACATGTACACTTGGAAGGCATTTCCAAATGTGCTAAAATAAGCATATTATTTTCATAATAGAAAAAAACAAACATTGTACTGTAGAATCTTCCTATACAGTAAAGTAAATGCATTAACTCCTTCATGTCTAAGTACATTTTCCAGAATATACTTCAAAAAACTAAACCACAAATGCTTTTTGATGCTTTTCCAGACTTACTGGTCTTAATTTCACTGTCCTTGATACTCCCAAAGTAACAATTTCATGAAGACAATAAAAAATTATTTTTAAAAACTGAAATCAGCAAGTTTAGCATAAACACACTAACTATACCATGAATTCAACAAAACCACCTTTGCCAAACTCGAATTAAAAGCACATTTCAAAACATCTGAGGTCCTAAAGGTGAACCGTGGTGAAAACACTGCCCATGGTGCTCTGGGCAGCCCAGCCGGCCACGAGGAACACCTACGAGCTCGCTCAGGCAGCAATTCAGATTCCTTATCTGTATTTTATTACCCAGGTAAATTAAAACAATATGTCTATTAATAAACATGTCTCACTACACGGTTAAAAATAGTGTATCGTCAAGATAATTTAGTAACACTATCTATAAAAAGGAAACGGCCTCCGAACATTCAAAACGAACTCGCCCTAGCCATGAACGGGCCACACAGCACGTCTGCTGCAAAACACGGGGCCACTGAGTAGATAAATCCATCTTCAGTGTCGCAAAACTTTAACATAAATTCAATTTCGAATATTTTGTTTTTACTACACACATTTTAAATATTAATGTATATTCACGTAATATTTAGAAGAACTAAAATTCCGTATCATGCATGGTAGGTTTTAGACTATGAATACTATCTGTCTGAGCTGAATGTGTCTTTCTCTCTGGAGATGTATTAAAACTAAGGGAAAGTACAAGCAAAAACAGCAGGAAAAAGTCCTTACAGTCAGCAGGTGCCCTAATCAGAGCGTATGCCGGGGAAGGGGAGGTCTTGAGAGGAGAGACAAGAGCCAGAAGACGTGAACCCACATCAAACACACCAGCCACCACCTTACTGGGAGTGCATTAGACACCATGGTTCTGGATCAGAAACTGGCTGAGGAGGAAGCGGCTCAGGTCACAGCCCGAGTGAATCACAGCAATAAAACTTCAGAACCACCACGTCAGCCAGGTTGCGGCCAGTGCTCTTCAGTAACTACACGAATGCTTGCAGCTTATTACCGATAACTAAAAATGAAATAAGTATTTATAAATAAAATATACACAAACACATGGTAATATGTAAAATAAATTAATACATGTTAAAATCTACCTTTCCGTCATAATGAGTCTTATGTTCACATTTAAAATGTTAACATTTAAAAGGTAACATTTAAAATGTTACCTTTCTGTTAATTTTATAGCCCTAATTGGAAAATACCATGAATACAGATTTTAATGATCTATTAAGAATATATTTTAAAACCAAAACTCTTAAAACCAATCACTAAATATTCCAGGGCAGCAGCTCACAAACTGTAATCCAGGAATCGCTGGGGTGCCCTCAGAACCGTCAGGCCACCTGTGAGGCCGAACTCTCTTCCCACTAACACTCAGGCAGCATCAGCCTCTCTCACTGTGCTGGCATCTCTACTGATGGCAACAAGCCACGAGGGTAAACCTGACAACGTATTACCACAAATCAAGGCAGGAGCATCAGACTGTCCTCACAGTCGGTGTGCCTTTCACTGTCACACATTCACACTTAAAAAAAAAGGCTAGTTTCACTTACGAATGTCTGATGAAACAGAATGTGATTAATTTCATCAAACTTGGACTCAAGTACATCTGTTCAGTATTTCACTCGCCAAAATCAGAAATGCACACAAAGACCTTCTTCGTGGGCCATGTATCAAAGGTCGGTGGGTCTCTCAGAAAAAGCGCTTGTACAACTGTGTAAACTGTGGACTGAACGAGCCCCTTTTCCACACAGTACCATCTTCACCTGAAAGAAGGGCTACAAACTGCAGTTATTCAGGCTTGGATATCTGGCAGGCATTTTCTCAAAAATGGATGAGGTGAGCCTGTTCCTTCAAGCGCTGCCGATGGCGGTGCAGCCAATAATAAAATGTGAGCTTTGATAGGAAACTAGGTGTTTTGAAAACATGTCTCCACCACTGACTGTTAAGATTTTTCTAGTCAGTGGCTATAGTAACAAATGTGATATTTTTATATTGTTTAAAGAAATTCACCAACATTTGGAAAATCCATGTAACTCAGTGAACCAGTATTTTCCACATGGTCAGGGCATGATGGCACCAAACTGTGCAGGTACAGGACCCATTCAAGGTGTAAAACAGACAAATGGGTCTTAAGGGAACAGAATATGAAAAACACTTAAAAGAATCTTCCAAAGGAGATTTGTAACAGAAATGAAAATAAAGTACTTAGGTTCAAACCAGAAATCTTCATATAACTGATTCTTACTTTTATTGCCAATGCCTCTTAAAAATAATCACCCAAATAATCACTCCAAGTATTTGCCAACACAAAAATTCATTAATGTGAAAAATGTCACATAATACAACCTAATAACTCACTAAGGTGTTCATGTAAAATCATGATATGTTGTAAAAGTATGTAAAATCAAGGTAGATTTTATAAACATTTTTCTAGAAGTCTGGAGCACTCACAAATTTATTCAGGTAATTATATCAATATCCACCTAAAAAATAATGGGACATCCTCCCAAAGCATAGATTTCACACTAAGTACGTACATAGGAAAAGTAATGCACTTAAAGGATACAATGGTTTTTAAATATTGGTTTCAGGCCAACAGTGACTGTACTGTTGCTCCCATTTCATTTTCTCTACTAAACATATGGAACGAGATTAGATTCAAAGTGGAGGGGAGGGACTAGCAACCTCAAGTCTCAGCACCAAAAGCTGATAACAGCAGCATGAAAAGAAATTATACAACAGAAATTTTGTTGGTTCTCCTGCAAAAATCAGGAAATAGAAGGCACAGTAAGTCACTATGGAAAGTACCACCATTAGCAAACAAGGGTCAAGAGAAAGTGCATTACTGAAAGGAACAGTTTAAATTTGCAAAGAGCGAAAGTCTGATTTTCCTTTAATAGGACATGAATGAAATCAAGCAACAGAGAACTCTAAGCTATGATTCTTAATAAAACAAGCCAACCAGTAAGACATCATTGTTTATTTGAACATTTTTTCATGAGTCTTATTTTTGAGAGTCAAAGTCTCCTCTACTATGAAAAACAATGAAACTCTCAGGTGTAGTTTTAGGAAGCCAGGCAAGACTTCTCATTTGGAAACAACCTGCCCCCCTGTTTTCACTACAGACAGTAGCAGAGCTAGACTCAGCAGTGATACGTCCTCTTACAGTTTGCTTCCGTACAACTGGAAGACAGTTTTAAAAACACAAAGAAAATGTCTGATACTCTGCGAAAATGATCTTGGCCAGTCTACCTAGATGGACCCAGCACCAAAGACACACGTAAAGCGAGGGAAGTTGGAAACTTCAGAAACAGAGCAGACAATACCAGCAAGTTCGTCTTGTTCACGCCTGCTGTTCTGTGCCATCAGTTCCCACAGCAGCGTTCCACATGGTCACCCCAGCTATCATGCAGCGACAACACTCAGAAAGCAAAGCTCGCTGTGTTTGCAACCTAAAAACTTGACAATGCAAACAAAAGCAACAAAAGTTCACGTCTTATTTTCTATCCACAGAATTTTCCTTAACATTAAATCTCTTCTGAGTTAAAGTACAGAAATTTTGGCTACCTTCCAGTCATAGTAAACTGTTCAAATTCAAATTATCCTTATCTTTTGGAATCAACTTATACTGGGAAAATACTTTCCTGGCTAACATATGAGCTACTTCTACATGTGTTCACTTCAACCTTATAAAGTACATTCACTCTCCAAATTAAATTGTAATATGGTTTTGGTCAATCACATATGCCAAAATGATGAGTGAGGGTTTATATTCTTACTGTTGCTAGAACAATACCTCAACCAGATGACCTGAGACAGGCAAACCAACACCCCCTCACGAGCTCGCAGTCGCTCTATTGAGACCCCATATATGGCCAGAAATGCTAAGGAGAAGCGTCTGCTCATGGATAAAGGAGGTCTATCTCCGAAAACACATCCACACCAGTCAGCTTGTACACGTGGGAAACCAACTAGAAGCCACCCCTGGATTCTCAGGCCCCGCCAGCCTGAGTTACCAGCAGACGGACATGCCCAGACCTGGCTGATGGGTCTGTGGGATCTGGCACACTGCTCAGAATCTAACTTACAAGTGTGAATGTAGGTCAAACAAACTGTCATCACTGAACTAGGCACCTTCAAAGTAAATGAGCATATCCTAAATACAATCGGCCAGGAAACTAGTAGCAATAGCAAAATTCTGAACAAAAATCAACAGACTCTACCTAAACTGAAAAATAATTTTCAATTAAGAAGTCAGTTTAGTTTTATACTCCGTAAATATTACTCACATATCCATTTTATTTATAATAAAGGAAAGCAAGCTTGTATCAAAATAACTGCTGTATTACTTATTAGCATTTCTGACATTACAACAAAGTTAAACTCTCATAAAACTGTTTATAAACAAATTAACCTATGCCACCAGAATAACCAACCACTAATAATAATGCTTTACACACCACAATTGCTCAGTTAAAACCTTAGTGACACAACCCTAAACCCTTTTTCTCTTCAGCACCCCACCGATTTGGTACCATTTCCCAATTTGCTGTGAATCAGATTTTTTCAAGAATATGAAAGAACCACTTCTGCTATTCTACTATTAACCACAATCAAAATTTGACAGTTCTAGAAAAGCCTATGGTTACGACATTTATCGTCCATTAAGTCTATAAACTGCGTGAAGCAGGACCACTCTTCACTGGCGAAGGGAGAGCAAATTGAAGCCAACCTAGATGAAGTTTCCATTTAAGATAACTAAACAGCAACTAAC
Organism: Camelus dromedarius; assembly: GCF_036321535.1. Lineage (NCBI taxonomy): Eukaryota > Metazoa > Chordata > Mammalia > Artiodactyla > Camelidae > Camelus > Camelus dromedarius. The sequence goes on from NC_087441.1 coordinate 1,599,760, forward strand.
TAGACAAGGCTTTTTACCCCGTGCTCACAAGCACACACCTATACAAACATAAACCTTAACCAGTTCTTACAGGAAAAAAATTAAAGATTTTTTTAAAAGCTTATAAGCAACAGAGTGGCCCATAAATACTAACAACACATCACTGGCAATTGCCTATCTCATTATATGTTAAGTCACCAGAAAACATCTTCTGAAGTACCAGTATTTAGTAATACAGCTGTTGTTTTCAAAGTAGTTTCAAGTATAGTTAAGTTGTATGATAAAGCACAGCCACAACCTGAGCGTTAGTTTGAAACACAGATCTACCTACTAAATTATGCAATTACTACTTCACCCGAAGACTTCCTACTCCACCTCTGCTGACAAACCCAGGAGTTATTCTTCACACACACCTCTGGGTAACATGAATCACCACATTACTTCTCAAGGTTAATCTGAGTATTAAGATATAATACGTTTACCTGCAATAAAGGATAGACGGGTGTCCACACAAATTCCGGGTTATTTTTTCCCATCAATCCAAAAAGAAGGCAATAAATTCAAAAAGTAATAAACAAAACAAATGACTTCAAGAAATATCTCATGAAGGGAAGTGGTCAACAACCTAGCATGGTTTTTGCATTTCGGTATAAACTTTATGCAAAAGAATTAGACATGAAAACATAAATCTTTAATAGCCTAACAGACAATTTCACTAAGTTTTTTTAAAAAAAGCACGTATCCCCTGCTTTGTCAGGAATGAAGGTATACACAAAGGAAGCTATATATGCAGTATTCTTTCCACAAAGTATTTATTGAGCACATACCACATGACAGACATAAAACCAACGTTTAGAACAATAAAACTCTAAGCTCTTGCCTTCAGGTGATCAAAGAGAGAGGCAGACAAACCAATGGCTATAATGACAAAATTAGAGTAAGCTAAACAGCAGAAAACCAAAAACAACACGGAGACCTTGCGATGACCAGAGAAGCCCTCTTCTGAAGAGGTAATGAGATAAGCCATAATAAATAGCAATCCCTCAGAGAAATACTTAACATTAAAAATAAGAAAAGGACAGGCAGGGCTAAAAAGCTCTTAGAAGCATTTACCATGAGTGACAATTTTCCATAATAACCAAGATATTAATTCAGCTTAACATCAATCTCCTGATAAAACATCAACTTTAAGTTTAGATCTTCAACTCTCATTTTAAATTCCAAAGGGATCCAGGATCCAAGTGAGGAAGCGGTTGAAAAAAGCATAATGATAAAATATAACTTGCTTTTACTATAGAAGCCCTTTTAAACACAAAGGTGAATGTAAAGCAAAGTTAACCAAGTTGATTTTAAAACATATACTAATTTTCCTTAATAGTGAATGTAATCCAAAAGGCCAAGTTTATCATCTTCCTAAACATGGAAACCACAGCTCAGTCATTATCAAGGCTGCCTAAAGCCGCCGATCACGATGATCAATAGTTATATAATTTGATAAGATACTTACCACTGCACCTTCAAACAAAGCAACCAAAAGAAAACAAACCACAACTACACTCTTATGTACATACATAAACAAGATTATCCAAATATATATATTAGGCCTAAATCATATTGTTACAAATTGTCATAAATTTGCTCAACATTTATTAAACATAATAAAGGCCAGTATAACACTTCCATTGTTGTAGAAAACTACGAAAAATGATTTGTGATAGACAAAGACAGTAAAACTTCATTTTTCAAATGGTAAAAAAAGTTTTCATCCAAAAAAGTTGTAGATAAAGCAAAGTGAAACCACTGACCTTGAAATATTCCTTTAGAGAATTATTAACTTTAGTTTACCTACATCATAATGAAAGAGACACGTTAAATGTGACACTTAACTTCCAAGACCACGATCAATTTAGGAGTATGCAAAGGTTCTCCAGAAAACAAAATGGGAAGTGTGAACTAGGTACCAGGTAATGTAAGAGCTAAGAAAAATAACATATGGACATTTTTTAAAACCAACTTATTACTTTATGAAAAGCCTTCGAGTAGAATCCTGGAGAATCATTTCTAAAAATAGAAATGTTTAGGTATAAATGGGGAGGAGAAACTACTAAAGGAAGTACATAATCATTTTCCAAAAATGTCCTTCAACTTTTGCCTTCCTCCAACACGAGCACAGAGCAAGTTTTCACTCGCAGAGTCACTAGTGGAAAAGCAGCTTTCCAAATGACAGGCCAGTCTGCCCTTAATAGCTACTCATGTATCTTAGAAAATGCAGAGTTTCAATCCAGTGCTTAAAAACAGAGTTCAATGAAATCAATTAACCCTAATCTGTTTCTGATTTAGGATTTTTTCTTAATGTCAACTCAATTTAAACTCCCAAAGAGTTAAACTGAACTACTTATTACTAAATTGAAAAAAATTTCTTTTCTCAACCAGAAATCTCTGAAAAAACAATTATAGATTCATTAAAACAGAAAAAAAACAACTATGTACCAAAATAGTATTTTACAACTGAGTTTTTCTAACCAGAGATAAGAAAAATGAACTCATTATCCTGAAAAACAATACACTCTGAAGGCTAAATTACTCCATGTCACCTTTCAAAAGAAGCGCTAATAAGCCTATGAATGAACACCTAACCACATATTATTAATTTGCTTACCAGCATCCAACTCATAAAATCATTAGAGAAGATGAGTTGTGAATCAGGAGTAACTTAGTATCAGTGTTCAAACTGGCAACCCGAACCTAATAATTTATATTAGCACTCAACTAAAGATTAAGATGAATGGCTCTGCCTGAGAAGGCAGAAGCAGTGGACTCGTCCCCACCATAGTTAAAACCAAGACATTGAAAAAATAAGTCGACTTTACTCAAAAATATAAACTAGGGTTTAATGATAAGAAAAGAGATTAAATTCCGTGAGAATGACCAAATTTGCCAAACACGACTGGTGCCTAAAAGCTGCTATTTTAGTAAATAAGCCTAACTTTGGATTACCTATTCCAACAAATCGGAAACAGATGCTACTAAAATAATTTCCCAAGAGGACAAAGACCCCGTGTAAGGTGTATTCCGTGTAGTTAAAGGCCCTGCAACGACCCAGCTTGACAAGGAAGCACAGCTCACCGGGCCCCAGGACTAAACGGGTCACTGGGTCTTCCCCGACTCCACCCCCACTCCTCTCCCACACCTCTCCTTCCTGACCTACTGGGAGGAAATCCTATTTTTTTTTCTTTTACTCTTTCAGTAGCTTTGCCATAAACAAACACCATTGTCCCAGGCCCAGAGTAAGTGATTTCCTCCTTTTCTCAGGAGCACGCCCTGGACTGGCCACCCCCAAGCAGGGCCGCCGGCGGGCAGGGAACCACCCTGCACTGTCCCCCGCCCAGCCCCGGCCCTCCTCCTCCTCCTCCTCCTCCTCCTCCTCCTCCTCCTCCTTCGGCCTCCGGCCCCGCCCCGCCCCGGCCCCCTCCCGGCCCCCTCCCCAGCCTCCCCCAGCCCCCAGCCCAGCCCCGGCCCCCTCCCCCAGCCCCTCCCCCTCCCCGGGACAGGGTCACCGCGGGCGCGCGCACGGCCGGCGCGGGGAGGGGCGCCCGCCCGTCCACCTGAGCGCAGGCAGCGAATGGGAGGAAACCTTCTTTCCACCGGAGTTCAATTCCGGGCTGCGTTATCAGCGAACCCGCACAATTGGAACAACTTTCCCGATATTTACTTTACGCTCGCGGTCGGCAACCCCCAAACCGCCGACGCCGGCCGCCGAGGTCACATGCTCGCTCGTTCTGTGACAAAGGTCCGCGGCCCCCAGGCCCGAGCGCCGCGACCCCGCGGCGGTCGGGGACAGACCAGCAAAGTGACGTCCCCGCCCGCCACGCCCGCCCGGCCCCCCGCCCGCCGCACAGGTGACCGCGCGCCCCCCGCGCCCGGCGCGCGTCCATCCCGGGCCTGGGGGCGCGGAGGCCGCGGGAAGGGGGGGTCCCCGAGTGGGAGGGGCGGCCCGAGCTGCTCGGGGGAGGGGAGCGGGGCCGCCCGGCCCGGCCGCGCTACCTCGGTGGGCTGGCTGATCTCGAACAGGTCCAGCCGGTTGGCGTTCCAGTGCTGGATGATGTCGGCTAGCTTCCGCCGCTCCTCGTCGCGGCCGCCCGCCGACATCCTCCGGCCGCGCTCGCCCGCCCGGGCCGCCCGGGGGTCGGGGCCGGGGTCAGGCGGGGGACCGCGCGCCCAAGGTCCGCGGGCCCGGCTCGGCGCTCGGCCGCCTCGGCCCCGCCGCCCCGCGCTCCGCGCGCCCGGCTCCGCGCTCCCGGCTCGGCCGCCTCAGCTCTCGGGCTCCGCGGGCTCTCGGACTCCTCAGCCGCCGCCGGCCCCGCTCCTCGGCCGCCTCAGCCGGCCCGCCCCGCGTCAGCCCGCCGGCCGGTGTGCGCCCGAGCGCCCGCCCGGCCGCACGCGCCGCCCGCCCCGCCCCGCCCGCCGTGCGCGCCCCCGCGCCCGCGCGCCCGCGCCCGCACCTCCGGCCTCCGCTAGGTGCTGCTGCGCCCGCCCGCGCGCCGGGCCGCCGGACCCGGGACAAGCGGGCTGGCGGGCGGGGCTGCGTTCAGACGAGCAGTACCGGCTCCTACCGTGGGCCGGGTTCCGACGGTGCTGGGTTCGGACGGGCGGTCCCGGATTTGGACAGGTGGTCCTGGGGTGGGCGGGCAGTGCCAGGTCGGGAGGGCGGTACCGGCTCCAGCAGGTGGTAACTGGGCGGTACCAGGTTCGGACGAGCGGTAATGGGTTGGGCGGGTGGTACTAGGTTCGGATGGGCAGTACTGGGTCATGCAGGCGCTACCGGGTCGGACGGGCCGTCAAGGTCGGAGGGACAGAGGACGCGCGGACCCCTTGGGCGCTGACCCCTGCGCACTGACCGCCCGGCCAGGCCTCAGCGGCGCGGGTGAGGAGGGCTCGGGGTCGCGCTGCGCGGGGTCCGGGAACCGTCCACGCCCCCCACCCAGGACCGCGGCCCCGGGCGTCGCGCGTCCCTCGTGGGTGTCCACTCGGAAGACGGGTCTTCTGAGAGTCTGCGCCCCCCGACCCCCGACCACAGGGCGCGGCACCCAGTGACCATGGGGGGGGGGCCTCTGGACGCGGGGCCTCGGAGCCTGTGTGTCCCGGTGCCTGTGGGGACCTAAAATTCATTTCAGCAGCAGGTTTTGTCAATTTAGGAATATTTATTCATTAGGCGTTTCTTTTTAATTGCCTAACTTCCCCCCCCCACCACCAAAATAATAAGCCAGGCTGCGGAGCCCCTGCCGCGTGGAGGCCGCGCCCCGCAGGCTCCCAGGTGGGCCGCCCCGGCGCTTCAGTCACGCGCGGTCACCAAAGCCTCCCTCCTCGCGGCGCCGCAACCGCGGCGAGGGCGCGGGCTGACGGAGCCCCTGTTTTGCGGTTACGTGGCCTCCTCCCGCGTGGACGCGCTTTGTTCTCCGCCCGAGCTCTGCCTCCCGCTGGGCTGTGCTCGGTGGCCTCGCGCTGCGTGCGGGCGGCCGGCGGGTTTGAACCCGCGCCGCGGGGAGCGGGGGCTTCCATGTCTCCAGCCTTCTTCCTGGGACCTTCGGCATAGTGGCTGCGGGGGCGCACGTGCGTGCGCGACGTGTCCACGCTCCGGCGTTCAGCTTCTCCGTGCCTTTGAGTTCCTGTACTGCTGTATCTGCTCGAGTTGTCGCTTGTTTGTGGACGTCGCCGTGTCGGTGCAGCTCAGAACTGCCTGGCGAGGTCCTGCACGCACACACGTGCACACACATGCACACGCCATGTGGGTCGTCAGCTACACTGTCAGCTGAATTCTAGCAGCTTTATTCCCAGGGATGCTCTTACCTAGAACGACTTGGCTCTTGGAGCAAAGAATTCGTCTGCAAAGCTGGCAGTTAGATTAATGGTGTCCAAGGAAGTACACGTAGAGAATTCAGTACTGCTGGAAAATAAATACTGCGTCCCTGCAGTGTGATATTTGTAATAAAAATATGTAGCATACACAAAATGCCGGCTGTATCGTGCATGACACGCAGGCGGCTCTAAATCAACGGGAATTATTATTGCCTTTCTGCCTCTCATTAAAAATCCCCATTGATACTACGTCTGAGTGATGTCTGAGTCTACAGTTCACACTAGGTCTCAACCAACATAAGTCTGTTGACAAAGGTTTCAAAGCAAGATGAATCCATAGAATACCTGATTCTTAAATCACGAAGACTCTTAGAACCGGCATATATTTAGGCCATGAAAATTTTCAAATTCTACTAATTGTCGTCGCTTAAGGCCCCAGGAAAATACGGCTTGCTGTATGTTACCCTTGATACCGCATTATAAAAAGAATGAGGCATGATATCCGTCCCATGTTGAGCGGTGTTCCCGGGCGCTGCTGAGCTCCGATGCATTTAAGAAATCATGTTTAAGTGCTATTCAAAAAATGCTGTGTAAAAATACAGCCATGTGGGATTTAGTATTAAGCCCGCTGTATAGACAGAGAAACTGAGTTGTGGGATGAGAGATGACTGAAGGTAAAAGAACTGCACTGGGTGAGGTTGAAAAGATTTTTTTTAATCTGAGTCCGTTTTTTAGCATTTATTTTCCAATTTGTATATTTAACTTTTGATTTTCTTTTTTAAAATTATTTTATTTTTAGTTACACTGTTGAGAAACTTAAGACTTAACTTAAATCAGCACTGATCTACAAATAGTTACTAAATATCTCTAAAACATAAATCTACTTAAAACCTTGCAGTATCATGTAATGGGGATAAATATATAAGAAAAATAATGATAGTTTTGAAAATGCTGGTTAAGCTTTGAACATTTTAAAGTATTTTTTGAATTCTGAAAACCAGGTTCTCAGACCAACCAAATGAAATAACCTTATTCCTGCCCCCATTTTCACAGGCTCTGGAAAATAGAAAATGCCACAAAAAAGATCAAGAGCTTAATCCATCCCAGAAGAAAAAATGATACAAATGCATTAACTATATCTAACTGTATCAACTCTAATGACCTATAGGTCATTTTCTAGCCATCAACATATTTTATATTTCAGTAAATCAACCAAATTTTAAAATATTTCATCCTGTAATTGTCCATAGCTTCTTATAAGAACTTTTACTAGAAGATGTCAACTCAGATGGTATTTAAACAAAAATTAAAGTAAAGGGATATAATAAAAGTTCACATGGGAGAATTTCTAAGGTAGACTATCTTCCTTAGTAGCCTAAGCAAATAACAGTTAATTTAGTTAATCTAGAAAATTAAGTAGCCAAACTCTTCCTTTGTCCAACCCATGGCTAGAAAGGTCAGTGTGGTTAATTTAGCTTTTTAAAAAGGAGGCATTCCAGAGGATTAAGTCTCATGAAGTAAGCAGGGTATGTGCTACTTTACTGGAGAAATGGAGAAATGTATCTTTAAGATCTTTCTTCGTTATATTCCCATGTTCCTGATATTTAGTTAAATTTTAAATTACCTGATGGAGTTCTCAGGAAACAAGATTTCAGAGAAAGGAGAGATATAAAAAGCCCTTAAAATAGGAATTTAATCTTGTTTTAAAATATATATATATATTACTAACTCAGAAAGGCTTCCGTGGTTATATGTGTTCTCTAGCATTTTATAACCCAAGATGGTGCTGCAGAAAAAGGCCAAATCTCGAACATAAACAAGATACTTACACTGAATAAAAGGAAAATAGCCTGTGTGTGTGTGTGTGTATGTCTCTGTGTTAGAGGTTTTGTGTGTGTGTGTCTGTGTTAGATGCGTGTGTATTTGTGTATATGTCTCTGTTAGATGTTGTGTGTATGTGTCTCTGTGTTAGATATTGTGTGTGTGTGTGTGCGCGCGTGTGTGTGTTAGAGGGAGAATCATATCCACTCTCTCCCCTTTAATGTGTTGGAAAACTGCTTCATGATACCTGGTTTTGTCTGAGGCCCCTGATGTCCAGGCCTGTCACACTGATTTCTGGCCCTGTCCCCCGCTCCCAGCACTGAGCTCAGCTCAGGGCTCTGCCTATAGCCTGTGTGTGACTGGTCGCCCTGCCTGGGCCACAAGTGCCCAGTGCCCACCCGCTGGCCAGCTCCCCAGGGGCCGGCGGCGAGTGAGTGAGCCATCTTCACAAGGTCAGCTTCCTCAGCGTGGGGGCCTTGGAAGGTTTCCATCGGCCTTTCTCTTTTCCCTCAACGATAGTCCCCAGCGATGGGCCTAGACCCGGGAGGTGTGTAAGTGTGTACCTCGTTCCTACAATCGAGGTCTTGAGCCCCCGGGCGGCCTCCCTCTGACCCTGGCAGCTGGCCGTCACTGGCACAACGGAAGCGAAAGGAAAGTGCAGGAGACGCTACGGGAGCCGGGTCCTAGCAGGAGCTGGGCGTAATAACCCCGACCCCTGCCCCGCCACTCCCAGGTCCAGCAGGTGGCATCGGGAAGAAGCTCGGGGACCTAATAGACCTGAGGAGACAAATGGTGCAAATATATCAACTGTTGTCTTCTGTGTCTCATGTCCTTTTCTGCCAGAAAAATGGGCATAAATATATATATATATTTATCTATTTATAATACACTATATTATTTATATACATATAAGTATGTGTATGTATATAAATTTTATATAAAATTGTATGATGTGTAATATATGTTAAGATATAGAATATATATAATTTTGCTGGAAAGCTGATATTCTCAAATGCAAACTCCCATTAAATTGTATTTAAAAAACTAAAAACACATACCAAATGAAGGGAACATGTACTCTTAAATGCTTTATCAGCAGTAAAAATAAGAGAAACCAGAGAAGAAAGGGTTGAGAAGTGTCCTGTCCATGGGAAACCCAGAGGTGGGCATCCCAGGACTTCCCCCAACCTGAATCTCTTTATCCACAAGCATCTCTGGACATCAGAAATACGAAATTACAGTTGTTTGCTTTTGGAGATGCAGTGCAACTTAAAACATTTTTGAAACTGCTGTTGACATTTGCAGTAATTCCATGAGACGTGAAAAACTTGGGAAGGCTTCTGTTATGATGATGGTGATAGTCTGTGCCCTAAAGCTCCTGCACCACACAGACGTGCCTGTTCTAAATATACACGAGTGACAGATGAAAAAGAAAGAAATTGTCAGTTTAGAGGGCGCCTGAAACAATGTGAACATCATGGAGGCTCGGTGTCTGGGGACAGAAGTACACAGTGGTGAGGGGCTGGAGAAGCCGTCCCGCTGCACCCAGGGGCCCAAAGCAGGTGGGTCGGGCCAGCAGCTGGGCTCCTGTCGGGCGTGGGCACCAAAGTGCTCACAGGGAGAAGAGAAAACACTGATGCAGCCTTCTGGCCGGGAACCAAGCTGAGCCCTGCAGTGGCTACACTGGGGTGCCTCCAGTCAACACTACACGACTTGCTCCAGGAGGCAGGCCCCATGTGAACCAAGTCCAGGCCTTCGGGAGCCAGAGCAGGGAGTGAGCAAAGAGGCCACAGAGGCACTGAGAGACCGAGAGAGAGAGAGCCCCCACCTAGATGAGCTGAGAATCCCGAAGTGCCAAGACACGTGCAGAAACCAAATGCTAAAGGACCCTCAAAGGCAGTGATGTAACGATGAATTCACACCAGACAAAGATAATGCAACATTCTCAAAGAAGCTTTAAATAAATGTTTAGGAACATATGATGGAGAAACATCCATCAAAAGAGATCAGAAATTTCGCAATAAACAACTTGCAAAACACAAGAACACGTTTTAAAGGAACCAATTAGAAATCCTAGAAGTGATCGATTTAGGGGTTGACATGAAAACACATAGAAAGAGGGAAAGAACTGAGAAACATCTGGAAAGTAGGATGGAAAGAAGAGATTTCTAAAAATAAGTCTGTAAGGGACAAGAACAATAGAGTTGAGAGAGTTTGGTCTCATGATCAGAATTCCAAGGGCACAGAGGAAAAGGCAGAGAGGTGTGACTACTGCAGTAGGAGCTGGGAATTTTCCAGAATGTAAGAAGCACGGGCTCAAGTTAAAAGTGCTTTCAAATGCGGAGCAGGACGAATGAGAGCAAATCCACACCTGGATAGGAAGTAGTGAAAACTTAGGGTAAAGGTCAAAGTGGAGATGTTACACATCCCCTGGGAGTGGACTCGAAATGGACGAAAAGAGTAGGATTAAAAGGAGGGCTCAGAAAATAGGCCCCTGGTTTTTAGGGGCGAAAACCATGTATGAGAACACTCACCTCCAGCCACTCGCTCGCTCTTCTGTATCCAGATGCCCCATTTCAGTGAAGCTGTTTCCTCATTGTGGCGCAGGCAGGTGCGTGCCCTTCAGCAATACAGCTAAGATGTAGTGAGGTTACGAGGAACCTCTGTAATCAGAGCTGTGTGTGTGTGGCGGGAGGGTCAGATCTGTGACTCCCAGTGTTGGTGATCATCAGGATTTCCTGGGGAGCTTTTCTCCCTCCCCACTCACCACGCGGCTCCAGCAGTCACCACCAGCCTGCTTCATGTTCCCTCAACCCTCTTCCTGCATCCCTGGGTTATTTTAAAACAAAAATCGGACATATTGTTACATTAGTGTTTCAGCTGTATCTTCAAAAGATGGATTATTAAAAATACACATTTTCCTAATATCATTATCCCACCTTGAAAATGAATAATAATTCCATAAAGTCATCAACTAGCAACTCAGTGTTCACATTTCAGAGGACATTTTAAACCTAAGTGTTTCCTCAGCACAGTCCCAGACTCAGAACCAGAATGCAGGGTGAGTCCAGGGATCGGTAGAGCTGAAGTCTCCCTAAGTGATTCTGAGAGGCAGGTCTGATAATTACTGGCTTAGATGACCGTTTAGGTCCTTTCTGCCCTTGAGATTATGACTTTTCCAACATCACAGCTCTTCTTTCTCCTGGGTGAGACTGGTTCTGTTATGTCACCGAAGGAGCGTGGCAGTCAATTTTATGCATGTGATCAGAGGTGTTATAATGAGAAAGTGGCTTTGGGGAAAGAGTTAAATTCCCAAGTGGAGCTCCATCCCTGGCCCGAATTATAGGACAATGAACAGGGCCTTTTAGTTCTGAGTTTCAGTTTCCTCCAGTGAAAAATAAACCTCATGGTGACTGTTACCTAAACTACCTGCCTTATGGAGCTGTTGACAAGGTCCAAGTTCAAGTAAACACACGAATGTATTCCCCAAGTGTCCATGGATACGTGAACGCCTTCATTTTAGATGTGAACATTGGCACTGCAGCGGTTAAAAATGTAACAGAAAGTCCAGAACAGTATTTTTTTTAAATAGACTTGGATAGGAATGAAACAGTACAGAGTATTCACGTTTACGCATGTGGGGAAAAAAAGAAAAGTCATTAAATTTTAACTTTTTATGCATATTTTTAATTATTAAAAGACACTATATTAGAACTTCCATTCATTCAGAACAGAAGCCTCTAAAGCCTTGGGAGGATGTTAAGCCTTAGAACGTGTGATAAATATCTGACTGCTGTTGTTTTGGCTGTTTTATTGTAATTGTTTTCATTGCAACACTGTCTACAATGAATTTGGTACATTATAGATCGTAAATGCTTAAACTCTGCATTCTAGGTGTGGGAGGAAACAAGTGTTCACTCTCCTCTCCTGAATTACTAAGCCACCTTTCCAGCTGTTGTCCATCTGCAGGATTCACCCGAGTCTTGCTGCCAGTGTCCCCCTCCTTCCCTGCCGCCACCTCCCAGCCCCATCACCTGTCTCCTCTGAAAGCCTGAATTAAGCGCGTGTTACTCTGATCTTAGTTTGTCCCTGACTCTTCCTCCCTTTCATCTTCCAGATTCTGCTGGTCTAACCCTAGCAGTTCTGTTAGAATCCCCTCCTCTCGGGTTCTTTGCTACGTTGTGTCCCCCATTCAGACTCTCCCAGTCTTCCTAACACTCTGACCGTGTCCATGTTCACGCAGTAAAACCCTAGCATTCCACGTGGACTTAGCCCAGTTCACTCATGTAGTCTCCTACTGGTCACATGTGAGTTCCACGCAGTCCCCTACATCTTACAGACCCGCCTCTGCCTCCCTGCCTGCCCCCTTTGCGCATCCTCGTCCCTCCCCCAGGAACGCCCCTTCACGCCCCCAGCTGGAATCCCAACCATCTCCCTTAGATGTTAGCGCTGTTGACTGGTTTCGATTTTCCTCTGCTGAGCGCCCAGAACGTCACCTTGCGTGCGTGTGTGGTCAGGCGTGGCCCCGTGACTTGGGTCAGTCAATGAAATTGTGTAGAAACAAAGCTTGTCCCTCCTGGGTGGTGGTGTTTACGAGCCAGCGAGTCACCACGCAGCCCCTTCCAGTGCTGCGGTGGCGGGAAGCCCACGTGGGCGTGACGGTGCTGTAAAGTCAAGGAGCCCAGGCTCAGCGCCGGCTGACCCTGGGGGGTCACTGGGTCCCACAGCGGGCTTTAAGCACTGAAATTTGGGACTGCTTATTACCAGGGGGCAGCTGGCCTGGCTTCAGTACCATCGACTTCCAGGCCTAGATCCACTCCCCCTTGAAATGCTCCCTGGTGACCACACCCGCAGGGACGCTGCTCTCACTGGACCCCAGTGTGTTGGAGACCACGGGCTCAGAGTCACCAGACCCCTGTTTGAATGTCAAACTGCCCTTGGCTACTAAGGCCCAACTGTCTTTCTGAAGCCCAGTTTTCTCGTCTAAATAATTGATCGGATGGTTCGAATTGTGAAAGGTAAATGAACCACAGTGCTGCATAATACCGAGGCACTGTTCCCCAGGCCTCTACACTGATGTTATTTCCTCTTCTGGGAATAGAAAACACATGAAACTTAAAATAATTTCAGAGAATAAGATTTCATTTTTACTTTTCTGTGATTTGTAGAATAATTACAAGACTTCACAGATAAATGTCTCTGCCCAGTATTTTCACCAAAGTTTGATTTCTTTTAAATAAGACATGGATACACATTTATTTTTTAAGGTAGTTAACAAGGCAGAGTATAACTATATAAATAATTTGATTAAATTATTACATACTAACATTCTTATTTTTTAAAAATAAATTTTAGATTGAATTTTCACAATTAAAAATCAATTAAAAAAACGATCAGAGAAGTTGAAAAATCACAGAATGAAAAATTTTATCTGTTCATATGTCTCCAATTACCTTTGACCTGAGTATCTCACTATTCTGAAATGTATGACAAGTTTGGGTTTCAAGGGTTTTTTTAATTTGTTTAATGAAGACCTGTTTAAATATCAAGGAAAAAATAAATAAATATAGAGTAACTAACATCTTAGACTAGATGAAAGCAGTTTGTTGTTTAGATACTAAATTCTTTAAAATGATGATGTATCAGTGCGTCCTGAGACCATGACGCTTTCGCTTGGCTGGGAGAAAGGCACTGTGTGCTCAGGAGTGTGTTACCAACAAAGCAGGACTAGGTACCATGTCGTTTCAGTGATTTGTGGTTGTAATTCCCATGAGAAGCTTAAGATATAATTAGCACCTGTTAAAACATTAATCTTGGCAGCTCGTTATGAGAGAATTTTCTATGATTCTACCCTTTCATATTCGGATTATTGGAAACTGACTCTTTTGGTTCAATAACAAGATTTTTTTTGAGAAGCAATTTTAATTATTAATTTCCTACACAGTTATTAAAAAGGAAAATAGGATTACAGTTTGAATTTCAATTTATGGATATAGTAAACTGGCAATAGAGTGAAAAATAAAATTTTAGAAGGAGCTGTAGCCAACAGTATATGTAACAAAATATCCAGCAGATGTATGTATTTATATATAATATACCCAATTGCAAGTAAGAGAATTATGCTCTAGCTAAAAACTATTTGTCTAAATATAGTGAATCCATCAAGAGCTGTCCATTCAAGAACAAATGCCAAAATACGATTTTCTTTAGTTTAATGATTTGGTTTATCTGCAGCAAGGCAATTATGAGGAGTGGTGAAGCAAGGTGAATTCCTGCTTTAAAAAGTTACTTTCTAAGTACTTTAAGTCTTATGCAATTTTCTACCCAAGTCTACACCCTCACAAGCAGGCCTTATTTCTAAGGTCACTTAGAGTACGAGTTAATGTGAACAAATGTTAGTATTTTAAATCAGGGTTTGGCAAACTGCAAACCTGTGGACCAGATCCAGCCTGCCTTCCATGTTTGTATGACCCACTCACTAAAAATGCTTTTACATTTTTAATGGTTGAAAAAAACAAAAATGAGAGGTGACATGTGACAAAATATTAATTTAAAAACCTAGATCTACAGTATCAGCCAATAAACAGATACTAAGTTATGGAAGCAGAAGAGGAGGGAAGAGCCCAAACTCTCATTATTTAAGACTTAATTTAACTATACTTGCCTTGTTGAAACCGCAAAGACTTCAGATCTCGCAGCTGTTCTTGGAGGGTGGTGATAATTAACTCAGAGAAAGGGTTCTAGTCCAAAATGAGATTCTCCGGGTTTTCTGCTGGCAAACCATGTGTCCAATATTTGGGGACATTTATAATTATAGCACATCCTGAAAACCCCAGCAACTGTTGACCTACAGTTATTGAAAATTCAAAACCCTTCTGCTCCCCTCCTGAGCTGCACTTTTACACCGTAAATCGTGTCCAGCGTGTGTGAGTCTGTCTCTGCGCTAATTATTCTGTTTCTTTGGTCTTTGTGTCTATCGTTACACAAAAAAACTGCCTTAACTACTGAAACTTTATAATAAATTTGGTATCTGGTAGACTGAGTCCTCCCGCTGTGTTCTTTTTATAAAAAGCCATCATAGCTCTTCTTAACTTTTTGTGTTTCCAAGTAAATGTTAGAATCAGCTCTCAATTACCACACACACACACACACAGAAATCCCACTGAGATTTTTATTGGGGTGGCATTGAATTTATAGATTACTTTGAGTGAAACTGACATATTTATAATAAAAGCATTTCTTTTATTATACCCTCTTTTACTTAGTATACCTCCTTTTAGACCATCTTTACTTTTCCTCAATGATGTTGAATGGTTTTATCCGTGCCAACCTTGTGTGTCTTCTCTTTTAGATTTAGTCCTAAATATTTGATATTTTTATGATATTGGAAATGATACGTTTCCAACTGTTTTCCAAATGCTTGTTGCTAGTGTGTAGAAATACATCTTTTTTTTTTTTTGAATAGTGACTTGCGTTTAACAACTTTGCTAAACTCATTTATTCATTCTAATAATCTTTGTTTTCTACAAGCGCAGTCATAAATCTGCAAATAATGGCAGCTTTGTTATCTCTTTTCCAACCCTTTTAGTGCACTGGCTAAAACTGCCAGTGTAATGATGAGTGATGGTGGTGATACCAAACATTCCCATTTACTTCCTAATCTCATATGGAGACGTTTCAACATTTCACTATCAAATATGTTTTTAAATAGTCTTTACCATGATGGTGATGCGCCACCTTATTCCTACCTTTAAAAAAAACTGTTACTGTAATAATGAAATACAACTCTATTCCTAGCTGCCAAAAGTTTTTCTTTTTAAATCATAAATGGATTTAAGTGATTTCAAATGCTTTTTCTTTATCTTGTCTATGATTACATAATTTTCCTTTTTTAAAATAATGTTAACATGCTGCTCCCGGGAATGTGCCCCTGATTTTGCGATGTGGAACCCTCTTTATGATTGCTGCGTTTGATTTGCTACCATGTGCTAATATTTTATTTGTAGATTTTAGATCTACATGCAGGAGGAAAGCTAGCCTATCACTTCTGTTTCTTATAACGTCCTTGTTAGATTCTGATACCAAAGTTACATTGGTCTCATAAAAAATATTTGGAGGTGTCCCCCCATTTCTCTTCTGTGATCTCCGCCACTTGTATTTAAACATCTGATGGACTTTACTTAGGCCTGGAGTTTTGTTTTGGGGTCGGGGAATGGAGGTGGGGACGTTTTAAGTACAGATTTGTGCCCTGAGATTTATCTGTTTCAATAATCTTTTCAAAGAGCCAAGTCTCGGCTTTGTCAGCGTCGGTCATGTAAGGGGGCCGTGAGTTATGGGAAACACTGAGCATCTGGTTGAAAACGCAAAGAGATTCAAATCACTGGAGAGGAACATGGGCTTTATGGATTTTTTCAGAGAGCTCAGCAAATTTTCATTGAGATCTAATTCATATACCACAAAATTCCCCTTTAACAGTGTGCCATTTGGTTGGCTTTAGTATACTCCCAGAGTTGTGCAACCATCACCACTAATATCAGAACATTTTTTCACCCCCAAATCTGTTAATGGTGACTCTGGGTTTCCCACCCCCACAGCCCCGGTAACCACTGATCTTATTTCCACTTTTATGCCGATTTTCAATGTTTCATCTCGATATTTCATGATTCGATGAATCATACAGTATCTGGTCCTTTGTGACTGACTTCATTCACTTAGCATAATGTTTTCAAGGTTTATCCATGTTGTAGGACAACTTTGTTTTAAAATGAAAAAAAATTACCATATGATGTCTTTATATGATCAAAAATGTAACCATGACTGTTACACAGTATAGGACAGTATTAAAGTTAGTTACCCCTCCCCAATGTGCTTCATAAGGAGCTAATATTTATAATGAATTTTATAGACTAAAACATTCTCATCTTAGTTCATGTTGATGAAAGGAGAAAAAAACAGATTGCAGGATAATGTTGTACAACTGATATTTCTAAACTGCATTCTTAGTCAATGAAAAAAGGCTCCTAAATTATTCCATATAACTTAAAATCAGATAATGTATTTTTGTAAGACTTAGTTATTATAGTGGAAGCTTCAGTTAAAAATAGACTGTAACCAATCTTGCTTTTCTATGTAAAGTAAAAATGTAACACTTCACAGCCAACCTGAGAAGCTTCCATTTGCAATCATTTATGTCTGAGTTTTTATGAGATGTTAAGAGTCTACTCAAGCCTGGAAGAAAATATTTGCAACACATAGGTCTAGGGAGAGGAGAGAAGGGGAACCTTGCGTCACGCGGAAGCACCCCCGCTGTGGTGAGGCTTTCATGGGCGTGCACATGTGTCGCAGTTCAAAACAAGTGTGCTTTTGAAACATGTGCCATTTACTGTATGTTAATGATACCTCAATAAAGCTAGAGAAAAAGCTTCTGCCCTGTCTGAAACCCAAATATGTCACATGTATAGTAAACATCAGATGCTTGGTCAAAGTGGTTTCCCCTGTGGTTTCCGCTTCTTGAAGTGGTTAGACTAAGGCAAAAATCTGGCTACTTTTTTCTTTCTGAGTCTTTTTAAGACCATTTAATTTTGGCAATTTTGCTTTTTTTTTTTTTAAATGGGCACCTATAGCACAAACATTTGAGAAGTAAATCAGTAGCCAGCATTAGGAATAAACCATACATTTCAATTATGTAAAATCTTTATCCATGTCTAGAAATGAATTATAATCTTTACATTTAAATACAATTTTAAAAAAGTGTTTCCTGCAGAAATGCACACATAACAATGACTTAGAAAATTTGTTCAGAGGTCAAATTAATTTTTTAAATTAAAATTTGACAATTTGGGGTTACCAAATTGTCAAAAAATATTAACATAATCTTATTGGCCTTACAAGAAAAAAAAATTGCACGGTGTGTCCAAATTCAGGTATTAAATGATGTGACGTTAAAAGTGGCCTGGTCTGAAGGATTGAAGACTCGAGGGGACAGAGGGGTCCCTGCTCTGCCTTGTGTTCCAAAGCTGGGACCGAACACAGTAAGAATGTGCCCCATCCCCTGACCACAGTGAGGACGTGCCCTGTCCCCGCGACGGCTCTGATTCTCCTGATGCACTTCCTGTGTTTCCTGGTCTACGTGTGAAAACGTGCCAGACAGTGAGGCCTGTTTCAAAGGGCTGATGTAACAGGTCTGCCATCGAGAAACCTGCATGCTGATGGAGCTAACGTGGAAGCCTGGGGGGCCCGTGGAGGCAGTGCCTTTTGTATGTTGGCGAAATGCTCTCTCGCGTGGAGATGCAATCCAGCTGTCTGACTGAGGGGAGCTGGAAACCAGACCCCCTTGCCCTGGAATCCTGATTCTTCATCTGAAGCTCTGTGACCTTGAGCAGGTTGGATGCCTTCTCCAGCGTTTTGTTCACAAATCCGTAATAACTGGAATACTGCCCACTGTCCGGAGATGCTTCTCCGTGGCTCTCTTGCTTTTTGCACGTCTGTCGAGAGGCCACACTGACAGCTTTTGTTACAACTGTCTTTCCCAGGATGGTGGCAGAGCAAACAGCGGGGGCAGACTGAGGGTCTTCCTCCATCAAATCTGCCAGGAGCAGGTTGTTCACTGTTGTTTGTACAAACGTCTCGCTCTGGGGCACAGGGCAGGTCGTTTGCAGCTGAACATAAAAGACTCGGGTAGGGAAGGGGTGGTCAGCTGGAATGCAACCCCACGGTGTGTGCAGCACCTCTAGGGATGTTCTGCGTCACCCCCATGGGACTAGGGGACCAAGAGGGGCAAAGGCAGACGTGAAACTCATGCAGCCTGCTGTGCAGGGAGCGGTGAAGTCCTCCGTCTCTGAACCAGGAGGCTCGTGTCCTCTACCAGCATCCGTGGTGCCCGGGCTTGCGCGCACAGAGAAACTGCACCACTTCCTGTCGCCGACACCCACCTTCAGGTTATCATGAAGACAGGGGGAGGTACCAGCTGCCCTGGGCAAATGCTCGCTCCTCAAAAATATGCTCCCTTCCTATCTGACACCAAAAGCTTTTTTTTTTTTTTTACCGTAAATATTTGTCAACTCATCGAACTATTTTTTTCAGGTTTCAGTTGGTACTTGTAATTAGGTCAAGCACCACATCCTAATTACATCCACGGGACAAACAGCCAGGTGAAAAGGAAGCGCGCTCTCTGGCGCTCTTCCTCTCAGCTCAAGTCAGCGGCTCAGGTATCTCCAATGACAGACAAAAACTTTCACTTCCGGGTCATACCCGGGTGTGGGGATCTGTGACTAATTTGGGTGTTACCCATCAAAACCACACCTTGTACAGTACAGAGTGTTTGCAAGAAAAAAAGATGCAGCCGAAGAATGTCCATGGCTCGCTGATCCTGCCTTGTTGTGTTTCCTCGTTGTAGTTCACAGGAAATAGACGAGTGGACTAGGAACTGATTACACAGAGAACACTGAGGTTTCGTTCTCACTGAGGCACGAGTGGTCCCCCCGGCTTTGCCATCACAGAGTGACCGGGACCGACGACGGTGCGTCCTTGGTGGTAAATTCTACTGACAGACAACGATCTCTTCCGTTTCCGGTTCCCATCTGAAAATCAGGCAGACGGCTCCTAACGTGTGTGATGGCAGCCTTGCCTGCTGGACCTCTGCCAGTATTGGATATTGATCATATGTGACATTACTGCCCCCAGAAGAGTTTACAGTGTTTAAAACTTCTTACCAGAGCTTCTTGTAAAAATTTCACAGGGAAATCATGAAATATTAAACCACGTGAAATAGCACGTCTTTGTCGAAACATTTTATTGTAACTTCTGTTTAAGGAGAGCATCCAAACCACTAAATTACACTTGATGTTTAGTTTCATTGAACAGGCTCTTTATTAAGTGTTTCTGGAGATCTTTCTTTCAAGCCCCAGCGTAGAACATACACCCTTGAAAGTGATGCTCAGTGTATTGGAGAAGAGAAGATTTGAGCTTCCTTTTCAGTCTGTGACACGTTTCTGCACCTTTGCTCCTATTACACCTGTTTACATTTAGGACAGATGTGGCTATGGCTGGGGAATAAGCAATTCTGACACAAAATGCGAAGAACACCGTCTTTGTTATCTGAGAGTAGTGGGTTACTATGCTGTCCGGACAAGAATAGGCCAGAAGTGCCTCACACAGGCGGCCTGGGGCCATCCAGACCCCACCCTGGGTCCAGACTCTGTGGAAACATCAAGGTTTTCCCATCTCTTCAGTTTTCTGGTGTGTACACTCCTCAGCACAGGAGGTCCTGCCATGGCCACCTCCTTGTGGTCTCACTTTCTCATCCTGAGCAGTGCTCCCATCCTGACCCGTGCCCCCCGTCCTGACTCGTGCTCCCCGTCCTGACTCGTGCACCCGTGCTCCCCGTCCTGACCCGTGCTCCCCGTCCTGACTCGTGCTCCCCGTCCTGACTTGTGCACCCGTGCTCCCCGTCCTGACCCGTGCTCCCCGTCCTGACTCGTGCTCCCCGTCCTGACTTGTGCACCCGTGCTCCCCGTCCTGACCCGTGCCCCCCGTCCTGACCCGTGCTTCTTGTCCTGACCCGTGCCCCCCGTCCTGACCCGTGCTTCCTGTCCTGACCTGTGCCCCTTATCCTTTGCTGAATGTGGTAAGAAACAGTAAAGCTCTATGTGGGGCCCTGGCCTGGAGGACCTCAGACACATGAAACTTCCGTGTCCCGGCCCCTCCCTGCCACAGGGCTGCCTCCCTGCGTGCTGTTTTCTCAGCCACCTCTGTACCTACAAGGCAGGTTCCTAAGGAAGCTGTCATGCGGACACCTGCTGCAGCTATGGTGACCTCGGGCTCAGGGGAACAATTTTGCTCTGGAAGGGGGAAGAAGCATGCTCCATGTGCCGAACAACAGAACCCTGTGGAGGGCGTTCACCTTCCCCAGGCTTGTGTGTAACCACAATTATTCGTCCATTGATGTTTGTCAAACAGAGACTCTGTGTCAGGCAGGGCACACACGGGACGGTAGCCAAGCAATGGGAGGAAACCTGATTCCTGCCCTCCAGGAACCTCTGAGATCACGTGTAACACTGGAACGGCCTGTGTTAACAGGTGCAGTGGAGAAGACAAAAAGGAATCGGGGCAGGGAAGGCGGGAGCGTCCGCTTGGCGGACAGCCGAGGACCTCGGGTGAGCTAGCGCTCTGGGGTGTCAGATACGGGCGGCTTTTAAGGTGCTGAGGAGAATGAGCTAAGCTGGGGTCTCAGCACACACTCTGCCTCGGGTGCTGGAGGAAGTCGACTAGCATCGCCACGATGACCCCCGGCATCTAACCGGACCTTTTGGAATGTGAACCGAAACCTCCACCACAAGGCCTCTTTGAAATTCAAAGATGTTGAAAGAGGGGAGGACTTTGGATCTGTCCTTATCAAAAATCACTTCAAACGTCGTCATAAAAGGGAAGGAAGTTACAGCCTCGGACAAGGAGACAAAACACAGATGTTCCAGTGCACACGGATGCTGTTTCCAGAGGGTTAAAGGAAAACATGTCAAATGCGCACCTGGCCGGCCGTGCCCGCAAGCACCGCACACCTGGGCAGGTGCAGGGCGCAGACGGCGGTGCTGGGAAGTGGGCAGTGGTCCCGGACTGCCTGGTGCCTGAGGGAAAGAGACGGATGGAGCGACAGTGTATTTCTGCCAGTTTCGCATTTTAGCGACGTTGACACACGTGTGCACGTGACTGCTGTGCCGAAGGTGGCCCTTCTGAGAACCACGGGGACCCCTGGCCTCAGCCCTGCCCAGCAGACCGAGGCTGCGGCCCCCTGTGCTGGGCAGGGCTGGGGCGGGTCACCAAGGACACGGGGGAGCAGCTGGGTCTTCTAATCCGATACCCAGGCCCTCTGTCCCACTGATTTTTTTTTTTTTCCAGTTTTCACTCTTTATGGCAATATGCTGTGCAGGAAAGTGAACTCAGATTCTGAGTTTGGTGGATTTTCACAAACCGAGTGCATCTTTGTCATCAGGGCAGATTAAACCTGTGCACTCGGTCCTCGAAGCCTCCTGGGCTGTTTCCAGGCGCTGCCCGCCCCCTCGGCCCCGCCACCCCTGCCAACTGCTTCTGAAAGGTTTTTTGTTTTGCTGTTTTTGTACTTTACATAAACGGCTGGCTTTTCATTCCATCTTAATTATTTG
This sequence comes from Camelus dromedarius, assembly GCF_036321535.1. Lineage (NCBI taxonomy): Eukaryota > Metazoa > Chordata > Mammalia > Artiodactyla > Camelidae > Camelus > Camelus dromedarius. The sequence continues at coordinate 1,621,572 of NC_087441.1, forward strand.
CTTTTCTGTACTTTAATTTTACTGTGAAACACTCCAGAGATGATACTTGACTTTTGCTTTGAAGTGGAGGTAAAGACAGGATATAGTGTCAGATGAATCTGCGTTTTTACTGCAAACACAGAGGAATCTCACTGTCATGCCCCAGCCCTAAAGCCCACGGCCCCGAGGTGGACAGAAAGGACCAGGTTGAAGCGTCTCCGTCGTAACCAGGCAGCAGCCCTGGAGGTCGGGGCAGCGTCCCCGCCCGTGCGAGGCCAGGCAGGGCACACCCAGAGCCGGCACAGCAGGCGCCCGCCCTGGCCGGCGTGGGGCTGAGAACCGCCCCTGGCACACGTGGGCAGGCCGGGTCGTGGGGAGGCTTCCCTCCCCCGGCTCCCTGAGGACAAAGGCCACGTCCTCCTGTCCACGTGTGTCCCCAGGGCCTGCGGGTTCCTGCAGGGCGTCCAGGTCATTCAGCTCACGGGATGAGTGGAGACCCAGCCCCACCCCGCTCCCTCCCGTGTGGCCCTCCTCACAGCTTGCAGACGGCCGCTGGACATGGATGTGGACCACTGTCCCCTGTCCCAGCTCCAGTGCTCGTTCAGACTTCCTGGGGGAAGGGGTGGACAGACAGAGCAGTGGGCCCGGGAGCCAGACATCGGAGGCTCCAGGAAGCGTTTCTGTCGGTGGGACGCGATGTGTGACAGCGCCGCATGCAGACTAGCACGGCTGAGCTGGCGAGACCCAGACCCTGTCGTGGCTTCTCTGGCATCGAAGTGACGGAGGTGCCTGTGTTTCGTCTGGTGACCTGCGCGCTGGCCTGTGCCAGGCGGGGATTGGGGGGGGGGCGGTCACTGAGGACACGAGGAAAGGCTGCTCTTCCTGGCTTGACTCCTTGGCCGTCTGTGGAGGGAAGTCCGGAAACCTCCGTGCCCCGCAGTGAAGGGAGCCCCACAGCAGTGGTGACAGACTGGGGGCGGGGGGGGGCGTCTTCCTGAAGAGCCGCTGGGCGTGAGGGGCATCCTGGGCTGTCAGGCAGGCTGGTCAGGGGGTCCCAGTCTGCCGGGGAGTGGCGGGTGAGGCCATGCCAGGTGTCAGGTGAGGCAGAGCCAAGAGCCCCGGCTTCAGGAGCTGCTTGGCTCAAAGGACGCTGGACAAATCCATGCAGTGACCACGGGTCAGTCTGCTCAGGCTGTTGTGACAAAGCGCCAAAGACAAGGGGCTTGAACTCCAGAAATTCACTCCTCACACTTCTGGAGGCTGGAGTCCGGGATCCGGGTGTGGGCAGGGTGGGTTTCCCTCTGTGGCCCAGTGTCCCCTTGACTGGCAGGGGGCCACCGCCCCTCCTCTTGGGTGACTGCGGGTGACTGAGAAGGGAGGACGTTGGAGAGGTCTGGGTCTCTTGTGACGAGGACACGAATCCTGCCACTGAGGGCCCATCTGCACGACTTCACTCAACGCTGCTTACGGCCTGGCTTGTAGGCTTCATTCCCAAACGCAGGCATCCTGGGATTCGGGGCTTAAATGCATGCATTTGACGGTGCACAATTCAACCCACAGCAGCTGGAGTAGGAAGCCCTGAGTTACTTCTGAAAATTTTCGAGAGCCTCCTCTCAAGTCCTGCAGTGCACACTCCCCGGCTTTAGAGAGGCAAGACCAAAACACCAAAAATAAATAGCGACACAGCAGAACAGCTCGGACGAGCGTCGCGAGCACCTCAGGGCCCCGCCCAGACCTCTGCTTTGTGCGAAGGGGTTTCATGATTTCCGTTTAAGAGGACGCCTGTTAGGACAGGAGCCCACGTGTCCTCCCACGGAACGCCTGACTCTGTGTCATTTGCCTCTGATCCGTTACATGCGCTCTATTGACTTTACTGATGAGAAAGTTGAATTTCTCTCAACATACATCATAAATCAGATTTTTAATGAACTCGATGGGCCTTTCTCCTGTGTTTGTAAATTAATGAGGTTTGACTACAATTTGCTTTAATTGTGTGTGAAAGTGGATAATTAGGGGGAAAAGTAGGGATTCTCTAGGTCAGGCCGTTTTACAGTCATGAAAAATACCTAGCGCAGCCTTCGTATCTTGTCGCTGCATGAGCTGAGGGCGCGAGGGTCTGGGGACGTGCTGGGGTCACGCTTTCCTGCGTTAGTGTTTGTTCCATGCGTCCCAGTCCAGGCTCGGGGCTGCGGGCCGGTACGGGGGAAGCCCGGCGTGTGCCTCAGCCCCTGAGCCCAGTGTTCCTCCTCTGGTCTTCCTCGGGCTGCTTGCACCTCCCCCAGTGCGAGCTGCTCCCCGAAACTGGAGGAGATGCTCTGTGTCCACCTGAGACGAGGGGGCCTCGCACTTGCGTTTGGCCATCACCAGGGTCTCGGGAAGCCTTCAGGACAATCAGCTCAGGGTCCCGGGGGCAGCCAGCACTCAGGGTCCCCAGTGCCAGGACCAGCACACACCCTGTTTATCTCCCATGGGCCTTCATCCCTGCTGGGTGTTAGATTTCCCGCAGGAAGATAAAACAGCCTCAGACACGAAGGTACTAGAACACTGGCCTGCACGCTCTCATCGCAGGCCCCTCCAGCAGCAAGCATCCTTCACATTTATAATTTATGAGAAATCAGAAAGGATACGATAGAAAATGCCAGGTAAAATTGATTTAAGGGCTGCCCTGATGCTGGATGAGGTGGGGTGAGAGCTGGGTGCAGAGCTGCCTCCAACCTGCCTCTGACCTGGCAGCCGGGGACCTTCCTCAGCCTGTTTCCTCGGTCGGACCCAATTAATTGACGTCTCATGTGCTAAAGGTTAGCAGTGTGTATTTTTAGTTTATATCAATTTTCTCCTTCATAGCACGTTATTTTAGGAGATTGAAAGATGAAACATTCAAATAAAATTTCCATGTAAAGAGGAAAAAAGGTAAAATTAAATTCCACACAAAGAAAGACAAATGATTGATAGAATTTTGTGAACTTCTGTCTGAGTGACCCCTTTATAGAGGTTGAGCGATCCCCACCCCACCCAAAGGCCACACACCAGCAGGCAGCTGCTCTGGGCGGGGTGCCAGGCACATGAAGACAGGATGCTATGGTCTGGAAGGGGAAGGGGTCACATAGACAAGTCACAGTAACGAGTAGCGAAGCATGGCGTTTGCAGAGAAATTCTTTTACCGCAAGAGTCCATGGGCGAGGTCAACCAGGTACCGAGTTACAAGTTCCGTCTTGCTTTTGATTTGTTTTGAAGACGTGCGTTCAACACGAGGCCGACTGTGTTACCGCTGATACCCTATCGGAGAACCAGGGCGGCACTGGGCTTGGATCCAGGGAACGTTTGGGGGCCCAGGTGGCCTGGGAGGCTGGGCCTTACAGGATACAGTGGATGAACCAAGAAGGGATGGGGAAAGGCCGGCCCAGCCGCGTGCAGACCACCCCAGGGAGAAGGCTCACGGGCGCAGGCAGCCCGCTGGTCAGTGCCGCCTGGAACGCCGTCAGTGAGAAAACGCGGTTTTATCCAAGTTCACACTCCCCGCTGATGCCCACATCACTGGACGCCAGTGGATTCAGCCTGAGAACAGCCCCCGAGCACGTGTCCCTCTGCACACTACTGAGAGGTGAGGGCAGTGGCACCCTGGTGACTTTGGGGTTTGTAGGATTCCAGTCCTGAGCGCAAGATACCATCAGGAACCTGACCTGCGTATTTTCTGAACACCAGCTACGCGATGTGCTTGGTGAGGACCTAGGGCTTCGCACCGGAGATTTCCAGCTTAACCGGGAGCTGGATGACTCAGGACTCGGTGCAGAGAGAGGTCCCGCAGCCAGAATGCGGAGGACAGACATGCCGATTGGGACAGGTGCCTGTCCCACGCGTGGGGTTGAAGTTACTGCTGGAGGTGACCTGGAGCAGCACAGGCGATGTGAGTGGTGTGGTTATCTGAAAAACTCGCTCCAGATGATCCTGTTACTAAAGTAGACTGGGTTTTTTTCTTCCTCTCCTTTTGAAAGCTTAAAAGATTTGGCTGCTTGCCCTCTGGGTTCCAGGGTTAACTCGTGAGCTTTGCTGGGGACCCGGCGTCAGTCACTGTGAACCATGGTTACCTGTTGGGACCTAGGAGGTTAGCTGGTGGTGTCTGATCATATGATAATTTGCCTACTCAAAAATTAAATAAATATTTTTAAATATTCACAGACGCAACATTAAAAGCATTGGTTAGAATAGTTTTAAAAGTTCTCCAGTCAGTGGCTGGTGGAAAGTTCAGCTGGTGAGATGGAAGTTTGTGCTGGTGTCTCGGCCACGGGCTGGCCTCAGAAGGAAGGCAGACCCGGCTTTCCACACAAACACCTGATTTCACGAAATTCAGCCTGAAAATCGAAGGCCAGGAAAGAGCACTGGGGAGAAAAACCTAGCCATCTTAAGATAATCACAACGTCACACAGAAATCCTGGGAGAGTAATTGGGTGGAATTCCAACTCTGGACTGATTTGAAAATATTCTCCGATTTCATGATGTTGGAGCAGTTAAGGAAGTGGATTTTCAAAATCAGATTTTATGTAAACCTCCAGGCTTCTGACTGGATTTAACTCTTATTTTCCATCAACTAGTTTGAAAAGGTAAGTTTAATGTTCAAAAACAGAGAGCTGTCCTTTCTGACTCAACACTGACTCCAGCAAGTACGTTGAACTCTGACGTGATCTCCTCAGCATGCCTTCACAGGAGACGCACAACACAATTATTGTAAATGAATTATTTCTTTTAAAAGGGCAAAAAAAAATTCCCTGGTGTGTAGAAGGAAATAATTAACTTGAAACAGAACAACCTTGTGAATTTACAGAAAGTGTCCAAAGATGAGCTTTTTGAAAAATTGGCTCTTTTTTCCCCTTTAGGCAGAGATGGCTCCTGGCCTTGGAGACAGGATAGCTCAGTGAATCAATTTCTGTTTCACTTCCATCCCAGTGGTGCCGTGGCTCATGCACAGATGAGAGCGGTGGGTTCTTGAAACCAGACCCCCCACAGCACTAACTCCTAGGGCTTATAGCGGTCTGGAAGAGCCTTCATTCCTCTCTCCTCTCCTCCCCTGCCCCTCATCTACCCTCCTCCCGTGTCCCCCTCTTCCTTCCTCCCTTCCTTCCTTCCTTCCTTCCTTCCTTCCTTCCTTCCTTCCTTCCTCCTTTCCTTCCTTCCTTCCTCCCTTCCTTCCTCCTTTCCTTCCTTCCTCCTTTCCTTCCTTCCTTCCTCCTTTCCTTCCTTCCTCCCTTCCTTCCTCCTTTCCTTCCTTCCTCCTTTCCTTCCTTCCTTCCTTCCTCCTTTCCTTCCTTCCTTCCTTCCTCCTTTCCTTCCTTCCTTCCTTCCTTCCTCCCTTCCTTCCTCCTTTCCTTCCTTCCTTCCTTTCTTCCTTCCTTCCTCCTTTCCTTCCTTCCTTCCTCCCTTCCTTCCTCCTTTCCTTCCTTCCTTCCTTCATCCTTTCCTTCCTTCCTCCCTTCCTCCCTTCTTTCCTCCTTTCCTTCCTTCCTTCCTCCTTTCCTTCCTTCCTTCCTTCCTTCCTTCCTTCCAGCCAGGACTTACCAGGCACCTATTGCCTACCAGGCACTGGATGATTCTCTGAGGATCCCAGACACAGCTTCTTTCTTCGGCTTTACCATTTGGTGGAGGAGTGTCAGGTGAGTGAACAGAGCCTATAACTCACTGTGACAGTCTAGGCTACAGCCTGACCCATTTCGGCAGAGAAGAACTATCTCTTCAAAATGACAGCCATGTCTCCCTTCACTTATTCACTTACACAGTCACATTCACACTCATTTAGTTGGAATTTCTAGAGGGTGTGGGAGAATTTTTCAAAAGACGCCACACCTATCTATTTAGCTCACCCCGCGTCCTCTTCTCAGAACCTGTCATGGACCGGACACGCCTCCCCTGGGAGCTGAGGGCCAGCGTGCCCTCCCCGTGACTCCCTGTGGGATTGTGCTGCTGTCCTGACCTGTGACTGTTGGTGGAGGGGAGGCTGTGTGACTTTGGAGGCTGGGTCAGCAAAAGGCGTGAGCTTCTGCCTGGTCTCTTTCTCACTGTTGGGAGCTGGGGACCTGGCTGCCACGTTGTGAGGAAGCCCAGGCCACGTGAAGAGGCCACATGAAGAGGCCACGTGTGGGCGTTCCAGCCCAGGGGCCCCCAGCTGGCACCAGCATCTGCTGACAGATGGCAGTCAAAGAGCTGCCAGAAGATTCCAGCCCCAGATGTCACGGACCCAGAGAAACAGGGGACAGCATAATGACATTGTTGTTTTTAAGCCACAGTGTTTTGGAGTAATCTGTTACGCAGCACTGGATCTCTAATACAAGAGAGTTACACAGATCATTAAAATAGTTTGTCTTCTGAAAGCTTAGATTTTAGTTGTAGGTGGAAGAGACATTTGTGAAATAGTTAATGAACAAGTATATGACTGACTTAAAAATGAATAATTCAAAACCCTTTCATATTCAGAGAAGAGAAGTGGACTCTGGCCAAGCTTTGGAGGAGGAGGAGGTTCCAAGCGTGATTTTGGAGTCCTGGGAATTCACTGTGAGACTAATGAGTCTGATTAAAGCTTGGGTTTGGCATGACAGAGCTTTTAGAGAGCGGCAGCCACAGAGGAGCACAGACGAAGGGAGCCGTGCTTCCTCACGGTGAGCCTTTACACACAGGAACTCACGCAGCGCTCGCTGCCGTCTGACGGGTAAGCAGTTTTACCCCTATTTGATGAGGAAAACTGCAGTGGATGAAGACTGGCTCATTTTCACCAGGTTACACAGCTAGTGACAGAGTTTGCGTCACAATACAGGTCTGTCTGACATAAATGTTTTTGTTTTTCGAAGACGAGGGAAGAGCTGGAGCCCCAGTGCTGCCCCCGTCGGGGGGCCAGGGCCTCGCCCAGCCTTGCCGCGGAAGCTGCTGCCCGGCGGGGAAGGAGAAGGGGGACGTACTTCAACATCTGGGTGTATTTATGTTTGTAGGATGATGCCGTAAGCATTGCTGGGGAGATGAGGCTAAATCTTGGGGGCCGGTTAGGCAGCGACAAACTACAACAGGGCCACCTGGCGTGTCAGTAATTACTAGGCATTCCTGAGCACTGGAGAGGCCTGTCTGCGGAGACGGTCCAGCCGTGGCTTTGGCCGGATGAGCCCGGAGCAGGCAGGAGGGGGCCAGGGGTCATATGGGGAGCCAGCCTGGACGGTTCGGCAGGGAGAGAGGAGGGCGGTGGGGGAGCAGTGAGAAGAAGGAATCGACAGTCCCCACCTACCCGGGGCTGGGGACCCACCTGGGGCTGTGGGTTTCTGGCCAGCTCAGTGCTGGGGTGGCAGCCACAGGTGGACGAGTGACAGCAGGCTGGTTCTGTGCAGACGAGCCCCGCTTTGGGGCCAGGGTGACCGCCTCACCCCAGGCTGCATTGCTGTCCAGAGGGCCTGTCATCTGCCGCCTGTGGTGACAGCACCGTGCAGGAGCGGTGGACGTAGTTCCTCCCTGCCCGGTGCCCAAGAGCTGGAGCTGAAAGGCCGTCAGGAAGGAACGCGACCCCCAGGGTATCAGAGGCCCTGCCTCCCGCGCAGAGCAGCTGGCCTTCGGGCCGGGGAGATGAGTCGCTGCTGGTTTCCACGGAACTGGGGCAGTCACGTCACCCGACAGCGCCAGACTGCTGCACGTGCTCCTCCTGGTCAGAACGAGTGCCACCCGTCACACAGCATGTGCGTTGTGCTGCGTCTTTAAGATGACGGCTGGTTTAGACGGACACGCTGAACAGCCAGTTCTTCTTTGCTGGTTTCATAGCTGGTGACCTGGTTCACCTGCGTTAATTTAAGGTGAGTACTTTCAAATTCTTGACCTGAAGCTGAATTTTGCTCATTTCCATTTCCCCAGAATCACCCACCCCCACCGGGCTCCCAGCACTGGGGCGACTGAGCCCCCATCCTTCCCTCCCTCCTGCTCAGCCAGGGCCCTCAGCGGCAGACCCGAGGGAGCCCCAGAGCCGGGGCCTGGCTCAGCGGAGACCAGGGACGCTTGGGCGCTTGGGCGCGGGCTGGAGGTGGTGGTCGCTGCAGGAGAGCAGAGGACATCGTCCTGGAGGTCGTGGTGAGCGCTGTCTGATGTCAACCCGGAGCTCCAGTCTCAATGTCTGAAACCTTCTCTGAGGTTGATGAACCTCCCCCCACAACTCGCCTTCAAATAATAGTTACAGCAACTCCCCCACTTCCACAAAGGATCCCTCCCAGTTTAGAAAATCCTATTCTCTGTATTTCTCAAAAAAGTCTTTCTCACTCCAGTGTAAACAAAGCCATCTCAATTCTCCATTTGTGGGCTGAGCTGGAAACTAAGTAATTGGGAAAAGAAATATGCATGGCTTAGATACCATGCATCTAAATATTCAGACAGTCAAGAGGGACAGCAAGAAACTCCAAATCTGTGTAATGATTGTCGTGTTCATCAACCCTACGGCAAGATGAGTCAGCAAATCATGAAGTTAGTGATAACGGCTTCACTAGTTACTGTTCCGCTTTGGATGCTGGGAAGTCGTCCATGTGGAAGCAACTGAAGAAACAGAATGTTTATTTAAAAAATATTTAAATTGGACTATCAGACCCCCAGTTAGAAGGAAATTTACTGAAGTCAGGCCTTTAAAGGACAAATCAAAGGAATGAAGTCACCAGGTGTGCGATGGGCCCTAAAGCACACAGACAGGAAGGGCAGGGAGGACTCACATCTGGACAGATGGACATCTGGACAGATGGAAACCAAATGTCAAGGGAGCACTGCTGAGAAGTGGCGTCTGGGAGGAAGGTCCAAACAGTGTCCGGAAAGCCTGTCACACCAGCACTGTCACACCCAGCACTGTCACACCCAGCACTGTCACACGCAGCACTGTCACATGCAGCAGTGCCACACCCAGCACTGTCATGCCGGCTAGTGTTTAGCTGGTGCTTAGGATGACCCGGGCACTCTGGGTACATGTTCTCATGTAATCCTCAAAACATGCAAAGAAGGAAACTGGCTGAAGCCGTCTCCTTGAAGTGTTGATCTAATGTGCTGGGGTGACTGAAACAGCCCGTACTCCCTGGGGAAAGATGCAGACCCTGACCTGGAGCAGTACATGCAGGCTGGCCAGGCGCTGGAGAGGCATGACCGACGTCCATCAGGCACATTAACGCCCTGATGACACAGAGCAGGCAGGGCACACCGTGCTCCATGAGAGAATCTGGCGGTGGGGGAGGGGACCAATGATTACAGCCAGCTCCTTGCTCTTCGAGTGGAATGAAAAAGCCATCTGCGTGTTCGGGAGGGCAGCCCTGGACGATAATGTAATAACAGCCCAGTTGCGACCCATCTAGCGCAGCCAGGCAGCAACATGTTCTCAAGGAGCTGTCGGTGCGAGGGCTCAACTCTCTCCTTGGTGCTGGGTCAACGGTGCAATGGTGGCCGTGATCGTGGTAATATTTCGTCAGGATGCAAATCCTGATGTGAACTCATTGGATCTCAGCACCTGTTACAGCTGTTATGACCACTACAGGTGCACCAGCTTTCTGGTTTACTGTGTTCTGAGAAACTGGGTTTTACTGGGATGGTGCATTGGATTTCTTACGTAAGTAGTAACTGCAGAATTTATAATGAAATGTTATAAGCACCACTCTGGACAGGCGTGTTAGTGCCCCCTGTAAATCTCACAAGCACGCCTCTGCTGAGTCTTCAGGGCAGCAAGGAGGAAGAAGGAGAGCTAATGAGAACTGCCTGGAACATCTCCTGACGCCCGCCGCGTAAACACCAGGCCAGCCTGGAACAGGATGCGATGTTATGCAAGAATGCGTTAGAAAAGCTCTATTCCTGGAATTACAAACAGGCTGACTATTTCAACAAAACTTGAGTGGCCTGTTGATATTGATACAAACGCTGATGCAGATGGTAGCGACATCTGTTAAAACCTGAAAAGGCTAATCACCTACACGTTTTAGCACAAAGATAATTTTGTTCTGCTAAAGCCATGATTTACATAAAGAATATTTGTGATAATGAGGAAAAATTTTAAAGAATATCATAATTCAGTTTCATATAATAAACACTTAAAATAATAAAAACTGATACAAATTTTTATTAAAGGATGCTGATAAAGCAAATGAAAATACTTAGGACGTACTATCATTTCATACCACCTATTCTGTGGCTAAAATTAATCAGGAGTTGCAGACGTGAAACATTTACTAGAACTGCAGAAGACGAATGACACTGATGTTAGCGTTCATTGCAGTCTAGCATCCTGGCACTGCTAACTGAAAATCCGCGTCTACTGAAGTGTGCAAACAACTTGTAGAAAACCTGACAAACCAAGCCAGCAAAAGTTTAATTGCAGGTCACACTTTGTCTCTTTCACTTAAGAATGTTGTAATAAATTATTTGAAGTGCAAAATGCAGGACTTTGAAGGTGGTTTAATGGTTTGGTTGATTTCGTGGTTCTGGAAGGGGTGGGTGTAGCCATGCAGCATCATTATTAGTGCTTGAGGAAGACGGTCTATTTCAGTGGGAAACCTTCCTGTAGAGAACACGTCAGGTATGTGTAATCAGTGTCCATGTAGCACAGCTACACTGGAGTTGCAGTTTAACCATAATTAATTAGAGAGAGAAAAATGTGTCATTTCTGCTAAATCTTTATAAAAATTTCCAGATGTTTCAATTTAGATCATCTAAAACGGCCACAGTCAATTATATCTGAATGGTAGAATAAAATATGTGAGCTGACCACCTTAGATCTCTTCTCGAAAAGCTTCATATTTGTTTCATGTATCAAAGAAACAGCAGAGAATTGAATACTCCTATGTCTGACAGTCTAGGAGTAGAAATAAAGGAAATTGGAAGACTGTCTGGGTCTCAACGGGCGCCCCACTCAGTGAGAGGCATCGCAGCATTTTCAACAGTGCGTCAGGATTGTTCCGCTTCTCTGGGGAAAACTGTGACTTGGGAGAGGACAGACATTTGAAGCTTGACTGTGATAAACACCACTCTCCAACAAAGATGTCCAACAAAGATACTTTCTTTACCAATATAAGAAAGAATAGACTTACCGTATGATCCAGCAATCCCACCCCTGGGTGTATATCCAGGGAAAGATAAAATTCAAAAAGACACCTGCACCCCAATGTTCACAGCAGCATTATTTACAACAGCCAAGGCATGGAAACAGCCTAAATGTCCATCACACATGACTGGGTAAAGAAGCTATGGTATATTTATACAATGGAATACTACTCAGCCATAAAAAAGAATAAAGTAATGCCATTTGCAACAAAATGGATGGACCTGGAGATCATCATTCTAAGTGAAGTAAGCCAGAAAGAGAAAGAAAAATGCCATACAATATCACTTATATGTGGAATCTTAAAAAAAAGGACATAAATGAACTTACCTATAAAACAGAAACAGATTCACAAACATAGAGAAAAAACTTACGATTGCCAGGGGGTAGAGGAGGCGGGAAGGGATGAATTGGGAATTCAAAAATTGCACGTCATGGGAGTGATGGAAATGTTAGCTGTCTTGATTGTGGTGTATATACATCTATCAAATATCATCAAGTTGTACATCTGAAATACGTGTAGTTGACTGTACAGAAATAAGATCACAATAAAGGCGTTTTTAAAAGACATATTCCAGTTACTAGAGCAAGGAGCAAGAAAGCTCCATGCGCATCTTCTTCTAGGTGGGGCCGCCCCCGAAGATTCCATTTAAAATTTCAGAGCAGCCCCACTGGCCCCAGGATTCCTCACCCCGCCTCCCGCCCTGGTTTTTTCTCTCGTAGCTCCTCTCGTCACCTTTGAACACACTCTTTTTTGCTGTGTTTGTGATGGTTTTCTCCCCGCTGCGCTGTGAGCCCCTTCGGGGCGGAGACTTCCGTGAACGTTATTGTTGATTTTGGTCACTGACGGGTCCCATGTGCCTAAAATACACCTCCCGCCCTCGGGGCTCTGTGAACATTTCTTGAGTGGCTGAACATGTAAAACGAATGAAACACGAAGGAAAGCAGAGTATATTCAAGGGAAGACCTAAGGTCAGAAACCTGAAATGAAAACACACAGCAGCTCTTCCAGGAGGAAAGCTACCAGCTCGCCTGACAAACGAGGCAAAAGCAGCACTTGCGGTTTAATGGAGAAAAGTGAGAAGAACAAAATGACGCGTTAGGGTTTTCAAATTTTGGAATTCTGAGCCGAGGTCAGACGACGCGTGCGGAGCGCCGCGGACGGAGACACTTCGCCAGCTGGCGCCGCGGCCGCCCCGGCGCCGGCTTCACCGCGGGGCCGCGAACGCGCAGGCGCGCCGGGCGGCGAAGCGGCAGCGGGAACCGCGCGCGGCGCGGGGCTCGGAGCCGCAGGGCCGGCGGGGGTCTCCGTGCCGGGAGCCTCGGCCACGCGGCGAAAGCCCTGGAGTCGCCCGGTGACTGTGGCCGGGGGGCAGCCGGAAGGAACGGGGGTCTCCGCGCCAGTCACGCGCACTCAGGGCCATCTTACGGGAACAGCTACGTCAAGTAGAGCCACGCCGACGCTCTTAGATGCCTGTCGGTGACTTGGGAACCACTTGATTGGAGAAACGACGTGCACTACGACCCGGGTCTCGGTGAACTGTTAATGGAAGTGCGTGCTCGTGTGACGGTCGTATAGTTCAGAGGACGAAAGCTGAGATGTTTTATCATTTTAAAGTTTATCCTGACTTACATATTAATTTGTTTTACCGCACAGTTGACTGTTTTGACGTTTTCCCACTGCACCGTCTCAGTTAACGGGACGGGAGGAATCATGTTTCAGAACAGCTGACTGGGCAGACTTGCTCTTTTCTAAAGACGTTCACATCCTTGTTTCTGAGCTACGTGCCCGTGGCGGTGCCAGACTGGTGACAGAGCCCACAGATGGTACCAGAACCACGAGGAGGCAGAAGTCACTTGGTCTGAGTTGTTCAGAGCCTTGAGGTGGGGGTGGTCTCTGAGCTTGTGCGGCTGGGATTTGAGGAACTGGAGCAGAGCACGGGCTTGTCCCTCGAGTGGGGCCGGCAGCGGGGCGGCGGGGCGGCGGGCTGAGCGTTGGCCCAGAGGCAGCGCGGACACACTCCCGGGACAGTGGGTGCGGTGAGCATCACAGGGCTGGAGGGCAGAAAGCTTGGAAGCGGATGCTTGAGAGCCTTTGAGAGTCACCCCGGGGGCTTGGATTGGGTCTCATGAGCAGTTGAGCGGGGCTGGGAAAGTGGGGGGCTGGGTGCAGAGCTTGGCGGAAAGGAGGCCTCTGTGTAGGACAGGTGACAGATGCAGGGCCCCTGGGCCCTCCTGGCTGTCTAGCCTTGGAAACTCCCCTCTCACCCCGTGACTGGCGTCCCCCTCCTGTCCTGACCGCAGGACGCTCCAGGTCCTCTGGGAAGGTCTTGTGTTTTCGGGGAACAGGATGAAAGAAAGGTCACCAGCTCCAGGTGTGAGTGCCCTTGTCCACTCTGGGGACCTCCCACTGGAAGGTGCTGCCCTGGCAGGACTTTCGGGGGCTTTGCGGGTGGAGGAGGGAGGGCAAGGAAGGGGGCTGAGCATAGCGAGTGTGGATGGGGCTGGTGGGCTGGAGAGGCCTCCCTGGGAGGGCACCGCATCCCTGTCACAACCAGGGAGGTGGCTGGAGCCCCGCCAGTGTGCTTGGAGGAGCCCTGCCTCCCTGTCTTAGGTGCTCACCGTCTCTCTCTCGCCTCCTCCACCGCATTCATGGCTCAGCTGGGCCTCCCCCTTGGGCTCGCCCTCCTCCTTGGTCACTGGGCATGTCCCCTGAGCCTGGGGACAGAACATTGACCCGTGTGTGGTCATCAGGTGAAAAAATGGAGACTGTTTCAGGGCAAAATATTCCACTGAAATGGAGGAAAACATGCCCCATGCGCATTTAGGAATAATGCTACGCATGGAAGCCCCGCCAGAGATATTTCTCATGTTACAACCCATCTGTTAAAAATGAGCCGCTTTCTGTACTTCCCTAGCCTACATTTGGTCGTCTGCTCTGTTTATTCAGCGAAAACTTGGTCCCCGTACAAAGCTACCTCAAACCTTGGCAGATCATCCTGTTCTTCTGCTGGTCAGAGAGGGAGATGGGGTCGTGCGAGATGTTATCACCCGCAGAATGAGACTGACAGAAAATGAGAGCAGCAGAGTCTCCCTCAGGAGCGTTTCAAGCACATCCAAGTACTAATTATAGAGTCATAACCTGCGGAAGAAGGGAGAGGAGTCTGGAAAAAAAAATGTGCATTTTTAGATCATTTTAATAAACTAGAGAGGAGACGACCGGCCACGGAAGGCGAGAGTCCTGGGGGAGGCCTGGGGTGGAGCCCCCACGGTGAAGCCAGCATCCTGGGCTTATGTCGCACACGGGGCTGCTCCATTTAACCATCACCCTGCCCACGCGTGGATGGTTGAGATTTGAGAGGCCTTCTGAAACAGCCATCGGTGATCACTTTGGAGAACAGTCCAGGGAGCTCTGTGAGGCGACCAGGCTCTGTGTGGTCCTTTCTGCGTGAATGATACGTCCCGCCCTTTGATTGGACTGAGGGTTCACGCCCGGCTCAGAAGTGTGGTGTGGTCAGGAAGGAGGCCACGTGCCCCAGGGGGACTGACCAGCCCCGTCAGATCTGCCCCGGGGAAGTCCTCCCTTCCCTCCCAGGCTGGCCCCAAGCACAGCCCGGTCTCCAGGCAGGGACCCTGGCGGCGGGAGGGGCGTCTGGAGACCTCGCAGCCTTGCAGCCTTACAGGCCAGCCGGGCAAAGTCACCAGAAGGGCCAGCGGGCCACATGCTGGTCACTTGGTCAGCAGATGTGACGCCTGCCGGGCCCCACAGCACGATGCTGTGGGGTGTGCTGCCCCTTCCGGTCCACAGGTGAGGACCGAGGTCCTGGGCGGCGCAGCAGCTCGCGGTGTAAGCTGGTTAGTCCGCCTGCCGAGAACGAGAGCCCAGCTAACCGGCAGCGCCACCCGCCACTCCTCGCAGGGCCCGCTGAGGGCCGCCCCAGCACCCGTCTGTGCAGGGAAGCTCGCGGGGTGTTCGCGTGGGTCCACACACACAGCTGGGTCCCTGTGGGGGGTTGTACTTAAAATGAGCTAAAATCCACGGTTGTGGGCATCAGGTTGATGGACCCAGGTCACTGAGTTAAACCAGGGACCTGTGGATGACCTGTAGACTCAGCTCAGTGCAGCGCAGACCAGCCGCCCCTGGGCCTCACTGGGGGGGCTTGCGGGGGTGCGGGCAGGAGCAGCGAAGGAGCTGACTGAGGCCGTGTCAGACGCGGATTCCAGGCTCGTCCCCCACTGAGGGCCCTGTACCCTTTCTCAATGGCCCCGTGCTGGCTGGCAGGACTCAGAAGCACCTTCCTTTTCCTTGCGGCCCCGGCGCCCAGGGCGTCTGACTGGAGGAAACTCACAGGGACGTCGGGAACCTGGTGGGGCGTCTCAGGATGCTCGTGGCACCGGAGGCTCCCGCCTGTGCTGAGCTGGAACCGAGCCTGGTCCAGGGCAGCCCCTTTGGGCCAAGGTGGTAGCCAGGCTGAGGTCAGGGGGTCAGGAAGCCCCACACCCCTGGAGCTCGCCTTCCTCCTGAAATCCACGCTTCCCCCAGCGAGCCTTGTCCCCGATGGGACGCTCATCCTACAGCAAAAAGGCCCAGGGAAAAGTCCCACTCAAGTTGGTTCCATCTTCACAAATTCTCTCTTCATTGAGGTCAAGGTTATTTCTAAACCTCGTTTCCAGCCCCGGGTGCTACTGTGCAGTTTGGAGCCTGGAGAGCAGAGCCTGGAGTATGAGGTTTTTCTCCAAGAGACTGATTTTATGATTAATTCAAACATCTTGGGCTAGTGAATTTCTTTGAAGATGCCTACATTTGATGTCACTGGCACAGACTTAGAAATCCACAGGACAGAGCGTAGAGCCACCCGGGAGCTCTGCCAGCACTCACAGCAGATCATATCAGGAATCCGTTTTGCCAGAAATACTCTCGTCTTTACTCCCTGCCTGGAGCTGAGTAAGAAAAATGCCGGGGCCTCAGCAGGCAAGTTCTTCCCGAGTCAACGCAGTACCAGTGTCCCCTCTCACGGTGCGTCCTTTCCACAGAGTGGCGAGGCTGGCGGGCTCCTACCCATCCTTCAAATTGAGTCCAGATGCTGCCTCTTCCAAGAAGGCAATCGTTCCCGCCCTGTCTGGCGCCTGCCCTGTGGACACCTCGGCATCCAGCCCAAGCCTCACAGACCGCATGGGGCTGGCACTGTTCCACCACCTGGCCAGGTGAGCACTGTTACCCTAATATTTTCATTTTGTACCTGAGACACTGAAGCTATCGGGAAGAGAACTTCCTCAAGGCCACACAACTTGGAGTTCAAAGGTGGCGCACAGACCTGCTCCGTGGGCCCCCTGGGCGCCCGCTTAGCTACACCAGCGGGTTTCCACCTTTTCTAAAGCTGTGGAATTGTTTCTTCAGACAAGGTTGAAAATGGAGATCCAGGGTGTAAGTCCAGGAGCAGAGGCCCTCTGGTGGGCTGGGGTGGGTGAGGCCAGCCTGCATGCTCTTCCTTTGTGGCTCCTTGTAGAAACCGCTGGCTTGGAACCCTGCACCAAGCTCACGGGGATGGGGGGGAAGGCGGCTCTGGGCTCAGCACCTCCCGCTGACACTGGTCGACGGGGTTGATGGCGCCCGGTGCCCTCCCTGACGCCCTGCTGCCAGTGTGGCTCCCCGCTCCCGACTGGTCAGGGGCGTGGTCTGCAGCCTTCTTTCCGCCTTGAAGTCTCTCTCTCTCTCCAGAAGCAGGTGATCACCTTGCTGTTGTCGTCCACAATTGTGCACATAAAACTGAATATTTAAGGCCGTAAGCAGGGAACCTGGGTTTTATAAAATGACTTTATTTAGGAAAGCACTGGGGTGTGAGGGTGCCGTCAACCTCGGGTCCGTTTCGTGCGGCTTTCTACTCTGTGCCTCAGTTTCCACTCCTGTCACCTAGGGATGAGTGGAGTCCACCCCCAGGGGCTGCTCTGAGCACAGAATGAGGGGCTGCAGCTAGATATTTCACAGCAGAGTCTGGCGCACAGTAGGCATTTTTATTAGGAGAGACCCCATATCTCAGTTTCTGCTCTTCCGACATGCCTGCTGGGCGTCCCCTCTGGGTTTGCGGTGTCCTTGTGCTGGGTCCCGGCCAGCAAAGCCAGTGGCCAGAGGGAAGGGATTTGGGTGCCAGGGTCTCACCCAGGTGGTTCAGTGCGGGCAGGGATGTTGTGCTCGTGCCCCGGCCCACACCCTGTCTTGTGGCCACGCCCTCCCTGAGGGGTCAGGAAGGCCAGCCTCCCGTGCGCTGGAAGAGAGGCAGAGGTGGTGGGTGTCAGCGAGCACCTAGGAGACACGAGCTGTTGCTGCTCAGGAAGCATCACTCCGACCAAGCGTTCACTCCGAGGACGATGGGGACCTTGCGATGACACATGGTACACGAGGTGGTGTGGAGAATAGCGACCTTGTGTTAAAATCAGAAGGAAAAGAAAGATTCCTTTTTATTTCTTTCATCCTAACTTTTGACCTTCAGCTGTGTCCTGGGAGCAGCAACGGCACAAAAGCTCAAGATAGAGCAAGCCCAGTGCAGAGAAGTGACGTGACTTCACAGAACGCAGGGCTAGGGCCGCGTTCGGTGGCTGAAGTGGAAACCCCGACGACCGCGCACTTCGTCTGTTGATGGAAGCTGCTTCCCACTCTTCTGCACCAGATGGAAACACAGAGGCCCCATTATGAACTGGCACTCGTGCTGTCTCCTGGCAGTGGCTTCTGTGCTGACATTTGAATTTACGCTGGTGGCAACAAGATTGAGAAATAGCTCGTAGTTCATCCTTCTATTTACAAAAGAGCCCGTCCCAGGAGTGCGAGTTTCACTCGTCAGAAAATGCGATGCCAAGATTGTGGAAGACCAGGCGTGTTTGGTTATAATCTCATCAGTCAAGGCAATCAGCCCCTCATGTCACTCTGGTCCCGGTAATTTATCACAAAAACCTAATTAGTTTTCTTCCATAAATCAAGTTCATGCCTTTGGCAAAATCGCAGTGTTTTCCAGAGCTCAGGTGGAGTTTGGGGAATGAGAAGAAAGGCTTTCCTGGGGGAGTGAAAGTTGGTGAGAAGTGTGGGGACCACAGGTAGAATGAGGGTTAGGACGGGCCCCGAGGGGCCCACAGGGAAGTCACCCGTGGAGACTCCTTGGGGAGCTTTTCTCCTGGGCAGCAGGAAGACGCCAGCCAGACGCCAGCAGAGGCCGTTTCATGTTTTCTCCATGCGGGCAGACTGCTACCTGTGGTAATACAAACGGTGGTGCATGTCGCCCCTTCTCCTTCCCTTGGCCACCCTATCTGGACAGCTGCCAAGCCAGTAACCCGCAAGACTTGTTAGTAATAGACAGACGTTGAATGGATGGAGAGAAGGATGGATGGATGAACAGATGGATGGATGGATGGATGAATGGATGGATAGATGAGTGAATGGATGGCTGGATGGACAGGTGACCAGGTGGACAGGTGGTTGGATGGGTGGGTGGCTGGATGGTTGAGTGGATGGACGGGCAGATGGACACGAGTGGACAGCTATAACCTAGTGCTCTGGGTCAAGAGAGGCAGTAAGCACGGGATTAAGAGCAAGCCCCGTGGAGCACGCTGCCTGTGTCTTACTCCCAGCGCCCAGGACACCCACCAGGACCCTGGAGGACCCCTTGACCGTCCAGTCTCCTCTACTGCAAGATGTGATTAACGTCAGGCCGTTGTGAGGATTGAGTGAGTTAATACGTGAGAGCGCTTGGAAACACAGCAGTCTGCTGTGCGTTCGCGATTATCGTGATTATCATATCAACTGAGTGACAGAGGCCCCCCCCCCGCCCCCCTGGCTCCTTGGCTTCTCCGCGCCGCCGAGCTGGAGGAGGGTGGTGCAGGCTGCTCTCAGGGCACAAGTCCCACGGGCTCTGGCTGGAGGGTTGGGAAGCTGGGGGTGGAGCCCAGAGTCTCCATGCTTTCATGGTGTTCCCCACTTTGACCCTGGCACCGGACGGCTGACGGCAGGCCCGTGGAGACAGCACCATGCTCTCTGGCGGAGTGTGATGGGTCTAAGAAATCCTCCAGCTGCCCTGCACACGGGGGTGACTGGCTCCTACGCTGTGTCCTGAGGGTTGGGGTCTGCACGGCGGGGGTCCTGCCTCGACTACCCGCCCACCGCTCGCAGGTGCCGCTGAGCGCCCCCTGTGTGCCGGTGCTGGTCTGCTCTGTCACCTCCACCCTCACCCCAGCCCGCGTCGGATCTTTTCCAAAAAACCCTCTCCTCCCTGCTCTGCCCCGTGTCCTCTTGACCTCCATTCGCCAAGGGCTTAGGTTGGCGTCTGGCTGGCGTGGGTCTGGGACCTCTCCTCCCAGGACCAGCAGGCAATCGCAACCGGGTCTCAGCCCTCTCCCCACCTGAGTCTCCATCTCTTCCCTTCCCTTTCCAGTCCCTTAAGTGCAGATCTGGGCGAACTTTCCTAAGGAGGGTGTAGGGTGTGAGGTGGGACAGATAAGGCCCCGGGAGGGGCACACGGATGTCCCCCGAGGCTCCAGGGGAGATGGTCAGGTCAGGGGGTGCAGTCTCCCACGGCTTCCTTTGTGTGGGGCGGGGTCGGAGTGCGCTGGGGTAGAACAGAGACCAGAACGGGGTGTTTGGACCTCTCAGGGTCTCCTCGGGGACCCCCGGTGCGAGGACGGCCCTGCCTGCACCGGGAGCGGAGGGCCGGGCAGTCTCCGACGTAAAGAGCTTCATTTCCTGAGCTGAGCCCTGCTGTGATTTCTGTTCCCAAAGCAGCTGGTCGTGGAGAGGGGCTGCGGGAGTGACGGTGACATGTTCCTGCCGGCTCAGAAACAGGGGAGATAAATTGCACGTTAAAGTGAAGATAATCCATAAAATTGCGACGCATGGGTCGGCAGAGCCACGCACGCGACAAGGGGGACGCGGCTTCTCCCCCGTCTCTGCGGCCTGCAGCCCCACACCGTGCCTGTGCTGTGTGTGCCCGGAGCAGCACCGGTCACACGCTCCCCGTCCCCGGGGTCCCCAGAGGCCCAGCTTCTCCTGGGCCGTCTCGCTGCATCCCGTGTGTCAGGTCCCCTGGGGCAGGGCCAGGCTGGGGAGGCGGGGGTGCCCACTACACGTCCGGAGGGCGTCTCAGAATGCACGTGCCTGCCTGCGCTGTGAGCGTCTCTGTTCTGAACAAACTACCCAGCTGCCCTGGCGGGAGCCCAGTCTCTACTTCCATTTGGAAATCACTGTGGATCAAACTTCCGCGGTCGGATGGGCCGGCCAGGCTCCGCGAGCACCAGTCCCAGCCCCTGCCACCCCGAGCCAGGAGCAGAGATCCCACCCTCCCCTGCCTGCCCCATCCCCACCCCCCTGTCCTGATCTTTCCGACTCAAACACCAGTGTGCTGACATTTTAATCCTCCCAGGAAAAGGCCCCCCAAATTCCTCTTGGCCCCGTTTCTCTGCCTCGCCTGTCAGCAAGCTCCTGAACGGGTCGTCCCTGTCTGATGTCCAGAAACCCCCCGCATGGTCCCGTGGATTCTCCTCTATGCCGCCTGACCCAAGGCTTTGTCTCCATCTTGAACTTGACCCTCGCGGCAGTCGAGTGGCAGACCACCCCTCCTCTGGGGTCCTCTCTCGGTTCCCTCCCACCCAGAGGGAGCTCTCTGTCCCTGGTGTGGAAGGGTCTTTGGACTGTGATGCTAACCAAGCAGACAGCGGACGACAGGATGTGTTTAAAGTGAGGGGTAAGAAGGCTTTGCTTGCTTAAAGAAGCACGGAAAGCCAGGCACGAACCTCACCTGATGGTGGGTACACGGGAGACCAGGGGACCGGAGAGACACAGCTCTGAGTGTCATTCCAATACCTGAGCACCGTCGAGGACTGTCCTGTAACACAGGCGAGGAGGAAGGCCCGGCTCAGGATCTGGGTCACAGGCCTCCGGCTCCCCTCTGCCCACGACACCCTCTGAGGCCCGCTTGAACGCCAGCTCGCCCCGACGCCTCTGGTCAGGTAATCACTGCCTCCCAGCAGCGCCGCACCGCGCTGCCGGTACGTTTATTAAAGCGTTTATTTCACCCCACCTAGCATAGTGGTTAGTAATTAACCTGCCTGTCTCCTCTAATGATGGATCTCTCCAGGGAAAGGCCGTGTGTTGCTCATCACCGCACTCTGCACAGAGGGGCCGATGAGTGGATAATCTAGGGAGTCCCCAGGACGGCTCACACCTACCTGAGGCGGTTCTGAGCCCGTGTCATGTTGGTGCCTGGGAGTCTCTCTGGGACGGACTGGGCTGCCTGGGATCTGTCCATGCCTGTCTTTGGGTGACCATGGAGTGACACGGACACCCAGGTCTCCCCAGGACGTGCTGCATCCCACCCTGGGGTCTTGGGCCGGCCGACGCCCCCGGCTCTGCTGAGTCCCATCCCTGCGTGGGCAAAGGGCTCTCCTGCATTCCACTTTTCCAGTCTACACAGAAGTGTCAACCCATGCCAAATAATTTGAAGATTTCATCAATTAAAATAATGTAAGTTCGGTTAATGAAAATAGCAACGGTGGTAATAATAACAGTGAGACATTCGACTCAATCAGTACTCAGTTAACTTGACTGATCCCTTGTGCTCAGAAACACAGAAGCTTTCTTACGGGAGACTTGGGGACAGCGGCCTTCCTGGTCTGAATTTCACCTTCCTGTCTCTGTGGCGCTTAAAGAATGAGGTGTGTGGCCCTACAAAACCAAGGCCAGCTCCAGGTGAGGCTGTGTCCTGCTTTGGAAGTACCATTTTCACCCTCAGTGATTCATGGAATTCGGACCTTTCAAGGTAGGCCTGGCTTTTCCAGCCTGTAGCATGAAGCCCCTTGTCCCTGGGGCCGTGGTGCCCCAGCAGCCGACGGGGAAGGTGGGTCCTGGGCGCTGGGTGTTCGAATCAGTGTTTTCTTTTCTTTTTTTTTTTGAATTAAATTTAATTAATTTATTTAATTTAAGTATGGTCAGTTTACAATGCTGTGTTAATTTCTAGTGCACAGCATGGTGATTCAGCTATATATACGTATATATTCCTTTTCATTATAGGCCATTACAAGGTGTTGAATATCGTTCCCTGTGCTCTACAGTAGGACCTTGTTGTTTATCTATTTTATTTATAGTAGTTAGTATCTGGAAATCCCAAACTCCCAATTTATCCCTTCCCACTGCCTTTCCCTCTAGCAACCATAAGTTTGTTCTCTATGTCTATGAGTCTATCTGTTTTGTAAATAAGTTCATTTGTGTCATTTTTTTAAGATTCCACATTTAAGTGATATCACATGGTATTTTTCTTTCTCTTTCTGGCTTACTTCACTTACAATGATGATCTCCAGGTCCATCCATGTTGCTGCAAATGGCATTATTTTATTCTTTTTTATGGCTGAGTAGTATTCCATTGTGTAAATACACCACATCTTCTTTATCCAGTCATCTGTCAATAGACATTTGGTTGCTTCCATGTCTTAGCTGTTGTAAATAGTGCTGCTATGAATATTGGGGTGCCTGTATCTTTTCAAATTAGAGTTCCCTCTGGATATATGCCCAGGAGTGGGATTGCTGGATCATATGGTAAGTCTATTTTTAGTTTTAAGGAATCTCCATACTATTTTCCATAGTAGCTACACCAATTTACATTCCCACCAATAAAGTAGGAGGGTTCCCTTTTCTCCACACCCTCTCCATCATTTATCGTTTTCCATATAAAACGTACCTATCACCCAAGCTCCACTGCTTCTTGTCTATTTCAAACCTGGAATCTTCCACCATTCCTGAGTTGAGCAGAGTCTGGCTCCCGTGCTGACAATTCCAGCGCGTGTGCCAGTCCCCTCTCCTGGGCGCGGGTGGAGGGGAGAGTGACAGCAACTTAGCACCCATGCTGGGTGGGGCTTCCTTCTTGTCTGCGCCCAAGGCGCAGCGCAGCCTGTGCTTCCTCCTGGACTCCCCTCCACGGTCTGAAGAAGCCCCCGGACTGTCTGCGCTTTACAGGTGAGATGACTGGAGCACAGAAGTGCGGTCACTTAGGGCCGCCCCACACAGCCCACCTTCCACGCCTGCCTTCCTAGGCTGACTGCAATGACCTGAAGCACTTTGTTAACACTTTTCCAAGGGAGAGAATCCCTTCTGAGCACGTACCTGAGTGTTGCTTTAAAGTTGTAAAAAAAATATTAATCATAAATAAAAATCTTGATGTCATTTTAAAAGAATTCAACATTTTGGAAAATGAACCTGAAAGTTCGCAAAGTTCGTGCCTAGTGTCATGCTGGCTCAAGGCTGCAGATGCATGGGGGCTTCTCTGTGACAGTGTTTTCTTAGCACAGCCTGTCCTGGGGCACTTGTGCCTGGAAATACAGAAAGGTGAGGTCCTTCACCTTCCTCGACAGGGGGAACCCCTGAGCCCACCCACAGTCTGGGCTCTGCGGCCTCAGTGCCAGCCTCATGGGAGCTGGACAGAGTTGCAGTCTCAGGTGTCCCCGCCCACTGTGTCCAAGAGCCACAGGGCCCAGGCACACCGACACCTACAAAGTAGCTCTCAGAGGTGCTGCCTGAGATTCTGGGGGCTTCCTAAGGCAAAGCTCTGTGGTTCAGATTCCCTCTGGGCTTCTGGGGGCAGGGAGGCCAGGCTGGGGGCTCTTTGCTGGCAGGGAGGCTTTCCTCTGATGGCTGTCCACGCCAACACACGTGCCCACGTCCGGCCCAGAGCCTGGCTGCTCTGCCTTCTCCTTTTGTGCATTAATGTTTGACATGGGTTCAAATTTTGTTTGCGTTTTTTTTTAGTCATTATTTAAAGGGGAGCTCAATTGTTTATTCAGCAATAAAACTTTTGGGGCAGCAGAATTGAAGCCAGGGGCTTGGCCCAAAGTGCCCGAGGTGGGCCAAGGTTCAGGGCAGGTGAGACGGTCAAGCACAGCCACTGGGTTACCGGAGGGGCCGGTGGTGCTAACCTACAGGCTGAGTCTTGGGGCCTGCGCCTCTGCATTTGGCAAAGCTCCACCAGACTGGATACGCGACCTGCTTCAGGGCTGTGAGGCTGACACAAGGTTTAGTGGGACTGACAGTCTGGCAGCCGATGGCTTGGGGCAGGAGGTGTGAAGTCCAGGTGGTCAGTGCAGCCAGAGGGGGCCTAGGCAGGGTTGCCCCACCCTGCCCAGCTGGGCGGAGGGAACCCCAGGGATCCAGCCTCACCTGCTGGAATACTCCTCAGGGATAGCTCTGTGTCCCTGGATCTGAGAGCTTCTGCCCCAGAGAAGGGTTGGGATGTTCCTTTTGTGTAACCCACAGTCTCTTCCCTTGTAGAACCAGACTCTCTAGGACAAGGGGTGGAGACCAGTTAGAAAGCCTCAGAGGCCCCTTGAAGGCAGCTACCAACTTCTTGGGCCTGAGCTGGCCACTGGCTCTCCTGTGGTGAAGGCTCTGGGCTCGGATTCTGGGGTCCACCATCTTCCAGACTCCCCCAACAGCTCAACATATTCTTGTCCTACAGGAAGGCCAAGAGAATCAGTTGTGCCGAACAAACCAGCAGAATCTGAAGTGTGCCTAGTCAAACCGAGAATTCAGAAGGAAGGAAATCAGATCTTCACCCCAATTCCTTTACATCTTCAAGTGCGGTGTCGGGAGGGGCCCGATGTGGCCACAAAGCAGCCACGAGAAAGAGGGTCCATGAAAATGCAGTGTTTTCTCTCCGTCCAGTTAGCTTTGGTTCCAGGAAGGGATAGGCACGAGGTGCACTGGGCAAACCGCAACTCGCCACATCCCGTTTCTGACCTTGCGGTGCAGGTGGCCGGCCTGGGGAGGGGGGAGGCGAGGGGGGAGGCGGGGCCGGAGCGAGAGTGCAGAGGGTGGGGCAGGAACAGGCTCCTGGCTTTGCCCCTTCGGGGTAGGACACCAGACAGGACACTGTCTTGTGGCCACACTTCTTTCTGGTCGTGCCCCTCTTGACGTGGTCTTTAGACTCACACACCCCAAAGTGTCCCCGTGTAAGAGTGGACGTGGGTGCCCAGTTAAAGTCCCACTTTGTGAGCAGTCATCTTGAGATGCAGGGAACGGGGCAAAGATGGTCTTAAAAACCAAGGGAGGTGTCTTGTGTTTATCTCAAGACCTGAGCAGCGAGAGGTACGCGGAGGTGGAGGGGAGGGTCCTCATGCTCCTCCCCCCACCCCCACCCTGACCCCCGGCTTCCCCTTTTCCTATCCCTGCCCTCCAGCCTCTCCCAGAGCCCTGGACCCCGGGCCCTGTTGGCATCTTTGCTCAGAGGAAGCTCAGATTGCAAGCCCTTCTGGCCCTGGTTTCTGAGAACAGCAGAGATAATCTCCAAATGTCCTGTTTGGTGCGACTGTCTGGGGTCAGATCTCGTACCAGCAGCGTATTTGCTGTTCCTTATTCCCCCGCAGCAGAGGAAAGGTTGACAGGTTGGTGCACGTGTAAGCATCTCAGAAGACCACTTAGAAACCCCAAGAAATTCATTTCCAGAGTGAAAATGCTTCTGCCTCATGTGAATCTGGCCACCCGGAGAAGCTGTCCTCTCTCCTGTTCAGCTGCACTTGGAGGGACTGTGGCGTCTGGAAATGTCTAAGACAAGGGTGAGGGGAAGGTGGGGGCAGGGGCGGGGGGGACGCAGTGTGTCGTCAGTTCTCAGGGGTCTGAGAGGTGACTACAGCCCAGGGAGAAAGGCCTCCCTCTCGGACTTGGCGCCACCGTATCTGCTGGGAGCAGATAAGATGCACTGACTGGTCTCGGTGAGAGCACCGGACAGGCTGCTGGGGGGCAGGCGAGGAACCAGCGTCCATGGCGCCGCTGGCTCCCTGCTCCTCCTCCTTCTGAAAGTGGAGGATGGAAAGCAGTCTCTGCCTTTGAGGTTTCCCCAGGCTTTTCGCTAAACAGCCCAGAGACCGGAAGGCTCTCCACACTGCCTGCGGAGGGCGGGTCCTCCAGGGGCCCAGAGCCGTCTTGGTGCCACGTACGTGTGTCAGGCTCTCCACGGAGCTCCCCCGTGGATTCCCGGGAGGGGTCGTCAGTGTTGGAATCCGTGTTGGGTTTTTAGCTTTTACTTCAGAAATACCTGATGCCTTCCCACCTGCTTTGTGATGTCTGCATTCCCTGAGCTTCTCCACTACTGTTGGAATTCCACCTGAAAAGCTGGAAGCTTTTATAGCAACCCTCTGGAACAGAGGGATCTTTGTCCTGTGCGCAGAGGAAGTCTGGCGAGGTTGGTGGAGGCTGAGGAGCACCTGCAGTCGCGGCGGGGTGAGGGGGGGAAGCCTCTGCCCCGTGTGGGTGTGGGTGGGCGTCCCGTGGGCCCACAAGCCCAGGCTGCCTCCGTTTGTGGGCGTGAGCCTGATCCTGGTCCTTCTCAGCAGCCTGGAGCTGGTGAGGACACGTCCCTTGTCAACAGATGAAAGCACAGTTCTGCGAGAGAAGGGACAGGCCTGCGGTCTCTCTGCAGGCCGGGGACAGAGGGGCCCATCCCTGCACAACTTCTGGGCTGCGCTGCTGCTCCAGCCTCTGCTGGCCTCGCCAGCGCCCCAGGGTCCCCAGGGAGCAGGTCAGCATCTGGAGGCCGGGGTGTCTGTGACCGTGGGGAGGATGAGCCCCACACGGGGGCCTGGGCTTCTGCGAGTCTGCTCCCACTGAGCAAACATCCACTTCCGTCAGTTCTGCAGAGGACTCGGAGCCAGAGCCGATTAGGAAACATTGAAATAGATGACTTCAAACACCCCTTCCTTCCGGCTTCCAGATCCTGGATGTAATCTCTAGGCTTCCTTCCCGGAAAAGGAGCTGTTCTCACCACAGTGGGGTTCAGGAGCAGAGCAGTGAGTTCAGATCTAAAAGTGTGTAGGGGGAGGGGTTGTAAGAGAAACCAGATCTTTTCACATCTCCTTAAAGGGTTCATCCGCCAGGATCACTGGGGCTCCAGCCTGCTCCTGAGGTTATTCACGGAGAAGAGCAGGGAGGGCAGGAGAGGCTCTGAGGGTCAGGACGTTGGAGAAGGAGGCCAGGCTGGGGGAGGTGGGCGGGGGGGAGGTGGGGGAGAGCCGGCACCACGCCCTCTGCTCAGGCATCTCCCCCTGAGGCCTCTGGTGGGACATCACAGTTCTGCTTGAACATAGGGCCTGGAGGAATCACAAATCCTTCCTGAAACACAGGTAAGATCCCTGAATGGGTCCAGCTGGAGCGGTTTGAGACCAGCCTTGGTCCTTACGTAATTTACTCCTGAAATAACAAACGTCCCGCCTCCCCAGTACCCCAGCCAGGCATACACACAGGTGACTGCCTCTCCCCTGGGACTCAGAGTCAGCCTGCCCAGTGGAGGTGTGGGCTCTGTGTCAAAGCACTTCCAGAAAAGCCAGTCGGGGAGCAGACAGGCCCTGCCCCTCCCTGCTGGCTCGGCAGGACCCGCCCCGGGCCACAGCCTGGCTCCCCGCCCCAGAGTCTCTCAGCTGAAACTGGGGCCCAGACCTTAATACGAGGCCTCTTAAACATAGGGAGTTTGCAATCCAAGACTCATCTAAGGTGGAAAAGCAGGTGCTTGTGGCAGTTTGGACCCTCTGGAGCCTGGAGAAAAGCTGGAACCTTATCAGATCACGAAGGAAACCAAGCAAACTGCAGTTCTGATTGCCCGTTCTGCCCAGTCTCAGGCACGGGTACTGCACTGATGAGGCCCAGCCTCCAACCATGCCCACCAGCGAGGCTGGTTCTCCACATTCTCAACGGCAGGTCAGGAAACGCCCTGAGAGGCTAAGGCATCACCCCAAGGGAGTGTGACCTGGGCACAGTGGGTTCGTGTGCATTTCTAGTAAAACAGGTGCTAAGACAGACAGTGCAGGTCGTCAAAACGGCAGCTCCTTAAATGCCGTGAGACGCACAAACCGTTTACTCACTTGTATGGAGACCTGCACGTGCCTGAGAACTTGGGGTGAGGGGACTTCTAAGCCGGAGCGTAATAAACTTGGAATCCCAAGGTGAGCATAAAATTAAGCCACTTGGCCATTTATACCATTAATTCTTTTCAAAAAGATTAAATCACGAGCTTTTTTTTGCTTCGGGGCCTTAGAAGGTGAGACCGCTTTTCAGAAGGGACGCTCCGCTCTCGTGGAGCCTGTCCGCGGACCTGCCCTTGCTCCTTACAGTGGCTCGAGAAGCGAGTTCTCTAGAAGTGGTGTCAGAATTAAGAATGTAGATCTTCTGCACCTTTAAAACGTTCCTGTGCATAGAAGGTGAGCATGGCCCGCGGCTGTGGGTCTAACCTCCTTTGGACGTCTGAGAGACTTCGGATGTTCCACCCGGAAAACACACACACACAAACCTGTAATTTCACATAAAATTCCAGGAGGTTCACAGATGCCGCTGAGACCGTCTGGGACACCACCTTCCCCTCACTCAGTGTGGGGACACTGTGTCTTGTCTATAACAGCCATGCGTATGCCTTCCAGCACGGCAGAGGCCAGCGTCCACGCGGTTCCCTGGTCCCTGAACTCTGTAACCAGCCCAGCCTTGCTGGGTGTTTTCAAGTCGTCAGAGAGACGCAGGAAGTGAGCTTTTCCACTAAACCTGACTCGTGTCTCCAAGCAGGAAGGGCGCTCTGTGGGGCGGTGAGAGGTGTGGGTGCCAAACTCACGGCTTGCTCCCACGGGGCCCTGGGGCCCCCCCTGCTCCCCACACACCCACAGTCCCCATCGGCCTGGATGCATTCCTCCACACCTGTTCTGTGTGGGTGGCCAGCACTCTGAAATGGGGACAGATCAAATGGCCTTTGCTCCAGGACCAAGGGCACCACCTGCAGAGGGATGTAGACAGCCAGAGAGGCAGCCGCTCAGGGCCTGCCTCGCAGCAAGACCATGTCTGTACCTCGCACACTGGACGCACCCTCACTCCAGAGGGAACCTGGCAGGTCCAAGGGCTCTGGGCCTTCAGAGGGGCTGTGAGTCAGAAATCCCTGAGCACCCCGCATCCCAGGGAAATCCTAGTTTTAGACCCAGGCTGGGGACTGCCAGACCTGGGACCCCAGAGCTGCTGTGGTTTGGGGAAGAAGTTCCCGGAAAGTCACAGGAGCAGGGCTGTGTGCTCGCCGGATGCAAAGCTGCCTGTTCTGCTTTGGTCCATGTGCCCAGAGCCCAGCACACGGCCTGCTCCAGACTCGATGGTCAGCGATTTGAATTAAACCACATCAGCACGTGTGGCAAATAATTACTGAGTACTTGCCTCCCGTGGGCTGTGAGTTCCGGTGACGGGCGGGCTCTGGGCACAGAGGAGCAGGCCGGGCAGGCTGGTCTCTGCTCCCGGGTCGGGGGCGGCGCCACCGGCACAGGTGCAGGCCATCCTACACCCCCGCGCGGAGCTTCTTCCGGGGCAGAGTCACGCCCTCTCTTGCACACCCTATGCCCCTTTCCTCCCAGTGCACACGCTCGTGCACACGCACACGTGCGCACACATGCACACGCGCACGCACCGCCGCCAAGCCTGAGTGTAGGGACTGGGCAAGTGTGACTGCGTCTCCCGCCCTCTCCCTGTTCTTTGTTTCTTCCTTCCTTCCTCTTCTATTTCCCTCTGTCCTCGCTTCCTTCCTGCCTTTCCTTTTTTCTTTCTTCTCTGCTCCCCCTTGTTTTCCCCACAACACGGACACCAGTCAACACAATAACACTCAACACAAAAAGAAGTGCTTAAAAGTGAGAATTGGTTGTCTCTTTCCTGAAACACTGTTCATTCCAAAAGAGTCTTTTTACATTGTTTTGGTACAACATTTAGACCACCCAACTGGTAAACAGACATAAACTGACACTGCTCTAAATACATTATTTATTTCGTTTAAAAATTTACAAGAAGTCCATCAATAATGCATCCGAGTGGAGAAACGTAAATTCGCTTTCAGCCGAGCCCCCAAAACCAGATTGGACTCACCTTTCTCACCCCTCTGTCCTCTGCAATCAGCACACTCCAGAACCCGTCCGGAGAAATGAGGGCAGGTCAACCACAGGGTGGAACAGACACACGCCCACCCGAGGGCCCTCAGGGTTTCCCAAGGCTTCCATGTGCATCACGGCACGGGGTAGCAAACCGCAAACTGTACGCATCAGAATTTTAGGTGTCAAGGGGTTGACGTTCGTGAAGCAATCTCAGAAATGTTAAGGGCTTTTGTGGGGGTGGATGTGTGATCTCAGGCTTCCCGGAGCTGGACTCGAGGAGGACGTCCAGGAAAAGGAACATACGCAGAGAGCTTTTTTCCTTTCTTTCCATATAGTAGTTTGCAAGGCTCATCTTAAAATTATTCTTCACTAAAGAAAAAGGCCCCAGAGCACGGGGCTTGTAAAATCCAATCATTAAAATGTTCAAGGAGTCCCTTGATAAAATACCAGGTTAAAACAGCTCAGTCATTTTTTCAACTCCACTAGACTGGGCCGATGGTAAAAGCGGCCCCGGGCGCACGAGGCCAAACCCAGCCAGCGGGATGACCTTCCCTGGAAGCCAGCCTGTCCAGGAGGACGCGGGAGCGGGACGGCAGACGAGGTGCGGCCAGGCGGAGACAGGTGCGGGGCTCGCATCTCCGGGCACCACTCTGACACCCCGCCTCCGTCCGCGCCGCAGGTGGAGCTGTGAGTGTTGGGATGTGCAGGCCAAGGGCCCGGAGGAGTACGGGGGCTGTAAGTCCTGGCCCTCCTGGTTCGTGTCGCTCAGGGGATTCCCGGCTTGTGTTCCATGGCGCAGCAGCAGACTTCCTAGCAAATCCAGACTTTTAATGGTTGAATTCCTTGTGGAAAAGACAGGGTACATATTTTCTCTCAAAGTGGAGGTTTTCCTCTTAGCTGGGACTGAACAACTCTGCTTCCCCAAAGCTGAGGGGCTGTGTCCTCCTGCAGGGGCTGACCTCGTGAGACCTGGGCCGCGAGCGACCGGGTGACCTGTCCTAGGTCCCGCGGGCATGTGCGGGCGAGGCTGGGGTTAGGACGCGCTCTCTCGGTGATTAAGGCCGAATTCTTTCGATGCCAGTTGATGATTATCCTTTGAAACAGTCGCTTCTTGAAAGAGGAGGGAGTGCTAACGTGCATGTTCAGTGGCGAAGCTAGAGCGTTGGCCTGGACTCTCACTATCTTCAAGATTTAAACATAAAAGTGATTTTTAGAAATATACATTACAGGGAGGAGGGTGTAGCTCAGTGGTAGAGCGCGTGCTTAGCATGCACAAGGCCCTGGGTTCAATCCCCAGCACCTCCACTAAAACACTAAATAAATACACTTAATCACCTCCCCCCAACAAACTAAATAAATAATTTTAAAAATTGTATATTCACTTGTGTGCTACGTAAGATTTTACTGGACGTTACTATGTAAGATCTGAATATGTGCACTTACGTTACAGCCGCGTTTGAAGGGAAACAAGGGCCCCAAAGATTCCAGCCCCCACCCCTCTTATCTGAGATGTCACCGCACGGTCCTGGGTTTCTTTGCAGATGGTGGACAGGCGGGGAGGGCGGAAGACTTCTGCCACTGATACTTGAGAAGGAGATAACAGGAGCCTCAGCAAACCCCCTGATAAGGCGCGGAGGCGCCGTGGAATGCCCGGAATGCGCTCAGGCGGCGGCTCCGCGGTGGGAGCAGCCTGGGCCGGGGGCGGCCGTTCGTGCGGCCTTCTGTGGCCAAGTCATTTCTGGCCCTCGGCCTCTTTCACCTCTGAAATGAGAAGCCTGGGCAGCCGTCGCTCCGTCCCAAAGCCTCTGCCCTCCGGGATCTGAGAGAGCAGGTTTCCAGTCCCGGACCGCGGCTGCCACGTGCGCTCGGGCGGAGCCGGCACCCTTGCGGCTGCAGCTGTGTCCGTGAGACACGTCTGCGTGGGTCGTGGAGAGCACAGCAGCCACACCCACACTGCAGCTCTCGCGCCTGTCTGCGCAGCTTCTGTCCACAGCTCATCTCAGGAGTGTCTGCTGTGGCCGCGCTTACCTCAAAGCCTGTTTCAGGCAGAGGCAGCACTTTCCTCCAGTTCTTCCTCCTCGCAGAGCTGGCCTGTGCCGCGCAGGGGGTCCGGGAGGACCGGGGCCGGCTGACTCCTGGAGACTCACCCAGGTGCGGCGGGCAGTGGGGCCTTGGGAGGAGGCAGGGCCGGGTGCGGTAGCCACACTCGGCACCGCAGCCCGGCCTGCGCGGCACGTGGGCCCCGGTCGTCCGGCCACCCACCCCTAACCAGTGATGCTCCCGTGGAGGCCCTTTGCTTTGGAAAACCTCTTCGGTACTGTACTTCTCTATATAACAGTAAGAACAACTCTCGTGTTAACGATATAAACCATGCATGTAAATCCCACCAAAACCGTCCACGCTGGTAAATATGGCAGAAGAGGAGGGTTCCTATCTAAAACTGGGGCTGCCTCGTGCCCTGACGACCCCCACCGACCAGAGGGCGTGTCCCGTGGGGAGGGAAGGGCGGGGCTGACGGATGGGGCAGCCTCCCTCAGGGATTATTCTCTGTGTAAAGGCGGAGACAGACTCCCGGGGGCTTGTGCCTCTGTCAGGAGGTGACATTCTCGGCTGTTTACTCAACAAGCACTTATTAAAGGCACATCGTATTCTAGGCGCAGGTCTAGTTCTGGATGGACAAACATAGACACTACCTGGCCCTTGTTCTGGGGAGATTTCTAGCCCAACGGGGAGACCAGCACGCAGACCCTCACTGATGAAGGGTGTGGTGAGTTCTGCCAGAGGTGGGGGGCCTGGAACGTTCCAGAGCCCAGGAGAGGGGCTCTTCAGGCAGCCTCCCGGAAGTGAGGCAGGTGTTTTGTTTGTTTGTTTGTTTGTTTTCTGTTTTTTTACTCTCCAAAACAGTTTATTAGTATGATTAAAGACATTTTCTTGACTAATGATAGAAAGAATTTCTAAACATGACACAGTATCAGTGGCTACACCTCATAACCAGTGTTTGCAGCTGGATGGAGTTGCATTGCCAGTCTTCGTTTTATTAAAAACAATCCACATTTACTGGTTCCCTGTGAAGTCATGACCGTCGCTTTGACTGGGAGTGAGTTCCCACTGCAATTAAGTATGAAAAGTACATTCTCCATAATTGGAGTGTGACCCGCGTTACTCAGCAGAGTTGATAAAAGTCCTCAGAGAGCTGGGTTTTTGTTTTTTAACAACATTCCTTGTACGCACTACAAAGAGATGATTAGTATTTTGGCTTTTTGAAGCCCTAGATGACGTTTAGAACCGAAGTCCCAAAGGCCCCTCCTTCACGCGACTGAGAACCAGACCCTCTTCCAGTGCGCACGTGCTCGGGGCAGGGGGAGGTGGCTGAAGGGGTCTCTGACCTGTGCA
This sequence comes from Camelus dromedarius, assembly GCF_036321535.1. NCBI lineage: Eukaryota > Metazoa > Chordata > Mammalia > Artiodactyla > Camelidae > Camelus > Camelus dromedarius. Next base: position 1,654,912 of record NC_087441.1, read on the forward strand.
GACAGGAGAGAGCGAAGGAGCCAGCCGGGAGGAGACGGGGAGGGATGAGGGCACGGAGCGTGCATGGCCCAGCGTGAGCCTCTGAGGGCTCCCTGCGCGGAGGAGGAGGAGGGACGGTTTCCAGCCCTTAAACCATGGGCTTTGTTTTGGGGCCGGATAGGATCGCAGAGGTGGCGGGAGGACAGGTTAGAGGGGGGCGGACTGGAGAGGGACCACGCAGACCCGGGAGGCTGGATACTCAGGAGGGAGCGGGCTTGGGGGAGAAACACATCAGGGCTGCCACCAGGGGACCGGTGACAGTGCAGACATGAGGACGTGGGCTGACCTGCGCCAGGGGTGGCCTCTGCCTGAGCGGGCAGTGAAGAGGTCAGCGTGCCTTTGGGTCTTCCTGCTCTGTGGCCAGGCCTGGCCCCCGGGCTGCCTCCTGCTGGTGCTGCGCAGATGCAGAGGTGGCACAAAGCGGCAGGCGGCCCGGCGACAGCCCTGGGGGCTGACAGGAGGTTCCTGCAGACCCCTCGCGGCCGGCAGAGAGGAAGGGTCTGCACTGCTGGGTGCTCGTTGACCTCGGTTTCTGCAGCGCGGCGCTACCACCCAGTGCCCCCCTGGCCTGGTGGAGCCTGCACCCCGTCCCGTTGAGTGTGGATGACGGGCACGCTGGGCAGGAAGCAGGCTGCCCGCTCCCTTCCTGCTCCCTGGGCAGAATTCATGAAACAGCACTTCACACAATAAGCCCGATGACACGAGCGCTGGCCTGGTGGCAGCAGGGCAAAGTGCTAAGGACCAGGGGGCTGGCAGGGTCAGGGCGGGAGCCACAGGCTGGGGTCAAGGGCCGAGCAGCAGGAGGACCCATGGGAGCTGGGCATCTGCTGGTGGTATCAGGGGCACAGATGGCTCCACGAGCAGGTTTGGGGGACGGAGGACATGAGGAAGCATCTCCCTTCCACCAGGAACCAGCTGACTGGGGCTGTCCCTCCTCAGGGTCCCCAGAAGCTCCTAGTCTGTCCGCCGCCCAGGCAGCGGGGTGGTACCAACTCCTGACTCACAGGGCCGGGTTACGAGCCCCAGCCTGTCCTTCTCTCGCCGCATAGCCCAGGCCTTGTTACCTAGCTCTCCAAAGCCTCAGTTTACCCATCGGCATGGTGGCCTTTTGTAGCAATAGGGCCACTGTGAGGAGTCCATGGTTGCGCCAGGCAGAGGGCCCTGGGCCGCTGCGGATGCAGAGACCTGCAGGGCACTGATTCCTGGGGTCAGGGGCTCCCGCAGGCCCCATCGAGGTCTCTCCTGACACCCTGAACCTCCCTCTCTCCCGAAATTTCCTGGGCCACCCTGGGAGTGTGCTCGTGGGGTCGGGGAGGACCCCAGCCTGGCCCTGCCCACTGTGCGGGGCAACAAGGGGCCGAGTCCTTACTTCTGGAGTTGGCCACGCCCAGGCCCCCTGCACCCCACTCGAGCTTCTCAGCTCAGGTCCACCACCGAGAATCCAGAGGCAGTCCTGAGGGAGAGGAGGCGCCAGCCTGAGCCAAAGGCTGAGACGCAGCTCAGGGCAGGAAGGCCCTCTCACCGGTGGGTGTGAGCCAGCCGGCTCCGGGCACTGGGTACACAGCGGGCTCCGGTTCGAGCAGGCGTGGGGCCTGGATGAAGCTGCACGTCCTTGGCTGCTAACCAGGGAGTGCGGCACCAGGACTGTCAGGGCCATCAGTGCCGTGGGTGGGCCCTGGTCCCGCCCCCTCCTCTCCTGGGGGTGCAGACGGGCGCTGGTTCTGGGGAGCCTGCACCATCAGGCCCACAACATCCCTCCAAGGGCGGCTGGCCGGTGCCGGGCCTCTCTGGGCTGGATTCTGCAGACTGCCTCCTCCGTCCCCTGCCCGGGAGCCGGGACATCAGGAGGGCACATCCCCAAAGGGCCAGTAAGCCCTTCTCCAGGCTGCAGGCTGAGCATAAGGCCCACCCCGGCTGTAGCGGGCGACCTGTCAGGCCCTGGGAACCCGCTGGTTTACGCTCAGGTCCCGGGACCCAAAGCTGCGGCTGTGCCCGGGAGACGGGGCTGCCTCTCAGTCTGAGGCTGACGGGGAAGCTGTCTTTGAAAATGCTGTAATTAAACCCAAATCGCCGAGGGGCACTGGGAGTTCAGGGGCCGGGGCACTGGGAAGCTGGGTTTGTTGTGGCTGCCAGGGCTGTGGTGAGAAGGGTTAAACAGCCCTGCCCCCCAGGGGGTGGTGCGGTCCTGCAGGAAGTTGCTCAATGACCGACCGGGTCCAAGGACATCGAGTTCAAAGACGGAAAACAGTAGGTGAGTGCCAGTCCCTTAGGGATGAATCTAGGCCATTGTTTAAAATGAAGTGTTTGGTCAGAGAGCCCACACTTGTGCAAACAGTGAGAGAAGGGCAGGGAGGCCGCGAAGCAGCGTGGGCAGAGCCGGACCCGGGCCGGGTGGGGCCGAGCCCACACGCCTTTTGAAGAGGTCCTGCGCACAGTCAGCAGGTCAGATGCTGGCTGGATTTGGGTCAAAGGCCTGGGAGGGCTGCTCTCAGGCACGCGCGTTCCTTTCCAGCTCAGTCATCGAGCAGCTGAGGCCCCTCCCAGGAAAGCGTCCCTGAACCATCAACCGCCTGTGAGTGAATGGCTTCCCCATCAGGTGACCTCCGGGGGCTGTGATGATGGAGGACGCAGGCAGCCCAGAGGAGAGGTGGTGGTGACTGTTCCTGAGAAAAGTGGATGTGGAGAAAGGGGAAGTGAAGTTGGTTTTCTGTTAGGATGGAGAACTGTCAGAATGTGGTCTCCGACTGGGTTAGAGGGAGGGAGACCTGGGCCCATGTGTCTTCTGGTTCCAACACCTGTGCGTCTGATGCCCCAGCACTAACACAGGGGAGCAGGCTGGGTCAGGGAAGATGACGCACAGGTTTGGCCACGCAGGACTCGAGGCGACTGGGAGGGGACAGGAGGGGTGGGTAGGGACTGTGAACGTGGCGTGAAGCTGGGTGAGGAGATCTGGAGCTGCAGTCCCTGACCATCAGCATTTAGGTGAACATTCCTGAAGGAGAGGGCAGGAGGGCACGGGGTGACCGGGGACGGGGTGTGGAGAGGTCAGCGGGGGACGGGCGCAGCTGAGGGGCTGAGAAGGAACAGCCCAGGGACCGCAGAGCAGGAGGGACCGGCGAGGGCGCCCGTCCACACGGTGGCGGCCCTGCGCTCACCGTGGGACAAGCTGCTCCTGCAGGACCCTCCCTGGGGCTCCTCTGGCTGGAACAAGCCGCTTGGTGTCGAAATGTCCTCTCCTGTGCCCGTGAGAGCACAGGGTATGACTGTGGGAAGTCTGATGGAGAGGAGCTGGGACGCAAACTGACCGTTGATTTGATGCAGTTGGTGGGTCGTGGAGTCCGGGGAGGGGGTAACCAGGGTTCCCTGGCGCAGCTAGGGCTCTGGATCGCGGGGTTGGATAATACAGAGTTCAGATCCCGGGCCTGCTCCTCGCCAGCGGGAAACACTGGTCAGGAGGCTTCAAGTCCAGCTGGCTCGAGAGGGAAGGGCTGTGTGGGCTCAGATGAGGGCAGGGGTCGGCCGCCCCTCCACCGGCCTCTGTGTTGGCTTTGCTCTCAGGCAGCCTCGCTCCTCGTGGGGACAAGGCCACCATGAGCACACTCCCAGTGGGTCTGGCTGGGTCTTGCCTGCCGACCTCCAGTGGGGGACTGGAGGCACAGAGGCAGGGGGACCACAGGTCAATTAGCAGAGGGAGGGACTCCCAGAAAGGGTGAGGCTGGACAGACAAAAAGTCCCTGGTGATCACACACACCCACACATCCTTCAGCGAGATACCCTGTTTCAGGTCCTGATCCGCTTTCCCATCTGCAGGGGCATCCGCGGTGCCACGTTACAGCTGGATGAAAGGCCCGGGGAGCTCGCGGCCCCAGGGCTGAACAGGCACCTGCGTCTGTGCAGTGGCCGCCCCGCTGCACCGCCAGGACGCTGGCTGCGTGAGCTCCCGCCCCCGATGGAGATGTGGAGGAGCAGAGACCGGCCTCTCAGCTGATTTGGGGTCTGGGTGGCTGGACCGAGAGGCCCGGGGTCCCAAACCTCCTTTGAAGAGCTACATCTTCAGTCACAGGACCCAGAGGAAGGAGTCCCCGAGTGGGGAGGAGGTGGGGCAGGGGCCACAGGGTCCACGGCCAGCGTGCCTGCGCGGCCGGTCTTCCCAACCACCTCTGTCCAGGGGAAGCCGCGTCTGCAGAGCCCACGACTGCACCTGCAGCGTGGGGGCTGCTGGGTAATTATTCACCAAAAGGATGAACCTGATGGCCTAATGTATGAGACATTTTGAATGTTTTCTGTTTCATTTCTTCTTTGAAAGAGGACCGAGCAGCTGAGACAGGGAAGGAAAGAAAGGACCCGTTTCTGTGTGGAATCCACCCCTCCAGCCTCCCCCACATCCCGCAGGGATGTAGGCACTTCTGAATGTCTCATCACAATGTTGGTTGATTTGTAGTCAATTACCATTTGAGAAATATGTTCTGGGAGTTTTTATTTTTTAAAATTATCTAAACACTGACATTTATAAAAAGACAGAGAGCATTTTTCTGTCTCAGCCACAGTAATGAGGCGCTGCCCTCGGCCAAACGCTTTGTGTCAGCCTTAAATGACATCAGAGCTTTTGATATTATCCGCTCAATCATAGCCTGTCCCGTCCCAATTGGGAAGGTATTGTCCTGTAAAATCTCCCTCCTGAGCCAGGATTTCCTTTCTTCTTTTGAATTCAGGGTAAATTCTAGCTCAACAAACAGCTGTGAAATCTGGAATCTCCCATTTCTGTTTTAAAATGAGGGTCTCTCTTTGTGAGGCTGGATTCACAAAACTGGCCTCAACCGCTTTGGGCCTCTCACTAATATATTTGCAAATGAGAAGAGAATTGGCACATGGGGCTCCAATTTGTCCTGCCAGTCACCCAGCGTCTCCTCCCCACATTCCTAACCAGACGGATTTTAGATCCGCTAGCAGCTTTCAGCCTCAGCTCAGTGAACCCCAGCCACGCGGGTGGGGTGGGGAAGGGATGCCTGCCTGCCTCACAGGCCTCTGGGGGAGACCTGAGGGGGCTGGGTCCACATTCTGTGCTCAGAACCGGAACCAGGGAGGAATGCGAAGGGCAGATAATGGGGGCCAAAGGGCTTCATTCTGTGCCAGGGTGCTCCTGCCTAGAGCCCAGCTCGACCCAGGGTGAAGCACAATCTACCAGAAAAGAGGTGGTGAGACGGTGGCGAGCATCTCATTCGAGGGTTTGTAGAAGCAGAGCTCAGCCGTGCTGCCCAGCACGTGGGCACGGGCAGGGTGGGGCGGCCCTGGGCCTGGCAGACCAGATGCCTGAAGGCCTGAGTTCTGTTTGGTAGTCTGGTTGCTGTGACCAAAGGTGACCAGGCAGCCTCTCTGCGTGTCTACATTTGTAAAATGGAGACTGGTGATAACTTGCTGCTTGTGAAAAATCAGAGAAGCTCATGGATTTGAGAACATTTAACAGAAATTGCTCTATGTGCAGTATACACAAGTCACAGGTAAATTACTAGAAAGACTCTTGTGTTACTGCTGAAAAAACGTTTAAGATCAGTAAAACCAATGAGTGTGACAAGGCGCACTCATGTGCACCTTGAAAAAGGGCTAAGAGGGGAAACGTGCCCTCCCAGACACAGGGACACGGAGAACAGCTGTCTGGACCAGGGTGGTGCGGGGGGGAAAACATTTGAACAGCACGGAAAGGAGAGTCCAGACTCATTTCAAGTGAGTAAGGGGAACTGTAGATTATTTAATAAACGGTGTTGAGATAATCATTCATCTATTTGGGGGAAAATTAGATTCCAATTCACAATCTTTGCAAAAATAATTTTCAGATAAAAAACGAATGCTGTGAAAGATTCTAAAACTGATGAATGAAAACACATGAGAGAGTATTTCAGTTTTCAGGGACAGGCAAGGCCTTCCTAAGCAAGACCCCAAAAAAGGCAAAGAAATGAAGGACTGATAAATGGGGCCACGAAGGGTTGGTGGTGTTTAATTTTTTTCCAGTAGACTTTTATGGAAGCACCACATACACAGAGAAAAGCTCTCGGATCTGTGCCTTGCTCTGACCAGCGGGCACCGTGTAACTTGGAGAACACGCCTGGAGTTGTCACAGTCTTGGAGCGCTCCCTCTCAGAGGCCAGCTTGAGAAACCCAGTCAGAGGTGGGAGGAGTGGGGGGCTCTGCACCGCCGGCAGCCGGGCTCAGCCATGGGTCTGTGAGTGCACCGCCTGGAACCTTCCAGCTCTTCCAGGACTGCGGCCTCCGCCCAGTGGAGTGCACCCGCAGAGACTGAGACTAACGCTTTGTTACTTTAAGTCATGACGTTTTGGGGTGCTTTGTTACTGCGGTGAGAGCCCCGCCTGGGAGGCATTTCGGGACCCTCCATTCTATCCATTGGTGCAAAGCCCCACTTCTGCCAACACCCCGGCTTGGGGAGATCCAGTGCTCCTCCGTCTACAGGAGAAGAGAGCAGACCAGGAGCGCACCCTCTGCCTTTAGGGCTGATGCGCGTGGGCCCTGGGACGACTTTCCCCTCTCCTGCGTGTTCACGGAAGAGCTCTGTCTCCACAGAAGGACAGATGAGCGAATGCTCCTTCACTGGTGAGACAGAGAGACCCAGCTGCTCCCTGTGAAGGCGAGGGCGTGCTGGCTTCAGGCACAGACGGATCCAGGGTAAGACCGCAGATTTAGCAAAAAACAGAAACCAAACCAAACCAAACCAAACCAAAACAGGACACCCAGCTGCATTTGAATTTCAGATGAAGGATGAATAACTTTTTCGTATCAGGATGGCCTGTATTAGTTCTCCGGCTGAAATTCCACTCTGCTCTTTGCCCGGCAACCCTGACCTCTGCCCTCGCTCCTTGTCTGTTGTTTCATCAGTAAACACCTGCAGGTATAACCCCGCCCAGATAGAGGCCTTTGTCTTCCTAGGGTTAAAGGGAAGCCTCAGGCGGAAAACCCCACGGCCAGTCCCTGAACTCACGAGGCGGCTGGAGCGGTGGAGCCTGTGGCCCCAGTGCGTGGTTTCTGGGGGGACCTGGGTTCTGCCCTGAGTCGGTTCTCCACGGGAGAGAGGGGTTCTGTTGCCAGAATATGGTGCTGGGGACGTGGTGATGGCCGGACCCCGATTCACTACAGGGTCACGGCTTGCCAAAAGCAGGGCGAAAGTCACCCCACTGAAATCATTACAGCAAGCGTTGCTTCTGTTTTTAAAGGATTTTCTCTCGTTTTAGTTCCTTTCCCTTGTGTTTTAGAAGAATCCATCCGAGTCAGCAATAATGCTCCTCTCTTCCATCTTGTAAATCTGCCCAGGCCTGGGGGCAGACACTGTCAGTCGATGTCAGTGATCACGGAAGATGATGTAGAAAAAGAATTTGAACTCCTGCTCCAAGAGCTATTATTACAGCTAAACTTGGCAGCAAACCCCCACCCTGGAGCTCCATGCAGCCAATAATAATCATGAGGATGCTGATGATAAAAGCATGTTCTAGGGTCAGAGCCAGACCAGGTGGAAGTCCTGAGCTGCCCGTAGCTGGCGGTGCACTCCCAGGGCGTGGCGGCGTTTAGTTCAAAAGGACACATGGTTTATTGACTTTTGCCCTGTGGGGAAACACAGGGTTGACACCCTCGGGTCTTGTCCCCCAGGGTCTGCAGCACCTTAGGGGTGCAGGTGGGCGACCATGACAGGAGCCGAGGTGGAGACGGTCAAGAGTGGGTCTGGGGGCTTGCAAAGAGGCTGGTGTGAGACGAGGAGTGGGGAAGGGGAGAAGCAGGGCTCGGTTCTCTGTCTTTCCCACTTCTCTTCAGGAGATGCAGGGCAGACGCGGAGGGAGGAAGCCCAGAACCTTCCAGCTGAGTGTGCTCCCAGGTGGACGGCGAGTTGCAGCTGGGTGTTGTGGGGAGGGGGCGGCGAGGCTAGATAAACTCACTGCTGTCTGCGGGGGGAGCTGGCTTGGGGGGGATACCGCGCACAAACACCCCTGTTGCTCTTGCTGGGGTGTTTTCTGAGAAATGAGGGACGTGCGCCACCGGAAGCAGGCTGGTGTCCGTTTCAGATCAAGGGTGAAAGAGTGAAATAGAGACGATTTGAACTCTTCCCCCCTCCAGCAGTGCGTTGGGGCGGAGGGGCCGGCGGCCAGAGTCCTGGGCTCCGTCTGCCCAGCAGGTGGACCAGCGCCTGAAGCTGGCTTCATCTGTCGCACACGCGAGTAACGCCGCTGTCCCGAGGTGAAGAGGAGACGGCGCGACTCGCTTTCCCTGCTCCCCACACACTGGTTACGAACAGGAAGACAGAGAGGAGAGGCCGCCGGGCTGTCAGAGGGAAGAGCGAGTCTGACTCCACGTGGGTCTGTTTCTCTCACGTTAACCTTTGTCTTCTGTTGCTTTGCTACGAGTTAATCACTGAAGGGAGGTGCCTGTACACTTAAATGAGACATAATGGCCCATCTCTGGGAACCCTGCCTCCCAGGTAGTGAGTGTTCAGCTAAAACTCCTTTGTTTAGCTCACAGGAAGCCTCCTGACCAGGCCACCTGTGAAGGACTGCAGGAAGGGAGAAATGAACAGTTCCCCTCCGGAGGTTGACCAGGAAATATTTGACATTAGCCCCTCCCTTTTTGCATAGAAGAAGCATGAATTCTAACTCAGGCAAGATGCTTCCTTGGGACACCAGCCCACCATCTTCTCAGTCTGCGGGCTTTCCTTGCGAAGTCACTCTTCCTTGCCCCAGCAACTCATCCCTCTACGTCCTGGCCTGCCGTGCGGTAAGAAATTCCAGCTTGGACTCAGCGACAGTGTGAGCCCATCCAGCCAGGCCACGCACGTGGCTCACTTCCACGCACAGAGCGTGTGGTCTTGTGGCAAGGCAGGGATAATCTATCATGCAGTTAGTTAATAATATACAGACGTATAACTCAGGGCTAAATTATTTAGTGCAAAGTATAAACCCTGTAGGAGTTCAGGGAAATGAATAGCTGATGTTTCAATAAAAATGTTCAGCTGGATCATTTAGGTTTGGGTTCAGTTGCACGTCACAGAAAACATGCATAAGAGAGATTTTTAACCAGATAATGGTTTATTTTTCTTTCCCATAAAATAAATCTGGAGGTAGGCTGTCTAGAGCTGGTTTGTTACACTTCCCTTCTCCCAGTATCAGGGATCCAGGCCTTTCCTTTCTGCTCCAAATTTCCTCACAGTTGCAAAATGTCTGCTGTGGCTGTGGCTATCACGTCTGCATTCCATCTAGCTGAATCAGCCATGTTTAGACAACTTTCCTGGAAGCCCCACCCAACAGCTTCTTACACGGCCATCCCTGCAGCAGGAGCTGGGAAGGCTAGTTTCACAGAAGACACGTTTCTGCTTCTAACTTGTAGGGATTTTGTGACCCAAAGGAAGAGATTGGCTCTGGGACTCAGAGTGGTGGCTGCTGGGAGCGGGCTCCTGACCGAGTGAGACACTCGGGCTCCCTGTTCCTTCCGCAGGGTCTCCTTTCTCTCCACCCGCCCCCTCCCCTGTCCTTCCAGGCTCAGCTGGGCTGCCCAGGAGAGAAGCGGCCGCCCAGGCTGTGGTAAACACGTCCACGCCGCGGCCTGTTCCCGGGGCGGCCCGGCTGTCGGCCCAGCTAGGGTCTCATTCCCCCCGGGGCCCCAGCGCCTGCACGAGCCAGGGGCCCGCCGGCCCCGGGGGAGCGTGTCCTGTGCCGCCGGCGGCATCGCCCGCCCCGAGCGCCTCAGTGAGGGCAGAGGAGAGAGGCGGCTCAGGGGGCTCCCAGGCCGGGCCGCTATGGGTGCCTCGTAATTACTTGACCAAAGGCCTTTTTCGGTTCTGCTTTGTTTGGTTCTAAACACGGCAATTCAGCCAGGCCACCCCCTCACTGACCCCTGACCTCACTGCGGCAATGACCCCCTTTTGCTCAACGGAAGGACATTTCTGACGCTGAGGTGCCTTCTCAGATTATTTTAATTGGATGGTGATGACAAGATTCTGCGTTTAAAACGAGGTGGAGCAGGGAGCGCTCTCCCCTCACAGGTCAGCCCCGTGACGAGCGCACGGACGTGTGGGGAGGGGAGGCCCCGGGCGAGCACGAGGACAGCCAGGCCGCGGCCACGGCACCGAGAGGCCCGCTCTCCTTGTCTTTCAAAAGTAACATCGTGTTTATGAGAATGCTGTCCCCACGAAAGGCAGAACTTCATTCCAAATCTCGTCACCCAGAAATCATTACTGTCCATCTTTGGTCAACCCGCATGACCACCCTGCCCCTGCCCTCCCCGGGCTCCACGGCTCAGGGCTGGGGGCGGGCAGAGCGCTGCCCCCAGAGGCCCTTTTTATTTATTTTTCCCAGACTGCCCTTTGGTCGTTTCTTTTCCACTTCAGGTTTGTTGGTGGAAATTGTCAGAATTTTGTCCACTTACCTTTTCCCCAAGGTGTTGTTCTACGGGGCAGACGTTCCTTGGTTCCTGTGCTTCTCCACCGGACGTCACTCCTAGAAGACAATGGTGTGAAATTATCGCCTCTCCTCCTTTGGATGTGACTCCTGTGCTACTAAACCGGCGTTTACAGGTCGACTATTGACTAGGGTTTGCAGAATGATGGCTCTGTGGGCTGGCTGTATTTGGAGGAGGCCCCTTTAGTGTATTTTAAATAATTTAAAATTTAAAGGTAATTTCTGTAAAGGTCAGTTTCTGGCTTCCTCTTATGAAACTTACTGCTGGGGTCTGGCCCCAGGCCCTCCCCCAAGTGGTGCCACCTCTCAGACACTCAGCCTCCTTGGCTGCCCACCCTCCCTCAACCTTGACCTCTCACCCCTGGCCCCTGACCTCTCACCAGTCCTCAGACCTTCTTTTCTCTCCTCCCCTCTGGATGTTGATGGACCCACCCCCGCCCCGTCTGGGTTCCGGGCAGTCTTCTCTTCCCCCCGTGTCCCCCAAACAGCTCACAGGTGGCTCTAAGGGGCTCCCGGCCCACCTGCAGCCTGGCCCAGCATCCCCGCCACGTGCCCAGCCGAGCGCCTGGAGCCTGCGGGGTCCCTCCTTCTCACGCCCGCACCCAGTCTCCAGGAAAGTGGCTCCACCTTCAAAATTCAGATCTGGACCTCAGCCTCCACCCACCCCTCCCACCACTGTCGTTCCCCCTGCAGTGCTCTAAGGGACTTCTGTATCACTGTTTAAGTGTCCTGCCTGCCGAGAATTGACTCTCCGCAGAGCAGCCGGCATACTTGCAACGGCTCCTCTATCCTTTCAGAATGAAAGCCAAGGGCCTGACACCGGTCTGGCCCCCTCCCGGCCCCCTCCCGGCCTCCCCCTCTCCCCATGCCTTCCTCTGCTGCCCTTCTCCCTCCTCCCTGCACGCGGACCTCGTGCCCCTGTGGGCTCCCACCTGGGGCCCTCAGCTCCCGCACCTGGAGGACCCTCCCCCGTATCCCTGTGCTAACCTCCCCACTCTCGAGTCCTTGCTTAGCTGCCCCTTCGTGGTGAGGCCTCCCCGGCCTTACGGGGTGTGTCCCCACATCCCGTCCCGTGGGTCCATCTCACTGTCTTCATCTGTCTCTCTTGCTAGACTGTCAGCGCCTTGAGGGGAGGGTCTATTCTGTTTTGTTCACAGCTGTGCCCAGCACATAGAGGGCGATACACACATAAGCGCGAACTCAGCCAGTGAGCTACAAAGGAATAAGCCATGGAAAGCGAAGAAGGACTTGGATTCCAACCCCTCGTCCGCCAGTGCCGTGGCGGCTCTGTGATTCGGGGCTTCGCCCCTAAAAGGGGGGAGTCCTGCCTCTCAGGACCATGGTGGCGCGCCTGCCATCACACTGGGGCTCTGCTTGTTCACGGAAACGAACACACCTTCCAGCCGGATTGACCGCGTACAGTAAGGAGTTATTTGGGCTGGGAAAGTCACTGAAGGAGGAAGGTTTACAAGGAGGGGGTTAGAGAAGAAATAAAGGGAAAGTGTGTTCTGGAACCCCCTGCCCAGGGAGGGACATCTCCCACCCACAATTAATCAGCACAGCCCCACAACAGCCAGCGGCAAATGGGTGCCGAGTAGTCACGCCCATTTCAGAGGGTGGTGTGGAGCCGAGGCCTCCGCCCACCCCTGCCTGGCTGCCCGCGATGCCACAGCACCTAACCCTCCCCTGCTGTCACTCGTCACCACTTCACTTCTTTCTGAGCTTCTATTAATAGACGGCTTTGAGGGGACCTGGCGGAACACACCGCTTGCAATCAGCTTGAATTTAGAAAGTTCAGTTTTGAAAATCATCGATTAGATTCAGCAGTCCACGTTTCACTGAGAAATTTCAATTATCTAGACTCAATGCCTATTATTCAATTTGCGCATAGAAACCCGACATTTCTGCTTAATTTTGCTTGTGTCCTGCTGGGCTTTATCTCGTGTCTAAGGAAGTCATCGTAGTGACAATTAGGGAAGTTCCCAACAGTACCCAAATCCCCCGAATCCTCACGTTACACTTAAACTCACCACCACCTTCCAGAATTCCACTTTTCCTCCTTGGTTTTATGCAAATTCCAGATGTGAGGATTTACATAAGTGAGTGTTTCTTTAATAGCTTTTCCTTGAAATGCAGAGAAAGGGGCTCTTATGTCTTCCTGAAGTGGCTCTGGTGCCACTAAAACCCAGCTGGCACCTGCCTGACATGTGGGCCACACGGCGACCGTGACCGGGGCCCGTGGGGACCCGAGTGCGAGGGGCCTGGGGTAGCCGTGTCGCCCCCCTCCACCCGGAGGGGGCGGGGGGGTGTCTCGTGCGTCCCGTGAGCACAGCTCACACTCCTTTCCTGCGGTGCCAGCTCGGTACTCACGAAGCGCTCGCGGGGGAAAGCGGCTCCATGCGCGTTCGCGTTACTAGTGCGGCTGGACGGAGGCACGGAAGCTGGACTGAGCCTGGAGTGAGGTCACCGTGCGCTCCCTCTTTTTTTCTGATGAGTTTCATAGCGAGGAGACGGGCAAGGACTTGGAGAGCCTTAAGTCATCGCATGGCGACACCGGGCCACCAGGCAGAGCTGGTTTGCTGCGGGCCCAGAGAATTCTTCTGAACCCTGTGTCCTCAGTGTTCTGGTCCCGTCCTCGTGACGAGAACTCCTCCTCCCTTGGCCAGGCCTCCCCCGAGAGGGGACGGGAGGCAGGAGCGATTTGGAAGGGGAAGTGGACAGAAAGCACTGACTCAGCCCCGGGACCAGCCCCACCGGGAGGCTGTCAGCCCGTCAGGGCGCCGCCCCCGCCCCCCCAAGATGCTGGGACACACCCCCAGCGGTCCGTCCTGATGGCCTCCCAGCCAAGCTGTAGGGCCACCTGAGGTATCCAGAGTGCCTTTCCCCTTCATCCAAAGAACACACTCTTTTTGAAAATAAAGCTCCTTGTACATAAAAAACTGTCACTAACCATTCCTGAGCCGGCATATTGGGGTGCTTTGGGCACTTGTCCCTAGAGAGTGCCTCACTAGCTTATTTAGAACAAATATGTTAAACAGTGGTTCACACTCGGCTGGTTTTCCAGGTACCGTGGACGTCACTGCTTGCCGTCGTCCCAGGAATGTGCCGCCCTCAGTCCTACCGCATGTGTAATGCATTTACCTGAAAAAGAAAGCAGTTTTCAGGGGCTCCAGGCCATGCTGGCTGCTGGGAATCCGGAGAGGGAGGCACATGGGCCTGTGTTTGGGTCCCCTCCCTCCCGAAACCTGCCAGAGCTGCTGCCTGCCCCGGCTCACAGCTCTGCTTCTGGGGTCCCCCCCATCCCACCATGGCGGCAGGGCAGCCGGCCTCACTCCTTGTAGTGTCTCTGAAGGAGCCTCGGGCGCACGGAGCAGGTGGGCCTTTCGTGTGTGTTTGAGAGACTCTTCCTATGAGTAAACTTATGTCAGAAAGCCCACTGTTGGTGGGTCCCTGGCTTTTTAATGACAATATTGTCACCGCGCCTCCACCACCTGGCTGGCACCTGCCGTCCTGCCTCTCAGTGAAGTTGCTGGACTTTTATAGACATCTTGTGTTCTCAATTAGCTCCTCAGCTTTTGAAACCAGGCCTGCTCCTCGCTGTGTCCCTTCTGTGCTGGGGGCTCAGTGTCAGCTTCACACGCCCAGCACGCCCACCCGGATCGCACACCAGCTGGGCTCAGGCCCCCACCAGGGACAAGCTGTGGGGGGGTCCCCATTCTCTCTAGCAGCCACCAGAGAGAATCTCACTGAGACTCTAGCCCTTTGTGTTTCACTGCGAGTTTGTGTGCATTTTCAGCATGTAATCCCTAACAAGGGTCGTGAGTTCTGCTTCTAAAACCTCATATTTCAAAAACCACATGCAGCTAAAACCATCTATGTTCTTTCGCATCGATGACAAGTAAAAGCAGAATAAATTAAACTCATCAAACATTATTTATCAATATTTTCCAAGATAAATTCTTCCCGAGTGTGGGACACAGGCTTGGCACTACAGGAAACAGCTTCAGGGACACGTGCAGTAAGGCCTGTATTTGACCAGTTATTTGTTGTGATTTGTGTCGGGAAAAGAAAATACTGCAGGCCTAAGGCTGCACTAGGCTTTTAAGTTAAAAAGAATCAATTTAAGGAAAACTCCAAGGCAATGATGCTGTGTGTGGTAAGAAAAAATGGCTGAAATTTTGCGAAAAAATAGTAAAGTTTGAGAATTGCAAAGTGTGAATAAAACATGTCCCCAAACTGAAGAGTTTACTTCTCACAGCTTGTTTCCTTAAAGGTGCGTGTGTGTGCGTGTGCGTGTGTGTGCGTGTGTGCGTGTGTGTGCGAGTGCCTGTGTGCATGTACGTGTGCGTGTGCGTGTGCACGGGTGTGTGTCCTGTACGTGTGTGCGCGTGTGAGTGTGCACGTGTGCAGGAGGAGGGCCATGCACGGCTCTGTTCTCCTCCCTGCCCCCACGCTCAGCCCTCTGCCTTGGCTTCCCGGCTTTTGTGCATTTAATCTGGGGTTTCTGTTCCTGATGGTTTTGTTGTCACTTTTATTGTGTAGATTTTTTTTTGTTTTTGGAACTTGGTAGGTGCAGAAGGTTGTTAGTTAGTTAGTCTGTCTCAATAAACTGGCTTCCGTGGCCTCGCCAGTGTTTCCGCGGGTGAATCTTGCCTTCTCGAGCCAGTTCCTGCTTCTCATCTCAGTCGGCTGAAGCGTATTTTCAAGCGGATTTTTCCAGGAAGGTGTCTTTGTCAGTTCTTGCGGACTTGACATGATTCCTGTTGCTTTTAACTAGATTATATTTTTTGATCAAAGGACAGGACATGGTTTAAATGCGCAGGCCTGTCTTTACACAGGAATCCAAGCCCGACTGGCTTCAGGGTGTGGGGGTCACGTCTTCCTCCTCCTTGAAGTCTTGTACAGGCCTCGTCACAGGCCGCTGTGGAGCGTGGTGTGCTGGAAGCTGAAGATAATCTTAATTTGCTATTTCTTTGTATGTAATTTTTTTTTCTCCTTCTGGGCATTTACAGTGTTTCGACTATTACTTCCCTAATGGGGGTGGTATTTATAAGGTTAGGCAAGATGTCCTTTTTTGCGATCCATAAACCCTTATTTCCAGACCCAAAGCTCAATAACCATGGAGACAAAACCATACACTTAGTACTTGAACACGCCAAGTAATAGCACTTCAGTGTGCTGATAGTTCCTGAGAAAGACATCTTAATTTGGGGGGGAGTAATTATGTTTACTTGTGTATATGGGGGGACTGGGGTTTGCACCCAGGACCTTGTGCATGGCAAGCACGCGCTCCACCACTGAGCTACCCTCTCCAAGACACCTTAAATGAAGAACACTGGGACTGAAGCAGCTGTCCATGGGTTTTCTGTCCATGGGGGGCGCAGAGCTCAGAGTCAGGGCCCCACGGTCTGGGGCTCATCCCACCAGGAAGGCTGGGAACGGTTGGCAGGTGATCCCCGGGACCCCCTCAGGCTGGACCACACGTGCTTTCACGGCTCCAGGAAAGCGGGGCAGTGGGTTTTAGCCATGAATGGAAATCGGTGTTGCTTTCAGCCACGAGAAGCAGAAACTCTGACTCAAACTGGATTTAAAAGAAAAAAGGAAATGCATGACCTCACACATCAGGAAACCGGGGCAGGCGTGGCTGCAGAGGCTGGGAATCAGCACGCCATCGGTCATCCACCTCTTCATCCCGAGGCCGGTGTTCCCTGTAGTCCGAGGCTGAGAGCAGCCGGGCGGGGAGGCAGCCTTCACGCCGGCCCCAGCCTGGGGGTGGGCCTCCTCCTCTTCAGTCTGACCAGCGTCCTGCCCGCACGACCCAGACTCCTCCCAGAGGGGCACCTGCCGGGGGCCCACAGCTCACTGGTGGTTCTGGACCCCAGACACTGGGGGGAAGCCCAGAGCCTCCTGGGGTTTCTGATGCCACCAGGCTCAGACCCATGCCTCAGGAGGGTGAGATGATGTGGGGAGGAGACAGAAGTGAGAACAAAATTGGGGTTCTGTCAGCAGGGAGAAAATGCGCTCACGGAGGGAGCAGCGGGGAAGTGCGGGAGGAGCAGCCTCGCCTGTGTTCTGACTGATGGAGGAGAGAAAGAAGAACCCGAGACTGAAGAATCTGCTCCATGAAAAGGCAGGTGCCGGGGTCCCTGGAATTTGGGGCCCTCTTGCGAAGCCGAAGCAGAGACCCCGCCTAGCACCTGGTCTGGGGGCCTCTCCAGTCTCCCCCACCCCTAGCCTGGGGGCTGCTGGGAAAAGCGTGGGTTCTGCAGGACTAGGTCCAAGGGGCCCCAGCTGGCCCCCTGCCCTATGCCTGGACCGCTCTGTGAGAGGGCAGGGCCCAGACTCGGGGCGGGAGCAGAGGACCCCCTGTGCAGGATCCTGCCTCGAGGGCAGGGACGCGTGTCCTGATGACTCGGGTGCTCAGTCCTTCCCGCTCTGCTCCTGTCCCTGACGCAGGGTGGAGATCACCCCGGTTAAGGAGGGTCTCTGCAAGAGGAGATGGGACAGCCCCCGGGCTGCCATCCCCTGCTGGACCAGGCCATGTGGCCTTTCCCCTGGACGGTCCGTGGGCCAGGGCCTGGCTCCTCCCTCTGGCCAGCGGCCGTCTCTGGAGGAGGCCCCGATGTCCTTCCTCCCCCACCCCGCTTCCCGCTCTCCTGGGCCTGCTCTGTGGTCTGCACGCTCTCCTTTCGCCACACACAGCTCTGGCCCCCTCACCACCTTTCCATGTCTTTCATGTCCCTGCACATCCACCACACAAACTCCAGAACATCTATGATGGGGCAGGTGGCGACTGCCCCCCACACATGTCCCTGTCCGACAGGCTAAACCAGTGCTTAGCCAGTCCTCCTCCAGACTGCTCACCACCTGGGACCCCTCCTGGATGCACTGGAGCCCCGGTCAAGCCCCCAGTCTCCAGAAATGGATGCCTGGGTTCCAATCTCAGCCCTCCCTCCATGTGGACGAGCTGGCCACACGACCTTAAGAAGCTTTGTCATTGCTTAAGTCTCAATTTCATCAGCTGGAAAAGGGGAAGTGGTCATTACCTTGTGCAGTACAGTAGCATCAAATAAAGAGTGACTCCAGAGTGCTCAGACACTGTGAATGCTTCACACACGTTTAACCACGGCCCCACCTTCAGTCTCCTGCGGTGGGGGCGGAGTTATGGGGGGGGGCATGTCAGGAGTCCCGTAGCAGCAGCTGTGAGCATCATGGCCCCTGACCTGCTGGGAATTAGTGCCGCCCTTCAAAGCCTCATTAAAAAAAGAGAAGAAAGAAAGGAAGGAAGGAAGGGAGAGAGAGGAAGGAAAGAGAGAGAGAAAGAAGGGAGGGAGGGAGGGAAGGAAGAGGGAGCTCCCAGCAGCAGGAGTGGGACCACTCACACCTGGGGCCGCAGCCCGGAAGAGCCCGTGGGCAGCTGGATGGTGTTTCCGAGAGGACTGGGGCTGGCAGTTTTGGGATGACTGCCTGATGGCCTTGCCTCAGGTGTCGATTTGACAAGTGAATATCCTCCTGTTGTTCATCCAGCACCCACACCTCTCCAGAGGACAGGCTGCTCGTGGTGCCAGGGTGGTAAAGGTATAAAGATGCTATTTAAATTATCTCATTAGTTTTATTTATCACTTTGTTTATAAAAACGATGATAAATGGAATGAGCTTTGAATTTCCGAGTGCTTTATACACCCTGTGGTGTATATTCAAAACGAATTCTTTCCCGACACAAAAAGAATCCTTTGCCAAGTGGGTTTTTCACAGCCCACATCCCTTTTCCCCGAAAAAACGGCCAGGAAAAAAAAAAAAACCCAAGACAGAAGGACTTGGCAATGCTCAGTTGTGTAACATAATAATCCTGAAAATTCTGGGTAGACAAACAGATCAGATAAAGCCCGAGGTGTCAGGGTAAATCCTTTCTTATCACAAAGGCCAAGAGCAATTTAAAAACTCATGTAAAGACAGCTTTACAGTTAAAAAAGAACCATCTCTTTATTGCTTCTCCCTTATCTGTACAATAATACAACCTGGGGGAGAAGCCGCGGAGAAGCAGGAAAAGACTGGAAAATAAAAATGTCCATTTCCGCTGCGCGGTGCGCCTTCTACTCAAAGAACCACATTCACAGCCAGCAAATATCCTTCCTGTTCCGTCTGTTTTTTGCTTTGTGCCCAAAGCGCAGAAGGCTAGAGCACAGCCTAACTCCCACAGCCCTGGGTGCTGTTATGCACACGACCCTCGCACCTTCTCCTGCTCAGTGAGGTGTCCTGGGCGCCTTCCCACACCAGCAGCTGCACGTCTGCTCTCGTCCTTTGCCCAGCGGCGTTGCAGGGCTCGACCAGCACTTGCCCACCAAGCCCTTGCCAACTGGCATGCAGGTTTTCCCCAGCTTTTGCTATTATAAGAAAATGCTGCAGTGAACATCTGTGTGCATAAATCTTTGTGAATTTAGGTGAGTCTTTTTTGGATGCATCCCTAGGAGTCACTGCGTCCTCTCCAAGCCCGTGGGAGGACGGGAGGGGCGGGCGGACTTCCGTGGGGCTTCCTCGGCAGCAAAGAGCTTAGCCCCTCTGGGCAACAGCCCGTAGGGCTGTGCCCCCAGGCCCACGAGGCTGCAGGAGGCTCAGTGCCAAAAGGAGGAGGGGGGAATCACCTCTGTCCGAGTCAGCACATGGAACACAAATTCCTGGTGCACGGTGACCCTGCAAATTCGCAGACCCGGATCGTTGGTCTTGTCCCGTGATTACAGTCGTTTCTCAAAGCCTGGTCCTCAGACGTCTGAATTAGAAACTCCAGGCAGGGCACCGACTGCCCAGGCCCAGGTTGCAAGACGGCTCTGCTGCCTCGGATCCACGTGGCTCCGTGTGACGATCTGAGAACGTGGGGCTCGGCCGTCTCTCCTGACAGGGAGTTCACTTTGTGTATTTCCTGCGCCCCTCACATACTGGGACTTACCCGTGAGCAGTTCCTGTCGGCATTTCTTTTTCATTTATTTCTTTTTATTTATTATTATTTTTTATTTTGGAGGGACGTAATTAGGTTTACTGACTTATTTTTTTTAACAGAGGTACTGGGGACTGAACCCAGGACCCCAGGACCACGTGCACGCTAAACACGTGCTCTACCACCAAGCTCGACCCTCCTGGCCTTGTGTCGGTGTTTCTGTTGACCGTGACCTCCCTCACCTTTCTTCAGATTTAGTTTTTTGCACTCTACTGAAATGATCACGCTTACCTTGTCCCCCTTTTTCCTCCGGAGGCTAGAAGTCACACATTGTCCATCTAGCCCCTTGGTGCTGCCCCTAAACATCAGAGCAAGCCCGCCCCACGCAACAAGACCTGAGGTAAACGGTCCGTCCCCGCGACCTCCGGAACACGGGGACACCCGAGCTTGCACCCCTGACCCATCTTCCCGGTGCTGGTCTCGTTTCATCTTGTTATTAACCGCCTTGCAGTCACTGCGGTTCATGTTATTACTGTGAGGAATGTCTCTGTCCATGTTTATTCATGTTTACCATCATTTTTATATATCTCATTGCTCCCTATTCCCATCAAACCCCATCCTTCCTCTGGTTCTAACTTTCTTCTCACTGAATGAAGTTCCGCAGTCATTCCGTGGAGGGGGGAGCGCTTCGGATCTTTGTCTGGAAGTGTCCTCTCTCTCGCCGTTGCACAGTGGTTTATCTGAGTGTGGTTCTTGGCGTGATCTGGTGTCAGTCCAACTGCAGTGACATTGCGTTTTGGTGGCAGTGTGTCTTTTCTTTCTGGTTGCTTTAAAAATGTTCTCTTTGTCTTTGGTGTTACTCATCTTTGCCTTGATATGCCGTGAAATAACGAAAAACACTGTATAGGCAGGCTTCGGAGATACAGCAGGTTCCATGATTCTCATCTCTGGTTAAGGGAAGGTCTCAGAATCAGAGCCCGAGTGAAGGGGGGAGGAAACTTTCAGAGAAACTCAACCAAATGTGGGGATGACTTAATGGGGATAAAACCTGGCCCAGCAGCCTGGTGCCCACGAACCGACCAGGCGCGCGGCCAGAAAGCTGTGCGGCTCAGGGCAGTGGGGGCCGCCAAGCACTTCTGTTACAAACCCACCTGTCTGTACTGTGTCCCCAGAGATCTCTGGGCAAAGGCTGCAGGAGCGTCAGCGTGAGTGTGCGGGTGGGGCAGAGCCCCGTCTCCCGGCCACCTGCCAGGACACCGCTGCTCACCTGGGCCCACTGCATCTTAATTACAGCAGCCAAGTCCCAGAGTCCCCATTTGTCAGGTCCGTCACAGCAGCTGCGGCATGCTCGGAGCATCCAAGACCAATCTGTGAAGTTCCCAGGCTAAGCCACCGCCGTACGCAGTGCCAGGGAGGGGGAGGGGTGGCGCCGAGCATCATTCACGGGTTATCCCGGCCTCCAGACGGGCAGCATGGTGGCCTGGCCAGGGCGAGACCCTCCCTTCTCTGTAGAAGAGGAATCTCTCGTGGCTGCCAAACTCCCGGCGTGGGACCCTTCCTTCCAACCAGGGGGCTGCGGAAGCCAGGGAAGGAGACCGCCATTCTTCAACAGCAGACTCTGGTCTGCAGGCACCACAGGGAGGCCCAGCCCCAGCACCACATGCTCTGCGTGAGCTCACGGCCCAGGCGTGCTGTGCACCCTCAGACGTGAACACACGTGTCCTCACCTGGACACCAGGAGAGCGGGCACACACCGCGCTCCAGAGGGGAAAGCGAGTGAGGGGTGGGTCTCACCCACGGGAGAATGGGGGAGGGGCGGGGACCCTGACAGAGCAGAGCTCGTCGCTCTGTCTTCTGGGAACCCCTGAGTCCCGCGCGGAGGGCGCCCTGGGAGTCTTACCCCTGCCCTTCTCCCCGGAGCGTGCACGCGAGATCAGCGTGGGGCAGCCGGCCGCCAGCAGCACCGGCGGGGGCGGTGTTCCAAGTGGGGGCCTGGGAGGCGCTGCCCCAGGACCGCCCGCACACGCGGGACGCCGCCTCATTCCGGACGCTCCTTCCAGGTCGCCGACTCGATTTTCTGAAAACCATCTGGATTCTTCGAGAGCGGATCCTGCCTCCATCTGTTCTTTGTCCTGGTTCCTCTCTTCACAGGAACCGCACTCTGGTCTGGGGGTTCGGGGAGCTGGGCTCTCAGGCTCCCAGCAAATCACACGGCGGTGGTGGCAGGGTCGCAGGCGTCACACTGGCCCCGAGAGGCGAGACCTCCCTGCTGTGGGCTCCACGCGAGCGCTTAGCCCCCAGCGCACCCCGACCCGTCACCTCTGTGGAGTCCTGGCATCTCTCCCGCTCTCTGCTCGCTTGTGAAACCACAGCTCCCCTCGCTGAGAAAGGAGGCAGTTTCAGTGGAGGCCCAGGGTCCTGGAGCCACGCGGCACAGGGCTGGACGTCTGCTATTTCTTCCTCGAGGGGCAGGAGGAAGGCTCAGACTGGGGCTCTCGGGCGCTCCCTGCTGTCGTCCTGGGGAGAAAGGGCAGCTGCTCCTCCAGGTCCCACGTGCACGCTCACACACGCGCGCACACATGCACACACGTGTACACATGCATATACACACCCACCCACATACCCACACAAATACACGTGCCTGAATACACACACACGCACACACATACACACACACACACCTTCACATTCATACTTACACCTTGAATGCGCACACTCACACATACATACACTCACACGCATGTAAATACACGTGTGTATGTACACACACATCAATACACACACACACGCACACACACACACACATTCACATTCATACTTACACCTTGAATGCGCACACTCACACATACATACACTCACACGCATGTAAATACACGTGTGTATGTACACACACATCAATACACACACACACACACATTCACATTCATACTTACACCTTGAATGCGCACACTCACACATACATACACTCACACGCATGTAAATACACGTGTGTATGTACACACACATCAATACACACACACACGCATAATCACGTTAGGGCTTTCCCAGATCAGCACGTGAAGTCCGTCTTGCTCCTGAACCTAAAGAGAGGGGAGCCACGTGCGGGACCTTCCTCCTCTGAGACAGGGGCACATCGTTGCGGGGACAGGGTGATGGGCAGACACCTGTGGTCCTTCCTGGCCCCGTGAGGGCAGAGGCTGGCAGGGCCTGCCACCTCCTGCGTCCTGGCTTCCAGCCCGGCCTCCAGCTGATCCAGACCGCCGGGATCCACACCTCACCCTGTGGCCGGGGGCGGGCGTCCGGGACTGGTCGCTCACACATTTTTAAACGCGGCACTGGCCGCTGCCTGTAAGACCTGGCATCGGCCAGCAAGAAGGCCAGACTTCCCAGGGGACAAGACGTTGGTAACTTGCGGCCATTGATTGTGGCCCCCACCTTCCTGGCCTGCAGGACAGCTCCCACTCTGACGTTACCGCTCTCCAGAGGAGGGGAGGAGGCCTTGTTCCCAGGGGCGCCCGGGCACCCACGAAGCCCACCGCCACTCCTCTCCCATCATGTTCCCCATGAGTAGGAAGAGAGGAAGGAGCCGTGTCAGGGAAGGGAGACCTTTGGGACTACGTGATGGTGACTGAAAAAGCTGGGAAACTGACGCGTCAAGTTTCCAGGCACAGCCTGGGATTAGGGAAGGCAGAAGCGGGAAGCATGATTTTAAGCCTCTGAGGAGGAGATAAGATACCAAGCACTGAAAAGTCAAAGTGCACCGACAACCTCTGGGGACGCGATGGAGCGCTGTCCCGGGCAGGATGGTGGGGGCCGCGGGCAGCCGCAGGCATCTGACAGGTGAGCCCACAGGGTTGCCCTTCCCACCCTCCCGGGGACAGCACCGGTGCCCGAGCTGCCAGAACAGACCTGGGGAGCCAGCCCGGACGCATCCAGACCAGTGGGACAAAATCGTGGTGGTTTCCGTGTGTTCCCCCGAGGTCAGACCAAGAACTCTCTGCAGTCAGGGATGCTCACCAGCCCGCCTTCCCTTCTATTTGGCGAGTGCTCTGGGGGAGCAGACGCCCCACTCAGTGCAAACCAAGGCTGTGTGGGTCCACTGCTCGCCCCCTCCAGGGCAGGGGAAAGTGGTCGTTCCTCCTTTGTAAGAGTTTCAAGTGACTGTTTCTCAGGTGTCTCTACTTTTCCTGGGGGTGGGGTTAATCTGCATCAGAAACTCTGAGCTTGACAGACGCTCTTGAGAACCCAAAACAAGACGTTCAGTTCCCAGACACGAGCGTGCCTCTTGCTGATGGCTCTGCGCAGAGCAGCATGGCTGGTCCAAGCAGGGAGCAGCTCCCTGGGTCCGGGTCTGCAGCCGGCGTCTGCGTCAACACGCACGTCTTGAGTGTAGGACTGTTCTCTATCTGCCGTGAAAATCCATCTTTTCTCAGAAAGGTACGTGCAAACAGGACAGGACACTAGGCCGGCCGGCTCATTGGAGCCCTGGTCTCTCAGCCTCGGCCCCCGGCGTCCCTGTCTCTGGTTTCCTTGCACGTTCAGCACGAGGGTCACCACCCTCTTCTCCCTTCAGTAGGTGCCACCGCGAACTCTGTTGTCAACTGTGAACTCCTCAAACTGCATCAAAGACTGGGGACCAAATCATATTTCCCGCCAAGTCAGCAAGGGCGGACACTGTCTCACATGGAATGATGAGTGCGTACTCGTGTGTGTTTTGTTTTGGGCCAAACTGCTTGGTGGTGTCACTTGGCATCGTCAGGGGGATGCACATAGTAAGTGCAGGGACAGGCGCCCTGGCCGCGAGGACGACAGGCTTCTGTGGGGGGTGCGGGTGAGGGTGGGGATGCAGCACTGGGTACTGAAGAAACATTCAGGGGACGTTGTCTGAGATGGGAAAACCCACACGCCCACCGTGGTGAACCCTGACCTCCTGGCCAAACAAGGAGCAAGGCTCTCTTGTCCTCAAGCCCGAGAAACGGCTGGAAGAACGCATTCCAGCTGTGAGTTCCGTGCGGATGGAAACGGGCCCCTGCTGGTTTGATTGAGGTGGGGGAGATAGGGCAGGGTTTGGTCCTTGTTGGTGGAACGCGTGCCCAGCCAGTGAGTCACCCCCCCAAATCCATCTTGACCTGGGGCAGCTCCCCCGACAAATGAATGCTCCTGGGGACACTGAACTTGTCATCAGTCGGAGGACTTTTTGGATGATCACCAAGTATTTTGCTAATTAAACCTATGTTACTACATATCTAATAAAATGGAAATATTGAGAACTTTCTTTGTCCCAAGCAACTTTTGAGGGGGTTGGCGGATTTTGACTAAATTTGTTTTGAATTGAGAAGGCTCCTCATGCATCTGACATCTGCGTTATCATCCGATCATCTTGGAACCCACGAGGCTGGAACCAACGTGGAGGGTTTTATATCTAATCCAGGCACTGACTGCAGAGCCCCCAGGGAAGGCCGATTTATTTCCCCTCCACTGAGATATTCACCAGCTTCTGCAGCTGCTCTGAGTCCCTGAGAGTCCCTGCCGGGCTGAATGGGCTGGCCCCGAGCAGCCTCGCCTGAAGCCCTGGGGAGAGCCCACCTGGACCATGGAGGCCTCGGGGAAGGGGCGGGGCTGCTGCTGGGCGGCGGCTAAAGCAGAGCCTGGCCTGGTGACTGGCCCGGCGGATTGCTTGGTCTCTTGCCGACTGGATTCCACACTGACACTGCCTCTGTCTTCTGGCCGATGCTTTCCCTTGGAAACCAGGCATTGCACCTGAGCCCCATCTTTTGTATTGCGGGAAATCTAGTCGCTCCCCAAGTGTTTCTGAGGATTTCTGTGTTTTGGGGGTGGGGGAGTCAGTGGGGGCTGGAGTTCTTCCAGATCTTCTAGATCCGAATCGCAGTGTCTACGGGTCTCAGCTCTCGCCCCTCCTGGGCCAGCCAGCAGGTCACCACGGTCCTCTGTCACGTGTGAGTGGTACTCTGTGGCCGCTCCCCCAAGAGCACTCTAATGCAGAGCTGGACCCTCAGAGCCACCCGAGGGGGTGTGAGGACGCGGGCACAGGCAGGGACAACCTCAAACTGCTGACCGAGTGTCGCTTCACTTGCCCCCTCTCC
Source organism: Camelus dromedarius (assembly GCF_036321535.1). NCBI lineage: Eukaryota > Metazoa > Chordata > Mammalia > Artiodactyla > Camelidae > Camelus > Camelus dromedarius. Next base: position 1,680,432 of record NC_087441.1, read on the forward strand.
CTTCCCGGGGGTCTCTGCCGGTCTCCCTGCAGTATGGCTGCTGTCTCCAGGCTGTGCCCACCTCCCAGTCGGTCTGCATTCTGGGCTCCCCCGAAGTCGCTGGGGCCCATCCTACCGTTCGTCTCCCAAGAGCAGGTTAGCCTGAGTCCCAGCACTCAACCCGGACTGGCCTGCGCCTACTCACATGACCCAGAACTGCTTCCCAGCACAGGTGCCACCTCCCCCGAGCTGCACCCCCAGGTGCCCAAGACCAGCGGAACGTCCCACCCTGTCACATTTCCTTTCAGAACCTCCCCCGTCGGGCTCCCTCCCAGCCCCCTACCCCGGAACCAGCCCTGGAATTGTGATTCCCTGTTCCTGCCGCTTCTGTGAAGTGAGCTCAGTCACTGTGATGTCAAGCTGGTGGTCAGTGTCCAGGCCGGTGGTCAGTGTCCAGCCCCAAGCTCTCTCCCTGCCATGGGTGCTGCCCATTGCCCTCCAACTTGGCCCCACCTGGGACCAAGCCTGGCAGAGATGAAGTGTACCCCTCAGCAGTCACGTCCTAACCTGGTTAACCACACTAGGACATCACCGCTGGGCCCGGGAGAGCCACGTCATTATGGAATCACCAGTGGTGCCCAGGAGCTGGGGGCCGGGGCCACACGTGAGCTCGGGGGCTCTTGGGAAGCAGCGTTGACAGGCTTCTACCTTGGGGTGAGAAACACGGACCCCCTCAGCTCCCAGCCACGTCCCAGATTATCATCAGCCATTCAGATCGGGTCCCAGCCAGGAGTTCTGAAACCTGGAGACTGCCCTTCCTGCTCCCTCCTGAGGACCACTGTCTCTGGAACAGGCACCGTCTCCAGACAGACGCCCAGTCTCGCTGACCTCCCCGGGCTCCCCCGGGATCCTGCCAGCACCTCTGGAAACTGGCTCTGGGGTCTAAACGTGCTGTCACCCAGGGTGGGATAGGGCAGGGGGGCTGGACTGCTCGCGGGCCCCTGATGGGGGTTGAGCCTCCCCATCGAAGGATGTGTCCACTGGAGAGAGGAGAGGAGGCCCCCCCCCAGGCCAGCAACCTTGGCAGACCCAGCCCTCCTCCCACAGAGCGTGCCAGACACGCCAGCAGCAGCCCTAATGTGCTCCCTGCTCTCCCCAAACAGACAGGAGGTGTTTAGGTCACCAGGAATGATTTCTGGGTTATGTGCTTGGCATCCCTGGTGCCAACAGAGTCCAGGGGCCGCTTACAACAAAGCTTTAATGCCTGGTTACAGGCTGAGCAAACAGCGTGCGGAAAAATGCAGTGCATGAGCTGGTAGAGCGGTCTCTGCAGACTCTGGGTGCCTCAGCTCCTCACACGGGCGCCCTAACCCCGGCTTAGTGGAAAAATAAAGGGTTGCTTCACCAGATCCTGCAGGAGGGGACTGTTCAAGTCTGGGGTATGTGTATAGCGCCACGGGGCGATAATTCATTGCTGAACACCCTCCGCTAGCCTACGGACCCCAGACCACAAAAGCCCTCAGTCCTTTTGAATAATCTCTTCTCTGGCTCTTAAACGGGAGATAATTGAAGACTGTTGTAGACGGTTAGTTTATAGAACAACAGCCCTGCAGGACACTCAGCTGCCTCTCCTTTCCCAATCGCTGGTTTTAATACGGACCCTTCTAAGGCCCAGGCTTCCTGCCCAGGAGAGTTATGGCACTGTTGGCCTCGCACACCTCCCTGCTTCACTTCAAAACGTTTTCTGTCATTTTATTCAACGTGACCTGCAGCCTGTGAATTCACAGCAGCATCAGAACACGAGTTTTCCTTAATCTCCCCAAAATAGTGATATGAAAAGCACCGGCCACGGAGAAGCAGGAACCAGGGACCCCAGGGGTGCCTCCTTCCAGAGGAGACTCAGGTCTCCTGGCCCACCTGAGTCTCCAGCATCCTATTAAGTTTTCCAGCCCAGGAACCAGGGAGGGGCCGGAGCCCTGTACCTTCTGCTCTGACATTCACTCTAAAGTATCTGTCTCCCCATGGCTGTGGGTTCCAAGCCACTTTGGGTCCTGTGGGATCTGCTGTCCTCTGCGGGCCTGACCCGGGGGAAGCTGAAGCTTCTTGGGACTCCTGGGGCCAGGCCCCTGCAGCCACCCTCTGCCTGGACCTCAGCACTCTGCTGCCTGAGCTGAGAGCGGCCCAGAGGATCTGTGCAAGCAACAAACGCCCCAGGGCGCTTCGGTTCGTATGTTAGGAAGCTTCTGTAATTGGTGTGAGAGGAAGTGGTGCTGCTGCCTCAGGCGCCCCCCGGGCTGAATGGCTGTTTTAAAAATAATCCCCCAGCCCCGCCCGCAGGGACAATGCAGCGGGCAGCTGGCTGGGGCCTGGGGTGGGGGGGGGGGGTGACGGGACACACACCCTGGGCCGGGGGGCTGCGGGCGGGGCAGCGCGGGCCACCCCGGAAAGCGCAGACACTGGGCTGGCCCCGGCGGGGACCTGATCCCCGGACGCGCCAGCACGTGCGCCTCCGCGTTCTCCGCGCTTCGGGAAGACGAGCCCTGCCGTGGAACGAGCGGGCGTGCGCACGCGTGCAGAGGCCCGCCGGGCTGTGTGTGGCGGTCCCCGGTCCCCGTTACTACTGCGCCGAGGGCTCCCCCGGGGAGGAGGAGGCAGAGCGCCCCCCACAGTCCGCGGCTGTGGGCGGAGCCGCCCAGGTGTGTGAGCCCGGCTGCCCCTTCGCCAGGGTCTCCCAGGCCGGCTCCTTCCGCCGCCCCTCTTGAGGACGGTACCCGCCGGCGGAGCTCGGGGGCCGTGCATGTGGAACGCTCCACCTCCGGCCGGTGGGCCTGGGCTTGCCGTGGGGCCTTGCCGCGCCTGTTTCGTGCAGCGCTGAGCAGCGTGAAGACTCAGGAGACCCCCCTAGTCTATGGAGCCGCTCCTCCTATCCACGCGACCGGCGGCATCCAACGCTAGGTGGCAACGCCCACCCCCATCAGAGGAGGGTGCCGTGGGTGCGGGGCTTCATTTTCCATCTCACTGGGTCGGGCGGACTCCACCGTGGCCAGGTCTGGTTTTCTCTCCTTCACTCCTGGTCACAACATCCTGGGTACAGGATGTCTGTTTATCCGGGAGGATCGGGGCTGAACTTAAACAGGCCCGGTATGCAGAGTCAGAAGGGAACTGGAGTGAAAAGTGCATGGGCGTGCGTGCTGCACACAGGCGTGGGGGTCCGGGCCTGTCTCCCAGTGCGCGATGGGAGGGGGATGCGCCCGCGGGGCTCCAGCTGCAGGCTCCCCCGAGGTTCCTTTGCATCCTGTTCTGGACCGAGCTGCAGCAGCCCCTGCCGTGGACGTGGGGGAAGCCTTTGTTTCCCTTGGTGAGTAGGTGCCTGCTTGTTGCCGTCCACACCACCCCGGCTCTGAAGGAGGAGGTCAGTGGTGAGTGACTGCCTGGGAGAAGGAGAACACGAACACATTGTGGGGACAGAGGGCATCACTCAGCAGCGAGGCCTCCTGGCTCGGGAGAGCCTGGCTTTTCTTCCGAACCGGCTTCTCTTCTCCTGAAGGGATAACCTGACCAGGGCTGTCCGGGCCTTGCCTGGGTTTGGGGAGCTGGGACTGGCCTTTGTCTAGGGCCATGGTGCCGCATTTCCAGTAACCTCCTTTATGTGAACGTTGCCACGTGGCAGTCAGAAGTCGAGCTCAGCACACAGGGTAACAGCGTGACAGCTCCTGCGCAGTCTGTGTAGTGGGAGGAGCCAGAACAAGAGGTCCTTAAACGCGTCTTGTTCATGTGACTCCGCCCATTTGCATGCAAGGCCCCCAAGCCCGGTGTCGTTCTCAGGTCCCATGTGGCAGCAGCACCCGGATCAGACCCGGCCTCCCGGTTCCCTCCCAGGGCCCACAGCTGCTCTGTCTGCTTGTCTCTAGGGAGATAAAGCGAGATAAGGGCAAAGCTTAGGGTCATCGCTGACGCAGAATCATCAGGGACATGGGCTTAGTGGACAAATGACCGCCTGAGGCCGCCGAGCAGTGCGCTGAAATCAGCACAGTCCTACAGGCAGCGCACCGGCCACTTTTGACGGACAGACAGGAAACACGTTCCTTCCGTCAGAGCCGGGGTCCCAGGCCACTGCGAGTCCGGCAGCAATGATCTGTAACAGTTATAGATGCTCCGAGGAAGCGAATGGGGTGACGCGAGGGGGCACTGGCCCCGTCTGCAGCTGAGGCACTCAGCTCCCATGGCACATCAGATCAACAGAGGGGCTCTGGGAACGCCCCGGTCCCGGTTAATTGGGGTCTCCTGGGACTGGCCCTGGGCACCAGTACTTTTTACTGATGATCACCAGCTGGTTCCAATGTTTGGGAGCCACTGCTCTAGAGAAACGTCACTAGACAGAACCCTCAACAGTCCCGGTCATGCACAGCTCACCGCAGTTCTCATCTGTGAGACATCACGAGATGTAAAACAAAGCCCTGACTTAACACACATTTTTCAGGAGAAAACATTACTCACATTGCATGTGAGATGCACCCTTTCCCCAGAAATATTACAAGATGAAAAAGTACACATAAGAATCAAGGATGTATGATATTTGAGTAAAAATGAATAATCTAAGCTTCCCAAATTTAGGTGTATCTTCCAGGCATAATTAATAGTCACATGTCAAACCAAGATTCAACATAATCTGAAAGATGGGAACCACGAGCTGATACCAACCAGCGGGCATGTAACGGGGATGTGAGCAGAGAGGTTCAGAAGATGAAATGTACAAAACACAGCAGAGCGAAGCATTAGATCTGGGAGCCTCAGCAGACTGAAATTCAGAATGACTTTGTGCTAAAACATAACAGCTAATATTGTGACAACCAAGCACTTTATATATGCTGGGAGTATTACACAGAAGCCTTGTCATCGCCTTTCTGAGTCGTGAGCCTCAAAGGCCATGGGCCCCATTAAGTAAGACTCCCAGGAAAATGTCCGAAAGCAAATGCTCAAGATGTGTTCACTGCCTCCCCGAAGTCGGCCCTGAACCAAGTTCATACCTCCTTTTACGGTAACGTCACTGACCTCAGTCCATCCTCAGAGGCTGGCCAGGCTGATAAACGTTCTGACACCACTTCTTAGAAGAAAGGGTAAGGGCATTTTTTATGTTTATCTTGGAGACGAAAGAGAAAGAGTATGTGAGAAATCTCAGAAATGGCTCCAAAAATTTCCCAAGTTGTCATACGAAAGAATTTGCAGATACAGTCAGCAGTGGACCAGAGGGCAGAGCTAGCAAGGACTGAGAAGTGGAAATTAGAGGGACATTTCCCCTTCACAGAAAGGATGACTTTCCCCCATACAGTTGCCTCCAAATGGATAACTCTGATTGTGAGTGACAGGAGTCTCTCCTAAACCCTAAATCTCCTAAATCTGAACAAAGTCAAGCAGAGGAATGGAGAGAGACCAGGGAAGATAAGGGAGTGGGGCTGGGTCTTCTTCTGGGATGTCCTCGTCTCTCGGAGCTTTTTTAAGATCATAATTACACGCAAAACAAGGACAGGGACCATGGAGTAATGACGTGATGATGGTGGTGATAATGGTGATGCTGATGCTGGGGATGGTGATGGTAGTGATGATGCTGATGGTGATGATGGAGATGGTGGTGATGGTGATGATGGAGATGGTGGTGATGATGCTGATGATGGTGGTGATGCTGCTGCTGATGACAGTGGTGAGGATGGTGAGGATGGTGGTGGTGATATTGGTGACGATGACTGTAAGGAGACTGCAGTGCCTTAAATTCTAATAGGCTTCTGTGTGCATTTCCATACTAAATAGAGAACAAGATAAACTCTATATTAGACTACATAGTGGAACTAAGATGAAAAGCCTTATGAAAAACTGGTCAGCTTGCCCTGTGTATATGAGGTTATTTTGACTTGACCCTGGACTTCTGAGAAGGCCCACAGTTGCCATAAGCCTCAGCATCTGATTTTTTTTTTAAACCACTTTGAACAGCAATTTGGATTTTGTCATTTGTTTACTTCCAAAGAACAGCAGTCAACTTGGACTGGTCAAATTGTTGTCTTAAATTCTGATCAGCCTATGTTAGCGAAACTGTCCAACTCCCTCAACGTGGCCCTGGGCTTTGTCACTGATGGTGGATGTTCAGTGTGTCGATGTCACTGGGACACGGATCACAGCTTTTCACGTTGCACCCAGTTTCTGCGAAAGATGTCTGCATTCTTGCAGCTCCTTAGATGTTTAGTAAGAACTCTGCCTAATGCTTACGTTGTATTAATCTGGTGTTTTCAGCCCTTCCCTCTGTGGGAAACTTGGAAGGTTTGTGTGCTTTTAGGAAACATCTTGATGAAAAGGAGGTCTTTCCGATTTCACTGCTGTGGGCAATTAGAACGGTTCAGAGCAGCCACCTTCCCTGAAGTCATGAGCACGCATGCTTCCAGGACGAGGAGGAGGGGTCTTCCACGATGAGCCTTTCTCAGGACAAGGCCTGTCTCTGCTCCCTGGGGTGAGCACCTGGACTCCTCCCCCGCCGACTTCTGGCTCAACTCCCTTCGGCCAGGAGGAGAAAACACAAGGACGCTGAGGTTCCGTGGGCTCGGGCGCTCAGCCCCGCCCCGCGCCGACGCCCCGCCCCGCGCCTGATGCCTCTCGTGCCTGCAGTGTCGTTCCACCTCCTTTTGGTTGAAGATGGTTGCCCTTAAATGCTTCCCGGGATCATTCGTGGCCTCTGCGTCCGTGCGTGTCACCTCCCGCCTGCAGCAAGGCCAGGGTGGAGAGGAAAGGTCACCGCTCCAGGCCACCCGTGCTGATGGGAGCCCCGTTTCCGCCACGGGGATGTGCAGCTGGGCGACGTAACAGTCCTCAGGGTGGAGGCCCAGAGCAGGCGGCCCGGGCCTTGGGGGGAAGCCGGATGTTCAGCGGGGTGATGTCTCTGGCCTGCTACCAGCCCTGCCCTGTCGAGGTCAGGGGAAAGCATGACACAGGAATTCCTGAGAAAAAGCCAAAGGGAGCTGCCAGATTTCCCGTGAGGCCCGGGCAGGGAACGGGGGTCTGAGATCCTTCTGGCTCACGGTGGGTTGTGGGGGGCCCTGCGAGGAGTACAGGGAGAGGGGAGGCCAGAAACAGACACGTTGGGTTCTCCCAGGATCCCGCTGGCCACTCCAGCGAGGCTCCCCATTTATCCTTTAATTGTGTGACCAAGAAGAGCCCATTCGTGCCAGGGGTGGGGGCCTCACTGCTCCTCCTGGACCACAGGATGAGAGGTGTGTGGTCATGGCCCGCGGAGCCTGCGTGTGTGTCTGGCATCCGGGACCCCCAGGACCCATGGGAGGGGTCGAGGTCAGCCTCCTCCAACTTGGGCCACGGTCCCTGCATGCCCTGTGTGTCCCTGTCCATGAGAGGGGCCACGTTGGCCGGTGGGTTGGTGTGGGACAAGGCCTGCAGTACCCATACAGGCAGCCCTGGTAGGTCAGTCCCGGGTTGAGGGGACCCATATGCTTACTGCACTCCGTGAGCAGGAAGGTGTTGGACTCCTTGGCTGGTGTCTGCAAGTCGCTTGTGTGTCTTCACAGCAATCAGCGCGGCCTGGCCCTGGCTCCTCCAGAGGGTGGGGGCCTCTGCGGGGCCGGTGATTTGTGGCACTGAGCCCCCAGTCTCCTGGCCCGCAGTTCTGCAGGCCCGCCCCTTCCTTCCTGTGAATGTGAGAGCCCAAGTGCAGCCCACCCTGGGGGTAGGGGAGAGGGCAGACCTTCTACTGGGCTTCCCCAGAGTCCCTGCGGCTTGTCCATGCAGCCAGGCTGCAGGGGGTGGGCTGTGGGCAGTCCCTGTCCCCGGGCCCAGCCAGTGGGGAGGCTTTGCAGCATCCACGCCTGCACCCGCCCCTGCTGGCCAGCCTCACTCGCACTCTGCCGCCTCTAGCATCTTGTCATCCTACCTTCCCAGTTGCCATGACAACGCATTACCTCTGAAGATGGTTTCTGGAAAACATGCCGTTTTTGGAAAATGTGCTCAGGGGACCAACTACTTCCTGTCTGACCAAGCTTCTGGCCTTTCCACTTCCAACCCCCCTGGGGACACAGGAGGGAGAGCTGGGGCCCAGGAGACAGCAGGGGACAATATTTGTCTGCGCCGGCCGGTCAGGGCTCCAGGTCAGCCAGACAGCCGTCCACTTGTGTTCTGAAATTCACCATGATGCGAGGTCAGCTTCTGTGTGAAGGGCTGAGCGTCTGCTCTGCTCCCGGGGCCGCCGTGCTGGGGTCTGCAGGGGCTGGTGCCTTGGACCTGCAGCTGCTCACGAGCCCCCTAACCCCCTACCCCACCCCCCTGCTGGCCCCATGCCCGGGAGCTCTCTGAGGTCAGGACCCAGTCTCCAGGCCCACGTCCCCCGCAGAGCCTTGCAGGCTGCAAAGGCGGAGCAGATGCAGAAGGCGTCAGACAAAAGCAAGTGAGCCGGAAAAGCACGGGAGTCAGACGTTCGGCGTCTTCCTCCCTGGTCCGGCTTTTTAGAGTTAGGCAGGGGAGGGGGATGGGGGAAGAGACCACAGAAGCAGCAGTAAACAGAAATACAATATTCTGGGGAGAGCTGTGTCTCTGAACGGCAAGAAAAGCCAAGTACAGACAAAGATGACAAATGAGGCTTATTCAGAGACAGCCACTGTCCCCAGAAGGCTGTGTCATGCTGCTGTCTCATTCATGTACATGGCTTGGCCCGAAATTCAGTGAAAGAAAATGTCCTGTGTTGCTACTTAGTGCTGTGATTAGGAAGTAAGGGCAGAAGTGCACTGGTGTTTGACAAAATCACAGTTTCCCCTTCAATGGATGAGATAATTTTCAAAATCAACATGCAGAGACCAGTGACAGCTCCTTCTGCTAAGATACCAGCACAGGTGGCCTCTGCGTCACTGAGCAGATGTTTGCCTGTTCATCCCTTCTTTGAGCATAAACTCCGGCATCCAGGGGCCTCCCCACAACACCAAGGAGGTTTGTGGAAGGCACCCTTGGCACCTGGGTCTCCCGTCTCTGAGCTTGGTCCACACCAGGACATCACAGACACGGTGCCATTGGAGAAGGAGCAGTAACACACGTGCTCCCTGGTCAGGGATGTGAGGGCACTAGAGAGCTCGTTTCAGGACAGACGGAGGAGGGAAGCCCTGCTTCATGAGGGAGGGGAGCTTTGTTATCTAACGGAGCTCCTGCCGAAACGCAAGGCAGTCAGCCAAGGCTCAGCTCTGCTGCCCACGCCTGGGAGAGCAGAGGGGGTCCTGCTGTGGGACCCCAGGTGGCTGATGGCAGGGAGGGGGCGGGACTGGGCGGGGCTCACCCTGCCAGCAGCTGCTCACCCCGCACGGCCGCCCGTCTCTGAGATGGACACAGCCCTGGTACGTGACATGCGTGAGCATGTTCAGGAATGGTAGAATGTTCTAGAATGTGAAGTGCTCACGGACTTCTGCTTTGTCCTGTGCGCACCCTCACTCCACTTTGCTCTGATTCTGCCCGAGACCACTGGCCACACGGTCACGGGAGCAGAGACGACTCCGTCAGTCTTGGTGTCCATTTCCTCCGACCGCAGAGCCCACCGGCCTCGTCACACACCCCCGGGAGACCTCGGGGCCTCGCGTCCCTTCCCTACAACGGGCCAGCACGGTGCGTGGGCAGTGGCTCTCCCCCAACAGTAACCTCGTATTTATGTGCTGACTTACCATCGCCAAAGCTCTTCTGTGTGCTCTTCTGTACCTTGGCCTTCATCGTAGCCTGGGGCGGGGAAGGCCCCCAGTATGCAGACAGGGAGCTGGAGCCTGGACATACAAGTCCTGCCCGAGCAAGGGGTCTGCTGACAGGAGCCGGATCTTCTGGCCTCGAGGCTCAGACCACCTGTCACTGACGGCCTTGAATGGGCAGGTGTCGCATCTGCCCACGAGGACGGTCACCACCGGTTCCCTCCCCGGCACCCCTCTGACTGCTCGCAGCGGTGCCCGGATGATGTTCAGGAGCACGCGGAGTCACAGCTTCAGCCCCAAGGAGCACCACTCTGCTCATTCCAGGAGCAGCCAAGGCCCCGGAAATTAGCCGATGTTTCTTTCCATTGCCAGTCAGAAGGCCCCGGAAGAATCCAGAATCACACCTGAGCCTCCTCACCCCTGGCCCACTCTCACGACACCCCCCCCAAACCCTGCACCCCCCTGCACTTTTGTCTGCAAAGGCGTCATGGAGCACGGTGATTCCGCCCTCCCGCTGTGCGCGCTCCACGTGCCACATCCACAGGAGACAAGCCATGCTCGGAACCAGGTCTTCTGTGGCGCCGGTCAGCGAGGGAGGCTGGGGTGTGGAAGGCAGGGCTGTGTGCAGCCAGCAGGCCTTGTCTGAGAGCGCCCTTTGCTGGGCATCCAGGGTTGGAGACTCTGTCGCGAGCCATCTGCTACAGGGAAACACAAGAAGACAGGGGACCCCAGGAAAGGATTCCTGCCATCGAGAAATTCGCAATCTCTGGGAATTTCTGCCCCTCATTCACTTGTGTGGTTCCCGCAGGGACCACAGCTGCACCAGATTCCTGTTCCCATAGGACCGAATCCTAGCGGGAGGGTGGACGAGGAACGAGGTGACTGATGTCAGCCCAGACTGGAATCAGGACTACGATAACCCAGCCGAGAAACAGGTCAGAGCGTGATGGGGAGGGGTGCTGTGGGTGGGGAGGTGCTCTTTGAGCAAATGCAGGCAGATAAGGACCAGGATGTGGGCGTCGGGGCAAGAGACTCTCAGGACGTAGGAACCACGGCACGAGGTTGGACCGGCTCGTTCTGCTCCACGGAGAACACATGGCCGCCCAAGGGAGGTGAGTGGGGCGGGGGTGCGGGGTGTGGAGGGAGATGAGCGGCTGCCCCGTCTATTCCAAGTGAGGTGGGAACCCCTGAACAGTTCACGCCCCGGGGATGATGACATCTGATTTGCATCTCAAATCTCTGGCTCCCATAGGGTGAGCACGTCGTCCGGGAAGAGCCGGAGGGGGAAGTGTCACTTGCTGGTCAGGCGGGAACTGTCTGGACCACAGCCAGCGCGTGGGTGCTGAATGTGGCCGGGCAGGAAAACAGGGTGGCTGTAGGAGTGGAGGTCGGGGTACAGGGTTGGGTGTGGGATGGAGGTGGAGTGTGACCCTGCCTCTCTGCCTGAGCAGGTGGGTTGTGGAGGTGCTGAGAGGGGGCAGGTGGTGGGGGGCCGGTTGGGGGTGAGGTTAGAATTCCGGAGCTGAGCCCGAGGGGTTCTGCTGAGGGCGGCCATGTGGGGGGCGTGAGAAAGGTATAGCCAGAGGCTTTGATGGGGTGAAATCAGACTGGAGGCGGGTGGTGTGGATGAGTCGCCCAGGAGACGGTGGGGGAGTGAGAGACTGGAAGGCGCTCCTAGTGACCCTACTCGGGAGACAGAGGGGGACTGAGCAGCCATGGGGCCAACAAGCAGGCAGGACGGCCTGGGCCGGGCGGGCACCCGCAGCAGTGGCCGACAGTACGCACAGAGGCCACCATGGACCGGGATGGGCCTCACAGCCCTGGCCCCAGAAGTGGCCAAAGAAACCCTATTGTCGGCCACTCTGTCCTGTTGTCGGAGCTCTGCTGTCTCAGCCTCTGGGGATATGGTCGGAAGGTGGAGTCTGGAAGCAGCCGTTTGTGAAAGGGCCTCTTGTTCATCATGAAACCACGAGCCAGTCCCTGGGAACGCAGGCCACCCAGGGGCACCTGGCTGGGGTGGGGGCTGGCCGCCATCCCGCCCGCTGCGGGCTCTCCGTTCACTCCCTATTCAGATCAGAGCCGAGCAAACGTCTCCCGAAGAACCAGGCCCTTTGTTTCCCGAGACCAGATACAGATTTGGAGCGTTCTCCTCTGAGTGAGCGCAGTCACCTCTTCACGAGGAATCTCAGTGTCTCTGGACATGCCTGATGAATGTGGTGGCCGCTCAGGGCAGGACAGCGTGGGGTTCAGAGCCCTGGACTTGGGTCCCAGCCCCAGCGCTGAGGAGTGGGACTTCTGGAGAGACACACTTGCAGTCTCAGTTTCCCCCTGAGAAAACGGAGAAACAAAGTCCATCGGATTCCTTTAAGCTTTAAACTAGTCAAGACACACGAACGTACCCCTTGTAGAGCTGTGAAGCCGTGGACAGCTGTAACTCCTACTGTAATTTATAACACACCCAGAGAGAAAGGTGTTGTTGAGACAACTTTGTGAGAAGAGGACACACTGTGGGCGTCTAAGTTAACCATTAGGAGGGTCCCCTGGCCTGGCATCTTAGGACGCATTCTTTAACTCAGGATTTTAAACGAATGACTCATTCTGCAAAAGGAAATATGCCATTTACTCCATCTACTTATTTTGCACCGGTGTGATGGACCGGAGGTTGGTGGGCCGCCCGGATTCATACGTGTATGTCGAAGCCCCAGCCCCCACAGTGGCTGCACTGCTGATGGGGTTTCTGAGGCAGAGACGGAGGTTAAATGAGGTCATCCGGGTGGGGCCCTGGTCCAACAGGATGAGTGTCCTCACAGGAAGAAACACCAGAGAGTCTCTCTCTCTCTCTCTTTCTCTCTCTTGGCATACAGGGAGAGGTCGTGGAGGACACAGGAAGACGGCGGCCCTCTAAAGCCGGGGGGAGAGCCCTGACCAGGCACCAAACTGCTGGTGCCCTGGTCGCGGACACCCAGCCTTCCGACTGAGAGAAAGTGCCTGTTGTCGCAGCTGCGCCATCTGCGGCTCTCTGTTAAGGCAGCCAGAATGACTAACATAACAGGTATATTTTAAATGATAAGTCACAGAAGGAGAAGGAAACCCCAGTTTAAAAATACAGGTTTAGATGAGGCAGGTCCCCGGGATTCAGGCCGGCACACGAGCTGCTCGTAGCCTGAGTGACAACAGCCCTGGACATTCCGCGTGACCACCCGGCCCGTCTCCCACTCCCTGGTCCAGGGCTGGGAGCTGAAGTAGGGGAGCGGCACAGAGCTAAGTCCGGCCCGGTGGCACGCTGACAGCGCCCCCATCAGGTGGTTTAGGTGGCTCCTGGGACGTTAGCATCCAGGTCCAACCAGACTGCGTGTCCCTTGTTTATCAAAATCTCTAAGATTTAGAAATTTCTCAACACACACTCGGTGCCACGTAAATACTGTGACTTTCAATTTTATTAATTGCTCTAACATGATTTTTTTTTCATCCTAACCTCAAAGGTTGTCATTCAGTCCCAGTAGACCATCCACGAAGCAGGTAGTGATTTGAAAATGTCACCCTCACCACGTGAGTTCTCAGCTCACACAGACGGCCTGTTTCTGTACAACTGTACCCTAACTCTGCGTTTCGTTTGGGTGTACTTTCAGTGCGGCACCTTGCAGTCTCTTTTCCCCTCCGGGCACGGTTGTTCGGAGTTTCCATGAACTCCCCACTGAGGTGGAACGATTTCTCGGCTTTCGTGTACTTGAAGGTACTTTACAGCTTGCAAGCCTCTCTCCCTGCCCTGCATGTCCGAGTGGCCCGTGTCGGTGCCCCGCCAGTGGTCCCAGGAGTCACGCCCCGTCCAGGGGGCACAGGCAAGGGCTGGGAAGCCTGAAGGGAGCCTGGCACCAAGTGTGCGGGGCAAGTGCCCTCCTCCCGGCGTCTTGGGGTCAAGAGCTCAAGGGCAAGCGGGGGGGTGTCCGGCTTCACCTCGGCTCTGGGCTCGGTCGGGCCTGGCGGGTGTAATACAGGCAGGTGGAGGACACGCCAGGCCAGGGCTGCCCTGACCTCCCTGACTCACAAGGACTCTCTTGTTGGGGTCAGTGAGGGCTCCATCCCGTCCACCCTCTGACCAAGGACGCCAAGCGTGTCTGCTCGCGGCTCGGAGCTCCGTCTCTGGGGAGGGAGGGTTACCGAATGAAGTCGCTCAGGCCCGCAGCCTGGCGGGGTCTCTCTGCCCGGCTGGGGACGGCTCTTTTTCCGAGGATGGAGCAGTGAGAACCTTTCTCTGAAACCCGGGCTGGCGTCTGGAGTCACACAGGAGATGCAGTAGCAACCCTCAGAGAGCTGAATGACGGGGGCTGCGAAAGCGCCCACCCCCGCCTGCTCCCGGGACTCCTGGAGGAGGCCGGGCACCCGCAGGAGAGCCGGCCCCGGGGCTCCCCGCTTGCTCCAGCTGAGAACGACTCGGAGACCATGATGCCAGTCTGACGTCCCCAGCAGCGCCTCCCAGACCACCCAGGAGCCCTGGGAATGAGAATGTAGCCCAAAAAGTCCTGGGAATTCTGGGGGACTTTCCTCCAGGATTTGCTTTATTTTGTCTCTGTGGCCTGGACAACATGTCTTAGGTATAAAATATTTTTCTAATTTTATGCCACCCTGCTCCACAGTGTCAAGTTTTTTAACTCTCAAATTGGATTTTCCTTGTACAACCAGGCAGATACTTCTGTTTGGAACTTTTGGGGTAAATAGAGTGAGTGATAAGGCCGGATAACATGCTTTTTGGTGAAAAATGCAGAAATAAGATTGGGTTACTTAGGTGTGTCACACGCTGTCCTGAAGTCAGGTCCAAAAGGGGATTCCAAAAGTGCTTCAAGCTCTGGAAACAAGACTGGTGTCAGTGAGGGGCTTCCTGAGGGAACCGTTTCAAAAGACAGCATTGCACGGATGTAAAAGGTATGGAATCTGATTGAAGAAGCAAAACTGGTTATCGCTTTAAAGTCACTTTCTATAAACTCATACATCAACGAATCGCAGAAATAATGCTGTTTTCTGAAATGTTAATAAAGCGCTGCAGCCGGCAGCCAGCGCCCCTCTCAGCCCTAGGTGCAAGTTGAACAAAGTGAAATAGGTATGTTTCTGTCTCTGGAAGATTTCCAAGGCAAGACAATGGCTCCTTCATTCAAGATCCTCGAAACTTGGATGGGATTAGTCCCTGCTCTGATGCCAGGAAATTTATTTTTAAGATCAGGGAAGAGTATGTGGGAGGGAGGGCTTGGGGTGGGGCCGGGAGTGCTAGCAAGTGTCTAACAACTGGTTCTCCCCAGAAGTGTGTGTGTGTGTGTGTGTGTCTGTGAGTGTGTGTGTCTGTGTGTGAAGTCTTTCTGATAGAAAGGATGTGAAGCACACAGCTTAAAACCGATGCTGAATGCACAGCACTCTTCATTGTAAGTCAGCTGATTCTCTCCGATGCTTCAGGTGATTCTTCCCAAACCTTTGTGTCTGCAGCGGGCCTGTGGTGCTGCTTCTCTGCTGTTTCCTCAATGGATTAATCACCATTCAATCTGATATGTGATCTGCTCTTAAATTGTTTCTCCTTCTCGCTTTGTACAAGTTATGCTGATTGAAGTGAAACCTCTCTCGGCCCCCGCCCTCCTGACCGTGGCAGTGCTGCCTGTTTTTAGCTTTGTGCACCGTGGTCAGGGCTGGAGCAATGTTCTTTCATTGCGGCTGTGGTTAACAAGTAGTTTGAACAGTCCCCTCAGGGCAGCAGTTGCTGTGTGAGCTGGTGCGGCATCGCTGCGGTGTGTCCAGGAGTGGGGCTGTGGGTGGCCAGCCTAGGGTACTGAGCTCTATCATTCCCTGGTAAGTTTAAGGCTGCCTCAAGAGAAAGAAATCTTGGAATTTTCTGGCCTCATGTGAACTTGCCAGCATGTCAGGATGTTCAGTTCATCTCTGCCCCCGATTTAGGGAGATGAAAGACGAACGTGGGATGTCCTGGGAGTGTCTTGGGGGCCCACAGGACTTTTGGGATGGGTTTGGGACAATCAGAAAGAGATTTACCATACCATTCCCTTCCTAATTTAACTCCTGATTTAAAATAAGAGCAGATACTAACTAGTATATATAAAATAAACAACAAGTTTCTACTGAACAGCAAAGGGAACTATATTCAATGCTTTCTAGTAACCTGTAATGAAAAAGAATGTGAAAACAAATACACGTATGTACACGTATGACTGAAGTACTGTGCTGTGCGCTGGAAATCGACACAACGTTATAAACTGATTGCACTTCAATAGCATTTTTTTTTAAAGAGGCACTCTTGAAATTTACAGAGAAGATGGGTTCACCTGGGGGCCCTGGGAACCAGGGAGAATTGCTCAGCTCATTTAATTAATACTCATATTAGGCCCAACCCCTCTCCCGTTTGCTTTCATCTTTCATCAAATTCTGCAGAACTCAGAAAATCAGAAAGGAATTTGAATATTTCTCTTTCCACACAACCTGAATTCACTGACTGGCGGGCTGTTCATGACCTCTGGGTGTGTGTGGAGCCCACACGGTTCTTCCAAGCCTCTGCCTTCTCTGCCCTTCGAACATGCCGCCCTGCTTGTGACTGGAGAGGTGGCAGGCGGCCACAGTGGCCTTTGACTCCGTGAGAATTTACGATCTGTTTCGAAATCCAGGCTGTTGGGAACACACAGGCATTGCCACTTGGCTTTGTGCTGAACAGGTGAATAAAGTTCAGCACAAATTGGCGTGAAGAGCAGTGTGTACACACACGTGCACTTACACGCACATACGTGTGTACACGCAATCGCGCACACGCTGGCTTACATACATCACCCACAGGCACAGAGAAGTACGTGCACGTGTGGGTATGCGCGTGGGCGCACGCGCACGCACACCGCGGCCGGCTTGCCCCCTGGATCCTGCATCCCGGGAGGCTCAGCTCAGGGGAGCAAGGAGCGGACCGGCCCACACAGAGCCAAGGTCTCCAGCGGAGCCGGAATCCCAGGGCGCGGGCGCGGCGTGCGCACCGGGGACAGGCTTGCCGGGCTCGGGGCGGCGGGGACGGGGCCTCCCGCGCACGCGCTGTGTCGTGATCACTGTCCCGGGGGCGCCCCCTCGCCGCCCACGGCGGGTCCCGCCCGCCCGCCTCGCGCCGGGGGGTCTGGGAGAGCGGCGGCCTCCCCCGGAGGTCGTGTGCTCAGCGGCACCGTCGCCCCCGACCGGCCCGTTGCCAGGAGGGTCCTGCCCCGCTCGGACCTGCAGTCGTGTGAGGCCGCGCCCCCTCGTCCCGCGCGCGTGCCCACGGCTCGGCCGCGCCCAGTGGGCCCCGCAGTCGCCCCGCGGAGCCGCCCGCCTCCCGCCACGCGGTCTCGTCGCACGTGTCACTCTTCACGGGGGCTTGTTTCCCTCGGTTTCAACACCTGGCGGCCAAGGGGAGCTTACTAAGATGAACTGAGGCCCAGTCTTCACGAGCCCAGTGCAGCGGTGCTGACGACAGTTAGTCCTAGGAACTGGGTTATCTGGGAGCGCCGCGCCCTGCTTTCCCACGCCCACTCGTCTTTTGATGTGTCCGAGACCCCTACCCTCTCTGCCTGCGACCGGAGAGCATGCGTGTGAACTGTCTTTAAACATAATGGTGCAGCGGCCAATATTTTACACGTGTTCCGTATTTTAAAAAGCAATCATAAACAAGATGACAATCCCACAGGAAAAAGCTCAGTATTAATAGAATGGGAAAGTTCACATAAAACAAACGATGTTCCTATTGTACGGAATATGTGAAGTAATGTCTTTGCAAGCACCTGTTTTTGAATAATCAGAAATAATAGACTGCAAAGATACGGCCAAGGGAAATCAAAACTAACTTAAGGTTACAGGGTAAACACCAGAGACCATAATTAAATCTTGGTATTTTAATTTCAAATTTCACCGTAACGCTGTGCTACATCCCACCTCCAGCTCTGTGGGGTTCGCCTCAACTTTATCAACGCCCAGATTTGCAGTTTGTCCTTTTCCTCTTGGTCAAAAAACACTGTTTTTTGAGATTTGTTTGGTGAACATGCTAGATTTTCACATGATTTTTATTAAATGCAATTGGAGACACTTCTTGTCTGGGTCTTAGAGAGCGTGCTCTGTGTGGGGAGGACAGGAGCCTCCGTGCTGGGCAGGACTGAGTGTGCGGGGCTGGGGCGGCCCGCAGCAGGGGCAGGACGCAGGGCCGGGGCTCAGGGGACCAGGAAGTGGACTGAGGGAGACGTGGCTCTTGTGGGACAAAGACGATGGCTGGTTGAAGTTGTCTGAGTGTTTCTTCCCTGACAGTGAGGGATAAAACAGCATGTCCCCAAGTGAGGGAGGGAACCAACCTTCCACTTCACGGGGTGTCCCCCCACCCCCGCTACTGACGTAGTAACACTATTAAACAGTAACGCCGCCTCCTCGCCCGGCTTTCCCTCCTGATCTCAGTTCAAGGCACCATCTCCACTGGGAAATGCAAGCCAGAAACTTCTCACTGCGCTTGTCTCCAACTCCTGCCTCCAGAGTTAGTTGACCGTTCATCCATCCATCGTTGGTCTGTCCATCCATCCACCCAGGAGACATTTTTCAGCACCAAATACGTACCACTGTAGTAGGTGCTAGGGAGACAGTTGTGAGCAGAAACAGAGAACCTCAGTCACCCCCCTCCCCGCTTTGCCGGCTGGAGTTGGGGGCAGACAATCAAATAACCACCCTGAACAAGGCTGACTTAGCAACTGTGGAAAGTGTTCTGAAGGAAAGGACCCCGAGTCTGTGAAAGCATGTGGCAGGAATCTGACTTTGCCCTCCTCCCTGGAGCCAGACAAGTGAGTGGGGGGTGGGGCGTGACGGTGACGTCTTCTCCCAGACGAAGAACTGAGTGTGACGGTGTCCTGCTGAAGGGGCAGGACAGGGGCCTGAGAGGGGGCCCGTGCAGGGGAGGCCAGGCCGCAGGGGGCTGCAGGAGACAGGGCCAGACCAGCCAGCGCCTTGGGGGTCAGGCGAGGGGCTCGGGTTTCATGTGAACAGCAAGGAGTCACGAGATGCCACTGAGGCATCTCTGCCGGGAGGGTTGTGACATGTTCACTACAACAACTAGATGCGTTTGCTGTTTTACAGAAAACCTGCATCAAACTGGCCTAGGAAATCAAAGGTGGTGACCGTGTTTGTTCACGTCACAAAACAAAATTCACGTAGCAAAGGTTCCGTCTGTGCTGCAGAGAACATGGCCCGTCTGTGTCTAACTGGCCCCGTCCCCTCGGGGCTGTCTCTGGGGTCAGGTGGCCTCTCCCTCCCGACGAGGGCGGAAGGAAGCCGGCTGGTTCCAAGATGGCCATCTGGGTACAGGTTTGGTTTTCTTGGCCAGCGGGGAAGAAGAATTCTACCTCCTTGAGAATTTCCCCAAAGTCCCAGATTTTAGATGAAATCATCTTGTGATGAGTTTGCCTGAATGTGTGCCTAACTTGAAAGAATCCGGGGGGCAGCAGGAGCGTAGAGCTCAGGGGTAGAGCACGTGCTTAGCAGGCACGAGGTCTCAGGTGCAATCCCCAGTGCCTCCATTCATAAACAAATAAACACATAAATAAATAAAACCTAATTACCACCCCTCAAAAGAAAGGAGTCCTGTGGGCCGAGCAGATCACAGTCCCAAGTGTGGCTGGGCATCTGGGTCGCTGTTTTGACGGGCCTGGAGCGATGTGGGGGAGGCGAGGAGCGACTCTCCCCTAAGGCCACTCTGGCGGCAGCCCCCCGGGTGGCTCAGAGGGCCCAACGCGGTGCACTGAGCAGCCAGGAGGGTGAGTCGGCGACCCCGAGGGCGCCAGATGGACAAGAGCGGTAATAATGCAAGTGGGGAGAGATGGGTGAATTCCAGAGATATTCAGGAGGGAAACACACGTGGAAGACGGACTGGGCACGAGGCTGTGGGAACTGTCCTGGGCTGGCTTGCGGAAGCTCCTCCGCGGCGCTGCCGCGGACCAATGCGGAGAGCCCTGGAGGATGGTCTCCGAGGGGGGGTGAAGTTTGCTTGTTTACCCTTGAAGCTGAGTTACGACACCCAGATGGAAATGCTGGACTGCAGCCAGAGACGCAGATCCACCCCGAGCCCGTCAAAGAGGTGCGGGCTGGAAGTGAGACTTTGAAAGTCATCTTTATTTAAAGGCCTCCTGGAGTCATGGTCCCAGGGAGACTGTAGGATGAGAGGAGAAGGACTGGGAGGAAGAGGCCTGAGGAAACCTAGCATTTCCTGCTCAGGAGGAGGAAGAGGAATCAGACAGGAAGCAAAGAATCAGCAGCCAGAGGCATCTCTGAGGTCAAGGAGCGAGCGGAGGGATGACAGGTCCTTGTCCCGGGACACCACGATCCCCAGAACAACATGCAGGTGTGCCTTTGCTCAGAGTCACCACCTGGCACTCTCATCGTGACCTCCCCTGTGTGCACAGCATCCGCCGGCCACACTGCCTCCTGCACCCCGATGTACAGGCCCCCAAATCCAAGTCCCGGCAACCTCACCCCACCCGTCGTCCTGTTACCACATTCCTCTCCTTCCCGACACACGGTCGTGGCCTGCCCACCGCTCTCTGGCCAGATGCACTCAGTCCTCTGAAGCCGGGAGGCCCTGGTCCGGTTTCCTCCTGTTCCTGGAGCTTTGTCCGTCCAGACGGGGACTGCCCCGAGCTGTCTGGGCCGCACCTCACCCCTTCCCCTCTTCTGGGTCTGGCTGGCCCAGTCGCCATCTTACTTCTTATCGGCTCCGTCCAGCCCCGGGTGCCCCGACAGGGCAGGTGGCCTTTCTTCCACGTCCGCGCTGCCCGAGGTGGTTCCTGCTTCCTCCAGGCTGCAGGTTGGCACGAGGTGCGTCCTGTTTTCCCAGAGTGGGTGGCGGGTGGGGGGTGGGGGCGCTTCCACTTTCACGCTGGTGGCCGTGCTGGCCACCGTGAGACCCCCTCCTGATCTTCCCACCCGACTCTGAGTCCACGCCCCCGCCGCGGCGAGGGGTCTGATGCGCTGTGTCCCCACTGCCCCTCCCCGGGGACCTCGTAGGCGCTGGTTTACCTGTGGTTGTGTGAACGTCTGTGCTGTGTGCCGGACGCCGGGCGCCTGTGCAACATGCATGTGTGCACGTGGAGCTCAGGGGAGGGCAAGGCATGTCTCACCCGTGTGGAGGGGCTGGTCCTCACCCGTCTTCAGCCCTGGCCTCAGTGATGCAACTCAGCCCGTGGGACGTGTGCGGAGCCCCGCGGCTCCACCCTGCCCTCTCCCCTCCATCGCATTCCCCATCCCTCCCTTCTAGTGTCACACGTGTCGGCAGCACCGATCACTTGCATCGTGACACGCACAGGCGCGTGCACGCGCACGGTGCTTTCCTATCTCTGTGGCTCTGGTCAGGCTGCCCCCCCACCCCACCCAGGGAACGGGCTGTCTCTCAGGACGCAGGGTTCTACTAGGCATTTTATAGCCTGTGTTCAGATACAGCGTCCGTGCCTTCCTGGCTGTTCACGCTGCCCGACGTCCAAACAACCTTTCTCTCCCAGAGAAGTGTTGACAATCACCTGCTCTAATAACTAGCTTCTGCCTTTGACTAATTTGATTTCAAATGCTGAAAACTCCAGACTACATCACGTTGTCTTTGCAATAACAAGTTTTAAGAAGCAGTGAGCTCCCCCTCTTCTCCCTCCCCCCCTCCTTCCCTCCTTCCTTTACTTTCTGTTTGCCCACAACTCGTCTGCTGTTCACAGGCCGAGGCAGCAGCAAGATGACCAAGAGCAGAAAGGGTGGGAGGAGCACTTCCCATGGATCTGTAGATGGGAGTCCCACCACCTCGATTTGTCTTTTATATAACTTTCTGCTTCTTAAATTATCACCAGACACATGAGTTTTACACCCAGCTGCGCAGGAACTGTTTGAGTGTGGTTAATTATATCCCTTCAGGACATGTTAATTTTTCCATAAACATTATATTTGTTCTGAGTTTTCATCCTCCTCTGCTTACGTAATACAGAGTAGATTCCAGAAACACAGGTGAGAATATCACCCAAAATGTGCACTGTTTTAGTTCAGTGCATTTGCTTAATTTAACTGTATGGAATTTACTACAACTAGACAAGCTAAAATAATAAAATGAAGTGAGATAATAAACAGCACACATACAGGTTTAGCTGCAGAAACAGGCGAGCGAGTCATCTTGATGACACTGCTGCTTCCTGGTGCTCCCGCGCGCTGGTGCTGTCTGCTTTGGCCGCGTCATCTCACGGGTCTCCTCAGGGAGGGGCTGAGGACGCTCAGCCACAGAGGGTAAGTGACACGCCCAAAGTCACACGTCTGTCCCACACACTGAGACTGGACCCAGGCTCCCTGTCCCAGAGACTAGACCCCGAATCTCTGTTCAGAAAGTCCTCGTGATCCACGTACTGTGAATTTGTCAAAAGTGAGCAGCAACAACTCAGCCATAAAAAAGAATGAGATCGTGCCCTCTGCTGCCACACGGATGGAGCTGGAGGCAATCGCATGAGTCAAGTAAGTCAGGCAGAGACAGACAGATACCACGTGATATCACTCGTGTGTGGAACCCCCCAAAAATGATACAAATGAACTTATTTACAAAACACAAATAGACTCACTGACAGAAAACAAACTTATGGTTACCACCGGGAAAAGCAGGGTTGGGGAGAGGGATAACTTAGGAGTCTGGGATTAACAGAAACATACTACTATATATAAAATAGATAAGGTCCTGCTGTGCAGCACAGGAAACTATATTCAATACCTTGTAATAGCCTATATTGAAAAAGAATATGAAAAGGAATATAAATGTAAAACTGAATCACTATGCTGTACACCAGAAACTAGCACAATATTGTAAATCGACTTAACTTCAATTTAAAAAAATGGGCACCAAAAATTCAAAATAAATGGCATAAACAGTTTTGGTTTGGGACATTTACTGAAAAATAAAACTGGAAAGTATGCAAATAAATTTATTTTGTTACATACTTAGCAGAACTTAGATTTTCATTGCAATTCTGCCAAATACTTATTAAAAAGGAGAAGGAATCGAATATTGTGGGGGGTTTCTGGTATAATTTTTCTCAACAGAATTTTAGGTGGCAGATCCTTCCCTTCACGTTTGGAGGCTTGATCGTAAAGAAGGTAATTCTGGCGAATGTGTAGATGCGTTTTCCCAAAGGACCGTCTTGGAGGATTGGACGGTTCTCTTGTGAGCTGTGGCCGTGTCACCGTCTGCGCTGCTTCCCCTCGAGTTCCGACTGAAGGTGGCCTTCACGGGCTGGTGTCTGTGTGAGAGTCAGTATTTCTTCTGCGTTACATTCATTGAGTTCGTGGGTGACACCTCCTGCCAGATCTGTAATTTTATTTTGTAATCATCTTGCACTGTAGTCAAATGTTTGCCATTCAATAACCAGTGAAGGACCTGTGACCAACCCCTGTGACGAGTCAGAGTCTTGCCCAGCAGGATATAAGCCCCTCCTACCGGCTTCGAGTTTGGTCTGTGACTCGCCTTGGCCAATGGAATGTGAGTGGACACGATGTAATCAGAAGCTTTAAGTGTGCTGTGTGTCTGGCTTGGCTCTGCTGTTTCTGCCACTGATGGTGAGAACATGGTCTCAGGAGGATGAGGGATATTTGGAGCAACCCAAACACAACCTGCAGTCTGTACCTAAGACCAGGCGGACTTCGGCTCAGCAGAGCCCCTCACCAAGCCCGCGTGGACCAGCTGGGCGGCAGTCCCCCGGGAGCAGGGGCAGGATGCCAGGGGCCACGACCCTGGGCTTTGGGTCCTTTGCTGTACAGCCCGTTGCACCAGTAACTTAGCAGTACATTGACCAACAAAGGTGTTGGCAGCCTGGGCAGAGCTGGAGATGGTTTTGTGTGGAGAGGAAGATCTGAGCATCTGAGTTATCATTTCATTGGCGGAGATCTTCATCTTAGGACATTTTTTGCTACCCTTACATCTGAAGAACTGTAAGGACTGGGTTTCCTAGGATTTTGCAGAAAGGCCTGAGACCTGCCCCAACTAGGACAATGGTCTATCCCCAAACTCAACTTTCAACTGACTCATACACAGTGAGCACTGGGCTTGTCACCAGGCCCCCACATCTGGTGTGTCTTTGGCGTGTTGTCTCTTCCAGAGCAGTCGGGGGAAAGGACACCAAATAATTCTGTTAAATGATAAGCAGGCTTTTCCAAGGTCCTGAAGGGTCTCTCCTGCCACACAGGTGGTGTCACTGACACTGGGATGCCTAATGGCTTTAAAATCTGAGTTTCTGAGCTACAAGAACAACAAAGGAAAGTGCAGCTTCTTATACAACAAAGTATTCAAATTTGCCAAAACATGTCCAAAGCAGTTGGGTTCATTGATCTAACCCTTCCTCCCCCTCCCCCAAGGAGAAGCTAAGCCCCATCACTGGGAGAGGAACCCAGAGCCAGGAGGTGCGGGGGTGGGTTTAGATGGGAAATCTCTCCGAATGCTGGGGTCACCGTTGGAGGCTGACCGAACGCAGCCCAGGCAGATAGGAGCACTGCAGCCTCATGTCCTGTCCCTGAAAGACAGAGTGGCCTTCACGGCAGTGATCACAGAAGAGCCTGGGGCAGGACCACAGGCCTACGGTCGTGGCCTTTCACGCACAAGTCAGCTGCAAAATGAAAATTAAGCAAAACGAAAAACTCTCCGTGGCTCTGATAAGACAGTGACCCTGAAGCCTGTCACGTGTGCAGATCAACCAGGGGCGATGTCATCTGTTCCTGGCAGGTCAGCAGGAACCGCTCGCCCTGGCTGTCTGCAGGGCCACATAAAAGAGCCACATAAAAGCGACTGCTCAGCCTGTCCGGTTCTGGCAAAGCCGCGTCCTCTGTTCCCCGTGACGCCGCCCCGGCCCCTCCCCCCTGCTCTTCTGGGAGAAGCACTTCTTTTCAGCATTTCTGCTCAGCTGTCTGTATGCGCTGCGCGCCCCTGACGGGTACGGTCCCGTGTCTCTGAAGGAGACCGTCGCGCGTTTCTTTGGCTCGTTTTCACGATTCTGAGTCACCCTTTTGCTGCTGGTGGGCGTGGTGGGTGCGTCTTCCCCGACACACACACACGTGCCCTTTCCCGTTGAGCACGTGCCCTTTAGCCTTCTCCTGGGTGGAGTTTAGAATTCTCTTCTGTTTTCAGTCACCTGGAAGCAAGCGATACTGTTTTACGGGGTCTGTGAAGCCGCACACTTTGGGACCAACCCCAGGACATTCGAGTTGGAGAACAAGGAAAGAAAAGACAGCAGGCAGACGTCTGCTAACCGGAGGGGACCGCTCTGAAGTTTGAACGTGTTGTCAAAGAGGCAGTGTGCAACACGGCCCTTCAAAGCAAGTGGAAAAAAATGTAAAATAGTGAGCTCTCATATTTGAGTAAAGGAAGTTGAAAATTAGAAAAATTAGTTTGGTTTGAGTCGTGACGATTCCACTCACCGGCTGGTGACTTGATTCAGGACTTCAGAGTCTTTGATGGAAAATGGAGAAGAGTTAGAAGTCAGGGCGGTCTGTGTGCGGGAAGGCGCTGTCCTCGATCCCCGCCGGCACACACGCTGCGGGTCGCCACAGGGAGGCTGTGGCAGTTTCCACTTCCTCCTTTAAAATCTTATGCATGTGTATGTGGTTAAAGATGCCAAGATGTCTCTGGAAAGACAGCTAAGAAGCTGTTTCCATTGGTGCCTCTTCAGAAGGAAACTGGGTGCCGGGGGATGGGGTGGGAGAGACTCTGCCCTGTGGCCTTTTGCTGGTCTCAGTGTTGACCTGTGTGCAAGTATTGCTAAAAAATTCAAATAAAAAAATCCTCAGCATGTGAACTGTTTCTGTTTCGGTCACTGATGGCATGGGCTACTTCTAGAATCAGAAAATAATTCCACTTGTGGATACTGGGGGGAAAAGGGGTGGGAAGGGGTACATTAGGGAGTTCAAGATTTGCAAATATTTACTATATGTAAAAACAGATAAAAAACAGGTTTCTTCTGTAAAGCACAGGAAACTATGTTCAGTATCTTGTAATAACCTTTAATGAAAAAGAATATGAAAACGAGTATATGTATGTATATATATGACTGAAACATTATGCTGTACACAAGAAATTGACTCAACATTGTAAACTGACTGTACTTTAATTAAAAAAAAAGAATATGCTACAAATACACGCAAAAAAAAAGCTAGATTCCTTGGCAATGGCTTTCTACTTTTCCTGATACTTTTCTAAATAAAATCTTTTTAAAAAAATTGTAGCTAAAATATGCATAACATAAAATTGTCTAACATTTAAAATTAAATCAACTCTATTCTATTCTATTGAATTAAAGAATCATCTCGGTGAAAAGGAAAAAGAAAAAGAAAAAGAATCCCACAGTGCATTTGGTGAAAAAGAGCATTTACACTAGAGGACTGCTAGAGTCATTTTGATTGTGTCATGTGATGTTTTATGGGTTCGGGGACGGTGAGGCTGCCGGAGGAGAGGGCTGGGGTGAGCAGGGGTGGCCCCAGGGCAGGGCAGCCGGCTGCAGGGAGATGAGGGAGGTGAGGACCAAGGGCCCCTCCCCGCCCAGAGGGACACCGCGCGGGACTCCAGCTTCGAAGCGTCTGAAGGCCCAGATGCAAATAGAAAAGATGCTGAGAGAACATTTCAGTGGCTTCAAATAACTGACATGTGACAATTGCCTCTGTTATTTAAGGCTGTGATTAGAACCTATAAGTAACCTGAAGCATGAGGTTTCAGCAGACCAGCCCGGGTGCCCCTCGTGGCCGGGCACTGACGCTGGAGACACGTTTCTGGGTCTAACTGCGCAGCAGAGGAGAGGCCCGGGGCCGAGGGTCCTGCAGGCCTGACGCTGCTGGGGACAAAGAGCCCAGCCACCCTCCAGAGAGTCTTGGGGGGAGGGGTGGCAGACAGGGCTCTGGGGGAGCCGTGGCCCCTGACCCCGTGGGGCTGCACACCTGCCTCATCCTCTCATCACCTCTGCTCTCCTCCCTCTGGGGACCCAGGCCTTCTGCACTGCTGGCTGCATAGCTCAGGGGAGCCGCTGGCAGGCCCTGTGTCCTGATGCCTCCCTGCCTCCACTGCCTGGGTCTAGGCGAGAGGAGAGAAGCCCCCTGGTGACACGTGCCCGTTACAGTGCAGGCGCCCTGCACGCTGTCTGGGAGATGCCTTGCCCTCCGGAGAAGAATCAGGATAATCAGAGAGTCAGTTATGAGACTCCCCCAGAGGGACCCAGCCAGCCCGCCTGACTGCAAACTTACACTCAAATTTTCAGCTGTGTGGGCGGTTGGCTCCCGTGACCCCGGGTGGTTCACGGGTCAGAGTACTGGGTATTCAGTGTGTACATGAAACACAAGACAGCAGCCTAAGTCCGGCCCTGGGAGTGGACTGGCCGCTGGGCGAGGTCTAATTCTTATTTTCGGGAGGGAGTTGCCTAAGACGGACCTAAACAGATCACAGGCTCATCAAAGCAGGTTAAAGGTTGAAATGTCCCGTTTTTCTGATTTGTAATAAGAACCTTGTACCGGGGCCTCACTTTTAAATGCAAGCAGGATCTTGTGCCTGCTAAGCAGGTGCTCTACTGGGAGCTGTACCCACCCCACTAAATGCAATTTTTAATAAGAGGAAGCGAACCCAGTCAAAACTCTCTGGGTTTCCTAAGAGGGGCAGTGGGGGAGGCAGGGGTGGGGCAGAGACAAGGCTGGCTCAGAGCTCTGGTGTCGGTGTGGACGCCCCGTGACTTGATTTGAAACAGACCCTCACACCAGGAGCCAGAACGGGTGGGTCCTCACAGAGGGCTGAGATTTTCAATGTTTGCTATAAACATGCGAGCTGAAATGAAACCAACTTTATAATTTAGAAAACGTCCCAGCTTAACGCTCCCCGGTGGTTTGGCGCTGCTATGTTTATTTTGATACCTTCCCTCCTCGGCGTGGAGACGTTCACGTTTTGGGAGGAGCACCCAGGCACCTGCAGCGCCCGGCCACAGACACAGGTGTGCTGGCCAGAGTGGCCGCAGGCGCCGTGACGAACCCTCGTCACCGGACGTCGCAGACCAGCTTCATCTTTACAGCATCACTCACATCCGATTTCCACCCCTCTGTCCTGGTTCCGTGAATTTAACCTAGTGCTTTTACATAGAGGCTGAGGCCGCCTCCGGAAGTCCACTTACCACCTGGCTAAACACGCGCGGTGGATCTGAACAGCATCCTGATGAGAACTGAAGGTGGAAGAGGGCACGCAGGAATCCCAGGAGGAGAAAAGACCAACCTTGTTTCCTCCATTCTGGTGCTGAAGTCACAAAAAAATTGTGTGCGGTGGTCAGCTCTGGGGAGAATTCTGCTTCGACCTACAATCAGAAATGCTGTGTTAGGTCACTGCCTTTAGGAGAAAGGGACAAGGAGCCCCAGCCTCAAAGGATGTTGATTTTATTTTAAAAAAAGGTTCTTTTCAGATACAGCATATACCTATTTAAATACAGAGGAGGACTTCATGCCCTAACACTCACTGAGTATTTATTACACGCTAGCGGTCATCCCATGTGATCCTAACGTAACCTTATGTGGAAGGCACTATTGTTATTCCCATTGTACAGCTGGGAAAAATCAAAGGTCAGAGCAAAACCCAAAGAGCAACTCTTGGGTCAGAACCAGGGTTTGTACTCTGGTTGGTTGGACCCCAAATCCTAGCTCTTGTCAACGCAAAATGTCCCCATCCCCAGCCCCATCAACCGAGAGCTTCCACCATTTTGTTGAATTTCCTCCTGGTTTCTTCCTCTGTTCACACACACACTCACACACACACACACTCTGCCTCTCTCTCAGTCTTGTGTACACAAACTTGGACAATTCATGCTCCTGTACAACTGGTTTTTCTCACTCAACCACTTATCACAGAGATCTGACCGTGACAGCTTTGTGCTCAGAGTTCATGTGTGGGAATCATTTGGGGAGGTTAGTTTAACTGCCTGAGACGAGCTCTAACTTCCAGGACACCTGCTGTAGGGTGGTCGTTACTCAGGAGCATCCCAGTGTTTCGAAAGTTGTTCAGTTTTCTTGCAACGCTTCTTAGTTTGCAGTGAGCACATCCGACTGGAGCAGGACAGCCAAGCGTAGGGTGTGCCTTGGTTTCAATAAAAGACAAAACACTGTTGAGAACCTACCAGAAAGGAGACAGCCCTTTCCAAAATGTATATGTGACTAACATGCACTGTATTTAAGTCCATAAAAGGAGACCAGTCTGCAGACCAGACAGTTTCCCGTCTGATTCTGCCACCGCAGAGCCCCCTCCTCTCTGGCATGGCTGAGTGGTCCCAGGGCACACGTCCTTCGTGCTCCATGTGGCTGGACCTGAGAGTGCTCGCTTCCGGTGGGGGGCACACGCTTCTCAAGTCTGGTGTCTCACTTGCTCTTTGCTCTTGGTTATTCGCCAGGACTCCAGGGGCCTGGTGGTCAGCCCAGTGAGAGCAACGCCTTCTCAGAACCCACCTCCCCCTGAGGTGGGGACCAGAGTCAGTCAGGACCGGTCTCAGCATGCGCGCCCTTCACCCTGGAAACTGCTGGGATGGTGCCCGCCCTACACACATTCCGCGAGGTGTGCAAATCCACAACACAGGGTGTGTGGGGGTCAGCGGTGTTTCCTAGTTTGCTGGTCTGGTTCCCCTCAGTCAGTCACTATCACTCCTCATCCAAAACCTGACCCTCCTTTTTGGATTTCTATTATATGCCCTGCTTTTTAGAGGCTGACTTCTGTAATAGGTGGGTAGGATTTATACTGGAAAGTTTATTTTTCCATATTTCCTGTAGTCTGTGAGGTCCTTGGGACAGGGACTATGGGTTATTTATCTTTATTTCTCCAAGGTCTAGCATGTGATGAACGCATACAGGAAGCACTTAATCAGTATGAATAAATGAACGAACAAGAGGGGTATGTGTGCACAAGGACGCTGAATGAATGAATGGAAAGACAGTCCAAGTTGGTGATGGTGGTGATGGTGGTGGTGGTGGTGGTGGTGATGGTGGTGATGGTGGTGACAGTGATGGTGATGATGATGGTGGTGATAGTGGAGGCGTGAAACTGATGGTAACAGTGACTGTACTGATGGTGGTGGTGACGGTGCTGATACTGGAGGTGGTGGTGATGGAGGTGGTGTGGTAGTGGTGTGTGTGTATGTGGTGGGTTCTCTGTGTAGGGATATTATGGTGGCGACGCGGTGTGTGTGGGCACAAGTGTGTTTTCTGTGTGTGGGGGAGGTGATGATGACGATGTGGTATGCGTGTGCACACGTGTTTGTGTTCACACCAGCACAGTCCCCCAGGAGCCACCATCCAGCAGCAGGTGCGGTGTGGTTTGTGGCTGCATGTGGCACGCCTGCCCCAGCACTCAGGAAGGACTTCGTTTTAGACTCCCAGGCTCTTGTCCAGCATTGGAACCAAAGAAAGGGGTTTTTTTTACTCCAATTTCTGTTCCTGTTTGGTCTCGCGAGTCCACGTGCTGTCCTTGCCCTGGCTGGCTCAGCTGAGCAGATGGGCTGGCTGTGACGCCATATTGCAGGGATGCTGGGAAGAATAACTAATGGAAAATGATTGCCTGTAATGATACCCTTTAAAGCACCCAGATGATTACACACTGAAGGAGGAGGGGTAATTGCTGGAATTCCAGTGAAACGCTCACTTCACATTACCTGAGGAAGGAGCAATTTAACTTTGCTTCTCCCACCGGCCTCCAGCTCCAGGACCCATTAGAGGCTCGTCAGGGGGCTGAGTGTGCCGAGCTGCTAAATTCCATCATCAGGTTGGTGCTTGACTCCACGTCAGCCGACCGATTCTTTAAAATTATGGATTAACCCTCTAGGGCTCTTGATTCTTAAGAAAAATGGCGAAGAACTTCAGTAATGGTAGCTCTCAGGAACGCGTGTTGATCTAAGGAGCATCTGATGGTGACTAGCTTGCTCAGATTCAGTGACCATTTATGAAGCTCCCAGTGGCTGGGCAGGTAGACCCTGGGCTGAGGTGCCACCCAAAGTCACAGGTTGCAGCGTAGGAACCCTGGGGCCGCCTGTCCCGCCTACGGTGGATTCCAACAGGGACAGGGCTCACTGCTGAAGCCCAAGGCTGCCAACCCCCCACCGCAGGACCAGGGCCGGTGTTGGCAGCGGGGTGATGGTGGTAGCGGGGGCTGGGACTGTTGCTGCCTCTGGCCCTGTCACCAGGAGCCTCAGGGAAAACCCTCCAGGTCCCTGCTGCTCAGTGTCGCATGTGATGTGGGGTCCTCGCTCCACCTCTGAAGGAGAGATGTGATGAAACGTAAACTGCTCTGGGAGGTTCACGGCCCTGCGTGAGGCAGAGGGGGGGACACGCCCGGGGCCTCGTACGCGCCCGGACCCCTGGGCCCCTCCTGGGTGTCTCTGAACCTGGTGCTTCCTGAAGGAATTTGCCCCAAAGCGGGAGGGTGTCCCAGGACAGCCGCTGGGCGAAGCTGGTGTTCCGGGGTCATTTGTGCATTTAACACGCTGCTTGTGTGCAGCACAGGCTGTGGTTTTTATCTGTTCCGATCCTGGCTCCTTGCCAGCATGTCTTCTGTTCCCAGATCCGCGTCGGCAGAAGTTGATGAGTGAGGCATTAGTGCTTCAGATCGTCTGTATGAAATCCAATTTCAGGGAGAAATGTGACTTGTAAGTTCTGTTTGGGGCTTCCTGTCCCTCTCCCATCATGGCTTGGGGTGTCCTGGGTCTGGAAAAAGGAACCCCAAGTAATGCACAGGAAGACTGAGTCTGGAGGCACCCCTGAGCAGCGCCCTCCCGTCCCGGGGAGCAGAGGGCGGGGGTCGGGCTGTGGGTTCCGCCTGGTTCCGGGGCGGGCTGACCGCAAGGTTCTGATGCTGTCACTTCTTGTGGTCTCGCTGGTCCAGTTCCCACAGTCAGCCAAGGCTGGGGAAGCACAGAAATGAACCCAAAGATGAGACAAATGACACCGAATCCATTGCCTTTCTCATGAAATCAAGACTCATTACAAGGTTTATGCTCCTTAGAGAAAAGTATTCTTGAAAAAACAAACACACAAATGAACAAAATCACCTTTTCCCCACTGAGACAGACGATCTGAAACACTAACTCCTCACCACCCAGACTCGTCAGCGCGTGACTTACAAGGGAGGACGTGCTACAGCTGTCAAAACCTGATGTTGGAAGTAGCTAAAATCACAGTTTACGCTAAATGCAAATAGTTTTCAACCTACGACTAACCTTCAAATTTATCTCATTTATTAAAAGCCAGTCTCGAAACCTTTCAAACTTTAAGCACATGCACTTCATTTAAAAAAACAATCTTAGAGTTTTTTTTAAGTTCTTTTCTACGTCATGAAAATTCCTGAGCAATACGACTGTGTCTCCGGTCCCACGTGGACGTCCACCGTTGTGCTGGTGATGTCACTTACGTGCATTAAGCAGCAGGTCCCGTGTCATCAGTTTTGGGTCGGCAGGGACCTCTGCTCCCGCTGTCTCCTCATCTCTGTTGTGCTGTTGGAGTCCAGTCTTCGCAGCATGCACGCCGTCAGCAGAAACCTTCGCGCAACCAACTCCCAAGCTATCTACACACTGCGGAGACGGGTTGTCCTGACGAGTCACGTGCGTCATGACTTGTTCATGCTCCCAAGCAGAAGCCATAAAGGAGGGGGTTTTGAAGTATAACTGCACCTTCTCTTCACCGCCTGGAGGACCATCTTGCCCAGCCGCAGGGTGGACACTGCTGACCTGGACGTCTGCGGAGCAGAGCGACAGAGAGGGCCCCCCGGTGTGTGCTGCCCTCCAAAGGGGCCACTTTAGAAAAGCGGGTGCTTGCTCAGCTTTCTCTGGTCACTTATTTGTCTTTCTCTTTGTCACTGTTTTGAATAGAAGACGATATCCAGTGGTCCCTTGGCGGGAGTCATATGGTCCACTAGATTATTGACTTTGCCTCCAATTTCCTCGCTGACTGCTACATTTCTGTTGCTCTAGGGAAGCACAGAGCAACTCAAAATGCATCCAGTCCACGGAACCCCCTGCGCATTTTAACTTTAACCTGGGAAAAACTCTCTTTAATTCTCTACTCTTTTCATTGACAGCTTGTATTATTATTATTATTATTACTGTTACTATTATTACTATTACTATTACTATTTTTGGCTTTCAATGTGTTTGTGAATTAGTTTCTCTCGTAGCTCTTGCTTTTTAGAAAAAAGTTCCAGTTGTCATTTTGACACTAACTTTACTTGAAAAGTCCATGCACACAGCACTGCTGCGCCGAGCAGGCTAAACCTCACTTGCAGGAAAATCTTTGAAATTAATGTGAATATTTTGTCTCCCACCAAGAGACGAACCCCTCTATTGTCAACCAAAGCAATTTTTTTAACACCGTGAGCATCTTTACTAGCATTTCTAAAGAGTAACATGCAAATGAAAACTGACAATTATGGAAAGCATGAATATTTATTGGCTTTCCATCATGTGCTTGGCATTGGAGCCACGCAGTTACCAGGCGTCATCTGTTCCATTAATTCTCCCGGCTGTGCAAGGGGTGGGAGCGGCCCTTCTGTGATGGGTGAGGAGGGTTTTCCAGAGCCGCGGAGCAAACGTTTACTCCTCATGGTCTTTGTTCCTCCAAATCTCGGCTTGTACCCACCCAGTTGTCTGTCCCGACGTGGCCCCTCTCCTGACACCTGGCCTCTCTTCTCTGGAAACTTCCCTCCGTCTCCCCATCACCTCCAGGGCTCGCAGAGGGCAGAGCTTACACTGATGGTGCTGAGAGCTTCCAATCAGCTTCAGTCCCTGTTCTGTAGAAAACACACAAGAGGAAGACCCCCAGCTGGGGACTTCGGGCACCTGGGCTGGCCCTCCAGCAGGCGGTTTTGAGACAGGAGGGAAGGGCGCAGGCACAGCCATTCAAGGAATGACACAGCAATTTACACTAAAATGGTGGAGATTCAACGCCCAGTAGACTTTGAGGCTCAAGATGGCAGGGGATTTGACTTCCAGGAGACCTTGAGCTGCATTATATGCTCACTGTGATATATTAACACCGTAAGTGGCCCTCCCGCAGGCGCCATGACAGCTCTGAGGCTGACCATGAAAAGTCCACGAGCAGGGATGGCTAGTTCCTGGGCCTCCCCCACTTCCCCACAGTCGTTGGAATAATTCTCCCACCTGCTAGCATATGAATTACTGAGCCCACGGAAACCAGCCCCCCGCGCCTCGTGGCCTTTGTCGTGCCTTCTGCACCGCCTCTGGGGTGCACGCCTCTCTGAGTAAATCTGTCTTCGCTCAGCTGTGGCTCGCTCCTGCATTCCTTCCTGCACAAAGCCAAGGACCCACACTTGGCAAGGTGCATCCCAGGGACTCAGCCGAGACCTGGGACACAGCCCTCCTCTCACCCCACGTTCTTTTCCTGCATCAGTTTCAGTGACAAATGGCCACATTCACAGCAGGAGCTGGAACGCCGTCTGCACCCGGGGCGGGGGGGAGCATGGAGGGTGCCGCAGCAGAAGCACTGGCAGGCACTTTCTGGGTTGGGGGCAGGTCCGCGCTCTCGGGACCTGAGTTTAGCAGGCATGAGATGTGAACAGAACACACGTCTGTAGGTTCAGATGGATGCAGATGTAAAGAAAAGAAAGTGTGTTACCTAAGTGATTGGGTCTGTCTGGTTTTAAAAACATCTCTGACTTGACATCTGTGATTGCTGCGGGTAGAACTGTGTCCCCCCCAAAGACATGTTTAGGTTCTAAGTCTGCACCTGTGAAGTGACCTAACGTGGAAACAGGGCCTTTGTGGACAGAATCAGATAAGGTGAGACCATTAGGGTGGGCCCTGATCCCCTGTGATGAGCGTCCTTATAGGAAGGAGGGTGCCACGTGGGGACAGAGTCCCAGGAGAACGCGTGAGGGGACAGCAAAGCCCCAAGGGGAGCAATGTGGGGAGGCGGGACAAAGGCAGGGGACAGACCCTCCCAGGACCCTCCCAGAGAGCCCGCCCTGTGAGCCTAGACTTCAGACCTCTGGCCTCCAGAACTGAGAAAGAATAAACTTCTGTTGTTTTAAGCTGCCCAGTTTGTGGCACCCTGTTAGGGCAGCCCTGGGACACCAACCCAGTGACCCTGGAAGATTGTCCCTATGCTGACACGAGCCTGAGGGATGGCGGCTGTGACGGCATCTTCCCGCGAGTGTACGTTGCATCCTCGGCCAGGACCACAGCCAAGGAGGACAGGAGCGAGTGTAGCTGTCCCCACCTGTGCCCGTGAGAGGATGGAACCCGGTCACTTGGAGAGTCTCTGGGCGGACACCCAGAGTGTGTGATCACGGTCTGTGGAGAACAAGTCTGTCCTCGGCAGCTTTGTCACGCAGCAGGACCCCGGCGCTGGGCGACTCCTCACGGACATCCAAGGCGGCGGTGTTGTCCCCCACATCATGGAAAGATGGGAGGAGCTCCCTGCACTACGGCCCCAGGAACCCGAGGGGCCGCTGACGTCCTGTGCTCTGAGCTGGGGGCAGAGCGGCCTGTGGAGGCTTTCCTCCTTCCCGCTGTCCGTCACCTTCCGCTCAGATCAGACCTCGGCCACGATGAAGAGCCCTGGCCCCCCAGCGGTCGCCCCATCACCCTCCTTTCCAGCCTGACGGCTCCCCCAGGAGAGGCGGGGTCACCGCGTTCTCACCCCTCAGCCCTAACCTTCCCCTGTCACACCTCTGGCTGGTCCCACCATCAATGCAGAACTGCGGGTTCTGATGCCTACGTTCCTGTCCCCGCCCCTGCAGGGCTGGGTCTTGGACACAGGTCTTTGCATAGCCCCCCAGAGTCAGGGGCGTGTGCCACGTCTCCAGGCGGACACTGATGTCGGCTGAAGAGCACCAGGAGCAGGGCCTGCGGGGATGAATGCGGCCTGTGCCGCCCTCTGGGCTGGCGGGGCAGGTGGGAACCGGATCCCTCGGTTAGATTCCAGGATGTCGGCAGCTGACAGCTGGGTGCACATGGCCAGAATGGTCCTCTTCTAAGACTGGCTTTCTCTCCACCTTTCCCCACCCCTGTTCTGTAATCAAACACCAAAGCACAAAAGGTTAGACTTTCTGCTTGTTTTTCACCTAAAATGCCCTGGGGAGTGTTCTGAATCCTGGGACTTGAAAAGGAAAAAAACATTTGCTTTTAAATAGCACTCCCACCCTGGGAGATTCCTCCAGATCTGACAGCATCATGGCCCCCAGTCTACAACCCAGACACTGCTGAGGGCCGACTGCCTTCCCCCACTCTGCCCAGCGCTCTTCTGGCATTTTCTGATTCACAGTCACTAAAGCTCTAACAGACTGTTACACACACCATCTCCTTTAACAGACGCAAGGACAGAATGGTAAAGAGCAGTGCGGGGCAGAGGGCCTAAAAGGAGAGCGGGGCCGGCAGGGGACCCGGGGCTGGGAGGGGTTGCTGCTGTGGAGGGGGCCACTGCAGGTGTGGCCCGAGGGGAAGGGGCAGACAGGGCTTAGGGGAGGATCTGAGGGAGGCACAGGCCGCCCACCTCTGGCGTCCCCTTGTGTCCCCACGGTCCTCTCCCTAGGGGTCTCCCACCCTCAGGCCAAGTTCTCCTGTGGCTGCAGACGCTATAGACCCGAGGCCCCAGGAGGGTCTGCGAAGGCTGTCCTGCGGAGTGTAGGTCAGGCGGGAAGGCACCACCCCTGATTCTTGAGCTGAGAGCTCCACGCCCACCTGGGAAAGCATGTCCACCTGCTTGGAGGTTTCCTCCTTACTCGGGGATTTAGGGGCCTGTCCCCTGTCACCATGTGGTGCTTCGTTGTAGGGGCAGGGTCCCAGCCTCCTGCTGGGCGGGCCCCAGATCTGAGGGCTAGGACTTGGGGACCCGGAGGAGGCAGAGGAAGGGTAGGGTGATGCTGAGGGTTGGAAGGGGCATGTCCCGCGATGGTCCCCTGACACCTCCCCCAGGCAGTGACTTGCCCCATCCCCACTGCTGACTTGGGTCTCTGGGAGCCTGACCAGCACAGCAAGCCCCAGGCTGGAGCCACGGCCCCCAGTGCCAGGCACGTGCGCACACGCACACACACACGTGCACACACGCAGGCACACACGTGCACACACACGCACAGGCCGGTGCCACCCTCACCCACACCCTCTGCTGCCAGGACCCCGAGGGCCCAGGCACTGCCCTTTGGGCATCTCCCCTGCGGCCTGGCCCCCTGAGCCGTCTCTTCCCCAGGGAGCCTCCTGGCCTCGGGACGGCCACACTCCTGCGGATGAGGGGCCTTGTCTCGGGGTCTGATGAGAAGACAGCCGTTCTGAATTGCTGCCTGGGCACTTCACAGTGTGATCGCGCTGCTCACATCCGGGGTCGGGACATTTAGGACCTGAGCCCAGGATTCCTGCTGCAAGTTTCTGGACACCTTTGAAAATAGCCCCTGAGAGGTGAGCCCTTGAAAGCTGCTGACCCCTGCCCTGGCCACCTTAGAGGGGAGAGGTGCTATTACCCTGGTGGCCGGGGACCTGGGCAGGGGCTGCCTCCCCAGCTCATTGTGCCGCCCCAACCCCACCCGACCCGGGACCTGTAAGGAACAAGTCTGTGACCCCACTTCCTTTGTGCGACTGTATTCATGCTGTGCCTTCCATCAGAATGACCCTGGGGTTTCCCTTCCCCAAAGTGGGAGCTTGGACGCTTAGGGAGCTCCCTGCCTACGACCCGTGTGGCATTCGTGCCCGCCCCCCCCCAGTTCGGTGGGACGATCTGCACGTCCTCAATTCAGCATGCCAGCTCCAGGCCCCCAGCACAGGCGGCCCGGCCCTCCGGGTTCCCTCGGACTTGCCAAGTCACGTCACTGTGACCCGCGGCCTCGCCTCCCGCCCTCCAGGGAGAGGTCTGAGGTGTGTGTTTGACTTTCCAGTTTTAGAGGGCATAAAGAAGCCCATCTTCTCCCATGTCCTCCGGGCCTCCTTCGGGGGCCCCCAGCTAGGTGAGCGGGGTCCCTGCCCCCACCCCGGGCGCCCCTACTGGGAAGCCCCGCCCCGGGAGCTCCCGCAGCCCTGGGGACAGATGTACCAGGGAAGGCGTGAAGTGAGGCTCTTCCAGAAGCGACGCCACCCAAACTGACGCTTAGTGCCTGTTCTAAACAAAATGTACCTGCCTCACAGGCTCATTTTTATGACCGTCCCTTCACCTGTCTTCTGGTCCGGTGATCCCCCCGCCCCACCCCCAGCTCCTGGACACCTTCGCGGACTGTGTCGAGGGCCAGCGCTGGAGCCCAGCTGGCGGCCGGCTCGGGCCGGGGGTTAACATGAAGGACGGTGCGACCTGTCTCCCAGCTCACGCGTCCAACCTGGAGGAAACACCTCCTCTCGGCTCCAGGAAGCAGCTCGGTCCTAAGGGCCCTCCTGTGTGGTTTCAGCTGTGGAAGCTCACACCCGGCGGGGGCAGGGCTCGGCTGCTGGACGTGGAAAAGCTCCCCCAGCCATTCCGACACCCCCACAGGTCAGAAGTCTCGGGTCCTGCAGAGCTGAGCCGCCCATCGCCGGGGCCAGCCGCCCGAGTCGGAGCCCACCCACCTCTGACTCGCAGGACATCCTGGAGTAGAAAGAAGCTTTTTTGAACGACGATGGGGAACAAGGGAACAATTCAAACGAAGACGTGGGAGAAGAAAGGCTTGGCTCTCTTCTTCCTCCCCTCTGTGGGAAGTGTTTCCAAATGCTCATCCCACCACACACTTAATTAGCAAAAGTTTATTTTTTCCCCTTTTTGTTATGCTGATTGCTTTTGTCTGCTTTTGTCAGGTTTTGAATAATTATAATCTGTTGTGATTTCTTATATAGTCTAAATGATTTTTCTCATTTGAACTTCACTTTGTGCCTGAATTTTGTATGCTTTTCCTTAGGAAGAGCCCCCAAGTTGCCCTTGGATCCTGGGGTGGCCCCTCCTCATGGAAACACGAAACTGGGGGTGGGGGCTGCGGTGCAGAGGTGCGGGTCCCAGCCACCGTTGGGGCAGCAGTTTGGCCACCACAATCCAATGAGAGTCTGAGAACAGAAAGGAGAAGAAAGCTTTTGAGCAGTTGCTGTGGGTCTGGAATTTGGGGAGTGGCAGAGATGTCAGGGAAGAGGTTTAAGGAGTGCTGAGTGCTGCAGGAGTTGCTCGCACTTCCGCTGGGTGTGTGTGTGTTTTAGTGGGAGGAGGAGAAGGAGGGTGGGGGGCAGAGAAAGACAGAAACACAAATATTTTTTAAACATTTTTCCTTCTGGCAGCTAGAGTTTACTTGAATGTTGCTTTAAACCAAGATCGAGCCACATGGGACCTGGGTTTGTCAGGTTACACTGTGATGGATGGTCAGGACCGTCCCTCCTCTGTGGGACTCCCTGGCGCCCGGCCAACTGACCTGCGGTGTGTCTTGGTCACTGAGCACCTCCCCCCCCTCCCCCCACGCTGGGGAGCTTCTCTCGCCCAGCCGCAGTCTGGGCGCCCCTTCAGGTCCAGCTGGTTGGGTTACTGGCCCCGGAGGGAGTCCTGGAGGCAGAGCTGCGCCAGCTGCCCACATCCTCCCAGCCCCCTCCCCTCCCCCCGCCCGCCCCCACCCATCCCCCACCCATGACCCCCACACCACGGCCCAGCCAAGCTCTCCCCAGCCCCAGCGCCTTCGTCCACACTGCTCCTCCCTGTCTCTGCCTGCTGGCCCTGCGCACCTTCAGGTAGAAGACCCTCTTGTGGGAGGCACGTCCCATCTTGGGGGGTTGGCGGCTGCTCTAGGTCTGCGCCTGGAGTCTGGCAGGGACCTCCTCATCGGGGACCAGGTCTGGTGCTGTCTGTGTCCCCAGCACCGCGCCCGGAGCCTGGCTCACAGTGGGCGTTCTCCCCAGGGCAGGACCTAAGACGCATCTGCCGTGTGTTCAGAGGAGAGAAGGGTTCTTGTCCCTGCGTCACGATGGGGCTCAGAGAGGCGCCTCCAGCCTGTGGTCCCTCGGCTGGCGAACAGGAGCAGGAACCCCTCCCGCCGCACCCCTCGCAGGGGGCCATCTCCCCCTCCCTTCTCAGAAGGACACCTGCCTCGCTGCGGAGCGGATTTAATGTCACGTGAGCCCGTTGCAGTTCTTCCAGGGTCTCCGAGGGAATCCAGAGACCACGACTTGACTGCCGTGTGCCCTTCGGGTGGGGTGGGACCCTCGTGGGGCGGCCCGCGGCCCGTGGGCTTTGGAGCAAGGGCTTGGGCACGCCTAGTCTTCTCACGTGCAGGGGTAGGAGGTCACCACCTCCTCCAGGGCTGAGTGCAGCTTCGCGCTGAACGTGGAGGAGGGCGCAGGCCGCCGGCCCTCCTAGGAGGCAGCCCGGGGGTGCGCGTCCCCGAGGAGCTCGCACCTGCAGGGGCAGCCCACGAAGTCCTGGGGCCCTAAGGGAGTGGGCTTGCCCTGGAGCAGCCAGCAGCCAGGAAGTCAGCCTGCAGGGGCTTCACGCTGTCTAGGGGCACAGAGAGGGGCGGAAGGGAGACTGGGTGCCCCTCTAGGGTGCAGGGGGAGGGTCAGGACAGGCCGGCCTTGGGAGCTTTGGAAGAATTGATGGGACGAGAGGGAGGGTGAGCCTCCCACACGGCAGAGGTGTCCCAGGGAGCTTGTCTGGACCCAGGCCAAGGCTACCGGCCTAAGGTCTTTTCTGCACCTGCAGCAGGTCTGAATAACACCAATGGCAGGTGTGGGGTCCCAGGGACTAGGATGGGACCTAGACTCCACTTTCCCTGCTGATGTGAGCTCATCACCCCAGGTTCACCTGGTAAAGCCCCAGCTCCCTCGTCCATGAATGGGAACCTCCTTGCAGGTCTTGCAGGGTTGCTGTGGGATGGAAAGAGCTCACCTGTGCCCAGGTCCAGGCCCGCAGCTGGCGCTCTCTGGGGACAGCGTGGGGACCCCTCGTGTGCTGCTGCCTCCTTGCCTCTTCTTCCTGGCTGGCTCCAACTGCGGCCCCTGGGACCCCCACGGCAGCCTGAATCACCATTTCCAGAAGGCTGGACCCTGTTCCCAAGACTCTCCATCAGTAGCCGCTACTTCTGTCCTCCAGAAAATGCCTTTGTATCAAGATTCCACTGGTCCACCCACCACCCAATGCACCCGCATTGGTGACCAGCCCAGTGTGGACTCAGGCCCCAGGGGAGGCTGTGTGTCTCTGCTCATCGGGGTGGGACACGGAAGGGAGCTGCCACTAAGGCCCAGGCCCCTGGCTCAGCTCTGCCTTGGAAACTTCCCCCAAGGAGTAAGATCCCTTGGGTTGCAAGTGGACCCCACGACTTTGAGGAAGCTCGCCAAGGAAAGGCGTCGGGGCCAGTGGTCGCTGGGCAGAAGTGTGCCAGCATGGCCTTGTGCTGCAGCCCCTCAGTCCTGGGGGGGGTCCTTCTGGCAGGGCTGACAGCGTCCCCCTCTCAGCAGTGCAGACATGGAGATGCAGGGAAGTTACAGGACTCCCCGAGAGTGTGCAGTGCATGAGCAAACGAAAGCCCCTTCGTTCCAAAGTCTCACAGTCGAATTTGGGGTGCATATGTGTGTGTGTGTTGGCTCAAATTCAAGACCAGTCTCTTTTCTAGAAAATCCTGTGGTGCTCCTTTCCATTCTACTCACCCCACTACTGCCAACTAACCACAGAGATGGTTCTATTCAGCTTTTGAAAGA
This sequence comes from Camelus dromedarius, assembly GCF_036321535.1. Classification (NCBI taxonomy): domain Eukaryota; kingdom Metazoa; phylum Chordata; class Mammalia; order Artiodactyla; family Camelidae; genus Camelus; species Camelus dromedarius. Next base: position 1,721,776 of record NC_087441.1, read on the forward strand.
CATTTGCATTTTTTTGAGGTTCCTTCAAGCCTAAAATGAGTTGTCATTGTGACTTGGAACAGTTAGATTTCACCAGAGTTGGAAGCTTCCAGGAGGGAGGGGGCATCCTGGTGTGACTCTGGCACCTGATGGGGACTGAATGGAGCTGCTGGAAGAGAGGGAGGGAGGGAGGGAGGAGGGGAGAGAGGGAGAGGGAGGTGGGAGGGAGGGAGGGCCCAGCCAACAGAGTCTGGAGCAAAGGCTGGAGGGTAGAAATAACCTGCGGCCGCCCACAGGTGTGGCCCCTGTGGCCCTAGCACAGCGATGCTGGAAAACACGAGCTGCTCATTGTGTCCCGTCTCTTCCCTTGCAGGTGCTGCTGCTCTGCAAACGCCTCCCCCATTGGCCCTCCAGGGGGGTGTTTCCGTCGGGTTATCAGCCGGTGGTTTTCTGGGCTGAATTGCGTGTTCGCTGCTGCTGGATTATACTTTCAACCTGTCTGGAGCCTTAATTCATATTCATGCTGTATACGGATGAAGTTAAAATTAAATGAACTAATTTCAACTTTTCACCTCAGAAACTTCACCGAGGAGAGCAGAGGGGAGGAAATCGGGGTCAGGCTGGTGACTCAGTGGTCCACCGGCCTGTGGGCTGACCTCTGCTCGCCCGTCCCGCGGTCCTGCCCCGGAAGCGGCATCAGAACTCCTGTCCGTCCCGCTCTCGTGCGATGGTTATGGGCATCTAAATAAGTTTCTTGTTCTGACTCTTCTGTTTGGGCCCCGAAAATATCAGGCTGACAGACCCAGTGACCTCAAGAAGAGATGCTCACACTGACCACAGCCGGCATCACGGATGCTGGCCACACACTGGACACCGTGCTGAGCCCGGCGTGTGTGAGCACCCTGGGTGGGGGGGGCTGTCGACCCCATTTGATGGACGGGAAAATCCGGCACAGAAGGACGGGGAAACGTGTCACCATTGGCGCAGCCAAGCTGAGTCGGCATCGTCCCTCTTCCCACACCCTGATCTTGCTGCCAGAAACCACTCACTTGTGCTGATGTGAACGTGCCCCCGGGAAGCTCCACTTCAGCGGGTTTTTTTCTTTTTCTCCCCCATAACTGTTTATCAGAATGTGAATATATTCCAAAACAACAAGTAAACAGAGCCCAGTCACAGAGCATGCGTAAGACACAAAGTAGTGATTTACAAACAGCAGGACCTTCACAACCAAGCCACCAAATAATAGAACGGCTGCAGAAGAAAACAAGCCACACCCGGGGCCGGAGCCCCCAGCGCACTCGTCGGGGCCCAAAGCGGCGGCCTGACGGCGCCACGCGCCCGTGTTTGAGCCCCGGTGCGGTGGCTTGGAATGAGAAGGACTATGAAAAGGAACATGTGCGTGTGTGTGCGTGACTGTGCACCAGCAACTACACACTGGAAACTGACTGCTCTTCAACAACAACAACGGAAGTCCTGGCGCGCAGCTCGGGCACCGGGCTTCTCCCGTCTGCACGACCTGGGTCGCAGCACCACCGGCTCCCGGGGACGTGATGACGGCTTAGGGTCTGCACACGTGGATTCTGAGGACAACGCTGGCTTGGTGGGAGCAGCCTGCATTCGACACGGACCCCAGGCTGGGATGGCTTTTGTGACCATCGATGGAAATTTTGTGCTGAAAAACTGTGTTTTAAACTAAGCCATATGAAAAATGTCTTCTTAAAACTCACAGCTTTGTGGCTACTCTTACTAAGGCCGTGTGGTTGTATCCGTTTACAGGAGGCCTCAGTTTGGTCTGCGTAACAAATGACTACAGACTCGGAGCGTCAACCACAAACTTTTATTTCTCCTAGCCCCGGAGACCGGGAAGTCCAAGATCAGGGTGTCGGCAGAAGTGGTGTCCTGTGAGAGCGCCCCCTCCTGGTTCACAGATGGTCCTCTTCCTCCTGTGTCCTCGTGTGCGAGAGAGAATTCGGGCTCTCTGGTCCTTATAATAACTAATCCCCCAAGACCTAAGCACCCCCTGAGGGCCCCAGCTCCTAATATTCTTTTGGAGGTTAGGGTTTCAACATATGAATTTTGGGCAGGTGCGAACATGCCGTCCATGACACTAGGCCATTTCCAATAGCCTTTTTGAACTACCATTAATGTGGACAAGCTGGGATGGCCAGGTACGATGTGTCTCCTGAGTCAATACCCTTTGCATCTTCCAGCCTTCCTCGTCCTCTCAGATTTCAGAGACCTGCGTTAGGACCACAGGGAGACAGGAAGCGGATGCTGCCCGGAGCAGGTGCAGGAAGCGGGAATCTTTTGACTAGATAGAGCCGGCTGCAAATAACAGAGCCCAGGGCTGGGGAGAGACAGGAACAGAGAAGCTGCAGCTCAGGATGGAGACGCAGGAGGATCGGGGTGGGGGCTGCCAGGACCCCCAAGCCGGAAGGCACTGGAACGAAACTGCTGAGGGGCCACAGAGCTCCTTTCAGGAAGCAGGAGACGCTGAAAGCGGGGGACATGAGCAGACGACACCCAGCGGTTCCCCGGCCCCCTGTGTTTCCAGCGGAAGCTGGGAGAGATGGCAGAGGGCAGGAGGCAGCTCCATGTCCTCCTGGAATTCCCCCACTCACGGGGGCGGGGGGAGAGCAGGGCCACAGACTCTCAGGCTTGGACGGGGCGGGAACTTGGAGGCGTATCTGCCTGCTTTTGTCTGATCCTCTCCGCCCTGTCCCAGCCCTGACTCGGGCCAGCCTGCCACTCCCATCCACAGAGCCCTCCATGGACAACTTTCACCTGCAAGCAGCTGCCTCTGTCTTTGACCAGGTATGCAAGAGACAGCACTCGTGTTCCCCGGATGGATGGGACCGTGGGTGGACAGACAGATGGACGGATTTAATACCCTCTGCATTTTGAGATGTGCAAAGACTTTATCAATAAATTCATGATACTAAAATTTTGGTGAAAAGGGTTGCATTCAAATGTGCATGTTTCATTTTAGTTCAAGTCTGACCCTTGGATGCACCCAGAACCACACAATTTCTCCTCAAATACAGGAAGGGTGGGACACAGTCCCTCATAAGTCTTCCAGTCCCTGCAGCAGCTCCTCGTGACACGTGGTTTCAGTCCCCGGTCACTCCCGCCCGTTCCCAGTTCCTTTGTCAGTGTATTAAAACGTGGGCTCCAGACCTAAAGTACCTCAAGTCATGTGACCACAGGAGGGAGGTGGTAGCTTTTCTTGTTCTGTGGCCCTTCTTTCAAGAATGCAAATCAGGAAGCTACCTTTAATTAACGGCCAGTGTCACCGAGGACAGCCTGACCCTGCGCTCCATCCACACCCTTCGTCTCTTACATTTGTTGCTATTAATTGCATCTTTCCCATCCTACTGTTATCACAGACTTTGTGGAATGTACTGTACATTTAAGTAGGTTTCTCTTAAAATCCGTCCCGTCATTTCAACCTGCTAAGTTTGTTAGTTCCTTAAAAGCATGAATACCATAGTCACCTTTTGTTCCTAGGAGAATGCCTCACAAATATTACAGATTCGTGGTGAAACGCATAAAACGCAGTGCCTCAGCAACCACAATGCCGACTCCTGAACCTCGTTTAGTCTCCTTTGTTTCTGTGTGCGCGCGTTTTCCTGCAGGGCAGGTGGTTAGGTTTATTTCCGGTGGAGGCCCTGGGGAGGGGGGCGCTGACCCCAGGCCCTCACGCTGCTGCGCACGTGCTCCGCCGCCACGCTACACCTGCCTCCCCCCACCCCCAATTTGGTTTTTATGGACTTAGAAAGGCTGTAGGCTTGAAGACACCTTGTGATTTCCAAATGACCTGCTCATGTGGAAACTAAAGGCAGATTTATCCCCTGGCTGGTGGCCCGGGAGGGTTACTTCAGCCGCCTTGTCTGTGAAGTGAAGGGTTGACTTGGTGGCCTGCGAGTTTCCTTCCATTTGTAACAATCCAGTTACTGCAATTCAGGACAATTTGCTTCAGCAGGACTGCGATCCCGTGGAGACAGCCGTCAGTGGCTGTGCGGCCCTGTGTACCTCTGTGTTAGGGGTCTCACTCTGCATCTGTCGAGATGATGTGATGGGGTCAATGTCCAAAATGTGTAAAGAACTGACACAGCTTAGCAACAACAAAATGACCCAGTTAAAAAATGGGCAGAGGACCTGAATAGACATTTCTCCAGAGGCATCCAGATGGCGGGCAGACCCATGAGAAGATGCTCAACATCACTAGTTATCAGGGAAACGCAAGTCAAAGCCACAGTGGGATACCATGTCACACCTGCAAAAATGGCTGCTGTTAAAAAGCCAAGAAGTAGCAAGTGTTGGTGAGGATGTGGAGAAAAGGAAACACTCGTGCACCATTGGTGGGAATGCAAGTTGATGGAGCCGCTGTGGAAAACAATACTGGAGATTCCCCCCAAATTAAGACTAGAACTACCACATGGATCCAGGATACTCTGGACCTCTATCCAGAGAATGTGAAAACACTAATTTGAAAAGTTACGTGTGTCCCCATGTTCTTTGCAACATCGCTTACAAGAGCTAAGATATGGAAACAAACTAAGCGCTCATCGACTGATAAATGGATAAGGAAGATGTGGTGTGCATATATACAATGGAACATTTTTTCATCCATAAAAAAGAGAAGTCTTGCTGCTTGTGACAATGTGGATGGACCTGGAGAGCATTCTACTAAGTGAAATAAGCCAGATGGAGAAAGACAAACACCACGCGATTTCCCTTGTGTGAGGAGTCGAGAAACACCAACAAGCAAACAAAAAGCCAACAGAATAAGTGAACAACCCGAACCAAACAAAAACAAATGCACAGTTACAGGGGGCCGAGCAGTGGTCACAGAGGGGAGGGGGGCCAGCGCATGGTGATGGATGGACACTAAGCTTTTGGTGAGGAACACACCGTGGTGTCCACCAAAGTCGGAATATAATATTATACATGTAAAACTTATAGTGTTGTGAACCAGTAAAAAATAAATAAAAAATAGTAATTTCACTTTCCTGGTCAAAGATTCCTACACAGCAGGGCTCTTCCTGGGAATAAGCCCCATATCCGTGTTTCTGGAAAGGTCACAAAACAGCTCCTCCTCTACGAACGCTCCTGTGGGACATTCAGGCCTCAATGTGAGTGTGACAATCCCACAGAGACTGAGAAGATAGACGGGGTGCTGCGGGCCATTTAGACATTGGGGTTTTCTATCTTTAATTCCCAGAAAAATAATATTTTGGTAATTTTTAAAAAAGAATATCTATCTATCTATCTATCTATCTATCTATCATCTATCTCTTCTGTTTATCTGTGTACCTGTCTGTCTATCTCTTTTGTTTATCTGTCTGTCTATCTATCTGTCTATCTACCTACCACCCACCTACATGCCTATTGCTCTATGTGCACGTGCATCTGAGCAGCGTGATGTGCTGGATGCAGGGCTCCAGACAGATTGGGGGGAAAAGATGATGCTGGACATTAAATCAAGTCTAGGTTTTGATGAATATCGTAGACTGGAATTCACATTTCTGAGCTGAGACAGTGTTGTGCCTTAAAGTGACCATGGGGCTGGCTGCTCCGTCCGAGCGGGCAGACACTTCCCCAGCATGTTATTTCTCTATAATGAGCCTCGCGTGCCCACGTTGCTTCTGTTTCCGGCATTCCTCAGTCTTTCCACCTGGTATTATTTCCCTTCAGCCTCAAGACCTTCCTTTATAATCTGTTATAGAGCATGTCTGTGTAGGTAATAAACTATCTCAGTTTCTAAAAAATTTTTTTTATTTGTTTAATTACATTGTCTTTTGGGGGGAGGTGATTACGTTTCCTTTAATTTTATTTTTATTTATTTTTAATGGCGGTACTGGGGATCGAACCCAAGACCTCCTGCATGTTAAGTATGCGCTCTACCACTGAGCTACACCCTACTCCCTCAAGCATTTTTTTTTAAATAAGTTTAATTAGCCTTAATTTTAAAAGACGATTTTCACTAGACATATAATTCTAGATCAGTAAATTTTTAAAAAATATTTTAAGATGTCTTTCTATTGTCTTCCAGCTTATTTCTGATGAAAAGGTTGTGGTAATTCTTATCTTCGTTCTTCTGTGTATAATCTGAGTTTTTCTTTGGCTGCTGTTAAGTTTTTTTCTTCGTCATTAGTTTTTTTAGCAATTTGATTGTAAGGTACTTTGACAGGGTTGGAATTTCCTCTCTGCACGCATAGTTAATATTCAACAAGCTCAAGGGAATGCTTATAAGGGTTTTTTGAAATTCTTTTTCTGCGTTGCTCCCTACTTGCTCCTCTGCAAATCCCAGGCAGCCTCGCACCACCGGGTTCCCACCGCCTCTTCTCGGCCCAGCGAGACCACCATGCACGCACGAGCCCCTCCTCGGGCTGCAGCCGGAAACTCAGAAGCTCGAGCGGTGCTGGTTCTCAGTGCCTTTTATTCTCCCCTGGAGCGAGTCCTGAGCTGTTTGTTGTCCAGTACTTGAAAACAGTTCTTTCATGTATTTTTTTTTTTTTTCAAATTTTCAGTTGTTTACTTTGGGAGAGCAAGTCCAGTACCAGTTACTCCAGCATGACTGGCAGTTCTACTGTTCTGATTTGTTCATTTTTCCAACAAAATTGTATCAGTTTTAGGTTTGCAGATACTAACTACTATGTACAAAATAGACGAACAACAAGGTTCTACTGTATCGCACAGGGAACTAGACGCAATGTCTTGTAGTAACTTACAATGGGAAAGAGTATGCAAAGGGATATGTGTCTGTATGTAGATGAGGGTGAGACATTGTGCTGTGCACCAGAAACTGATGCAGCATTGCAAACTGACTACAATTCAATAAAATAAATTATAAAAATATATTAGTTTTTAAGTAGAAAAAAATCACAATATGGTATATACATATATATGCATAGATACACTTAATGAACAATCTGTTGCTCTTTTACCATAAGGAAAAAGGAAATTATTTTTTTCTCATCTCTGTATCCCGGATCTTATCACTAGATCCTTTCTTGCCGTAACACCTGTCAGCCGGGGCAGAAGGGCCCACAGGGCTGCCCTCTGCCAGGGAGCAGGCGGGTTTTCAGAAACAGCCGACCTGAGCTATAAGGTGATGTCAGCAAACAGCCCACGATGCGCAGCGCTTTGACAGCACAGAGCTATGGTTTCCTTTGTTTTGTGAAACTTAATACTCTTTATTTTTCAGAATTTACCTTAATTTCAGTAGAAGTGAAGGGTGAACTGGTGACCCTGAAAGCTCTTTCTTCACCTGCACTTGGCGAAGGATTAGGAACAAAGTGTTGGAAAGGTTTTGCTAAGTTTGAAGACGTTCTTTGTGCAAACCGGTAACCACACCTGCTTGCTCCGGGCCTGACGGGGTCGTGAGGAGGGGTCTGGGGATGCCCTCCCTCGGCCCCGAGTGAGCGGCACCTCGCTGCCTGCCCGTCCACCGTCCTGGGTGCCTGCCGGGAGGCGCACGTCCAGGTGCCGGTGCGGCCCCGGTTCACACCTCCTGCACTGCGTGGGAGACCTGTTTGCAGGGACTGGGTAGAGCCTGTGCCCCATGACGTGCGGTTTTCCCTCACCTCCTCCACCTGCTTCCGTGGGCTGAGGAGGATCCCCGCCTGCCTCTTTCACGCCGCACTGGCCATCCTGTTGGGGCCGGAGGACAGGATAGTTATTGTGTTGGAAAGAAAACATTGATTGCAGGCCACACCCACGGTCCTCTCTGGGGCAGTGTGGGCTTCGTCTGTGCAGGACACCTCGAGGCCACGTCTCTCTGCCCACGGAGAACCGGGAGTGTGGGGCCCACGTCTGCCTGGCCAGACACCCAGGGGTGAGTGACCCGGGCCCCTCTGGCCCCTCCAGGGGCTCTGACTGAGGCACATGTATGTGCACACACACAAAGCACAAGCACGCACACATGCTCACACGTGCATAAGTGCATGCATGTACAAGCACACACGTGCACACACATGAACGCACGCATACAGATGTGCACAGACGTACACCCAGGCACACTGAGGTACGGGGCACTCGGGAGGGTGGCAGATCAGTTGGGCAGAAGGACGTCGGAGGAGTGGGGGAAGGGTTTGCCTGCTTCCCTGAGCAGGGACTGCGGGGCACCAGGGCAGGGCTGCGGGGACAGTGGGCTGCCCCCCCCCAGGACGTGCTCGGCGCTGGGTCCGGGTCCAGGTCCGGGGGCGGGGCCTGCGTCCGCACCTGCCTCCCTCCCCCCAGGGAGCTGTGGGCACTTGGGGCCACCCACCCGCCGGACCTTTGAGACAGGAAGCAGGCTGTGGGTGTGAGCTGTTACTTAGCATTACACGTAAGAGTGATTATTTTTAGTGATTGCGCCTAGGGAGGTACCACTTAAATGCATTCTTTTACTTAATTTTTAGAACCCCCTCTGACAAGGGGGTGTTTTTGTGTCCACTGAGTGGAGGGGTCCGGAGCATGGCCGAGGCTGGGTGCGGCAGGGGACGCAGCTGTGGGACGCCCGTCTGGGCCCGGGCAGCCGGCGGTGGGGATGCGCTGGGGACCCGGCGGCCGCGGGCGGGGCGGGAGGCGGGGCGGGTCTGGAGCAGGAGCAAAGGCCTGAAGTTAGGGGACGCGTTCAGGGAGCAAACGGTGCTTTCCACGACCTCCTGCAGCGCTGGCTCTGGTGTCTGCCTGCAAAGCCAACGTGCTCTTTGATGAGAAGCAAGATCACTTAAGGTTTCTGTAACTTCCTTTTTTTTTCACGGAAAAAGAAAATAAATACAAGTATTGTTATTCCCACCCTCTCCAGGAATGCAGGCTGGGCTAGTTAAACATTGGAAGTTTATTTGAGCAGAGGGATCTGTTAAAGTGGAGAATTACTTTTATTTTTTAAAGGAGCTGCTGAACTTTAGAAACAAAATATCAAAGTGTGTGTGGTCAGAGTGGCTGGGGGAGCACCTGGTCCCCATCAGGTGTGGCAGGGTCCGTCTGTGCACGGTCCTTTCTCATGGGCCAGGGAGTGGACAGGTGAGCCCTGACTTGGGGACCTGATCGTCCACTCCAGGAAAGTCCTTCTTGGAAACACAAGCACAGGCAGCCTTCCCTAACCTGTCCTGCTCTCTTCAGCTGAGGAAGCCTTAAAACATGAATCTACCTGAAAAAGATACATTTTATGAGCGATTTTTTTTTTAAGACAAAAAATATTCAAGGCCCCAAGGAAAAGAATCCTTAGATCCTTACCAGCCAGTGTGAATTGCTACCACCATTTTTGGAAGGAAAGCTTGCAACGGACTGTGTGTTAAGGTGAGAAAAAGCCACTGTTGCACATCTACGGACATAAACGAAACAAGAAGACAGCCTCCAGAAGGGGAGAAAGTATCCGCAAATGACATGACCGACAAGGGACAAATTCCCAAAACACACAAACAGCTCCTACAGCTTAGTGTTGAAGAAAGAGCAGCCCCGTCAAGGACAGGCAGAAAACCGAAACAGACATCGCTCCAAAGACGGCAACCAGGTGGCCAATGGGCACACGAAGAGATGCTCAGCATCACTGATTATGAGAGAAATGCAAACCAAAGCTACAGTGAGGTACCACCTCACCCCAGTCAGAACGGCCATCGTTCAAAAGTCCACAAATGACAAATGCTGGAGAGGCTGTGGAGAAAGGGGAACCCTCCTTCACTGCTGGTGGGAATGCAGTTTGGTGCAGCCACTGTGGAAAACAGTGTGGAGATTCTTTAAAAACTAGAATTAGACTTACCACATGATCCAGCAACCCCACTCACCCCTGGGCCTGTATCTGGAGGGGACTCTAATTCAAAAAGACACCTGCACCCCAATGTTCACAGCAGCAGTACTTACAATAGCCAAGACATGGAAGCAACCTAAGTGTCCATCTACAGACGAGTGGATAAAAAAGATGTGGTATATTCATATATATACGTAAACACACATGCAATGCCATAAAAAAATAAAATACTGCCATTTGCAGCAACATGGATGGACCTAGAGATTATCCTATTAAGTTGAAGTAAGTCAGACAAAGAAAGACAAATATCATAAGAAGTTGCCTATATGTGAAATCTAAAAAAAAAGATACAAATTTTATTTACAAACCAGATATAGGCTCATGGACATAGAGAACAAGCTGTGGTTACCAGGGGAGAAAGGGGAGGAGGAACATTAGTTTGGGGTTAACAGACGCACACTACTGTGTAGAAAACAGATAAACAACAAGGACCTGCTGTCCAGCACAGGGAACTGTATTCAGTTTCTTGTAATGAGCTGTAATGGAACAGAATCTGAAAAAACACACACGTATGCACGTATGTGCATGACTGAATCACTTTGCTGTACACTTGAGACTAACATTGTAAATCAACTACACTTCAGTAAACAGTAAGAATTCTGTACGTGTATAAAAGAAATGCCCGTCCTTTTTGACTTGCCAATCCCACTTCTGGGAATTTATCCCACAGAATGAAAACACTGGTGTGGAAGCACCAGAACACAAAGATTATTTTCAGAAATTAAAGTCATAAAAAAAGACAGGTGACAGACCTGAATGCTCATCGACCGGACAGAGCTGAATAAATTATTCCAAGTCCACTATGGAATATTACACATCTATCAAAAGTATTGAATCAGTGACATCCAATTTGATTTGAAGGAGCGTCCAGTGTTTGGTGAAAGAAAGCAAGTTCTGTTTATCTTTTTTGTTCCCATGTCCTGGTTTAGTAAGGTGAAAGCCAGTCACTGACTTGAGATCTTTCATTTTTAAGATACAGGTGTTCAGTACAACACATTTCCCTGCTTCCCGCCTTGGTCACGTCTCACAAAGTTTGATGATTTCATTTTCATTCAGGCCATCAGATTTTCCTTTTCTGCCAGTTTTATTGAGCGGTCACTGACATCTAACATTGCAACTGTCCCAGGTGTGCAGTTCTCTGTGCATATTGCAAAATGATCGCCACCATAAGCCTAGTGAACATCAGTCACCACGCAGTTACAGATTTTGTGATGAGAATTTTTAAGATTTAATCTCTTTGCAACTTCCAAGTATGCAAGACAGTATCATTAACTGCAGTCCCCACACTGTACCTGACGTCCCCAGAACTTACTTATTTTGTTACTGGATGTTCCTACCTTTGCTGTCTTTATCCATTTCACCACCCTCTACCCCTGCTTCTGGCAACCAAAAACCTGTTCTCTGTTTCTGTGAGTTTGATTTTTTCAGATTTCACATATAAGCCATGTCACACGGCATTGGTCTTTCTCTGTCTGACTTATTTCACTGAGCATAATGTTCTCACGGTCCAACCATGTTGTCGCAAATGGCAGGATTTCCTTCTTTTTTATGGCTAAATAATAGTCCACTGTTTGTATATACTGTATTTTCTTTATCCATCCATCCACGTGTGGACACCGAGTTGTTTCCGTATCTGGACCGTCATGGACAACGCTGCGGAGGACGTGGGTGCAGGTGCCTTCCAGCCACATCTCTTCAGAAACTTCTGCTGTACCCTCCCTCCCTCCTCGCCTTCGCGGGTTCTACTCACGTTTGTCTTAGGTGGTGGCCTGAAGCTGTCCCACCACTCACTGACATACGTTATTATTTAAAGTTATTTCTCCTTTCTGTTCCGTTTTTGGTAGTTTCGGTTGCTCTGCCTCCCATTTGACTTCTCTTGTGCAGTGTCAGGTCTCCTGCTAACCCTGTCCGGTGTATTTTTCACCTCCACACTGCAGGGTTCACCCCTAGCGGTTTGACGCAGGCGGTTTCTGTGATGCCTTCCGTGTCCCCGGTTAGTTTCTTGCACACGTGGAGCAGTCTCAGGACCCGCTTTCACGCCCGCGCCTGCTGATGCCGCGCCCGTGCCAGCGCTGCGTCCGCTGAGACTGACCGGCGTGCGCCTCGTTCCGCCTTTGCTGTCCTGCCTCTCTGATTGGGTGCCAGACGTCACAAATTCGCCTTGCTGGGCACTGGGTGTCTTTATATTCCTGCAGATATTCTTGAACTCTGTTTTGAGACACAGCTCTGTTACTTGGAGACAGCTTGATCCTTTCAGGTTTTGCCTTTAGTGCTTGTCAGGCAAGGCCAGGGCCACAAAGGGCTGGTTCTCCCCTACGACCCAGGCAAAATCCTTCTGAGCCCTCCGCCCCGTGTCCCTCTCTGGCTGGCACCTTCCAGCTCTGTGCGGCTCCAGTCACTCTTCCTGCCAGTGCTTCCCAGCCATTCTTTCCCCGGCCCCACACATGTCCTCACGTGGACGTGCTGATGCTGCTCTGCTGCAGACCCGAGGGGCACCCGCCCCGTGTCTGGGTTGATTGTTGGTTCTGCGCTCTCTCTCTGTCTGCCTCTCAGTCTGATACCCTCTGCCTGAATCCCAGCTGCCTTGTTCTCCTGTACTCTCACCTCCAGCCCTTCCACGTAAGGAATCCTGCAGGCTTTTCCTGGGCCTCCCTTCCTACACGTGGCCTGGAAACCCTCTCACTCAGTGATCAAGGGCAAGTGTAGGGCTCACATCATTTGTTCCTCAGCTCTCAGGGCCACTGCGTTACTGCTTTAAGTCCAGTTCTAAAACTGTTCACTTTTCTTTTGAATATTTTATCTATTCTTACCTTTGATTTTTTTTCAGGCAGGACGGAAAATCTGCTCTGTCTTACCCCATTTTTTCTAGATTGGATACCCTACAATTTTTTTTCTTTGTATATTGACTTTGTATCCAAAAACCTTGCTGAACACTTTAATAATCATATTTTTTAAAAATTGAAGCACTAAGAAATGGAAAGGTATCCCATGATCATGGATTGGAGGAATTAATATTGTTAAAATGTCCATACTACCAAATGCATCTACAGATTAATGCAACTCCTATCCAGATTCCAATGACATTTTTTACAAAAGTGGAAAAAGTAATCCTAAAATTTATATGGAACCATAAAAGACCCTGAATAACCAAAACAATCCTGAGAAAGAAGGTCACAGTGGGAGTGTGTCCCACTTCCTGGTTTCAAGCTCTAGTATAGGGCTGACAGAATAACAGACACCTAGATCAACGGAACAGAACTGAGCCCAGAAACAAACTCACGCATTTCTGCTCTGCTAATGTTTGACAAGGGAGCTAAGAATACTCAGTGGAGAAAAGACGGTCTCTTCAATAAATGGTGTTGGGAAAATTGGATATTCACATGTAAGAGTGAAACTAGACCCCAATCTTACCTAGTTCACGAAAATTAACTCAAAGTGGATTGGAGCTTCAAATGTAAGACCTGAAACCATAAAACTCCTGGAAGAAAACATACGAAAAAATTTCCTTGACATGGGTCTTGACAATGATTTTTTGAATATGATACCTCAAGTATGAGTATCAAAAAAAAAAAAACAAGTGGAACTACATCAAACTAAAAAGCTTTTGAAACAGTCAACAAAATAAGAAGGCAAACTATGGAATGGGAAAAATATTTGCAAACCATATATGTAAAAAAGGATTCATTAATATCCAAAATATATAAAGAACGCATACAACAACAATAGCAAAAAGTAAAATAACTCAATTAAAAATGGGCAAAGGACTTGAACAGGTATTTTTCCAAAGCAGATATATAAACGGTCAATGGTTACATGAAAACGTGCTTAATCATCAGGGAAATGCTAATCAAAACCACAATAAGATACCATTTCACACCATCATCAAAAAGATAAGAGATAACAAATGCTGGGGAGGAGAAGGAGAAAAGGAAAGCTGGCGTACTGTTGGTGGGAATATAGATTGACATACCCACATGAAAAATAGCATGGAGGTTCCTCAAAAAATTAAACTTTGAACTACTGTATGATCCAGGAATCCTACTACTGGGCATAATGCCTGAAGGAGACAAAACCACTACCGTGATGAGATATGTGCACCCACATGTTCACAGCAGCACGATTTACAACAGCCAAGCATGGAAACGAAGTAAGTGTCCATCAGCAGATGACTGGGTAAGAAGATGGCACGCACACACACAGTGAGGTGTGTGTTCAGCCATTAGATTAATCCTGCTGTTCGTGACAACACAGACGGACCTGGAAGGCACCACGCTCAGAGAAATAAGTCAGACAGAGAGAGACAAATGCTATGTGATCTCATTTATACGTAGAATCAAAAAAGAGAAGAGCAGATTTGCGGCTACCGGGGTGGTGGTGGGGGGCCGGGAATTGGATGACGGCAGCCGCAAGGCGCAGACTCCCGGTTGTAAGACAGAAGTACTAGGGGTGTCGTGTGAAGCGATGACAGTAGTTAGCCCTGCTGGGAGATAACGCTGGAAAGTGGTAAGGAAAGTAGACCCTGAGGGTTCTCACCACAAGGGGAAATATTTTTATCTTTTCCTTTTATCATTTCTGTATGAGATGATGGATGTTAACTAAACTTATTATGGCAATAATTTCACGATATATGTAAGTCAAATCATTATGCTCTTCACCTTAAACTTACACAGCGTCGTATGCCAATTATTTCTCAATAAAACTGGAAAAAACATTTGGATTTTCTATGTGGATACACATAGTGATTGTAAATTAGACAGTTTCATTTTTTCCCTTTCATTCTTTTATTTCTTTCTTCTTTCTTTTTTTTCTGTTTTGACTAGAGGCCTCATAGTCTTGTCATGAATACTTTCAATATTTCTCTTTTAGTTTTTTTTTTACCTCTTAAACTTACCTTTTTCTTATTTGAGTACACCTGCTGTGCAGTATTATATAAGTTACAGGTATACAATATGTTCATTCATAGTTTTCAAAGATTATACTCCATTTATAATTATTATAAAATATATAATAGTTTTTAACACCTTTATTGTGGTATGGTTCTTGTACCTTAAACTACACATATTTCAGCTACAATTGTTTTTAATTTAACTTTTTGTACACTAAAAAAGCTACTTTCTACTCCCAGTTGAAAAGGTTTTTTTAAAAAATCGTGAGTTAAATTTTATTGAGTGATTTTTATTCATTTGTGGAGATAACCATACGTTTATTCTGTTTCAATTTCATAACGTGGTAGCTATGAAAAGATTTTTTTTGTGAAACCATCCCGGCAGTGCTGGAATAAACTCAGATTCATCTTGGTATATTTTTTATCTGCATTGCTGGATTTAGTTTACTAATACTTGGTTTAGGATTTTTGCAGATAGATTTATGAGTGTGACTGGCCTATAACTTCGTATCTTTTTTTTTATTAGCTTCATAAAATATGTGGTAGTTCACTCTGCCTTCCCTGCTCTCCGGACGGTTTGGATTTAGTGGCTTCTTGACAATTGCTTAGACTTTGTTCATAAGTCAGTCTGAGGGTAGCGTTTCTTTTCGCTTTTGTTTTATTTATTAAGTTTTCGGAGGGGATATGTATTATGCAGTTTGTCCAATTTAATTTACTAAGTCTATTTAGTTTTTCTATTTCAGTCTGTTTTGGTAAATTGTATATTTTAGGAAATTGTCCATCTTATCTAAGGTTTCAAAATTATCAACATTAGTATTTTAAAAATATGTGCTGTATCTGTAAAAATGCCCCAAACTTTGGTCACTTGACCTTTCCTTGTTTTGATTCCTACTGCTCATTGTTTTTGGCTTTTTTCCATCTCTCATGATTACTAGGCCTTATTTCATTAATTTTTCAAAGGTTCTACATCTTGTTGATCTTTCTTATTGCATTATTTTCCCCTTTATTATTAATTTAGCAATATTATTGTCTTATATTTTTGCTGATATTCAGTAATTGTCCATGTTAATTCCTTTCTGGAAATTAGAAGCATTCAAGCCTTGGACGTTCACTCTATGTGCTGCTTCAGTAGCACATACTTACTTGACGTATAGTAGCTTTTAGCAGTTTTCAGACTTCTGGGTCCTTTTTTCCACTCTGGTATGTTCATCATTTTGAGTTCTAGTCCATCCTCAGTGAGGACGGACCTGCGGCAAGCCTGTGCATATGGCGAGAACGTGTCCACCGAGGAACCCTTGTGGCTGCTTTTCCAGGAGACCCAGACTGATCAGAGACCTTTATGTTGTTTTTATGACTTTTCCAGCTTAAAAGGTTTCAGATCACTCAGATAGTATCGAGTTTTTGTTTTACTTTTAAAACTTTTCTTATCACAAAACAGTAAATATCTATTTAGAAATTAGAAAACTAAGGAGAAAAGATAAGAAAAAGAAAACATCTTATTTCTATCACCCTGAGGTTACCACTGTTAACACCTCAGCATATATATTCTAGGTCTCTTTTTCTCCTTCCTATCTCTCTGTGAAATAAAATTCATATTTTACGGCAAGCCAGGAAAAATGTAAACATGTGAACTTCTCTCCCTTTGACCTCCCCCCCACCGCCTGTGCACTGTGGGCCTGCGTCCTGCGTCACCAAACCTGCCCCATCGGCGTGAGCACCTGCTCAGCCATGAAGGGCAGCGCTCTCCGAGCATCAACAGGACGGCTCCTTAGAAGACAAGCTTCCTTCTTGACCTTGTCAGGGGTCGCATGACCACCTGGATTCTGTGAACTGGCAATAATACGTCATTTGAAGCACAGCCCTCTGCCTCTAAAACCCTACGTAGCTGCACCTGGACTTCTAAGCCCGGAACAGTCCTCAGAGTTCTGAGATGCTCTTCCTGGGTTACAATCCTCAAATTTTGGCTTGAATAAAATTTTTTATTTCTTTCTTAGATTGAATGATTAATTTTTCGTCAACATGCCTATACTCCTAATATGCATTCTCTCTCTTTACTTACTAAATTGAGAATGTATTATAATAAAGCTTATTATAATAATAATATAGTATGTTATTATATGTATTATATAATTATATGATATTAGTATATTTTACTATATATTTATTATAATATATAATTTGTTATAATTATAGCATATAATATATAATAAAATGACATAATATATGTCATATAATGTTTATTGTATACATAATAAGTTTTCTCAGTTAATT
Source organism: Camelus dromedarius (assembly GCF_036321535.1). Classification (NCBI taxonomy): domain Eukaryota; kingdom Metazoa; phylum Chordata; class Mammalia; order Artiodactyla; family Camelidae; genus Camelus; species Camelus dromedarius. The sequence continues at coordinate 1,738,707 of NC_087441.1, forward strand.
ATCTCCACCTCTCACCTAAATTTCATTTTCATCTTGTCATATACAATACCCATCTCAAATTTTCCCAGTTGTCCCAAAACGTTAGCTGCAGTTGGTGTGTTTAAAGGGGACCTCACCCAGAGCCATGAACTGCATCTGGAGAGTGCAGCCTTGAGTACATATTAATGTTAAATTGTCCTCATTTGCTTTCGAACGTCTCCAGCTTCACTGGGATGCATCAGACACGCACACAGAGTCGCTGAGGACACACCACAGGCCGTGTGGCTTCCTGGTGCATCGGACCCAGAGGCACCGCATGTCCCGATCGTTGAAGACGCTGAGGGTGACTTGAGATCAGTTAAGACGGTGATTGTCTGAGGTTTTCATTGTAAAATTATGCTTTGTCAAAGTATAATTTTCCCAAAGTTAAAAACATGACTCTTACAAATACAAGGGGAGTATGTGACGAGGATTTATCTCACTCATTAATAAGGGAACAAAAAGTACGGTAACCTTGCTTCAGAGGATTATGGGAAAGACAGAAGTAGTTATAGTCACTGAAAGAAATAATGTTCTAGTGAGATTGCTAAATTAGCTACAAGGCAGATTCATGTCTCGTTGGACGATGAAAGTGTAAACTTTGCGGTTATCTCTTCTACCAGAGAGACATCATTTGCATCTGTACCAGACAAAACTCATTTGCATTGAATCAATTTTCTGCAGCTTAACATGCGCTGCAGAGTTGTAAAGTATCCTAGTCAATAGTAAATCAGGAGTCTTAAAAAAGTAAATAAACCTAATTATCTCCCCCAAAATAAAAAAATACAAAAAAATTGTAAATTATGAGTCAACGAAGACACATAGCCCTGGAGACTTGGCTGACCCTGCCGTGGACAGGTACACGAGGCTAAGGTGACTGACAGGACGTGTGGTCAGCTGTGCATCTATCCAAGTTTGGGGGTTTTTTTCTTAACTTTCCTCCTTACCTCGACCCCGCCATTTGACTCACAAGTAGTTTGTGTGGTGTTACTCTCTGGATTACTGATTCCTTAAATCATAAACTTAATGGTTTTGTCAACAATTGATCCTTGTTTGAATCAATGATTTCAATAGTGCTGTGGAAAGCTGACCATCTACATCCCTTTACATTATCGGCCGGCATTTCTTCTGTGAAGAACTTCCCCTTGTCAAGTGTGGCTATTGGTTATTAGGTTAAATAGTAAACATCGGAGCCCCAGTCCCGGGTGGAAACAGGTCTGTAGTGATGAATTCTCAGGGGAGCGTTTTTCCCACATCAGCACCATGGAAAGAGGCAGACTTCGTCTGCCAACTCCCTTTGCCAAAAAGGATTTTGTTTTTTCTTCATGTGCTTTTTTACTGAGGGAAACCCTTTGAAGGTCCCACCTTTATGTTAGGGTTTCGGTTTTTTATTAAAAATTTTTTTTTCTTTAATTTGGGAGGAGGTAATTAGGGTTACTTATTTATGTCTTTTTTAACAGAGGTGCTGACACTTCAACCCAGGACCTCCTGCGTGCTGAGCGCTCTACCACTGAGCTACACCCTCCCCTGGGGTTTTGGTTCTCAACATCCTAGAGCCCTGAGAACCCGAAGCCCTGGTCCGGTGGTAGCAAACCCTGCCCCCCGGCTGCCGCAGCCGGACCTCCCTCTCTGGTTTCCAGTCTCTTGTATTCCTGACCTCTGTGGACTTCCCTTGCGACACACTTAAAACAATGATTGATACACTTTATTCAGAATTTCTTGGTGTTACTATGTAGTATGCTCATCTTATTTTATCCACAATCTTTTGGAAAGGGAAGTTTCTACTCAGGTTTTTCAGATATTTTTCTCTGCCTTTAAGGTTTACTGGATAAATGGCCTTTCTTGGAGGACCGACTAGCCCACTGGCCAGGTGACCTAAATTCTCTCGGCTTCCCTGAGAGATGAGGACCTGTCCTGTAGCATCACCATTTGGTGGCCACCCTGTAATGATAATTATACAGAGATATATGGAGATATAATCTGGTCGTCCTGTAATTACAGGACTTTATGGGCTTTTGCGCTTTGGAAGGCTCCGTGTTGAAGATACATTTACTGTCCCGCCTACTCCTCCCAGCCTGACAAGCTACGGACTGATGTTCCCACTTTCCAAATGGGGGAAACGAGGCACGCAGGTTGGTTTGCTCCGAGGGAGCTCACATAATAAACGTCAGAGCTGGGCTGGGGCCGGGTCTGCGGACCCGCGAAAGCACTGCTTCCGTCTGCTTCACTAAGACAGACTCATATGTAAGTACGGATGTGACTGATGTTTGATCTACATTCAACTAAAATGCATCTAACCCCGCGTAACAGGCCCTCTGCCGTCTCCCCTGGGACCCTCACACAGCCCCGGGGACGGGTGGACGACTCCGGGTCTACAGGTGCGTCACTCATTCACCCCCAGCCACAGAGGTGGTAAACCACGCTTTCCCCTTCCTCACGTGCCAAGTCTACTTTTTACTGAAAAACAGCCTCCCACGAGACATTCAGACTGATCTTTGCTCTGACCTGAGGCACTCACATCTGCGTAGCGTGGTGTCATTTCACTGCCCAAAACTCAGGGTTCAAGTTCGGGTGTGGGGTGTGCCATTGCCTCTTCCCAGCGCCGCCAGGCGGTGCCCCGGGTGAGACTGCTCTGTGTCCGTGACCTCGGCTGGACCACCTCTCCCTGGCTTCTGGCTGGACAGGACATTGCCTTGGCAGCAAATCACTGTGAGAAGAACTCTATGGATTAAGAGGGTTGGAAGTGTCTGTGGTCCGACTCCTCAGATGCATTAAATTAAAATGTACTTACTTTGCCCTGCTGTGGGCAGAAAATTAGTTAGAATGAGGGGTGGGCACTTGGCTGCAATCATGGGTTGATTTTAGAATTGTGGGTTTTTCAATCCAGGGAAAGTAAAGATTAAAACTGAAACTAATTCTTCTCTGGTCTGTCTGGAGACTTTTTCCCTTTAATCCTGGGAAACAATATCGGGAACCGAGGCAAAGCGGATGTGGAGACTGGTGTCTGTCCTGGTCGGGAGGGACTAGTTACACAGAAACGTGCTGGTCTGAGGAGGGAAACCGGGCGGCTCTGCGCTCCGGAAAGAGCTCCTCACCCTAGAAACTCTCTTTCCAGACCGCACGGCGCGCTTCAGCAGCGCCCTCCTTTTACCTGAAAGGGGCTGGCTTGACCTTTCTCTGGGGAATTTGTAAGACCTCTTCTTACCCACAAGTTGGGAAATTCTGATGACATTTAAAAATTGTCTCTCTCTCCAAGAGCCTGGACCTGAGTTTTGATTTTAGAACAGCTGGTGAGTATAAATCAGAGGCTTCTTCTTGATTCCTGAAAGGTCCTTCTGTTTATGTCTTTGAATCAGTGAAGTTTTTCTGAAGACAAGTCATTTGGAGGAAGATGGGAGAAGGCAGAGAGAAGTATCCCAGGTGAGAGTGTTACCTGGAATCAGCCAAGACGATTGACAGTTGCTTCCGCAGCACCAGGTACCCAGGTACAGGGCTCCTCCAGCAGCTATGCTTCCAGGTTGACCAGCAGGAAAAAAAGAACTTTCATCTTGAAAATTCAAGAAGGACTTACACTGACGCCGATGGAGAGTGAATATATTCAGTAATAGAACGTCCAGAAGTGCCATCCAAGGGCTTAAAGACGGCTCCTCGCTCCAGCGTGCACCCTAAGAGGACTCCCCACATGTATCAGGTGTCTCCCCCGTGACGGCAGGAGCCCACCAACAGAAGTCCAGCTGTGGACTCCGCAGAAAAATTATTTTACCTGGGAAGGTGACGTAAGAAATACACACAGTGTGCTAATCTGGGAGATCGATGACGTCAAATGACCTCCACTTAGTCAGTCGATACAAAATGTTTGCTGAACATTGGCAAGATTGTAAAAGAGAGAGCACTCAAAACATTTTAAAGACTAGTTTTTAAAAGCAGTTTTAGGGTCACAGTACAATTGAGAGGGAAGTACAGTGATGTCCCGCAGACCGCCTGCCCCGCATAGCGGCTCTGACGTTCGCCCCTCGCTCAGACACAGCAGATCTCTTCTGGGCCCTGAGGCCCTGCGGGGCTTCCTGCCCCCTGGCAGCATGCAGTTCTGCTGCACATGGGAGAGAGGAGCAGGCACCGGCCCGCTGGGGGCACGTCCGTCCCTTCTTGTGGGCACCTGGCGGGTGATGCAGGCCTTCCTTGTGCCCAGGCCACCTCCCCAGCCTGTATTTTGTCTTTAAAAATCCATGAAACCCTCCGCCACAGTCCTTTTATCTGATCTTAGGACCCCAGTGTTTGAGTCCAGAATCAGCTGAGGTTTTGTTTGCTTCATTGTGTTTAGTGCAAGAAGCAAGGAGCAGATGGTCTAAGGTTAACAGTTGGAGGGGTAGCCAGAATGACTCAGTATATCCTGTATTTTCCACTTCCCTTATGTAGAAATGGTTCATACGGAGAAGGCAGAGCAAACCTGCAGGAAGCGAAATCCCAAACAGTCAGAAAAGCAACACAGCGCCCGCCTCTCTGAGGGCGTGCGAGCTGTCTGGCTCAGACGATCTCAACCTCTTGGAAATGAGACTGCAAAGCTCCCAGAGGGACTCTCTGCAGAATCTTGAAGAACAGGAGAGAAGGACCAGGAGAAAAGAGACGGACAACGTCCCAGCTTCCATATGGGGGGAGGGTCATCTTGGAGACTCCAGGTGAGCGTGCCCGCTGTCTACTGGTGGACAGTCCCAGCCTCAATGTGAAACGGTGTTTGGGAAATGCCTGGGAAAGGGAGGAACGAGCCTCGGCTCCCTTAAAAGGAAAAGCCCGAGTGCAGTGTCCTCCTGGAGGAGGGGGAGAGAGTCTGAAGTAGCGCACCTGGCTGAGCTCACAGCCGGCCCAACAGGGTCTAGTGCAGCTGAGAAGAGCGGTGTGTGACGAGCGCTGTGTCTAAAATCATAAATACGAGGGTAAATACCTGCCCAGGTAAGGCAGCAGGACGGTGGGGAGGGGTACAGCTTTTTCTTCCCACGTGTTGCTGGCGGGGCTGCCGCCCTTCCCTGTCCCCATAGCCCGGCTGGTTTGGGAGCGGGCCACCGCCTCGGGGCCAGGACGACGCCGAAGTGGAGAAAGGGAATTTTAATGGAAATTTAATGGAATTAAATGGAAAGTGAAACTATGAAATAAAATCTGAACTTGATGAAAATATGAAACCTTCCCATCTGAACTCTTTGTGAAGCGAAGACAGGAGACACGCAACGTCCCGTCCCGCAGTGACTCTGCTTAGAATGAAGCAGCGGCTGAAAAGCCCCGAGGCCCGCAGGGCGCCGCGCAGACCTGCCCCCGCCTCGCCCTGCCCCGGAGGAGGCCGCAAGCAGCTCTGGGACTCACGCCAAAATGAGGCCAGAGGGCTTCTTTGTGTCCTTCTGGAGCGAGTGATGGATGCAGGGGCAGCTTAAACCTGTGGGCACCTTGAGCCCACGGTAAGCATTTCCATTTCCTCCAGTTCCACACAGCTCCTGGTTAAGAGCTTTTGGTAAGTGCGTGTTAAAAAAAAAAAAAAGCAGACTGGTTGTTAAACATATTTTGAAACATCATTGTACCGTCGAGCTACCCACCCTGATACACAGCAAACCTTTAAATTTTTTACAGGTCTTTGTGGAAACCGCTCACACTAGTCTCGTTTGAAGCTCTTGTTGACAAGATAGGGCTGAGCTGAAGCCTGTTTTACGTCTCAGACGCGATGCTTCAACAGGTAGAGTCTGCACTCGTCTGCGGGTGACACCAGTCACGAGGAACTGCAGTGGGTGCCAAGTCCCAGCAGCACTGCCAAGCTGCAGGGTCTCAGACGACCCCTTACACAGCAGACTTGGGGCTCCAGGCCACTCGCCCAGGGAGCCAGGTAGAAGATCAAGGCCTTGCTCCCGTGAGTGGTTCTGATCAAATTCACCGAACGCTGGAATATTAGAGAGATGCTTCGTTGCACTGGAAAATACAAAACAAGCAGAGGCCGGGAGGGTGGGCCAGTTCAGTCCTCCAGGTCTGCATTCCGAGCCCGTGTCTCTTCCCTCCCAGAGCAGCTGGAACAGGTGCATCCCCAGCCCCGCCCGTCGCGTGGATGCCTTCTCCCAGCGCGTGGGAGTTTGATGCAGGCGCCTGAAGGGTCAGCACTTTCCCAGGGACTCGTTCCCTGTTCCCACACCGGGAGCAGAACACGTTTGCAGGACACCCACTCTCTTCTTTGCGATTTCTCCACGGTGCTCCCAGCATACGAGCGAGTTCAACAAGTGACCGGGGCCAGCAAACCCCTCGACGCCCCTCGGGTGGGATCCCGCTGCTCCTGGACAGGCTTACTGTTTACAGAACTATCTGGACAGCGTTGCTCACAGGGTGAAATGCGGTGACTTGCCCTTGGGGCAGAGGGTGGGCATCGTTTGGAAGATCTGCCGCTACCTCATTCCAGATCGGAAGGTTAACAACTCTTCCCAGAAAAAGTCGTAATCACGCTGGGTCACGCTGTGCTTAACTGCACAGAGGTCGGCTCCCTTAAAAGGATGTTGAAAAGATTATATTTTAAAATAATAAGCATGGAAAATGACTGATTCAAGACATTTAACAGTTCTAAATACTCCTGCAACACAGTCCATAAACATTTGTGGAGTGCCTGTGATACACAGTGCAACTGTAACCTTGGAAAAGTTCTGATTTACCGCATTCCTGTCTCCCACAAGGCACCTAACATAGCTTGGTGTTTAAAACCTACTCGTCCAGGGAGAAGCCACATTCCGACACGGGATGTGCCCGGCGCCGCCGGAGCGCGGGCACGCAGTGCTCCCCACGCAGGGCTCCCTGTAACTCACCCTCCCGCGTGTGTCTCCCCTACGCAGACATCCGCGCCCCCTGCACTGCGTGCTGTGTGTTTCACAGCAGGCTGAGAACCCCCGGGTGGAAGGAATCGCAGAGCGCGTTCTGGTCACTGGTAAATCGTGCTGGAATCCTTCTGAGATCTGGCAGTAACCCGAGCCTCGTCCCGGGGTGATTTAAAGCGCAGTTCCACGAGGACGCGTGTGTGGGGAAGGGGAGGTGTGTGTGTGACGTGCTGGCCATGGTGCAGACCGCTTCCCTTGTGTCATGTGGCGAGTGCTGATGGAGCCGCCGTGACACACTGGGTGACACTGTGCAGGGGCGTCCAGGGAACAGGACCCTCCTGCTCCCGCACTGCTCACTTCAGGAGCTTGTCACCTGCTTGGGATGGTAAGACAGAATCAGGAACCGGTTAAGTGATCTCCAGACAGTGTGGAATTCAGTGTCGGAATGGAATGTGTTAAGGACAATACATTTGTATCCAGTTGTAGAACTTTATTTATTAGATGTTATCCATGGTCGCATTTGGCGATGGGCATACAGTTTCCGGGGAGCCACCTGCAGAGGGAGGGGACCACCAGGGGACGGTGGGGTTCTCTCGGGAGCCTGGGGCAGGGGTTTGCGGCCTCTCTGGGCTGGGAAGGCTCTGGATGTGGGGCCGAAGAAGGAGGAAGGAGGCCCCCTGTCCGGGGCAGGGAATGGGAAGCAGGTCTCAGGGAGGCATGAGAGTGAGTTGAGCAGGAGGCCCAGAGGCGTGAGGAAGACAGGCCAGGATGGGGGCGACTTCTCAGGAGGCTGTGGCTGTGAGCTGGGGTTCCCTTCGTATTCTTTGAGAGCTGTTAACACAGACAGGAGCCAAGTCTTCGTTTGGACGTTGGGCCATTTTTGGAATGCCTCGCTGTTCTGAAATAAGGCATGGGGGTGCCTGGAGATACAAAGTCTGCAGAGTCAGAAGTGGGGGCACTGGTGGGGGGCCTGGGGAGCCAAGGCCGGGGGTGGGGATGAGCTGGTGGGGGCCGGCCCAGCAGGGGGCAGCGCCGACGTTGGGGAGAAGGACAGTCAGGTCGGCCCGTAAGGTCAAGTCAGGTATTAGAAATCCCTGAATACCTGGTTAATAGTTGTTTTTTAACTAGTGAGCGCCGAGGAGCCATGTGAAAGGGGATAGGATGGCGGGGGCAGGAGGGGGCCTTAAAGCCAAGACCATCAGTTACAGAGCTGTCTCCTCGTCCCAGGAACGGGTTACGGAGACCGGGATTCAGGAGACAGCCGTGACGAAGCAGAATAAGGGCGTCAGCAGCAGGTAAACAACCGGGAGGGAGAACTGACAGAGCCCGGGGACCCGTGAGGGGACCGGAGGGGCAGCTGGGAGGAGCATTTGCTGAGCTCCTCCAATGCGCCCACCGCGCACGCGGGCACTTGGTAGCATCTGCGCGTCATCCCGGTCGCGCTGGCCGGGGCGGCACTCCTGCACCCGGCAGGTGAGGAACCGCGGGTGGAGGAGGGGCCGCCTGCCGCTGAGCTCTGACCACCCAGACATGGCGCTGCCTCCCAGCAGGTGCCGGGGACCAGGCTGGGGGGCGTCGCGGAGAAGCCCCGGGAGGAAGGGGACCTCGATCACTCTCTGACTGGGTTGGCTCTGAAGTTTGGGCAAGATGCCTTCCGGCTGGCGCTGTGGGCTGGGTGCCATCAGAACTGGAGGCGGAGCGGGGTGAGCTGGGTGCTGGTTCTCTCTGCCGGCAGGGCTGCGAGTGGCGGGTCAGGCTTGTTTGCTTCCTGCTGACATCTGCCCCGTGCTGGACCAGTCCTGTGGGCCCCTAACCCGGAGGGATGTGACCTTGTGCTGGTCTCAGGGCCTCAGACGCCCCCTCCTTCCTGGGGACCTGGTCCCTGGTTCTGACTGTGCTCCTCCAAGCCGGAGCCGGGAAACCCCTTAGGGCTACCGTGGGAGCTGGGGGGCCAGGTTCCTGCCCCCCTCTCCCTCTCCTCACCCGCCCCTCCAACCACCCCTTTCCAAGCGCTTTTGTGAAGCACTTTTTTATTTATTTACATTTGGGGGGAGGATTTATTTGCACATGGGGCTCCATGATCATCTCTCTCCAAATGTGAGATGAACTGTTCCAAAGCCTCCCGGGGACACTTCTGGGTCTGACACTGGGATTCTGGGCTAAACATATCCTCTGGAAGATGAGGGGGCCAGTCAGCTGGAGTCAGAGTGAAGGAACCGACCGTCGGGGTGGCCTTGCAGGTGACAGGACCACAGCCCCTGCGGGCTTGTGGGCGGGACGGTTCAAGCCCCTTCAGAGGCCCAGGAATGCATATTTATAAGAAGCCGTCCTGCGGTTCCTTCATCACTCCTAAATCAGAAAGCCAGCCCCCTGGTGAGGCGCGGGCCGAGCTGGGAGGAGGCTTCATGGGCACGTGAGGAGGCTTCTCCTTGTTGCTTCTGCCCCAGTGACAGCCCGCATCTGCTCCGGCGAGATCCCTAGGCAGGCACGGGTGGGTTGCGTCAGACCCCCCCACGGTTGTCCTGACAGCTGAGCAGAGCACGTGGCAGGGGCTGCACTCTCTGCCCGACGGACAGCGAGGGCCACCTTGGGCCCCTGGAGAGAGGACAAGCCACCTGCCTGCAGCCTGACTGGAGCTCACGGGGTGTCTGACAGCCTGGAGGTGCCCATCAGACACGGCAGCTTACAGACAGATCATAGTGGCTTGAGAAACATTTGTTTTTGATGTTAGAATTCTGGGCGTATTTGAATAAACCCATGATTATTCCTGCCTTTCCCACTGGGTCTCCACGTCCTGAATCGCTGTCTCCTGTGCAAGGCAACTTGATGCCATCACAGATGGTTGTGGGGGGACCGGGAGACGGTAGGTTGTGAGTAGGTTAAGTCCGGGGGAGGCAGGGGAACGGGGCAGCCAGCAGGCTGACAGGAGACGCCACAGGCACCGGGAGCCCTGCCCCAAAGGAAGGCAGCACAGCCTTTAATTTGTCCTGGGAGCCTGGAAATAATGACTTTGCAGAGACTGTTTATTACAAAGTACTTTCACATCTTCCATCTCATTCAATCTGCGCGGTAGATATTATTATTTCCATTTTACAGATGAGCAAACTGAGAATCAGGGGCAGGTAGCCTTACCCCAGGGCTGCAGGGAAATTCACCCTGTGTTAGTCAGCCTTCTCCAGCGATGCAGAACCAATGGGCAGAATTGGCTCACACGTTCGGGGGTTGGCAGGTCTGAAATTTGTGGGGTGGGCGGCCGGGCTGGAGACGAGGAAGAGTAGGTGTTACAGGTCGAGTCTGAAGGTATCTGGAGACGAATTCCTTCTCTCTCCAGGACCTCAGTCCTTTTCCTCTAAAGCCCTTCAACTCATTGGACGAGGCCCACCATGTTACATTTAAATGTTAATCACACTTTAAAAATGCATTCAGGTGACCTATAGGTATAAACACTGGGTACCACGGTCTACCCAAGTCGATGCAAACAATTAACCATCAAACAGACTCTCAGGGAATTAAAATGAGCCACCAGGAAATGGTGCCCAGATGCTGCTGCTCTGATGAGGCTACTGAATGGGGAGTGTCCAGTTTGGGATGACGGGGAGTGGCCCTGCTGGGTGTGGCTCCCTGATGGACAGGGGCACTGAGACAGGAGGGCCCCCCTCGGTGATGCTGGGAAAGCAGGCTTGTGTACTCGAGCAGCACGGAGCTCTGCGGTGGGCGTGGGGGCAGCAGAAGGGGCACCAGGAGCATCTGCCATGGGGCTCGGGTGCCCCTGTGGTTCTGTCTTCATGTCTCCTGAACCTTGTATCTCAAGCTGATTCTTCAGTTTGCTGCTCACAAAGGGAAGCCCTCGTGTCTGGTGTCGCCCACCCACTGTCCCCATCACCCGTGTGTGTGCTCCCTCCCGGTGGAGCCTGGCCATCTTTGTGACATCCGTCCACATGAGAATGGGTGTGGCCACGTGTCACACTGCCTCTCCCTGGCTGCGAAGCGTGTGTCTGCATAGTTGTCTTCGAGGAACAGGACTCATGGGGGCAGGCGGGGGAGATGTTTAGACTGGGGGAGTTTGACTGCTTCTTGGACAATGTGGGTTTCCATGGGTCAACCCCATGCGGGTTCCTGTGGTCCACTCAGAACACCAGGCTCCTCTCTGAGCTCTCTCTCACTGAGGAGTCCTGGCCTCCCGCTCCTGCCATGACGGTGATGACAAGCACACGTCCTCTGCCCGAAGTGACCTGAGGAGGTGCCAGAGTGCTGCTCACCTCACAGACCCTCCAGCATCCGACACAGACGGGCACTCAGGTAAATGCTGAGGTGAGAAGCGGCTCGGTGAGCTCCCCGGGGCAACGCTGTCATCCGGCTTCAGTCATCTGTACACGTACATAGATTCCTTGCCACACTCTTTCTCGTTACAGGTTACTACAAGGTATCGAACATAGTTCCCCGTTAACTGAGTTTTAAATGTTGAACTAAGCCTGCATTCCTGTGGCAAGCCCCACGTGGTCATGGCAGACAATTCATTTCACATGCTGTTGCCTTTGACTTGCTAACACTTTGTTGCAGATGCAACCAGTATATGTAAAACGCATAAACAGCACGCTCACACCGTGCAGCACAGGTGACTGTGCTCAGTATCTGGTAGTAACATTATACGTAATGTTTCATTGTGAATAATGAAAAAGAATATGAGAATGAATATATGTATGTATATGTCTGACTGAAGGATTATGCTGCACCCTAGAAATTGACACATTGTAAACTGACTATATTTCAATTTAAAAATAAATACATACATAAATAAATAAAGCTCCGGCTGAGAGAGGGATGTTCTGATAAATGACTGTGCTGGGTGTGGGCACGGAAGGCCGGGGTCACAGTCCTAGAGAAGAGGCCACCCCTGCCCCACCGACACGCTGGGCTGAGGCCACGGGGTGAGTGACAGGCGGATACAGGACCTCCCACTGAGCTGTTCTCACCTCCAGGGGCCCCACCTTCTGGACGGAGGGACAAAGCTAGGTTGTGTTTTCATAAAAACACCTGGAAACAAACTTCTGGACTCTCAGTGTCCACCCAACATCCAGGGGCTTGATTGTAGTTTTCACGGTTGAGGCGGAGGATGGGCGGGTCGGGGGGAGGCAGAAGTGGTGACGAGGAGGAGGCCAGGAGGCCGATGCCGTCATGAGCCTCGGGTGCTGGGGGGAGAGTCTGAAGACCCCTGAAGACCCAGAGTGGGCATATAACCACCTTCCTGGGATCTCACGGCCCAGCACATGCGAACAGCTGCTGGAGGCGGGCTCCAAGGCTCCTCCTGGTTCCCATGGCATCGTCCTGGGGGTCTGTTCTTGGAGGCTGGACGCTGGGCACCTTGATGTGCGTCTGAACCCAGGCGGTCACGGGATCACCTGGGCTGGGGCGCACCGCGCTGCCTATGTCACACTCTCGCTGCCTCCTGGGCACCGTTCCTCCAGAAGGGACGGTTCGGAGACTCTAAGGCCCCTCTGCGGCCAGCTGGCAAGGCCATCTCCGACCCCGCCTTGGGCTCGGCACTTGGGGTTGGCTGTGGCCGGGCACTGTCTTATCAGAACTGAACCGCCCCACCTTCGGTTCCCTCCCGCTATTGTCACTAATCGCTGTGACCCAGTTCTCCCCGCAGCTGCACGGGTCTGTAGGAAACAGGCATTGCGTCTTCCTTGGAACTCGGAGCCGTCCCCCGCTCTGACCTAGAGATTAGAAGGTTAATTGAGATTTCTGTGTTCACATTCTCATCTCCGTGTATAATGCGAGCTAAATCTTTATCTCTTTTAGCTGAGCAGTGCTTAACTTACTTCTCCCAAAGTGAAGCCTGCTGTGTTCAGGATGAGCTACAGGGCCCCACGGCCCTGACAAACCCAGGGGGCAGGAACCACGGAGGACTGGCGTGAGCTGGGGCCCAGGCCAGCGCGTCTTGGACTCCAGCCTAGTCAGAACTGGCTGTTTTCCTCTTTCTCAAGTATTTTATGAGTCGTTTCACATTGATTTTAGTTTCATTTTTGTGCATGCCCCTTACGAAATCAGAAGAAATTTTTAAAATAAATTGGATTTCTTCCAAAAATTAAATAATTGGTAGAAAAAGCGCCACGGCTACGCACCGTTGACGTGTTTGGAGGGAATGTTCTTCCCCCTGCTCCTTTCCCTTTGACAGCCCTGGGCGCTGGGCATGCCGGGGGCACCGCCTGCCCGAGGACAGGGCCACTGAGTGGTCAGGGATTCAGGCTCTGGAGTCAGTCCAGCCCTGGCTCAAGTCCCAGAACGAACATCGACCAGGTGACGACTGGTCTAGCGGTGAGCTCCCCGAGCCTTCATTACCTTATCTGTGATGTGTCGTCTGCATTTTCCTGTCCCCTCTAAGCCGGGCCTGTCCGACTTCCAGGTAGAAGATTCAGATTTCTGGGTGCACGATCGAGGACCTGAGGATGGAGGGAGGCTCGGGGAGCCACACCCATTTGTGACTTCACCACCCTGGTTGTCCTGAAGACCCTTTGCGTCCATATCTGCAGACTCCTCGGGGGACAAGCTGGAAGACCTGGGGTCACAGGATGGGTAAGTGCCCAGACTCAGGCAGCCTGGATGCAAACACCAGTTTGCCGTCTGCTCACACACCCTTCTGATGAGACGTGGACCTCTCTGTGCCTTAGTCTCCGTGTCTGTGAAATGGGAGCAATAACAGCGTCTACTTCAAGGTGGCCATGAGGATGCAGTGAGCTTATCACCCAAAGTCCTTGAGACGGTCCCGGCCTAGGGTGAGGGTGCCCGGCTAGTGACAACTGCACAGCTTGCTGCTTCCCAAACCTGGACCGACGTCTGGGCTGAGTCAGTCTCAGCTTCTCTGACGTCCTCAGATTCCTCTCCGGTTGTCAGGTCAACTCTCTCCCCCTCCCCCAACACCCGCACAACAACCCAGCGGTGCCTTGGGGGTCAGCCTGCACTTTCCTGACCTCACTGGATTCTGCGGATTGGGAGGAACCTGTGACACAGTCTGATGTGAAGCTCAGGTCCCAGACCCCAGCCAGACGCCAGGACCTTCACTCCTCAGTGACGGTTCAGGCTGAGAGGCCGCTGTTGCCGTTATTCTAGGCAGGCGGGGGCTGAAAGCGGCAAAGCAAGACCTGGCTGTGCGGCTGCTGTGAACAAAGGCAACGGTCGCGGTCTACGAACTGTCTCGCCCGCGCGGCACGCCTGCGGGCCACGAGCCCTGGCGGAAGGCAGCCTCCACGGTGTCCTTGGTGTCCCGTCTTCCGGAACCTACACCCCCGCGTGTCCCCCCTCACACTGAGCTGGGGCTGGTCCGTGTGCTCGAGGGCAGCGGGGTGAGCGTGCGCCTTTGGACGCTGAGCCATGAGGAGCCTCGACCTCCTGGACCAGGTGCTCGGGGAGGCAGCTGCCGAGCACGAGGGCACGTCAGCAGCGCTGAGGGCGGGCCGCGCGGGGAGGAGCCGACCTCCCGCCGGCAGCCAGCGCCACCTGCCGGCACGAGGGGGGTGTGAGGCCAGAGAGCGTGCGCGTGGCCTCCGCCCCGCCCGGCACGCGCTCCAGAAAGCGCTAAGTGATGAGACGGCCGGGAGCATCTCTTGTCCTGACAGCTGGTCTTCGGCCCCAGCTCCCCACACAGGCCTCCTGCACCTCTTGGACTCTCCTGTTCCCGTGAGGTGACGCTGGGTGGCCCCGGGATGGGGGTGGTTACTGGGAAGGCCAAGCTGTGATTAGAAGCTTGGAGATTCCCACCCCCACCCCAGCCCGTCCCTGGAGAAAGACGAAGGACTGAGAACGGAGCTAACGAGTCATAGCTGTACGATGAAGCTTCCACCGAACCCCAGCGCGCGGGGGGGGGGGGGGGGTCGGAGAGCTTCCCGGATAGTGCGGGAGGCGCCACCCGGCGCGGGCCTGGGAGCGCTGCGCCCCGCCCCACGCCTGCCCTGCGCGTCTCTTCCATCGAGCTGCTTCTCTGTATCCTTTACCAGACCCTTTTACAGTAAACCAATAACCCTAAGTGAATATTCCTCTGAGTTCTGTGAGCTGCTCCAGCGAATTACTCAAACCCAAGGTAGGGCTGTTGGAACCTCCAATCTCTATCTGGCCGGTCCGAGCAGAGGTGACAACCTGGGCTTGGAACCAGCGTCTGCAGGACGTGGGGAGCCCTCCACCCGTGGGATCTGCTGCTGTCTCCGTGTAGTGTCAGAATTCAGTGTGAGACGCCCAGCAGGAGCTGGAGGGCAGCTTGCTGTTGGTCATACGGGGAAACTGGCCACACCCACCCCTGTGGACTTGGGACCCTTTGGGTGAGCCACCCTGGGAGAGGACGCCCAGTCGGGCGGCTCTAACCCTCAAGCCCATCGAAGCCCCAGGCAGAGCCGCTCAGGCAAGCTGCTCCTGAATTTCTGACCCCCAGAAATTGCGAGAAATAATACACGTCTATTACCGCTTTAAGGCACTAAGTCTGGGGTGCTTTGTGATCAGTGTCTCTTCTGTGTCTGGCCCGTCGTTTCTGAAGAACCAGAAAGTGAAAGAAACCCACCTTGTACACAGGCGCCCCGTGTTTCCCAGTAAGAGAGTTTGGGAGACTTTTCTCTTTTCCGGGCACGAAGGGGAGGAGCATGGAGAGCGGCGAGGGCACCAGGACAATGGCAGGTGTGCGCACCTGAGCTCGGACCGAGACGAGGAACAGAATCATTTTTCGAAGACGGCAAATTGTTAGATGCTGTGTCGGCATTTGTCCTCATTGAAATTTGGCTTCAGTTACTGAAAAACGTAAAAACTCAGCAGGGAAACCCGGGGGCCCAGGGAGGGGCTCTGGCCCCTGACACAAGACCTTCCGTGTTGTTTGAATGACTGTGGATTTTGTTTGCAAAACAGGGTGTGAGAAGCCAAGCCAGTTCCAACAGGTGGCAAGGACGGAGAGCGTTGGATTCACTGCTGGGTGGAAAGCAAGTGGGGTCTGGGGGGGCGGTCGGTGCCCATTCAGGGGCTGCTCTGGGACCCTCCACCCTCCTCTGTGGGGTCAGGGGGCTGCCCCAGCTCTCGGGAGCGTTGGTGAGACTCACTCAGGGGTGATGAGTTTAGGTGTCCAGGTTGGGTTGGTGGCGACATCCCCACCTGGCTGGTCATCACACACTCCGTGGGGAGTGGGCGCCAGGCTTCCGCCCACAGTCAGGCTGCACCTGCACCCCATCTGGACGTGGAACCACGGTCTATGCTCAGCTGCCCCCACCCCCAGGAGGGGCCCTGGGAAGACAGGACTGCAGCTCGCCCTGTGCAAGGGCCCCAGGTACGCTCGCCTGCCCCACCTGGCCCTTGTCAATCTCCTGCTCTGGCCAAGCTGGAGCCACACGTCTCTCGGCCACTCTGGGACCCCACCTGGGGAAGCCAGGTAGGTGTCCTATTCCCGGGAGCCTCCTTTCCCACCTGAGGAATTCGGTCCTGAAGGGGGAGGCAGCGGGGGCCTCCCCAGGGCCCCCCTCAAAATGCCCCACACACAGCATCGTCCTTTGTCTCTTCCAAGGAAGGATGGTGGTTGATATGACACACTCCTTTGTCCCCTACACACTGGCTGTGGGCCGCCTCCTGGCTCTGATTTTGCTATTTACACTCAACGTACAGCTCTCGGAATGCCAAGAAAAATCTTTCTCTCAGTAGAGCCTGGATCTTGGGAATCAAAGGTGCTTTGACGTTCAGACTGTGGCCTTGGCAATACAAGTGCAAACGTCTGCTCATCTGTTTCGGAGCTCAAAGGTCAGGAAAATGATTTTTTTCTTCCCTGGGACAAAGCCCCAGACACACAGACAGTAATGTGAAGAGTGATTCACAAAGAGAAAGATGAAAGAAAGAAAAGAAAGAAAGAAGAAAAGAAGGAAACATTTATTCCAGGACTTCAGGGTAATATTTCAAAACATTTCCCATTTCTGATGTTCCCAGCATCACCTCCCACATCCCAGGGAGCCCCCAGCACCTGCCCATTCCTACCATAGGTTCCCATAAACGCCTGCTTTCTGCCGCCCCATCCCCCACCGTCTCCCCAGGTGTGGGGGGCCTGGGCAGTGGGAGGGGTAAGAGTCTAAATGATGCACTGCTCTGTCCTGGTAACTGACCAGCCTGACTCACTCTGGCTGAGCGGCTGGGGCAGGGGACCTCGAGATGTGCCTGGCATTAACCTTGGTTGGTGGGAGGTCAGGGTGCCAGGAGGGCTGGGGTGGTGAGGGTGGTGAGGACGGGAAGGCCCCGCTGCCTAAGAGTCAGGACAGTAGCTGTTTGCAGACAGCAATCGGGAGGCTTTATGGAGAGTATCTGCAAAACCCCAAGTCCCCCCAGTTCCCAGGACGGGCCAAGGGCAGGAGCAGGCGGGAGGAAGAACGCCACGTCTGTGCCAAGCAGCCAAGCCAGAGAGGTTTGTCCAGACAGAGCCAGGGACCGAGGGGCTCACTGAGCCGGGCGAGCGGGGGCTGGGAAGGAGATGCTGGCAGGCCGGCAGGGGCCGGAGCCGCTCTGACCTCTTCTTCCCTCCAGTGTTTGCTGTGATGTTAGCGAGGAAGTGACCGAGGAACCACAGGCTTCACTCTCTGCCCTCCTCCTCGCCACTGGGTGTGCCAGATGGCCTGCAGGCTCGGGCTGATCCAGGCTGTCACCCACCTAGGGGGCACATCTCTGGCCCCGACCAGGTCCTCCAGCGCTTTTCCGCTCCAAACTTGGGCTCCGGCTGCCAAGCATGGGTCCTCCCTGGATCCACCTGCTGGTGGGTTCCTGCTCCATCCGTGTGTCTCCCGGGCTGGGGCCCCGAGAGCTGTGACCAGTCCCCTTCCTGCCGTGGGGCGGAGGCTGTGGAGCGAGCTTCCCTCGCTTCTCGCTGCCCTGCAGACTCGGGGCTCTGAACTGACCCTCCTAGCTTCACCCGTTCCTCATATGGGAACCCCGGAGGCGGGAGGCCACCCTAAAACGTTGGCAGGAGCCAGAACTCACCAAGTCGTTAGCCAGATGACAGCAATGTGCCCCCAAAGGCAGAGGCCTAATCGACTCATGAGCCTGACAGGAG
This sequence comes from Camelus dromedarius, assembly GCF_036321535.1. NCBI lineage: Eukaryota > Metazoa > Chordata > Mammalia > Artiodactyla > Camelidae > Camelus > Camelus dromedarius. The sequence goes on from NC_087441.1 coordinate 1,756,611, forward strand.
CTGACAGGAGCTGTGTCCATGGTGCCTACAGCCAGCGAGAGACGCTGTGAACCACACACACGGGTTCCCGAAGGCGAACAGGAGCAGAACCACAGCCCCCGGGAGACCGCCCCGCGGCGTCCCCTCCCAGTGGCTGCCTGGCCCGCCCTGCTCGGCTCACGCGTCTGGAAGCCGACGTGTTGAGCCAGAGGGGCGGCGCTGTGCGCCGGGACGCTGCACTGAGAGTGAGTGTATTTCTCATCCACACACAACAAAGGCAGACAGAAGCGGCTTCACTGATCGAGCCCCTCACGTCAGTGGGACGGGCCAAGTCCAGGGTCTCTCCCTTGGGCTGAAACGGTCAGACGTTAGCGGGGCCGCATCCGGCTCCTCTTCCTCACCTGCTGTGGGGCCTTTGAGCACCCAGTGAGACACTTTCCTGGGATTCTGTCCCACTCCTGTGACATTTTATTGTGAGTAAAAGCATCTTTCGGTCATGGTGTTGAGCGCGGGTTTGGAGTCTGACAGGCTTGTCTCAAAGCCTGGCTTTGCCACTTGCTGGCCGTGTGACTCAGGGTAAGTCACTGATGTATCTGGGCGTCTCAGGATGGTTGGTCACCTTACAAGTTCTGGGCCTTCAGAGGAAGAAGCCACTCAGAAGAGACACTGGGTGTGCCTGATACTGCTTTTTAATACAGATCTTGGGGATGGGGTGGGGGTGAAGGCATTAGTAAGTGCACAGAACTGTGAAGAAAGAGCCAACTAAAAATAAAACAGGCAGAGTCCTGCGGTGCAGCAGCAGCTCCGGGATCTTCCAGCGTCGGCGCATGTTTGTGACGTCATCGAGGGCCATGAACAGCCTAGAGGAAAGCCCACTGGCCCCCTTTCCCTCAAAGGGCAATTTCACTTGACAATGAAAACACAGCTTTTCAAAACTTACGGGATCCAGACAAAGCATCGCTTAGGAGGATATTATAGCTTGACATGCCTATACTAGAAAAGGAAAAGGAACTTAAATCACTTAAGTTTTCAAATGCAGAATCTTGAAAAATAAAGCAAACTAACTCCAAGGCAAGCAGAAAAAATGAAACGATAAATATTGGAATAAACGTGAATGAAATAAAAAACAGAAAAGCAATAGAGAAAGTCAATGGAATCAAGTCATTTGTTTAAAGATTATACTGTAGAGCACAGGGAAATATACACAAAGTGTTACGGTAGCTCACAGAGAAAAAAATGTGACAATGAGTGTGTATATGTCCATGAATGACTGAAAAATTGTGCTGAACACTGGAATTTGACACAACATTGTAAAATGATTATAAATCAATAAAAAATGTTAAAAAAATATTATTCAGCAACAAAAAAGGAATGAATTACTGATGCATGTCATGACGTGAAAAAGGCATCAAACCACTGGGCTGGGGGAAAGAAGCCACATGCCGGAGACCTCACACTGTGGGTCCCGTTTGTACGAATTGTCCAGAAAAGGCACTGCTCAGAGACAGAAAGTGGGTTAAGGGTTGCCTGGAGCGGAGGGAGACGGGTGGGGATTGACTAGAAATGGGTGTGAGGGATCTGGCTAGGTGATGAAAATGCTCTAAATCTAATTTATTGCAACAGTTACACAACTTAGTAAAGTGACTCAAAAACAACTGAATTGTACACTTGACGCAGGTGAATTACATGACGCGTGCAACAGGCCTTAATAAAGATAGTTTTAAAATCTATAGCAAGAGTCCTAGTGACGCATGTGGTCACAGGGACTGTTTTTTCCACCAAAAAGTGCAACCCAGGATCTGACAAACGATTTCCCCCTATTTGTGAATGTTTCATGTGAAGTATTATTCATCGTTAAAAATAAAAATAGAAAGAAAAGCAAGCAGCCGTCCACGTGCTGTGAGTGCCCACTGGGGACAGCAGGCGCCTTCTGCTGGAGGTCAGGGGGCTCCGGCTCTCGGAGGGTGGGAAGGGCAGTGTTGGCTGTTTTTTTGGCCTATTTTGCCCACAAGGAAAACCAGCATCGGGTGTGCAGGGACCCCACCTGCCCAACAACCTCCTTTGCTGCGGAGGCTGCGGGTGGTCTGAGGCAGGAAGGGAGGCTTCCTGTAGGCGGAGCCTCCTGGGAAGGCTGCCCAAGGGGTGGGTGGAGACCCCGCTGGGAATGTGGTTTCTTCCCCTGCAACCCAATGGCTCTATCACATTACAAAGACCTAAAAAGAGGTAAGAATGCATTTCCCTGTAGTTAGGGTGGTGTTGCAGAAATAAGGGGATGGTTTGGAGTGGGTTAGAACAACAAAAATTCCAATTTCCCGGCGGGGGGGTGCGGGCGAGGCAGGATGGAGACCAGTGATTTGGAACTTTCTCCTACCACGTTTGGTAAAAATCAGATTCCAAGACTCCAGGCAGCCGTTTCCCTTTGTTAATCATCAGACCAAAACAAGCAATGGGTCTGTGCCAGGCTGGGTGTGGAGGCCCTGACCCCGTGCCCGGGCTCCTCCCGGGGGAGCAGTGCCTCCCGCCCCGTCCTCCCCTGCCCTGCGTGTGCAGGCTCCTCTGGAAGGAGAGGTCTGTGGGCAGACTCCGCCTGGCTCTGCTCTGGTGTGGAGGGGTGTCTCTGCAGGTGGCCAGCTTTGGCCGGGAGCCCCCCAGGCCAGCCGGCAGCGCAGTGACTCCTCCTGGCCCAGCCGTGGGAGACTGGGCCAGCTGAGGCCTCCAGTGCCCACCAGCAGGGACCAGGAGCCCAGCACACTTCAGACCTGTGAAATAAAATTCATACTTTACGGCAAGCCAGGAAAAATGTAAACATGTGAACTTCTCTCCCTTTGACCTCCCCCCCACCGCCTGTGCACTGTGGGCCTGCGTCCTGCGTCACCAAACCTGCCCCATCGGCGTGAGCACCTGCTCAGCCATGAAGGGCAGCGCTCTCCGAGCATCAACAGGACGGCTCCTTAGAAGACAAGCTTCCTTCTTGACCTTGTCAGGGGTCGCATGACCACCTGGATTCTGTGAACTGGCAATAATACGTCATTTGAAGCACAGCCCTCTGCCTCTAAAACCCTACGTAGCTGCACCTGGACTTCTAAGCCCGGAACAGTCCTCAGAGAGTTCTGAGATGCTCTTCCTGGGTTACAATCCTCAAATTTGGCTTGAATGAGATTTTCTGTTTCTTGCTTAGATCGACTGATTAATTTCTCAATGGCGTACCCCACGTCGCAACCAGGTCAGCGAGGTGTGAGGAGGGGAGCCCTGCGGCCTTTCCCAGGGACGCTCCTGGAGACACGGACTGCGCCGCTCCCCTAAGCCAGCGCCGGATAAAGGGCGCGGCAGCTGGCCTCTGCAAAAAGCTGCGTCGACAGTCGTGACCACACGGGAGGGACCCAGCAGGATGGGACTTCTGGTCCCGCCCTCGGGCAGGAGAACCCCCAGGTCTCTGAGAACTGTGAGCGCTCCCGGTGGGCCTGGGGTGGCGGCAGGGCCGGGGCGAGTGAGTGGGTTTGGCACGTGAGTGTGAGTCTGGGTGTGTGTGCCCGCGGACATGTGTGTATTTCTCCCCCCGAGGCTTGGCCCCCTGTCCAGCTGCATCAGAACCTTCCGGATGCTGGTGAGAGCACTTGTTTCTGCCCCCAGAAACTCACTGTGTCCAAGGCCCAGGAATGGGGAGGGGGTGCAGGCAGCAGGGAATCCAGCCCCAGGCACGGAGCACTGAAGCCCGGAGTCCTGAGAGGTGGGGGCGCGGGGCTGAGTTTGCACCCACCTTCCTCGTTGTGACCTGGTCCCTGCGTCTGTTTCTGTATCTGCAGACGGGAGCACAGTGGACTGTCTCCCCCAGAGCGGGAGGGGTGTGCGGGGTGCCCAAGGAGAGGCAGTTTCTCTCCTTTTGGTGACCCCATCCTTTGTCCTCATGTCTTACTGCTGTCTGTCTGAAACTTGTCCCTGCAGAGTGACTCCCCTGGTGCCCGGGGGCCGGTGGGGGGGGGAGATCAGACATTTGCACACACACCTCCCTCCTCCCCTGGAGCACACAGTTCTGCTCCCAGAGCCCTGCTGTGGCCACTGGCCCCTTAATCTCCTCTCCGATCCTGGATCGCGTGGGCTCCTTCCCTTGATGTCCTTTGAAATCCTGTCCTCCTCTGGCTAGCCGCAGCTCCGTCCTCCTCTGCTGCCCGCTTCCGTCCAGTCCTGCCCTGCGGGGGACCCGGTGTGGCCCACCTACCCTGGGGCATCACATCCGTCCGAGAAGCCCACCTGTGTCCTGACCTCGCTGACGGCTGTGCTGGCCAAGGAGGGGACACCTGTGCTCGCCATCCCATGGTGGGGACTGACGCTTGGGTGAACCTGCCCACGTCGTGGGATGAATCAGCAGCCCAGCCAGGGTTGGAGGAATCTGTTGGCGCCATCACCGCCGAGACTCCAAGGCCGGGCTTTCTCTTCACAGGTAGAATTCTTGCAACGCGAGAGACATGGCCACCCAGCAGAGCAGAGAGAGAATGGTGGTGACAGAAGCCCTTTGCTCCTCCCCAAACAGGCAGGTGGTGTCAGGAGGGGATTCCTAAAAATGAGGTGGGAATTGCAGCCCAGCCAGAGGGTCCCAGGGCATGTGCGCTCCCGACAGCACTGGCCCCAGCAGCATACACCGTCCACAACGCCTTCTCGGGTCCTGAGCCCCACCGGTCCCTGCAGGTGCACGGGCTCTGGGGAAGCGTCTGGGGCCATGTCAGGAAGCAGCTCTGACCCCCAAACAGATGTGAAGCTTCTGCTGGAAACCACCTGGGAACTCAGAGAACTGCCACCTTCCACAGCCCGGGAGGTGCCCGGGCCAAGCTGCCTCTTCCCGCAACAAGCATCTTTGGGTTAAAGTCAATTCACCTCCTTGCCTCAGCCCCCTCAGCCCTTGGGAAGGAAACAATAATATTGATCCAGCAGATAACCGTGGGACCCCCCCCATGCACCATGGGACAGGCCGTCCTCCCAGCGGGAAGGGTCCAGGAGTGGGAGGCCGCGAGGCTGAGTGGTGGGGCTGGGCCCCGACTGTGTCCAGTGGGCCGTGAGGCTGGAGAACACAGATGTGAGGAAGCTGTGAAGGATGAGCCAGAGAAGCAGGGCTCTGAGGGGCAGAGGAAAATGTGCCAGAACAGGAACAGGTGGGCGAAGCCTTCCAGGCAAGCAGAGCCCGAGGGGAGTGGAGGTGACTTGTGAATCCCCCGTCGTCTCCCCTTCCGGGGCCAAAGAAGAGACACAGGGGAGCATCAGACAGTAAGTGTGCATGCTGGCTGGGGACATGGTGGTGAGCGACGCCAGCGGTGGCCGGAACAGGTGTCCTTGCTGTGTGCCGGACGCAAGCCAGGTAAGCAGGCCTCGTCACCCCGTGTCACAGACGAGGGGACTGAGGCTGGCGTGGTTGGCTGGTTAGCCCGAAGCCACACAGCTGAGGTGGAGAAGCCAGGACCTGCCCGAAGCCCTCTGGTTGCACCGCTGTCGCTGCCTCCACAGGTCCGACGGACGCTTCGGGCTGTGACCGAGCCGTGCCCTGGCCAGGAATGAAGACCCCGGTGGCCCGTGGGGTTTGGAGCGGTGTGGGCGCTGGTGCCCTGGGGGTCGCGTGGAGGAAGGACCGGGAGAAGAAGTGTTTAACCATATTCGTGCCGGCGGTGTGGTCTGAGCTGGGTCTCAACGGCAGGCAGACGAGGTAAATGACGGGGTGCGAGTGTCCCCGGGCGAGAGAGGGGGACGTGTGTGGAGGGCTCGGGACAGGCCCAGGGTCCCCGAGGTGCAGCAGAGCCAGATGGACAGCAGGAGAGGGGTGGCGTGTCCACCTGGTGGCCACAGAGGACATGGAGCGTGGCAACGCCAGGAGGGAAGGTGTCCTGGAGGGGTGGCCACCAAGGCCTGGAGAAGCCACCCCCTGCTTCTCCAGGGAGACCTGCTGGTCAGTGACCTGTTAGGTCACCAATGAAACACAGAGCTGGAAAATTCAGTAAAGAAAATTCTCCACAAAGTTTGGTTTTTATCAAAATGCAGTCCGGCACGCAGTGGACTAACCAGGTTCAGGGATTTAGGCAAAGCCAGAGTGTCGTGAGCCCCTGGCTCAGTGTCCCCTCTTCAGCTGCACAGTCCTGTCCAGCCTGAGCGACGTGTCTCATCCCGCGTCCCTGTACCCTGGGCTCACTCACCCAATGCGCCTTCGTTCTTCTGGGGGGGATTTGCTGGGCACCTGGGATCTGTATTTAAGGACAGTCCTGGCCGCTGTCCAGCACCCGCCCCCAGCTAGGAGCAGGAGGTTTGCAACGCCTCCTGCCAAACGCCTCAGGTAAGAGCGGGGACGAGGAGGAAACGCTCAGGACGCAGTGGGCACGGGAGAGGGGGCCCCAGGGTGCAGGGACCCACCGCCTCTCCCTGCACACCTCTGTCTTGGCTGCCTGCACAGCTCTGCCTGCTGTGTCTGGGGGAGCAGGACCACCGAGGCCCATCACAGTGCACGTCCCCTTCTCAGACCCCACGAGAAACTGTGGGGACATGTCTCTGGCCCTGTGCTGGAGAGGGTCCCACCTGGTCTCCTGAGCCCCGTCCGGTGTCAGGGAGACCCTCACTTGGCACAATGGTGACCAGAAGCCAAATGGCCTTGTTATCTCGCAGTGAGGGGGGTGGGGTGGGAGGGCCCAGGGGCTGAAAGCTCCTGTCCAGACCCTTCGGCTGAGCATCCCTGAGACCGGAGACCCGCCTCGCAGGCGAGGGATGCCGTGGCCGCCAGGAAAGCGGGGCTCCGCCCGCACCCTCACTCCCGTCACCCTGAAGTCCAGCGCCTTCTCCACCAGGGGTGTGACTCAGACTGCGAGCATGTGAGGACATCCCCCTGCATCTGCGGCCACAGGCCCACACGCTGGGCTGGGGGTGGGGGGAGTCCAGACCCCACTGGCCTCCTGGGGGCGGGAAGGTGCAAAAGGAGGCCATTGCCCTCACCTCCCAGGCTGGGCATCCTGAAAACGGGTGCCAGGACCGGCCCGGGTTCTGGGGCCTGAGCTGCTGTGGTCACTCTCGTCAGCTCTCTGCCCCGGATCCCCTCATGGTCACCTGTCCCCTCGGAGCAAGGGCCGGCTGTGTGGGGATGTCAGTGCCCCAGCGGGGCCCCCTCTGGGCCAGGCCAGGCAGCACTCTGCAGGGGGATTTCGCCGGCGAGGTGGCTGGGCCGCCTGTGCTCCTGTGCCCTCCAGGACGAGGCTGGCCTTGCTTTATTCAGATACTTTACGTTCTGCCCTGCTGAGGAATCCACGTTCTCAGGGGACAGATTCTCAGGGACACACCTGAGTCTCGGCGAAGCCCTGGGTGCCAGCGGCCCAGTTCTGCAGGTGGTGGGGCTCCCCGATGGGATTAGCCGCGGTGCTGGCGGGACTCTAAGGAGCCGGTACACTGGGCACCTTCGAGGTTCTTCCTCCGGCTCCAAGATCCTGGCAGGGCCCAGTGAGGAGACACTCTGAGCTCCGTGGGACCCAAGACTCTGACTGAGGACAAAGGAAGCCCTTGGATCAGCCTTCGTTGGAGAGCAAGGACCACAGTCTCCTCTGGGCGCTTCTACCTCGTCAAGATCTCAGCCTTCGTCCTGCAAGCGGAGGCCAGGATGCTGGCCTGAGGCCCCCGACTTCTGGCACCGGCCCGAGCACAAGGCCTCGGTGAGAATCGGGGGAGGCTGTTCTCCCAGGCTGATGAAATCTCTGCTCGGCTCCTGGCTTGAGATCTGGGAGCCTTATCACTGGGGTGGGGCTTCCTGTCCCCGCTGGTGGGGAATTCACCGCTGGAGAAAGGGTGGGGCTCTCAGTGGGACTGTGATGCATAAGCAAACCTAAAATGCCAGGCTCCCGCAGCTCTGAGGGACCACGGAGGCCCGACGGTCCCAGGGCGGCTTGGGTCCCACACACCTGGGTCAGAGACCTCACCTCAGCACCCCCTTTGCAGGGAACTGGGACTGGCTGGCGCCTGAAGCCCGCGGTGGCCGAGTGCCCCTGGCTGCCCCTCCTGCTGCTGGTGGACATCCGGCCAACTCGGGCCGCCTGCAGCGGTCTCTAGGTCACTCGGGGCAGTGCAAGCTACTTGACCGGGTGGCCTTAAGGTTATAAGAAAAGTCATGAAGATGAGAAAACCCGCAGTCAGGAGGGACCGCAAGCCACATGTCCACCCACCCGGCAATTATCAGGTGGGCTGACGCCCCCCGTGCGCCCAGAAGACCCACGTGATCTTCCGCAGCAGGGAAGGTCCTGGTGGTGTCCTCCGCAGGCTGGCTCCAGCGGCCACGGCCCGCCCGTTCCTGGGCTTTCTGAAGATCCTTCGTGGGTGCTGGCTCTGACGGAGACAAGGCTGTGCTCACCCAGCCTCTTATGTCCCCGTTAGTTGCCCTGGAGTTGGGGACTCACCCAGCTGGCTCCAGTTCTGTGCCCAGGGATGATGGGGACACAGAGGCAGCCCCCAGCCTGGGAAACCAGTGCTTGTCAGGAAGGACAATCTCAGGACCTGGGGGGGTGGAGGGAAGGGCGGGGAGGGGCCCTGCACACACAGACCTGGGTGGGTGGAGGGAAGGGGAGGGAAGGGAAGGGAAGGGAGGGGCTCTGCACACAGGTGACCTGAGGCAGGCGGCCCTGGGCTCAGTGGCCTCCCTGCAGGGTCCCACCCCGGACCCTGTTCTCTAAACCAAACCCCCAGGGACGCACCGACTGACCAGCAGCTGGTGGGCAGGCAGAGGGTCCTGCTGAGACGTGGGCACCCCTCACCCCAGGCCCCGCCTTCTCGTCTCCTGCTGGTGGTCCTGACTGAAGGCGGGAGACTGGGAGGAGGCAGCAGCCTGGGCCTGGAGCTTGGCGTGATGGGGGCCGGGAGGGCCCTCGGTGGGGAAGGACAGTGGGAGGGGCGTTGAGATGTTGACTGTGCCGCCCCTGCACAGACCCCGGATCAGTGTTCCGCACCATCCGAGTGATGGTGCCTGGACACAGGCGAGCTTGGGAACCTCAGAGGGAAAAGCCGAGGCAGCTGCCGGGCTGGAAAGTGGAAGAGAGTCGAGTAAACAGCTGGAGCCTCAGCCCTTAGTGCCACTGGGCCTGGTCTGGCGGATCGACAGGAGAGTCAAATTTTACTTCGAACACCAGAGATTCGGGGTAAGGACAGGGCTCCCCTCCGTGTGCTCACCCACCCCACTCCCCACTCAGCCTCAGTCTCACCCTGGCAAATGCTAGTCTGGCTGGTGGCTGTGACTTTGGGTCCAAATCACATCTTCCAAGGCCACCCGAGCATCCCCTGGCCCGGGGGAGGCTCTCGGCCGCGGTCCCAGCTGCTGCCCACAGGCGGCAGGACTCAGCCCGGCTGTTGCCCTCGGGGGGAGGGGGTGGCCCTGGAGACAAAGGCCTCCTTAGAGAGAAAGGTGCTTCTTCTGATGTTCTCTGCCGGGCCTCGGCCAGCCCGAGCCGGGCCAGGGCAGAGCAGAGCCTCCGGACAGTTCCGTGCCCCCTGGGCCTGAAGATGCCAGCTGCCCTGGGCCTCCAGCATTTAGTGAGAGCCTGGCTCCGACCGTGCTCTGGGTGGTTCAGACCCTGGCCTGGAAGCTGGCAGGAAGGAGACCCCCGACCCAACCCTTTCCCTTCTGGCTTCCCCTCCCCCAGCTCCAAAAACAAAGACATGCAAGTCCCATTAACCCAGACAACAATGGACACAGATTCTGGTTGGGAGGGTTCTGTCTACACTGGGAGGCGCCCAGAGCCAGCTGCTCCGGCTGTCGGACCAGGGTGGGTTGTGGGTGGTGGAGCCAGGGCTTCTGAGCTGATTTGCAGAGACAGGATTCCAGGAGATGCATGTGGAGCATCCGCCCTTTTCCAAAATAAAAAGAAATGTGTGTGTGTACATCCCCCAACTGCCCAAAGGCAGACTGCATGGCAAATAAGTGATTTGGGGACCAGGGAGAGAGTGTAGTGAGTCGCCCAGCTTCGGTCACAGAGTAGCGTTGGTTCAGCTGGGAGCTCATCCCAACCTCCCCATCGCTGTCCCAGAGGAAGATTTCCTAAGGAGTCAGCTGTGGTTTTGAAAGTGTGTGTGTTTTATTTTTTATTAAGAACGCATACTAACTGTCCATCAATAGATGACTGGATAAAGAAGTTGTAGGGCGTGTGTGTGTGTGTGTGTGTGTGTGTATATGATGGAATACTACTCAGTTATAAAAAAGAATAAACTCATGCCTTTTGCAGCCACATGGATGGACCTGGAGATCATCATTCTAAGGGAAGAAAGTCGGACAGAGAAAGACAAATATCATATGATATTATTTTTATGTGTAATCTAAAATATGATGCAAATAAACTTATTTCCAAAACAGAAACTGAATCAGAGACATAGAAAACAAACTTAAGGTTACCGGGGGGAAGGGGGTGGGAGGGGTAAATTGGGGGTTAGGGATTTGCAGATATTAACTAGTATGTATAAAATAGACAAACAGTACGTTTCTTCTGTACAGCACAGGGAACTATATTCAATATTTCGTAGTACTATAATGAAAAAGACTATGAAAAGGAATATATGCATGTACGTGTATGACTGAAGCACTATGCTGCACACCAGAAATTGACACAACATTGTAAACTGACTGTACTTCAATCAAAAAATAAAGAACACATATGAGAGATAGTTTTTTCAAAAGCACAAGCCCTAGAGACGTGCGTTCAGGCAGCCTGCGATCCCTGATGACCCCTTTATGCCCAGAGCTGAGCGTGTCTCAAATGAGCTTCAAAAGGTGGGAAAGACCCAGAACTGCCTGCTGCGAATCCCCACCACTCAGGGGACAGAAAGGATACAGTTAGTGCTGCAGGTAAGCAGCATCTCAATTAATAGCGTCCCTCCTAGTCCCTTACTAGGGAAAAAAAGCAGATTTAGAAGATATTAAGTCTTCACTGAGAATCCAAAACAGGGCTTTCAAATAACCCGTGGTCAGGCCTCTGAGCCACGGCCGAACGCTCCCTGTCAGGACGTCCGGAGACGTCTGGGTGTTTCAGTTTTCACCGTCACAGCAGCGGGGAGCGGGCTGAGGCAGGCCCCAGGGCGGAGAGCGCCCCGCCAGCCGGGGCATCCTGCAGGAGGAGGGGTCATCCCGCCAAAACGCCCATGGAGCTCCCAGTGAAAAACACTGGGTTTTCATTCAGAAAAAGAAGTGAGACAGAACAGAAAACAAAACAGAGCAAAAACCCGCTGCCTTTTTTTCTCATTACAAGAAAGCTTCTCATTAGGCAAGACCACCGAACCTCGCCCGTGGGTCTTGGGGTTTGGATTCGCCCTTATCCGCCCTTCCTTCTGAAAGTCTCAGGTGATGACTCCATGGTCCTGTCACATCCACCCAAGAGCCGAAACCTCAGATTGTCCTCAGCCAAGTCTACTGGTGATGGCCTCAGTTACACAACTGGACGTGAACTGGTCCTAGAAAAGCCCGCGAAACTCCACTTCCTCTGCCCCCCCCACCCCCCGAGGCTGCAGCGGGGTTGAGGACAGGCAGGCCCAGCAGGTTCCCTTCTGGGAGAAAGGGGGTGATCCTGAGCATCTTGTCCAGCAGGTGCTCAGAAGGAAGGGTGAGGAGGAGGTGGACGAAGTAGAGACAAGTCTACTTTTGTAAAGAGATGGACAGACTGCTGACTTTGACAGCATGAAGCAGGCCCCACGTGCGGGACGGCCTGCCAGGGGAAGGTGGAACTCAAGGAGCGTCTGCGTCCTTCTCTGGCTCGGTCTGCCCAGGTGGGAGTCGGGGCTGTGTTCTGGAAAGCCGTGAGTATTTTCTACATGGCAATGTCTGTGGAAAGCCTACAGTTTGGATTCTTCTAAGGCCTAATTTCAAAGCATCTGTGCTGAGATCCCCATCAGTCTACAAATGTGCATCAGAGCAGATATAAACTTATCACTGTACCTCTGCCGCAAAGTAGTGCACACTTCTCCTTTCTCAGGGGCACTAAAGGAGCAAGGTTTACTCAGCCACCCATTCAGTGGGCGGACAGGTCTTCATGGTGTCCTCCTGCATGCCAGTGACTGTGTTAGATGCTGGGGACACAGTGTAGAGCACCACCAGCTTGGTACACATGTAATTAGAACACAGGGTGTTGCGGGCAGAATTACGGCCCCCACGGAGATCAGTACCTGGCCCTGTGGTTATGTGACGTGGCACCGGGGCTTTGCAGATGCAATTAAGTTAAGAACTTCAAGATGGAGTGATTATCCTGGATTATCTAGATGGGCCCAAAGTAATCACAGGTGTCCTTGTAAGGAGTGAAGGATTAGAGGGAAAGAAAACAGTATGATGATGGAAACCAGAAGTTGGAAGGACGTAGAGAGGGTGTGGGACAATGCATACCAGGAATGCACGTGACTTTCAGGAACTGGAAAAAGCAAGGAAACGCATTCTCCGCTAGAGCATCCGGAGGGAATGCAGCCCTGATGATGTCTCTGTTTTAGACTGCTGACCTCCGAGACTATAAGAGTATACACCTGTGTTGTTTTAAGCCACTAAATTTGTGGTAACATGTTAAAGAAGAAATAGGAAACTTGTACAGCGTGAAAAATAATTACCTGGAAGCCACAGCCTACATCATGCCGAATGGCGGTGAAGGGATGGATGCTCCCCACTAAGACTGGGGAGAAATCAGGGTGGTCACACTTACCTGTATTCAAGGGAACACTGGGAGTTGTAGCCAGAGCAATAAGGCAAGAAAAAAAAAAAAGCATACAGGCAGAAAAAGGAAGAAATAAAGCGGCTTCTAATCAAAGATGATGTGATCGTCTAAGTAAATCCCAAGGACTCTATGAAAACCCCTAGAACTGGTGAGTGAGCTCAGCTGGGACCCAGGCTGGGAGACCAGTGCACACAAGGCAACCACACGCACATGTGTGAACAGAAGGCATACAGACCCTGAGACCGAAAACAGCGCTGCTTACAAATGCTCCAAAGGAAACGTACGTTTAGGTACAAATTGAACAAAATATGCATAGTGTCTGCGTGCTGCAAATGACAAAATGTTGATGGAAGAAGAATCAAAGACTCGAGGAGAAGGAGACATCTGCCACGTTCACGGACCGAAAGAGCCAACGCAATACAGACGCCAGGTCTCAAAGTGACCTTACGGATTTAGCACAATGGTTATGAAAATACTAGCAAGGGTTTTTTTTCCCCAGACATTAGCAAGCTGATCCTAAGCTTCATATGAAAAGGAAAAGGAGCTAGGATAGCTAAAACCGCTTTGAGAAAGAGGACTGACGCGGGACGCGCCTGCCTGATGCTGGGACTTTCCACGTGGCTGCGCTCACCGGGACAGTGTGGTCCTGGGAGAGAGACACGTCCACGGAACAGAACAGAGGACCCAGACGCAGACCCACACAGATGTGACTGACGGATTTTTGGCAAAGCTGCAAAAACAATTTGATGAGGGAATGACAGCCTTTTGAACAAGTGGTTCCAGAGCAGCTGGACACCCAACAGAAAAAAGCGCCCTGACATAAGCCTCATACTTCATACGAGGAACTGAAAGTGGACCATGGATTTAAATGCTAAGATTAAAACTGTGAAACTCTTGGAGTAAATCGCAGGAAAGCACCTCATACAGCAGCTGCAGGGGGAGGGCAAAGAGCTTGGAGAAGGGAAACCAACAGCGTAATTCACAAAAGTCAGACGGGCAAACCAGACTTCTTCAGAATTAAAAATGCTTATTATGGAAAAGACCCTGTGAAGTGGATGAAAAAACAAGTTGTATTTGAAGAACGTATTTGCAAACCACACATCCAATAAATACTCCATATCTAGAAAATACAGAGAACTATAAAAATTCAACAGTAAAAGAAAATCGCATTAGCAAGTGAGTAAAAGACACGAACAGGCATTTCATGAAGAGGACAGAGATGGCAAGCAAGTACGGGGAAACAAATTCCACCTCACTGGCCACTGGAGACGCGCAAATCAAATCCGCAGTGACCTGTCGCTGCTCACCTGTCGGAACAGTGCAGCTCTGGACGCGGGGAGGATGTGGAGGCACGAGAGCGCCCCCGCATGGCTGGTGGGGGGAGGGCGCGGCCACGCTGGAGGAGAGGTGGGCAGTTTCTTTACATAAAAATTAAATGTGCACTTAGCATGTGACCTAAACACTGCTCCTGGCCATTCATCTCAGAGAGCGGAAACCTCCGGTCATGCGGAATCCTTGTGGCAGCTTAGTCACAGTGACCCCGAGCTGCAGGCAACGCAGGTGTCCTTCACCGGGCAGCTGTGTTCACATCCACCATGCACACACACACACACACACACCACACAGACACGCATATACACACACACACACACACCACAGGCATAACACACACCACAGACACACATACCCATGCACACACCCACAGGCACAGACACACACACTCACACACACACAGACAGAGACACACACACCCAGGGCAGGACAGGAGAATTCGAGCAGTTCACCCACGTCGACCCCCGGACCTGGTGCGGGTGGTGGACAGTTTGGAGCAGACGGAGGACACGGCTTGGGACCCCACAGTCCGTGAGGGTAGTTAAGCCGGGAAGGGATTCGATCCCTCCGGAAAGTTTACGGCAGAAGGAAAAGCAGGGCTGGAGGGTTCGGGGAGCCGGGGACAGGGTGGGAGGGGGTCTGCTGCCGGGGCGGTGGGGACAGTGCCCACGGCCACAGGAGGCAGGACAGAAGACGGCATGTGGTGACAGGCCGGAGCAGGGCCCGCTGCGGGATGGTGAAGTCCACCAGGGACGGCAGCCCAGCCCTCCTGGGAAGAGGCTTCCTGGCAGTCAGCTTGTGGATGTTCAGCGTGTCGGCTAAATCGTGCACATTTTCTTAACTCACACACTTGCACCGTTGCAAAAAATATCAGTTTTTCCACCCAAACTTATGTGTCCAGTGCCTACCGAGTGCCAGGCGCTGTTCTTGGCCCTCGAAGGTCTGGTGAGCCAAGGCGCCAGCCAGGGCCCCCGGGACACTGCACGGAGCGGGAGGCGACAGGGGGTCTGGCCGGGAGGACAGGACGCACACTGAGCCGGGAGCCCCGCGGGACGGCCAGACTGCAGGGAGGATGAGGAGGCAGCGTCTGCCTGCGCCACACTCCGAGGGACGACTGGGTGGGTTTCTTGGGGCTGTCACGACGCAGTCCCACAAACAGGGTGGCTTCACACACCATGAAGGCTCCCTCTCCCGGGTCTGAGGCTGGGAGTCTGCAACCAGGGTGCTCCGGAGAAGCTCCGGAGAGGCCAGGCCTCACCACGTCCAGCTTCGGACACAAGGGCCCCCCTTATGACCTGGTCTTAGTGAACCGCCTGTGCAAAGACCATTCCAAACCAGGTTGCACTGCTGGGCCCGGGGGCTCGGGCTTGGACCCGCCTTCCCAGGGGGCATGACGCAGCCGAAGACGGGTTTCTCCAAGTTTCCCCAAAGAGGCTGCTCTGATTAGTAATTACAAGCAAGAAAACAGGAAGGGGAGGGCAGAGCTCAGGGGCAGAGTGCGTACTCTGAACAGGTCCCCGGTTCAACCCCCAGCACCTCCGTCAATGAAATAGATAAAACCTAATTACCTCACCGCCACCAAAAAAATTTAAAAATTAAAGAAGAAAAAAATATTAAAAACAAGAAAGAGAAGTGGTGCGGGACAGCAGACAAGACCCGTGCATGGGCCCCACCTCCCCCCGCACAGAAACGGCCGGTGTCTCAGGTGCCGTCCCAGGTTGCTGAGCGGGAGGATACGCGCGCTGACGTCTCAGGTCCACGGCCGTGGAGGAATGGGACGTCCGGGTCAGTGGAGGAAGAGCGTTCCAGACAGAGGGGACAGCGAGCAAAGCTCAGCACAGCACAGCCCCAGCGTGGGCAAGGCCTGCGATGGGCCGGGTGGGGCCCGTGGGAGGCCGGGTCAGGGAGCCCGGATGCCGGCTGGCGCAGCCTTCTGTGCCCCTGCAGGGCTGGACCCGCGTGTCGCAGAGGAGCTGGCCTTCCCGGAGACGGGTGTTAACCCCGAGCGTTGGCATATTGGGGCGTTCCCCCACCCCCACCAACCGTGGCCCGCTGCTAAGCATCCTGGCGGCTTCTGCCTATTTCTGACCACACGTCGCTCTTCTTGGAAATGATTCCAGTCCTTATTAAAGAAATAGGGGAAATCTGATGTTAGAGTCTTCAGTTATATCAAAAATCCCACTACAGAGATGGTTTTTACTTGACTTTTTTTAAAGCGCGGGCCTGGTGATAACAGGTGGGCCGCGTGCAGGGGCCTCCACGCCCAAGAGGGACGGCCGGGACCCCGACGCTGCGCGCAGGGAGGGACACAGACGTCAGCCTCCCAGTCGCTGTAACTTCCCATCCCAGTCATTTCTTGCTGTTGTGGCACCTCCCAGGCCTCTTGTCACTTTTCCGCTGTAAACAGTTAGCAGAGGGACTTGTGGCACAACCCCGTTACCCACGTCTCGGTGCTTCGTGAGCTCTGGTCCAGACGCCCCTCTCGTTCCAGGGTCTGCAACGACCTCCCGTTCCTTGCTCTCCAAGTCTCCATGGAGCACGTAGCCTGTGTGCCCAGCTGTGCGTACAGGTCCAGGGCTGTAAAAGGAGGAAAGCGTCCCCACCCTCAGGGTCTGAGTGACTAGGTGGGGAGCGGAGCGATGAGGACTCAGCCAGCTGTCAAGGGCGACCCAGCTGTGCAGGAAGATGAGCGAAGGGGGAGGACACAGCGAGCTGAGCGCAGGCAGAAGCAGCCCGTCTTTGGGGATGAGAGGGAGTCGCGAAGGCCACGCTGGACGGGAAGGGGCAGGTGAAAGTAGCTTTGGAAAGAGGCTGCAGGCCCAGCCGGAGGGTCTCCGTGGGGCAAGCCTGTGGGCCCCAGGAAAGGATGGCTCTGTTTCTCTTGCTCCTAGAAGCAATCAAAGCTACTGCCTGCTGACACCAAAGCACCTCGGACACTGGGAGGGCGCTTTTCAAACGCTCACGTGCACAGGAGATCTTGGAGATCTTGTAGAAATTCAGCTGGCTGGAGCGGCTGGAGATTCTGTGTTTCCAACAAGCATCTCCTCAATACAGAGGGGAGGGGCTGTGACCCAGAGCGGAGCCAGGCCCTGAGAGGCGCCAGGCCATCCCCGCAGCCTGCTCCATGTGCCGACGAGGAACTGAAGCGGGAGGTGTTTCCGTGATGTGAGCTAATCCACTCCACGCAACCCGCAGAACTGGGTGAGGCCCCGGCTCCCTGACCCTCCCACTGGAAGTCACTGGAGGGAGGCAGCTGTGTGCAGCACCAGGAGGTGACACGTGGCCCCTTCTCAGTGACTCAGCTCCCACAACTGTGAGGCCCTTAGAGATGCTCCACCCCAGAATACGCCTCTGTGCGCTTTGGAGTCAGCGTCCAAGGGCTTTGAGAATATCAGTGAAGCGCAGTTTTCAGAGTTAATATGCCGCGGAGGCAGTAAGACATTTCACCTTCTGCTCCTTGGCTAGCGTCCAAAAAATGCACACATTTCCTGTTTCTTTAATTAAAAACTTCTTAACACTCTACAGCTGAGTGCCCTGAAGGCAAACTCCAAAAGGAGACACCTCCATGTGAACATAACAGGGAGCCGGCCAGGGAGGGTGCGGGGGGGGAGGGGGGGCCTCCGAGAAGAATGGGGTCTGCAACCTTCGACTCCCCGGGCCCCTGCAGGCCTCCTCCTTCCTCTGGGCCCCAGCCCGCCTGTGGACAGCGCCTCCCCCGTGCTCTGCTCGCTAGCCTGAGGCCTTAGACTCAGGTCCACCTGACTGAGGGCATGATTCCGTCACTTCGAGCTGTGCGACCACAAGCAAAGCACTGCACGTCTCTGAGCCTCCGTTTCCTCATTTAGAAAATGGACGCAATTCTATTTCATGCCTTGTAGGATTACCAAGAGGATGAAGCTCCGGCAGACAGGGGAAGTGGAATCCTCGACCTGAGACGGCTTTGCAGCCTTTGAGGATCTTTGAGCTAACAAGCACAGCCAAGCTCAGCTGAAGGCAGCACACAAAGGGCGCTGATTAGTTAGGAAATTCCGCAGGGAGCCTGGGCACCTTGGAGGTTTCCTTAGCAGAACGGAGGAAAGATAAACCGGCACTGGGTCCATACTGAAGGTTTCAAATATCACCACACTGCAGTGATATGTTTTGAGAAGAATTTTCTAATTGGGAACTCAAAATCAACGAAATTACTTCAAGTGCATCTGACTTATAAGAGAATTTATTGGGAGAAAAGATTAGTTTTAATTTCCTGGGACCATACCATCCACTTCCAAAGTTATCCACTTAAATGTCAGCAAAGAATGGAAGACAGCAGCCGGTTCAGTGCGTGGCTGGGATTTATCCTTGCCGCTCATTAGTTCAGGTTAAATGTCTATCTGGTGGGTGGACATTTCGGGCGCCTGATTTATGAAGAATGTGTACAGCTCGTGAATGATTATTCCTACAAGGCACGTCCTATTATTTTAAATGGTTGTAAACATTTTATAGCTTTTACATCTTTGTCGTTTGTTCTGTTATTAGTCCTGGCTGCGCGTTTAGAGTAGAAGTGTAGACAGGAGACAGACCCCAATTACAATCTGATCCCGATGGGAAAACACACCCGTCTGTGTGGTTCGCTTTGTAACGAGGATTTCATTAACAAGTTTTGGGAATCCTGAAGCTAGCCTGGCGGAAACGAGGCCAGACGGCCCCTCCCTGGGAATAGCTGGTGTTTCCTCCCTTGTCCTGCCGGCGGGGCCAGCAAAACATGCAGAAAATATTTAAAGAGCCTCACCCTTCCTTTTCCTTCAGGCCAGGCCCAGAGCACTAGAAAGAAAGAACATAAAACACAAAAGGGAAATAGAAATCTGAGGGTCAGAGCCATGAGCCGCATGGCCCAGGTGCCCCGCGTCTAATTAACGCTGCGAGGGTCTCTGCATGGGGTCCACGCATGGCCCTCCGATGCCGAGGCTGCTTCCAGGCCCCCCAGGCTGTGCACGCCCTGCATGCCTGCTGTCTTCTCCCAGGAGAGGAGCAGAGGAGGGTGTGGTGAGCAGGGTTGCTCAGCAGCCCTGGGGGGTTGTAAGATCCACTCCTTCAGCGTCCGGGGGTGGGAGGCGTCTGGCAGAATATAGGCTTTGTTCTGTTATTTCACAAAAAGCCTCAGAAAAGGAATCAGTCACTGAGGCTGCCTGGAAAGCACCCCTCTTTCCAGCTGCCTTCCTCCTGGCATCAGGCACAGCGCAGGCTCCGTAGGGAGAGCAGTTTCACTGCAGCACAGAAGCCCCAACTGCCCGTTCCCGGGGTCTGAGCGTGTGGGGTCCTGCGCCCTCTGACCGGGAGGAAGGATGCGTGCCGTGCCTGGTCCACTCTGTCCAGTCTCTGGGACATACTGACCACAGAGGAGGGTGGTCTCGGTGTCTGGATTTTGAAATTCCTGCTTCAGGATTTTGCTGTTTCCTTTCCAGGGCCAAGGCTGCCACGGCAAAGCTGTGTCAGAAAAGAGGTCAGCGTTCAAAGTTGTTCCGTTTCAATTTATGGTGCAACTTTTATTTCCATTAAAAAGTCATCATGGAGGAGTCTCTGCCCTAAAGTTGCCTCAGCTGCCAAATAGTCAGCTGCACAAAGAGCGCAGACA
Source organism: Camelus dromedarius (assembly GCF_036321535.1). Taxonomy (NCBI): domain Eukaryota; kingdom Metazoa; phylum Chordata; class Mammalia; order Artiodactyla; family Camelidae; genus Camelus; species Camelus dromedarius. Next base: position 1,776,213 of record NC_087441.1, read on the forward strand.
CACAGACACTTACAGCGCCCTGTTCTGCTCTTAGAAGAGCCTTTCTGTCTTGCCACAGGAGGTACGGAAGATGGTTCCAGAAAACAGGCTTCAAACGTGGCCTCAGAGGGGGACCTTCCTAATCTAAGGTCCATCCCTGACCGTGAGCAGACCTGCTACAACCCCCTCGTCCAGCAGCGGCAAGCCAGGCCTTCCGGCCAGACCCGTCAGGCGGGTTACCTCCTAGACCAAACGCTCCACCACTGACTGAAGTATTAAACAGCGTTCTCGATGGCTGTTCACCTCTCCAGCACGTCACCCGCCCACCCATCCCTCCCTCCACCTTCCATCATCCCTCTTCCGTCTCTCCATCCATCCAACCAACCTCTCCCTGTTCCAGTAAGAAACTTAAGGCAGGCTACCAATGTTACTAACACTGTTTAGCGATTGGAAGTAGAGAAAGAGGATGAATTAAGGGAGAAAATGCGGAAGAAAAATGGAAGAAGGGACAAAGAAAAACAAAGAGAAAATGAAAAAGAAGTGAGTCTCGTTGTTTTGTTAGAAATTTCATTCCGTTGCCTGGCAGTGAGACTGATGGAGAGGTCAGATGGCCTTCGTGCTTGTGAGCCAGCTCTAAGCGAACATCGCCCTGGGAGGACGCGGGGAGGCTGTACCGGGTGCCCCGTAAAACCCGCCTTCCCGTGTGAAGCCCTCAGCGTGAGCTCACCGGGCCCCGCCAGCAGGCTGGGTGGTGTCGGCTTTTTCCTGTCTGGAAGCAGCTCCCAGCCTCTCTAACGGCCCTGCCCCCTCTGGGGAACTGTCGTTTGTGAGAGGACAGCTGTGTCCCCCCAGCTCTGGGAGTGGACACACAGCCCAGGCCTGCCGTGGGCCACACGCTTGGTCAGACACGGTCATGTGACCAAGCCATCCAATCAGCTTTTGCCCTGGGACTTTGTCCGGAGCTCAGGACAGAGGTGAGGGGGCAGAGCCTGGGGTCTGGGGGGCACCACAAGGAGAACATTTGCTTAAGAAGAGGGAGAAACAGACTCAGGAGAAGAACTGGGTCCTGAAGGCATCATTTGCGCTCATGGACCCAAATATATCTGGACTCTCGATGGTGGAGCCAAGGCACCCCACTCTTGTTGCTGACGTCAGCTGAGCTCAGCGACCAGCTGGCTCGATTCAGCCAGTGGAGGGGCTCACTTGCCTCAGGTTGGGTGGCCCCTTCAGCAGGGGAGGGGCAGAGAGGGGACGGTCTCATTCACCGCTGCTTTGATGTACGTCTTCGAGGTCAAATCCAGAGGCGCCAGATGTCCCTAGAGAAAACCTCTGGAGCAGGAGCCTGACCACATCTCGCCGGCAGGGCACGCTGCCACCAGAGGCATGTGCGGTGTCCTTGGTTGTCGATGTTTTTGTGGAATAGTAGCATGTAGCGCCTAAATGACACCTAGTATTTTGTAAGTGAGCATAGTTCCATCCACTTAAGGTAAAAATGTCAGAGGTTAAAAAAAATCCACAGACTCACAAGTAAACATTGTATCGAAGCTTTGGAAGTTGTTAAGTATCTGACAATCTAGAAAACTCCATCTCCATAGAACTGACTTTCCCGCTATGCTCTGAAGGCAGCAGTCAATGGCAGGGATAACCACCCCCAAAACAGGGACAGAAAGTCTTGCTTTGTTTTTGGAAGCGAGATACTGTGCATTACATATACCTTATCTTCGTTACAGTGATTTAAGCAGCATTAGTTTATTAAATAATGAAAATCCTATTTGTTACTTTCCTTTTATTCAACAGGCTGTCCAAGGTCTCTGAGAAACAGCTCCTGGAATCCTCTCCTACTTTTTGAAATACAACACCAACGTTTTCAGAGAATTTATCCAACGTGCTGGGCGTTGTGTTAGGTGCTGGGGCTCAGATGAAATGCCTCCGTCTCTGCCTTCAAGGGGATAACAGCTTAATAAAAAAGGGGATGGAGGAGTGGACATAAAAAACATAGCTGCAGAATGGAGTGACAAGCACCAGAGCCCAGGTGGGACGGAGGAGCCGCAGGCGCAGAGAACAGCGCAGGGCGACCCTCGGCCTCCTGCTGGGGCAGAGACGCTCAGGCGAGGCTCTAGAAAGAAGGCCGCCATGAGCCCCTGCAGGCACGAGGGCAACGGAGCTTTGATCCTGAGGAAGCCATGCTGAACCACTCGTGCGCTGGCCCCCATCTTCCGAATTTCAGTCTCGAGGTGTCAAGATACGCCTGGGTGGCGCCGACCTCACAGATCGTCAGGTCGGTCTGGTGCCTGAGGGACACTTGGTGTCAGCGGCCAAGTGAATTGTGCGGTTGGCCACTGACCCTGTGGGATCAGGGAGTGAATGAGTATGCAGATGCCCCCGAGTCTGGAAATGCTGTCTTGTCGTTGAGCCACACCAATGACGCTAAACGCGGCTTTAAAATGTCAAATCGGACCAAGAAGCACTTGTCTAGAAGACACGCTTCCGTGCCCCCCAAGTCCTCAAGAAAAGGAAGCAGATGCTCAGAGCAAAGCTCGTCAAGGCTGGTTCTCAGGTTCACAGTTCCTGAGCAAGCAGGCTACTACGTGACGTCACCCCGCAGCAAAGTCCTCATCTGCAGTGACAACTGAGGACGGGAGGGTGAAAGACGCAGGTCAGTCGTAACAGTGCCACCACAGATGCGCTCTGATTTTGAAGATCACGTTGTTAAGAAATATGCAGCAGTATTTCATTTTCATTTTTTATTAATAATTTACTGCTTATTTTGTGGGGCATTTAGCACATTTTAAATACTATTGTCAAAATCTTATCTACTAATAAGTTTGTAAAATGATAGTATGTGTTCAATATATATATTTTTATAAATGTACACTCCTGATTTTCATAATGTTCATTAATTTTGCACTTGAAAGTTTCTTTCCTTTAATTTTCTGGCTTCCGAATACTAATTTTATTTTATTTTTTTAATCGATGTATAGTCAATTTACAATGTTGTGTTGATCTCTGTACAACATAGTGGTTCAGTTATACATATATATGTACATATATTCCTTTTCATTCTCTTTTTCAATGTGGGCATTACAAGTATTGAATATAGTTCGCTGTGCCATACGGTAGGGCCTTGTTGTTCATCTGTTTTATACATAATATTATCTACAAATCCCGAAATCCCAATTTATCCCTTCCCATCCCCAGTAACCATGTTTGTTTTCTATGTGAGTCTGTTTTGTAAATACGTTCACTTATGTCCTTTTCTTTATATTCCAAGTATAAGTGGTATCATATGATACTTGTCTTTCTCTGTCTGACTTACTTCACTTAGCATGATCATCTCCAGGTCCTTCCATGTTGCTGTGAATGGCGTCTTACTCTTTTTCATGGCTGAGTAGTATTTATACATATGTTGTTTCATGTCTTGGATATTGTATACAGTGCTGCTGTGGACATTGCGGTGCACGTGTCTTTTCAAATTAGAGTTTCCTTCGGGTATATCCCCAGGAGTAGGACTGCTGGATCACAGGGCAAGTCTACGCTCAGTTTGTAAGGAATCTCCATACTGTTTTCTGTACTGGCTGCACCAAGCTGCACTCCCACAGGCTGTGCACACGGACTCTGAAACTCCAGTGCTAACTCTGCTGTGCAAGCACTGCCACACTCGTTCACTGTTTCTCGCCAGCCGTGCCGTCACTCTCTGCTCAGAGATGAGGGCAGGACTCCCCCGGCTCTGCAGGATGTAGGTTGAATCCAGCACAACAGAGGTGACTATGCCAGGACCACACCCACCAAGCCCGAGCTTCGCAAGGAATGAATCTTCCACATCTGCGCTGACTGCAAGGTCACCTTCCAGAGCCCAAAGATGTGGGAGAAGAGTCACCGTGTCCAGAGCCCAGGAGACGCCACCGCCCCACGTGCATTCACAGCTTCCTTTCCTAGTGGGCAGGAAACCGGCATTGCTCAACCCTGAAAGCAGAAAAAGTAAAAAGGAGCGATTATCATTAGAAGAATCGGTGCAGGATGAACGCAGTCTGCAGGGGTGGGAGGGCTCGGCTGGTCCTGGATCCGGGCTGATCGGCTGTACCCGCGGCTGCCCCCTTCCCCATCCCTCAGTTCCCTCTGTGGTCCTCCTCGCACGTCCCCAGCTCCCCGCCGCATCCCAGTTTCTAAGGAGAGTTCTGTGTGATAGATCTCTCCTCTGCATCACTCCCAGGCTCAGTTTTGCTATGAAAATCCCAGTAATGGGCAAAAGTGGGAGAAAGGTGGGGAAGGGCCAGGGGAGCGGCTGAGCACGCCTCTGTGATAAAGGGGCACTGGCACAGGACAGATGAGGAGGAGCAGGACCTTGCCAGTTAGGGCCGAGGGAAGGTTCGGGTTTGAAAAGGGAGTGACTTCAGAATGGCTCTGGGATAGAGAATAAGGCAAAAGGGGAGGGGGAGGCTGTCTAGTGCCCCCAAATTCTCGTCCTTCCTGGAACCGCAGAATATGACCTCACTTGGAAATGGGGCCATTGCAGGTGAAATTATTTAAATTAAGATGAGGTCACACTGGAGGAGGGTGGGCCTGTAATCCAATGTGACTGGTGTCCTCATAAGAAGGGGAGAGAAACAGAAGGAGAGAGACGAGAGATGTACTTATAAGCTGAGAAGTGCCCATGATCGCTGGTCATCTCCAGAAGCTAGGAAGAGTCAGGGCCAGTCTCCCCTGGAGACTTAGAAGGGACTGCGGCCCAGCCAAGCTCCAGGGTTTAGAAGTAGAGTGTCCAGCTGCACAGAGAGTTGCATAAAGATGCACTGGAATTTTTAGGATCCCAGGCAGCTTCACAGGAGGAGTGCCAGGGCTCCGCACGCAGATCACAACCCCGCTCCACATCACCGCGCCAGTACCCTCCAAGCGTCCTCTGGAGAAGCCGACGTCCCCATGGCAGACCCTGGCCAGGTTCTGGCGCGTCCTTGAGTAGGAAGATCCTGTTGGCTACTGGCCCAAGCTGTCTGCCTCCCTGGAGGTGCCAGCGACGGAGAAGGCGCCCAGTCATCCCCCAAGTCCCCGACTCCACCATCGTATCTTTGCTCTGAGCTCCTGGGGAAAAGTGCCAGTTTCAGGGCCTGCGATTGTAAAACCGCATGGGCAGAGCTGTGTGAAGTCACTGACTGACATCTACAGATGCAGTATTTCTCGCACTGCTCATATGGTTTTCTCTGTGTTCCCAGTCCTTTCTCCCAGGCCCGATTATTCATCTTTAACAGACAGTCTACTACTTTTCACCGTCCATTTCCTATTTAGGGGGCAGCGAGAAGAACCTCCGGGCTTCGCTGACATTTGACCTGCAAGCCCATGTCAGCATGGTGACCCCGCCTTCCCCAGCCGGCCTGGCCCAAGGGGCTGCACGGCCCTGGGGGCCCTGCGGCTGCAGTGCCCCCGTCAGGTGACTCTCACCGCCCACGACGCGGCACCGCAGGCCTGCGCTGCAAGCCGCCTGCAGGGGAGCAGGGGACAGTCTGCCCCGAGGGAGGAGGAGCCACCTGACACTGATTTGTGCTCGAAGTGAGCCACATGCAACCTCAACTTCTAGGAACACTTTCACTTCCACTTTTAAATGACAGTGCTTATTTTTAAATCCAAAGTAGATTTGGGAAAGGAAGGTTTGCAGTGGGTGTGACTATCACCAGAGAGGCCTAAGGACGGACTCCCGCACTCGGACCGGCTTTCAGTTCCCCCGACCAGGAGCGGGGCGTCCGGGGGGAGTGTAGTTGGAATGGTTTCTGAGTTTGCCTCTGGGGCATGTCTCACTAATCATTGTTCCAGCCCTAGGACTTACAGAGTAGACATTCAGTAGCTTCGGGAGTGAATGAATGAGTGAATGAACAAATGAACACCCTCCAGTGAGGAAAGGACCAGAATTCTCAGCAAACGTCATCCGGGGCCCAGGGCATGAGGGCGTGGCTTTAACAAGTCACTGATGGACTGGCTTCCCTCTCTAAGAACAGATATATTTAACCCTCTTCTAGGGAAGATGTAATTATCACACCAACTCGGAGAAGATGGGAACGTGCAGGAAACAGTGTCCCTCAGCATGAAGGACGGCGTGATGTTGGACCATGTGGTCCAGCACAGCACAGCTGATGCAGTGAGCATCAGATGCTTATTATTCCGATGGCTGTTGAAAACGCAGAACAAAGTAATTGTAGATGGGTGAGACATTTTTCCTAAATTGAATCCTAAATTTAGATTGTGATTGTTGACTATTATGGAGGAAGAAATATTGCTGCGGCCTAAAATCTTACAAGTCTAAGACCAAGTGAAACAGAATAATGAATTCTGTGCTTATCAGTGGGCTGGCCTCTCAGTGCAAGTCTAGGAAAAGCACACCAGGAGGCATTAAAAACAAAACAGGGATGGAAGTGAATCCGTAGAGAAAAACGGACACACCACAAATGCGGAAAGTCCATGATTCATTCACTTCCTTGGTCTCCCACAGTGGGTATAAGGACCCTGGTTACTGGAAGGTTTTCTAGGGGAGATTATCAGAGCTGAGGAGAGAAGAAAAGATACTGTCCCAAAAATGATTTAGTTACCCAAAATTATTTACATGAAATGTTGAACACTTGAAAATAAAAGCTTACCAGCTTCCTGACCAGACCTGGGACGATCGCTCCTCTCAGGAGAGACACTGGGGGGTGGCCGTGCTAATTAGGGTGACTCAGAACTTGAAAGAACAAAACCTCAAGTTAGCACATTATATAAAACCATTGGTTTTTCAGCAATCATTGATTATCTACAATGTGCCAGGCTGTTTTCCATGCATTTGTTCATTTTGCCCTCAGAACAACCTTGCAAAATAGGTTAAAAGTTTGTGCTTATGTTAATTAATTAATTTTTTCACCAGAAGATACAAGCAGAGGATACAAAATTCCAAAGGTACTGTTGTGGAAAAATGTGTCACAGCTTGGTGTTACAGCTCAGTTGGGATAACAACCAGGATCCGGGTAACAGACCAAGCAGCACTGGAGGACTGGAGAACTCATGTTTACTACACCAGCAGGCCCAAAGGAGTTACCACTGCAAATTCCGAACCCCCTCTGTAGGTTTACATCAGCTTTTATAGGCTGCCAGTTTACACTTTGCAACATCATATGCAAATGAGGTATAACGAAAGTTGACTAATTAGGAACAAGCTTTGTAGAAATGGACCAATCAGGAGGGAGAGAAATAACCAATCAGGAGTAGGCTCCATGCAAATAAAGTACTACAAATGGACCAATTGGAAGTTAGGGAAATGAACCAGTCAGGAGTGAAGGAAATAGCCAATCAGGAGTGAGCTCAGGGAACCAATAGAATTTTAGGGGTAAGTAAGCCGTTTCAGAGGCAAACAGTGCGGTAGAGCCGCTGGGCCAGGGAGCCGGACGGTGCTGGCGGGAGAGTAGCGGCCCTGCCTGCGGGTCGTGCCGGTCTTTCTGTGGGGCTCCCCGCCCCAGTACAAAGCGCACAGACCGGATGGAGAGCGAGCCCGCGGCTGCGCTGGGCGCAGGCCCGGGCCCCTCTGGGAAGCAGCCCTCGGCGGCGTCCTGGCACTTCCTTCCGCGGTGTTAACGTGTCCCGTGTGTAAATGAGGAAAGGCTGCCGATTCCTCTGCAACGAGTCTTCCCTGAGCCGCACCCCTGCCAGCTCCGTGGGGTGACACCCAGTCTCCGGGGGCTGGTCCGCAGCCGCACACGCCGCCCCTCACTCATTTCAGTGGCTGTGCAGCTTCCCCCGTCCCGCCTCAGGGGCACTGGGGCTGTGGTCCTTTGCGGTGCAAACCACACCTCGGCGGGTGAGCTGGCGAGTGAGTCCTTTCACGCGTGTGGGGCTGTCTGTGACACTGGGCTTCTCACAGGGCGGCCCCTGCGGGTCCGGGATCCCTCCCTTCCCAGTCCTCCACCCGGGGTGGGGGGCAGATTTCCTCCCCAGACTTCAGCCCACACGGTGTCGCACAGGCTGAGCCCAGAAGCAGCTGTGGGCACCCACACGTCATCTCTGAGGCCAGACGTTGAAGAGACTTGCACAAATGTATAATTTTCATTTCACTGATTTAAAAAATACTTTACAATATTATTTTAAATATTTTAAAATATTTTTCACTCTTTAAAATTTTCTCCATTCATTTAAAAAAAATTTTTTAGTAAAAATATGCTATTTTGTTATCATGAAATGGACTTATTATTGTTCTTTTATAACATGTCAGATACCTTTTAGATGTCTCGGTTTAAATTTCCAATATGGTAAATATCGGTAGCTTTTGGCATCTTCCATAGTTTTAAAAGCATAAGGTGGTCCTGAAACCAAAAAGCTTGAGAACTGCTGCTGTAATTTATTATTCTAGAAGTGAAATTGGTAGGTAAAACATATATGCTTTCGTATTTTGATAGATATTGCCCAATTTCCCTTCGTGTAGGTTGCTGCCCACAATGCAGGAGGATGCTGTTTCCTCGTGGTCTAAGGAGCAGCCCCGTTGAGCTGTTTGACCTCTGCCTCCCTAGAGGTGAAAATGCTACCTCATCGTAGTTTAACTTGACGTCAGCTTGAGTATAAAGATACTTCCTTTCTGGGTAAACTATCCGCTCCTGTTCTTTGCCCATTTTACCACTAAGTTATTTGTTGTTGTTTTTAGTGTGCTTTGTATGTTGAGGGCATCAGCCGTTTGGGGATAGGCTGCGTTTGTTCCCTTATTGGATCCATTTCTGGACTTCCTCGTCTACTCCAGCTGTTTGCGACAACGGGGCAGGGAAGAATGTTCTCGCCGTTGGAGTCATGATGGAGCTGGCTGCCTTGCTAAGACCCAGCCGTACCTCTGGGCACACTCAGCGGAGAAGGTGTGCAGAGGCTGAGTTATTGGAGAAAAGTTCTAGGTTTGTAAAGGAGGCTGAACTAGAGGAAATTTAAGGTTGTTTGAAGTTTCATAAAAACATTTCCGAGTGCCTCCGGACACTTCACAGCAGCCCGCACGGCAGAGGGCTGGGGACGCCGCTGCTGGTTTGCAACAAATCCTGTGTGGAGAGGGTTTGGTAGATCCTCTGAGCAAAGAGCAGCAGACGACGAACTGAGCAAGAGGTCCAGCCACAGTGGCCACGGGGCTTTTGTCCAAAACAAAGAGCAGAGCGTGGAATGTGGGGCAAACCTGAGCGTCATGTGCGGTGCGTGTGAAAACTGGAGCCCACAAGGTTAAGGAACACGCCCAAGGTCACACAGACGTCGATCAGGACCAAGGTCTCACTCCGACTCTTGCTACCATCCCATGCCTCCGACTTACTGGTCAGTGACGTTAAAACTCTGCTAGAACATTCACACAGCAGATTTGTTTATACTTCTGCCATTCAGATGGTTCTTTACCGTCTCTGATTTCTACCCCAGGTCGCTTTAGGCATTACAGGGTTTCCTTGTCATGAGGGCTGGCTGACACTGGCTTTTCCTAACAGAGGTTATGTGTTTTGTCAACGCAGTCCCAGGGAAGTCGCGGCAGATGGTCCCCGCTGGCAATTCTGGGTCACTTATCAGTCACGCACGTGCCTTTCCCTCCACGTCCTAACCCCTAGTGTAGGCACGCGTCTGCCCACCGCCCTGATGCTGTGGTGCAGTCTTGCTGCGTGGGTGAGAAATTAACTGAAAAGCCGCCCCGCAAACCACACGTCGACTTGTCGTTCCTGTTGCCAGGATGCCTGGACTTTCAACCATCCCATAACTCGGATCGTTTGAGGCAGGAAACCATTTAGTTATTTTCTGGATCCATTTTGGCTCCTGTTTTTTAACATTAAAAAGGACCAGCATCAAAATTTACAGAATGGGTGTTAGCATCTTGCTCAAAGCCAAGGGCAGCAGAGGAGCCGCTTCGAGAAGCGTGTCTCCATTTCTCCATCCCTGCTCCTCACGGCTCGGAGGTTAATTCCAAGTGAGAAAGCTGGACCCGGGGAGGGGACGTCAGGTGCTCAATTGGAAGACTTTTAATTTTTTTTATAAAGCTATTTTTAAAACTGTTTGACAAACAAGTCTCTCCTTTTTTTTTTTCTGGAGGCGCTGGGGGTTGAGCCCAGGCCCTCGAGCGTGCTGAGCATGCGCTCCACTGCTGAGCTACAGCCTCCCCCTTGAAGCTTTTTAAAACATCTTAACCACTTACAAAGTTTTTAGCTTTCTTTTCATTTTCATGCATAAAAGAAACATGTGATAGTAAATGTCTATGAGTAAATAAGAGAACTAACACACACACAGCTCTAAGTGATGGGAGTTCATTGTGTAACTGTTCAGTGGGCAGCGTTTTTTCCTTTCTTGTGGCACAGAGAACAGCAGAGATGTTTTAACTGAAGGTGTCTTAGATCCAGCGGAGCGTGTCCGTCATGCAGAAACCCACACTCGCCAGGAACCTCTCCATGTTCACTTGTGGCTTCCTTGTCAGTTTGGTGGTTCACTTCCGCACACACGTTTGTCCTCTGCAAACACGAAGCGAGCACCTGCTCACGCCTGTGGGTGATGCTGTCAGGAACTGGGCCATCCAGAACCCCAGGACTCAGCACTTACTCTGGTGGGGAATTCGTTCCTCGTCTCCCGTAATGACTGGATGATAGTCCTTAGCTGTGACTCTTCCGGTTTGTAGAATGACTGCTGTGTGTGACACAGAGCTGAGACCTTTGATCTTATGGGTTGAACTGCGTCCCCCCAGAACAGGGAGGTTGCAGTCGTGCTCCTGGTTCCTGTGATAAGGGACCTGGAAATGAGTCTTTGCAGATGCAGTCAAGTCAAGGTGAGGTCATCAGAGTGGCCCCATCAACATGACTATGTCCTCATAAGAAGAGGACGGCGCCACGTGAGGACCGACCCACAGGTCCGAGCTCGGATTGGGAGACCAGGTTGGAACCCTTCTAATAAAATACCGTGAAATACTGGGCTTTTCTTGTGATACTTGGAGGAGTTTGGGTGGGGGGTGGAGCTGGAAATTGCTTTGTCCTTCGATAACTCCATTCGCTCGTTCATTCATTTGTTCGTTCGTTCGTTCATTCACTCATTCGTTTGTTTGTTCAGGAGACACCGGGCATCCACGAAGACGGGCTGCGGGGACTCTCCTTTCTGGCTTTGTCTCCCTCAGTTCAGTTGACTTTAACTCAAAGTTCACCTGACACAGGGCGAGGCCCGGCTTCCCAGCAGCACAGCAGCCGCGAGAGCTGACGAGCAGGAAGAAGAAAGGAGGCCCCAGCCAGAGCCCGCTTTTCATTCTTCTGCCGGAACCGCGGTCCGACGCCCAGGAGGCGGGATCCGCAGAGAGGGCGTGCGGTGCGGCTGTGGGCGGGGCGCTCTGGCCCAGGGGCGCTGTGCTCGTTCTCACTTTGACTCATTCATTCATTCCACAGACGGTTACTGCGCTCTAGGTGCCAAGCACCATGTGGAGGGGCTTGAAATGCCAAAGCTAATAACAGTATTTTAGTCTAAAAGTTTAAAAACAGCTATTAAAAAGAATGAAGTAATGCCATTTGCAGCACCATGGAAGGACCTAGAGATCATCATGCTAAGTGAAGTAAGTCAGACAGAGAAAGACAAATATCATATGAGATCACTTACATGTGGAATCTAAAAAAAATGACACAAATGAACTTCTTTACAAAACAGAACAGACTCACAGACATAGAGAACAAAATTACAGTTACCAAAATGGAAAGGGGGAGGGAGGGATAAATTAGGAGTTTGGGATCAGCAGATACTAACTACCATATATAAAATAGATAAACAACAAGGGCCTACTGCATAGCACAATATCTTGTAACAACCTATAATGAAATAGAATATGAAAAGGAATATATACATATACATATAAAGGTATCACTACGCTGCACACCAGGAACCGACACAACGTTGTAAATCAACTATACTTCAATAAAAAAAAATTGTTTAATAGCTAACAGCAGCTCCCTTAATGAGAGAGAAAGACCTTTGTGTAGCCCAGACTTCAGGACAGCCGGTGGGAGCGCCCTGTTGGCCGGCTGGGGCGGTGGTCACCCCGGCTTCGCCAGGCAGCCCTGCTCAGGGCTTGGGGAAGAAATGGACAGACACGACCCCTGGGGGAGGGCTGGGAGGTGGCAGCCACCCGTGTGCACAGACATCCACATCGGGCCCGTGAGATGGAGGGACACAGAGGGGCAGCGCCCTCCACCCAGGTGACATCCAAGGAAAAAGCCAAGGCTCCAGGCAAGTGCAAGGAGCTTGGAGGCAGGGCTTTGGCAGAAGGAATCTCACGGTGGGAAGGGGGCTGGAAAGCTCTTTGTGATAAAGACACCGAACACCCACCTTTTCCTTGGATATAGAGAATTTCTTCCTCTGGGTAGGGTTTCCAGATAAAATATAAGATCTCTAGTGAAATGTGAGCTTCAGATGGACACCATGCAAGTATGTACCAAACACTGCGAAGGATGTGTCCACACTCAGCATGCACTTGTCGTTTATCTGAAGTTCACATTTAACTGAAAGCCCTGTGTTTTTCGTTTTCTATCTAAAGCCAGTCGTCTTACCTCTGGTTTCATATTTACTCCATGAGTAGAAAATTTGGGCACTGGAGAAACAGAAACCGGGCGGGGGGTGGGTTTTTATCTGAGATGGTCTGCTATACTGTGTGGGACTGTACTTAACATCTGGGAGCTTTGATTTTTCAATCAGTGAAAAATGGAGGCACAAAGACACCTGCCTCTAGGAAGCTCCCAAATCCATCACGAGGATGAACAGAAACAAAACAGGCAGTGGCTCTCTGAGCTCCCGGGAAATCGCATTTCATAGCCAGAGGCACTTACTACAATGGTTCCGGCAGAAGCCTGTGTCCCTGCGCAGCCGGCGCCTGTCGCCGCCTCTCCCAGGCGGTCCACCAGGGCCCCTGCGCGGGGCTGTCGTGCCCTGACTTCCACCCGGGACCAGAGTGCAGGCTTTGTTTCTGTCTTACTTCCCCTCTGGGGCCAGAGCCACCTTCAACACCACCTTCCTCCTTCTCCACACCGCTGTGTGTTTAGTACATTTAACGAAACGCTTGAACAAGCTTAGGAAAGATGCTACATGAATTTAACGTCACTCAGGCCGCCATTCCCCAGGCATTCAGAAACGCTCTGCACTTCTCTGGCCACTGTATCCAGCACAGCTGTGGAGCTGTCTTACGTCTGGTGCTTTTATTTTTGAATGCAGAGTGAGAATTGAATAAAAATGAGAATTTCAACGGATGTGTCCAGGTTCCTTGCTGTGGCCAAGTCCCTCGAGGACAGGGATCTGTGTGGCTTGGCTGTTTGAAATGCATTGTTTGAGCTTCGTCCTCCGTCCTGCCTGGTCTCGGCGCCTTGATTTAATCAGAGGTGGCGGACGGTGGTGGTTTCTGGTTCTCAAAGCTCAGGAAATGTTGTTCCATGTCCTTTGGCAGTAGGTCTGTCTTATCAAAATAAGTGACGCTTCCATGATCACTAGCCAAACTCAGCAGTGGAATCTGAGACAAACAACAATCTAATACACTATAGGTCACATGGCCCATCCCCTTATAGAAGGAATTGTGGTTAAGATTTTTTAAAAAAGCGACTAGAACTTCTATGGCCCTTTGTTCAAAACAACAGCTAAGCCACCATTTCCCCATCAGATGTTTCCTGGGGACGTTTACACGACTATAACGAAATAGGTGCTCAAACTTGTCAAACAGGAGATCAGAGCCTATGTGAACTTTGAGCGGCAAAGTCGTAAAAAGCCGTGGAAATGGTCACTGATGGAGGTTATGTAATTAAAACAGTTTCTCCTGCGACTGGTATTTAACAAGTCAGCTAGAAAGTAACCGTCATTATTCCTAGAACACTTTTTCAGATTATTTGTCTTTTTTTATAAAATGGATTTAAATGGACTCATCTCCCCCCCCCCCCAATTTTGGGGGGGAACATGTATCCCTTGGTTATAATACTTACTTGTGTTTCTTCACTTCCTTTCATAGAAACAAAAGTCTTATTTAAACGTTTTTCATTGTTCACAGCAGCATTTATTTCAGTTCTAATAGATGCTGCTATTTTTGTCATTCTGAAAAAATCAACCCAGAATTCCAGGAAATCAGCAAAAAGGAGAGGTCTTTTCATCACCCTCATTACAGAAGGCTCTGATTCTGTACTTAAAATCTCCCCAAATTTTCCTCTTTTTTTTACATCAAATGATAGTTTTCCCCTCTTTTAAAATTTAAGTAGTCTTAATTTACAATGTTGCATTAGTTTCAGGTGTACAGCAAAGTGATTCATTTATACACACATATATCTGTTCTTTTTCAGATTCTTTTCCATCACAGTTTATCACAAGGTATTGAATACAGTTCCCTGTGCTGCACAGTAGGCCCTTGTTTCAAATGGTATTTTGAATGCAAAGCAGTACTTTACAGTAGGAACCTGGACAGGATTCTTTTGAAGGGCAAATAGTCTTTTTTATTTTGGATTTAATTGTCACTTCTTGATTCATCCGTGTTGCTTTTCAGGTTGCATTCCCCATGCTCTCTTGAAAAGGAGGTGGATGTGCCTGTGTTGGACTTTTTCTCCTATGTTTTCATCATCAAACACACCCTGGGGCAACTATAACCTTTACAGGTGATGTTCCAAGAGTATAGTAGTGTCCAAACCCCAAATCCAAGACTCATGTTTGAGGACTGGTCTCAAAGCAAACAAAATATTTAAGGGGAAGGCAGAGCTCAGTGGTAGAGCACATGAGTAGCAGGCACGAGGTCCCAGGTTCAATCCTCCATTAAATAAAGCAACCTAATTACCCGCCCCCTCCCCCAAATTAAAAGATTTAAAATCCAGAAGAGCCGGGATGTATATCTCGAGAAACACAGCCACAGCTATTGCCCCTTTGGGTGAAACACTGAGACGCAGTTTCAGGGCAGCGGGGATCTCACACCCGAGACTGAGGCCACCTGCCCACCGATTTTACGCCCATACCCCGTGGTGTCGGCCTGGCCCGACACACTCCCTCAGTGAATGTTTACTACATTGAGGTGCATTTTTGAGATTGTGACAGAGCTTCTAAATCATAAAATTCTATGAGATCAAAATATTTTTAGCTTAGTATTAGAGTATTTAATGAATTCTTACTGTTTGACAAAAAAAAAGTTAGGAAATATTAAAGGTCTGGGAAGAGTCACGGGTAGGGAGAGGAACCTTGACAACCAGACATGAACATTTACGGTGAAGCTGTTAAAAGAAAGACCATTGCTGGTGCTATAAGAACACAGAAGTCGAATAGAATGGACGAACCCACACCTGAGGAAGCTCAGGGTCCTCGTGTCTCAGAGGGAACAAGAGAGGCCAGAAACAGTGATTATTCACGTGGAAAAATGAATGAACTCAGCTGCTGACTTTACACCACAGGCAAAGCAATTCCAAACAGTCTTAGGACTTACATGTCTAAAGCAAACCCTTTAAAAGCTTTAGTGGGAAATACAGGTGTGTTTCTTTCTTCCTATCCTGGGGCATTCTTACATAAGACTCAGAAAGCGTTAACCGCAGCAGCACACAAACACATCTGATTACCTTAAAATTAGAAATTCTGTTCATCATAAAGCAACATAAAGAAAGCAAACAGACTATAAATGGGAGGAAATATTCTCTAGGCACTTAAACTGAAATAGTCAGCGGCAAGAGGACAAAGAATAAGATCAGTAAGAAAACGATAATCAGCCCAGCAGGGGGAAAGGGCAAAAATCCACCAGGCATGTCAGAGAAGCGAGAACACAAACATTCAAGAAGGAAACCAAGAGGTGGTTGGCCTCATTAGTAATCAGAGAAATGCAAATCACAGTTTCTGAATCAGAGGGTTTGGGGGATGGGGTGGGGGAGGGACAACTCAAGAATCTGCATTTTTAATGAGTTCTAAGCTCCCAGATGCAGAAGTCCGAGAGTCAACTTTGATGAGGACTGTCTTAAAGAATAAAGTGCAAAAGCAACCAAATCTAAACATAATATCCCTCCTTAGAGTTAGACCCACATAAACACGTCCTGCTAACGCTGTGGAGTAAATGCGTCGATCCAGAGCACTTTTCCACGTGCCTGCTGGCCGTTCATATGTCTTCACTGGAGAATTGCTTGTTTAGGTCTTCTTCCCATTTTTGGATTGAGTTGTTTGTTTTTTTGTTATTAAGTTGCATGAGCTGTTTATATATTCTGGAAATTAAACCTTAGTCAGTGCATCATTTGCAAATATTTTCTCCCGTTCTGTAGATTGTTGTTTTGTTTTGCTTATGGTTTCCTTTGCTGTGCAAAAGCTTCTAAGTTCAGTTAGGTCCCATTTGTTTATTTTTGCTTTTATTTCCATTGCCTAGGTGGACTTCCCTAGGAGAACATTGCTAAGATTTACGAAGTAAGGCAGAAAGAGAAAGAAAAATACCATATGATATCACTAATATGTGGAATCTAAAAAAAAAAGAAGACGCTAATGAACTTATCTACAAAACAGAAACAGACTCAGAGACATAGAGAACAAACTTATGGTTATGGGGGTGGAGGGATGAGGGTTGGGAGGAATAAATTGGGAGTTTGGGATTTGCAAATACTAACTACTATACATAAAATAGATAAAAACAAATTTTTTCTGTAGAGTGCAGGGAACTATATTCAATGTCTTGTAGTAACCTTTAATGAAAAAGAACATGAAAACAAATATGTGCATGTGTATGCATGACTGAAGCATTATATGCTGTACACCGGAAACTGACACATTGTAACTGACTACACTTAAACTCAAAAAAAAAAAAAAAAAGAATAAATGCATGGGAAGAACCACAAACACAGGATTCAGGCCAACTTACCTGGTGGGGCAGGCAGGGGGAGGGAGAGCAGGGAGGCAGGAGGGGGGACGCACACAGACATCAGCTGTCAGTGTGCATGTTCTCTGCTCCCGTGGTGTACGTCTTGGGTTTTCATTATATAACTAGAAACATAAATAAATAGATGAAATAAATAAAACACAAGACACCTGCAGAGTCAGGCATGAACCAAAGATGAGAAACGTCATGAATCCAAGAAAACAATTAATTCCATTATATGAAACTGAGTTCCACTTAAGAACATACAAAACAAAAGACATCAAAGCATACTGATGCCATACGGATGCCAAGCGGAGCAGTGTGCCAGCTCTTGGGAAACCACTGCCAGACTCCAGGTGTCAGGGGCACTGCCCAGGAGGTGCTGGGAGAAGCAGCAGTGGAAGGGATTTTTGCACAACCCCCCTCCGCCGGCAGATCTGCGTGGCCACTGCCACGGGCAGCTTCCTCCTTTCCTCTCCCTTCGGTCATCGTTGGGGACACAGATGTCAGGGTTGGACAGGACGTGAGGGGCCGTGGGGGACAGACAGCCAAGCGTGAGCCCAACTCTTCCATCCCTTGGCCGTCCATCTGTGCAGACATCTCACCTGCAGGGCAGAACAGACCCCCTGCTTCCTCCACGGCGGGGGTCACTGCGGGCAGCATCTCAGATTCAGAACTGGGCAGACTGGGAGTCTCTGCAAACTGCAGAGCTAAGGACATGCCCCGCGCTCTCCATCACTCTCTTATTCTGTTCTCCCTGGTTCCCTAGATGGACTGGAACGTTCCAGTTTCCACCTGCCTTTTCTCTATCCACTTACCCAGTTTTATTTTTGTTATAGCATTTCTCACCCCTGAAGCTGACATGCATTGATTGACCTGCTGCAGTAAATCACATACTCCAGTAGGGCAGGATCCGGTCCCTCCTGTCGCACCCTATCCAGGTGCAGAGTGGGGCTGGGCACTCAGAGCTGTCCGTGAGTGGGGGGCCAATGAACGAGAGAAGGAAGCAAGGCCAAGGGGAGGTCCTGAGGGGGAAGGGGTGATCGGGCAGGCAACCCCCCATCCTCTGGGTCTCACCTCCCACCAGGTGCTGCTTAGCCCCCCTGCAGGTCCCGGGGCATGCTGCTTCCCTTCGAAGCCCGGGTCAGAGGAGGGGCAGAAATGTTGCTTTATTCCCCTTGATATCCCTGGAACTTACAAGAAGAATTACTAAAAATCAAGGTAGGGCTAAGAAGCCCAGAAACCAGAAAATAGCTCAACATCTGGGTTTTCAAAACTCCAGGTTCTGCTTTTACCGGAAAACCTCCCCAGGTGGCACCACTCCGGCCCCCGAGGCCAGCTCAGCCACGGGCATCTTGCCAAGGCCTCCCGTCCCCTTGACCTGTAAGCAGGGTCATCTCAATGCACGTTGCCAGGGAGAGAGCCTGCGGGCCAGAGAGGCTGCTCCACGGGCATCCAGATGCCTCCTCTGTCCAGTCTCTGCTCGGACCGTCCCTCGCCTGCTGGCGGGTCCTGGAACGAGCATCTCCTCCACAGGCGGTGCTGTGCTGAGCGTTTGTTCTGTTCCTGTTACTACAGACACTGGTTCCCAGCTTCTACGCCAGTGTTTTGACTCACCTAAAATCCACGCAAAATCGGATGGTTCCTAAACTTCAGTGGAGAACGGAAGTCCTCGGGAGAGCCACCTGCGCCCCACTGAAACCGACTCGCCCCCATCCCTCATCTGTTCAAGACAACAGTTCTCAAAGTGGGTGCCCAGGGCGTGTTAAAAGGCACCAATGCCTGGGTCCCCCCACTAGGGGGCTGGGGCCCCGGCCTTGGGATGACAGACTCTCCCCCAGTTATTCTAACAGTAGCCCAGACTGACCCACCCCTGTACAGCCGGGCAGTGCTTCTGGGTCTTCAGTAAAAACTATCGCAAACACTGGGGCATGTTCATTCCCTTACGTGTTGAACTGTATCCTCTGAAATTCTTATGGCGACCTACTTGGAGGGAAGGTCTTTACACAAGTGGTCAAGCTAAAAGGAGGCAGCTGGGCGGCCCGAGTCCAGCATGACCACTGTGCCTACAGAAAGGGACATTTGGACACAGAGGATGACAACTTGGAGATGCAGGGAGGAGATGGCCCTCCCGACACCTGGCTCCTGGACATCCTGCCTCCAGACCGTGAGAAGCTCCGCTTCTGTTGTTTGAGGAGCCCTGCCCATGGTGTTTTGTCACGGCAGTGGCGGTCTGAGCTGACCGATACACGGTCACAGCGACCTCTCGGAGGTTAGAATCTGCGCGGGGCTTCAGAGCTCGTGGTGCGAATTCACAGCCACGACTCTATTTGAGCTTCCAACCCACAGTGTTCTTTCTTTCATGGGTGACCTCCTGGCAGTTCAGAGGCTGTGCCCAAGGCCACACAGGAAGTGTCATGTGGGGATCCGAGCCCACCCCAGATCTCTTTTCACTCCGACAATTTCGGATTCCTGGAGACTTGGGAGGAAAATGCTGGTGTCTGAGAGGGAAGGGGGCACAGAGAGCAGGGCTGAGATTCTGGACACACATCCCCACCCGACAGTGCTGCTCGGGACTGGGAACATCTCGGCTTCTGCCACTGTGTCCGGCCATGCTCTAAGAAGCAGAGCCCAGAGCCTCTGGGTCCCAGCTTAGTGTTAGCTGCTGGCGGTCTTTGCCCGACTCCTCCCCGCAGCTCACCCTGGCCACCCCTGTTCAGACCGACCGGAACGCCCGGGAGTGGGCCAAGGCCAGCCTGATCTCCAAGCGGTGCCCTTGGGCGGGGACACGCCCCATGCCCACAGTTCCGTGCTGGGAAGCATTCGTTTCTTTCTTAAGTGGAAGTTTATAGCCGCGCATAATTTCCCTTTCAAAATCGAGTTCCCAAAATGTAATTCCCATCTCTTCAAGGGTGAGGTAACGCGGCTTGACACTCTGTTTTTAACTCCCCTCTTTGCTTGGCCTCCTTCTGAAACTCAGTCACTGCTTCAGAGGTCAGTGGGCGGGTCGAATGCCAAAAAGCCAGCCGTCAGTCAGGAGCTTCGCGGCTTTCCTGTGAATTGTGCTAAAAACCCATTGTTTCATTCACTGTTGTGAAGACCCTGTGTGGCTGCCGACGGTGTGGTCACTGTCTGCCACGCCTGTTTTGAAAATATATCTGAGAAAAGCTTTTCATTAATTCTAAAAAAAAAAAAAAATCATTAATCCAGCTTTGCTTATTACAGCTCAGGCCCTGAATTAGCATTTAGAATAAAAGATCTACATTTTTCAGTGACTCGCGGACATGCTGTTCTGGGATAAAGCCGCCCTGACTCCAGGCACCTTTCTGTGGACTCGTGGACTTAGCCATATTTGCTCATGGAATTCTTCCCTCGACTAAGCTCCCCAAACCCTGGCCCTTCTCCCAAACTGCATTCTCCCTCTTTTCACCAAGCCCCGTGCAGACTCCCCCGACACCTGTGAGAAAAGTGATTTTCGCAGCGGGAAGGGCTGGACTGCGGAGTCCTTCACTCGTAAGCAGGACGGCTCCGGGGGCGAGGGGCACAGGCCGCCTTCATTCCTTTCTGCCTGATTAGCTGCCGCCTCCTCGCTCCACCCTTTGCTTTGAACTTCAGACTTCCTTCTGAAGCTTCGGCCTCATAACTGAGCCTGGAGTTTCCAGCCTGGGGAAATGCAATGCCAGGGCTTTGGGCATATTTATTTGGCAATTCTGATCACAAACACAAAGAGTAAGGGGAGCCTCATTTCCACTCCCAAGTCACATCTTGGACGTTGCTTGGTTGGGCACCAAGTCCCTCTGATCTTGAATAAATACGTTCTGCTGTGAGGAACCAGCCTTCCCCTATGTAATGTTAAAACAGGAGTTTTGATCATTCCCCAAGGACAAACAGACGCTGCATCCCAAAGTAGGATGAGAGGTCCCCGAGATGGACGGACAAGAGAGGGGCCAGGAGTCAGGAATGGAACTGCTCTCCTCCTCAGGGGGGTGTGTCCCCTTCACTGCAACTCAAGGGAGGGGCTCATGGGACAGCGCCACAGGCCCCTTGATGGTCATGGGTCATAGCGGACTTGCGTCTGGTCCTGCCTGGAAACTTAGAGGAGAAGGACAGGCAGGCAGCCTCTTCGAATGAGAAGTGAACGTAACCGAGCAGGACCCGACGGGGCCTTCCCGGGACAGATGCCTCCTCCCCGGGTCCTCCGCTTTACCTCCTCTCTGAAGTCCCAGGTGCCAGTATCTGATGCACATCTGCTGAGCTGTTGAACGGATGCTAAAACCCCCACCAAATGGAAGAAATTCACTTCTTGATGACTATGAGCACAGAGACCCTGAGGACTGGCCCCTAAGTATTGATGTTAGCCCCGGTGACACCCTGTTACGTCACAATCAACCCATCAGAGAATCCTACACGAGCCGATCTCACAGCCTGGGACGCCCCTCTCCCCTCCCCTGGCCTTTAAAAATGCTTTGCTGAAGCCCACCGTGGTGTTGGGGGGGGTTCTGAGCCCTGGCTGTCCGGGACCCCTTGCTTGGCACCTACAATGAACGCTGCACTTTCCTCCACCACCACCCGGTGTCAGACGGCGGGCTTTACTGCGTGCGGGCCAGCGGTACGTAAAGCCATGGTTCTGCCGGGCAGCGCCCTCCCCGGCCCTGGGAGGTTTTGTGGTTCAGGCTCCTGAATGTTAGGGGGGGGTGTGTCCACACGTGTGGCATCTGTGCACGTGTAAGTGCAAGCACCCTCGGGGTGGGGAGCAGGTGGCAGAGATGTGGACCAGACGTCGGCCGTGTGACTCTGGACCTTCTCAGCTCCTGTCCGGGAGCCGGGTCCGGTTGCGGGGCTGGGGCTGCAACAGAACCGTCCGCCCTTGGGGTTCGCGGGGCCAGACGGCCGGAGTCACAGCGTCAGCTGCCCGGCTCCTTAAGCGGGCCCCGGGGCAGGTCCCTCTGCCTCTTCCCCTTCTGGCAGCGGCTGCATCCCTGGCCCCCTGGGGCAGCATCACTCCAATCTCCGGCTCATCTTCACAGGGCCTTCCTCCCTGGGTCTCTGTGCCTCCAGTCTTCCTCTCCTTTTTCTTACAAGAACACCAGCTGCTGGACGGAGAATCCAGTCTAAATCCTGGATGACTTCATCTTGAAATCCTCAAGTTAATTACTTTCCAAGCCCCTGTTTCCAAATGAGGTCAGATTCAAAGGTATCAGGGGCTTGGGCTGGGGCACATCTCTTTGGGGAGCACAACCCAGCCTACCACAGAAGCCCGGGCTGGGGAAGAGGGAAGCACTGAGAGAGCCCCAGTGACTCAGAGACCGAGGAAAGCTGTCGGAGGTCGTGTGACCCAGTGCCGTGTCCTTCAGGCTCGACAGTGAGTCCTGGCGCCCCAGTGCTGTTGGCAAGCTCCCAGCAGGCACCGAGGATCTCGGGGTGAGACTGACCTGGGGGGCTCTCCGTGGCAGGTGGGGGAGGAATTGGCCACACAGGAGACGTGGCCGCTCCCATGGTGGCAGGGCCACAGCCGGAGTCCTGGAGGCCCGGTCGCAGATGTGTCTCCTGTGGAGGGTCCCCCTCCTTGGTCCTCTCACCTGCCCTCTGTCTCCACCCACCTCCTTCAGCACCTGCTCCTTGTGCCCGGGCAAGGACACCGTGGGGGGCTCCTGCCCAAGGGCCTCACGTTGGGGAAATGTATTTAGCGTTCTAAGCACGACCAGCACCTGGAACTCACCCTAAGGACGCCCGGGTCTGAAGGGAACACTGGTCGGGAGACACAGCCAGTGGCCCTGCCATGGAACCCTGCTGCCACCCCGCAGGGTCTAGGGGGCTGTTCTTGAGAGGTGGGTCTGGGCACAGGCCCTGGTCCCATGCTCATCAGTGAAGGCCTGTCGTCCTCATGAACAGGACACGATGCGGTTCAATGCAGGCCAAGTGTCTGCCATCCAGTGGGGGCGCTGCGGGGCGCTGAGCACCGCACAGCGAGAGGCGCGTGGCCGGCACACGGTCCCCCACCGTGCTGGCTGGCGCGGGGGCCGGGCTCTGCGCTCGCGGGCGCACCTGCTCAGAAGCCCGCTGCTCCAGTTCAGACAACAAGACGGCAGTCCCCGGTGGACCGATGGAGCAGTGCGCTCAGGTCATGGGAGGGCCACATGGGCTGGCCAGGCCTCTGTGCCTGGGGGCCCCGCGCAGCCCGGTTTCCTTTTCTTGCCTATGCCAGCGCCCTCCGACCGCGTCGCCCGCTGCCGTCAGCCCGCAGCAGATGTGCAGGGGGTGTCCAGGCTTCCACTGCGTACTTTCCCGTAGAGGTTCCCAAACTAGTCTCCACGCCTGTGCGAGCCGGGTAGGGCTCGTAACGTCTTCACTTCAGTGGTTGGTAAATGGACGGTAAAGCCTGGCTGAACTTCCCACGGAGATAACAGTGTTGGGGCCCGAGGCTGGGCGCTTCTATTTCTGAAAAACCAGTGAATTCCTGTGAACTCAGGACCTGCCTAGATCACATTGCCTCGCCGTCCGTCTTCAGACTGAGGCCAAGCGCACCGAGGAACCCAGATGGCGGGGGAAATGGGTTTCTCCTGCATCCAGACTGGTCCGGACGGGCATTTCCTGACACCCATGGAGGCTGGTGAGTGCGGGGGGTTTCTGATGTGACACAGCGAGAATGCCGGGTTTGGGACGTGCTGTCTGTGCTGGGGGGCAGCGGTCCTGGGGCCTGGGCTCTGTTATTATGCTCTTTTCTTCTGTGACTGTGTATTAACAGACTCGTGCATGTGCGCACGTGTGTGCATGTGTGTGCAGTGTATTGTGTGCGTGTGTGCATGTGCGCGCATGTGTGAACACACACATTTGCCTTACTCAGCTTTATCACTTTCCACTTTTTTCTTTAAAAAACCTTTAAATCACTTGGTGCCAGGAATTACATAATCTGTTTTAAAGGCCCTGTGCCTCACAGGCACATGATGAGAGCCATTCATTTCTTTCAGGTGTGATTCCCCGTATCAACCGCTAGGGGCGCAGGTCGCCCCAGAACATCCTGATGTCTCCACAGACGACAAAGCTCAGGCAACCAAGTCATCAGCCAGGCCCGGCTTCCCCAGTCCTCACAGGGCAGGTTTCTCTTCTGCACCACCCGTCTGCACGACGCATTGCCAGCTGCGACCACAGCTGCTTCCTCAGAGATCCCAGCTTTCCCCTAGACCTCCTACCTCTTTCCTCACCCCCCACCCCCACCCCCCCCTTGGCGGAAGGCAGCCCAGCACAAGGACGTAACAGACGTGCCGGTCAGCCTTCCCCCGTCGGGGCCTCGGGGTGGCTGTGCTGGGGCCATGGGCGAGCCCCGAGCACCCCCAGCCCTTCCTTGGAGACCTGGACAGCGTAAGTGGGTGTTGACCTGTTGTGAATTCTTCCCTCCAGGCCAAACTGGCGTTTCCAAGTCTCCGCATCCCAGCGCCCGCCTCTCCTGCACCAGAACGAGGACTGTCACCAGCACAGCAGGCTGTTGTGCGCTCCTGAACTGCTGAGATGTCAAGACGATACTGGATTGCCCATGAGGTACCATGGCTACTTCCACCGAGAGATGCGATTTGCGTGAGGAGAAGGAGGATCCTGGGTGGTGAAGGGCTCTGCGCTGTCATCTTCAGAAAGACTTTGAACAGGAGCAGAAGGGAAATTTGTAAGACCGCACGTGACGGGCAATGAATCATGGTTATTTTGGGGGGGAAATCATGGTAAAATATTTAAAACCAAAAGCTCACAGGGAGCCTGAAGATCTTCTAAAACATTTTGTTAAAAACCAAAATAAGGCCATTTCCAGCAACATGGATGGACCTAGAGATCATCATTCTAAGTGAAGTAACTGATTTACAATGCGTTCATTTCTGGTGTACAGCATAATGATTCATTTACATACGTATATTCCTTTTCGCATTCGTTTTCATTAGGCCATTACAAGACATGAGCAGAGCTCCCTGCGCTGTACAGCGGGCCCCTGTTGTTTATCTATTTATGTGCAGTAGTCAGTATCTGCAAATCCCAAACTCCCAGTCCTGCCCCTTCCCACCCCTCCCCCTGTAACCATCAGTTTGTCTCTACGTCTGTGAGTCTGTGTCTGTTTTGTGAATAAGTTCATTTGTGGGTTTTTTTTTAAGATTCCACATGTAAGTGACGTCAACTGGTATTTTTCTTCCAGTTTTTTCTGAATGGCTGGAGGTGAGAGAGTTTCTGGAAAGAGCCAAGTCTGGAAGCTTTTGGCACAAGAGACCAATCGCTGTTTGTACCACAGATACTGAGGTCTCTCCACGCTAAGCCGGCTGTGTGACAACACGCAGACATGGCCTTTGTCCTCAGGGGCTCGAGGGGAGGAAGACATTTGGAAACAGAGTGGGAAAGCCTTCCAGCGGCTCGAGCTCCGGGCGCATGGGATGTGGTGTCTTTGTTCCTTGCACTGATCTGAGGTCCAGGGCCTCAGCCACCTTGTCCCCAGGTGGAAAGCTATCTTTCAGACGGTAACAATTACCTGCCTGTGAAATAAAACATCCACCTGCCTGAAAACATAATATGTCTTTATTTCCTGAATTCCACACATGCAGGACGGTTCACTGAGCCTCACTTTCTGACCCAGTTAGTGGAGCAAACAGTGTGCGGTCCCCTGTCCTCTGGGGCTTTGTCTGCTAGTGTCCTTCTGCCCCGACTCCCTCCCACCCCAGCTGCCGAGGATGCCAGGCCGGGCAGGAGTCATTCATTCATCTTGCACCTCAGAGCCACCTAATCGCAAGCGTGGCGCTACGTCTTGTCTGTCAGGGGTAGCTGTGCACGTGGAAGCAGAGACTGTCCTGGGAGGGGATGGGGACGACCCGGGCAGAATGCTGGGTCAGGACACAGGCCAGGGGACCTTCGACCCACGCAGGAGGCAGGGCAGGGCTGATGGACACAAGGGCGCAGTGATGGTTACCTGAATTTCAGCACTTAGCAGCCTCCACGAGGCACCCGGCCAACGCTAAGCTTTTCACCTCGCTCAAAATTTATCTCCCGTGTGTGTTTGCTCGGCGTGGTTGTTACTCAGCGATGTGTCCACACAACTGCTGGTTCCGTCTTTCTATGTCTGTCTCACAGATTTCACGATTCTGAAGGATGCTGTTTTCACGACTGTGTTGCTTTAATCAGGCAGAGCTGGGGAAACCACAATGACTCGGGGGTTAAAATCAGGGAGGGAGAGCAGCATCCGCGACCTTGACGCCCGTCAGCTGCGGGACCCGCCCCCTGGACTTGGCAGGAGGGGCCGTTCCCTCCATCTTCTCCCACACAGCTGTCGGCCGGGGACGTGCTGCCCGAGAGCCTCCCCACTTAGCTCCTCTCATCTGGCTTTTCCCACATCAGACTCGCCTCCCGTGTATCTTGTTTTCATCCGGCTTTCTCGGTTGCCTAGGAAATTAAACAGGGCCGTTCCCAGGCTGCGTGAGGGCTGGGGGCTGCGTGTCCTCTGCGAGCTCCCAGGTGGCGGGAGGGGGGCTGCCTCTTTATCTGACAAGAATTCCTGCTGCAGCCGGGCAGCCTCGTTCAGATTTTTTCCCAGGCTGCATCACAAAAGACGGCTGGCGAGAACAAAAGTGAGATGCTAGCCGGGCTGTACCCCTTTGTTGGGGAGCCGGCCTGGCTGAACCTCAGGCGGACGCATGCGTAATTCGGAGCAGCTGATAAGCGCATTGTGCCTCCTTCAGAGAAAGGGTGGTCCTGGCAGGAGGGGTGGAGGGAGGCGGAGGCTAGTCTCGCTAGGAACACCCAGTTGCTCCCAATACTTGCACGATGCACAGCTAAAATCTTCTCAGGCTGTCGAGAGAGGGAGAAAGTAAGAACTTAACCTCCCAGAGCAGCAATAGAAATGGAAGTGGAATGTTTTTAGTTTACGGCTCTTCCCCTCTTGAAACGGTCCTCGGTGCGTGTGAGTCAGACCGCAGAACCCGGGGCCCCGACACCCACGGGGGGTGAGGCTGCCTTCCTTGCCATCAGCACTTCTTCCCCGGTGGTGCCAGGTCACGTCACCCTGTGGGATGCGCAGGGCCGCCTTGTCCCTTTTTCCTTGTGAGTAGAACGTGCCAGCGGAGCCGCGGCTTCGGGTCCCGCAGACCTGGCTTAGGGGCTCAGTGGGGCTTGTTCTTTTCGGTTCTTCCTCAGTCAGTTTCCCCGTCAGCTCGCCCTGCGTCACCGACTCAGGAAGGCAGAGCTCTGGCTGGTTTATGGCTGGTTTTCTGTTGATCATCTCCAACCTCTGCCATTCGAAGAACCAGGCGTGGTCGTGTGAAGGGCAGCAGGAGAAAGGAGACGAAAACGCCCCTGCTCTGAAATTCTGCTGTAATGATGTCACGTGAAGGCAAGGCTGTTCATGTTTTCAATTTCAAGAATTCAGTAGGAGACGACCTTGAAACAGGACATCCCCACCTTCTGGTCGGTTCAGTCCTACTTAAATCCCTCGATGTCCCTCAGCGCCATCTGTGGTCCCCTTGCCTGGTGGGTTCACATCCCCAGGTGGGTGCCGCGAGGGGCTCACTGGCACTCACACGCACGTGCACACACGTTTGTTTCTGCGGTGTGTGCAGTGGGGACGGCATCGGATCGACAGCTCAGTTTGGAAGAATTAACATTTTAACAAGAGCAGCTCCTCCAGTCAGTGAGCATGGTTTCTTTCTTTATTTACTTAGGTCATCGATAATTTCTCACAGCTGTGTATTGTATTTTCAGTGTCTTTTTTTTAGGTCTTGCATTATTTCGTTACATTTCTCCTTGAGCATGTTTTTTATCCTTTTATACAGGTTTTTTTTTTAATTTCACTTCCCAGTGTTTGCACTGCTGGCACGTGGAGATGTAGTGGGCTTTGCACATCACCTTGTCTCCTACAATCCTGCCCACCTGCTCGATGGCCCTGGAAGCGTCTTTGCTGGTTCCCTAGAATTTCCTACATATTTAGTCATGCCATTTGCAAATAAAGGCAGATTTTATGCCAATACGTGTGCCTTATTTCTTCTCAAGCGTCTTTGCTGGTTCCCTAGAATTTCCTACATATTTAGTCATGCCATTTGCAAATAAAGGCAGATTTTATGCCAATACGTGTGCCTTATTTCTTCTCTTGGCTTATTCCACGGGCCTGTACCGCGTGGAACAGAAGAGGTGGGAACACACATCCTCGCCTTGTTCACAGCCTCAGGGAGAAGAGGACGTGTGGGCTTTCAGTCGGCGTGTGCGCCCAGAGGTTGGTGTTCTGTAGACGCCTTTCCTCAGAATACAGCTCTTCTTTGCTGAGGTAGCTCATTCACTTGTTTAATCACAGATGCTAAATGTGCTTTTGGAGATGAACCGAGATGACTATGCTTTTTCCTTTATTCTATTAATCTGGTGAATCGCATTACTTTCCGTGTATTAGCCCATATGTGCCATCCTGGGATAAACCCCACAAAAATACAATGTTTTGTACTCTCATCGCCCCCACCCCTGGTTAATACCCCCGGTCTCACTGCTACCACTTCATCCCACACCACAAAAACGCTTCCTTCCACTAAGAGGAGCGATCCCAAAGTGCCACCTAACAGGCTGAACGTGCTTGTCACTTAAAAGCAAAAGACGGCTTTGAGGACTTGGAATGGCAGCAGGCGTGTCTACGGCCGAAGACGGGGCTCTCCGCCTGCCGGGGGTGGGGGTGACCCGAGGCCTCTGGTAGTCCCCATCCACAGTTGTCCATCCTGCACCCTTCCTCCCTTGTCTTGAAAATGACACTGGGGAAAGGTCACTCTTTATCCCAGCTTGTGTCGCTGGCTTCTCCAGGCCCAGCACCATAGCTGAGGGTCCCTCACAGCCTCATCCCGGGGCCTGTAAATGGAGACCTGGACTGGCACCTGGCAGGCATCATACACGCAGCTGGGAAGGACACCTCCCAGCACAGGTGGGTGCTGGACGGATGCAGACAACAGGTGGACGTCTTGTCTTGGTTTGTGGCCACCTGAGCTTCCCTTTCGCAGGCAGAACCACAGTCAGGTGAGAGTCTGGGCTGAGCACATGCCTGTGGGGTGTGGTTCTCTGTCGGAAGTCAGTGTAGGATGCGCTGGAGCTGCAGGGCTCCTCACCAGCAGATAACTGGGCCGACCCACTCAGAATCTTCATGACTCCCTTCCCCACCTGCAGCCCGGCAGGAATAGTGGTACCCACACCACAGAGCTGCGTGAGGACCAAGTGACTTGACACAGGGGACACAGCTCGAACTGTGCACGAGGTTAGCTGGTACTGCCATGAAAGCCTGCAGTTTCCCAAACTTATTAGACCAGTAAATCCTATTTTTAGGAACATCTTGTGAAACTAATGCTTCTTGGAACGTATTTTTGAAAAATCTGGGCAGAGGAAAAATAGCGGATTTGGGAGTTGGACTCTAGAACTTTGGGGTGTTTTCTTTCATTTTTGGTGTGGGTGATGCATTTCATTGAGTAATTTTTTTGTTTTCGGAAAGAGCATGGGTGGTGAAACAGCTTTCTTTGGCTCTCAAAGTTATGCAATAGTTTGGCTGAGTGTAAATTTCTAATAGTTTTTCTCTCAAAATCTCTATACTCACTGTTTTTTAAATTTAGTGTCGCAACAGGGCCGCGGTGCCCGTCTGATTCTCTCCCCT
This sequence comes from Camelus dromedarius, assembly GCF_036321535.1. Taxonomy (NCBI): domain Eukaryota; kingdom Metazoa; phylum Chordata; class Mammalia; order Artiodactyla; family Camelidae; genus Camelus; species Camelus dromedarius. The sequence continues at coordinate 1,805,633 of NC_087441.1, forward strand.
CTGTCAGTCACCCTGCGCACACGGGGACTGTGGAATTTTCTTCCACGCGGCATTGAGAGAGCTGACCTGTTTGCACTTCCACGTGTATCTCTGCCCTGTGTTCTGCCTGCCCCTCCGACGTGGTTAGGGAATTTTCCCGTGTAATGCATTTGGTCACCGCCTCCCCAGTCCGGGCACATGTTGTGTTAGTCAATTATTGACATGCTAATGCTTTGTAACAAGCAACCCCAAACTCCACATCTACAGCCACGAGTGTGTGCTAGCTGACTCATGGGTCAGCGTGGCCTCCAGCTGCAGGGCTGTGACCAGAGGGAGACTCTGTTCCATATGCCTCTCCGTCTGCTGCTGGGGCCATGTCCTCCTCAGGGTGATGAAAGTTGTTCAGAACAAAGTAAGTCTCACGGGCACAGTCGATGCCAACAGGACGGAGAAACGGGCCCTGCCTCTGATGGGATAAAGTCCAAGGTCACCGGGCTAAGGGTGTGGTGCAGGGAGGGGCGGTTCTGGAGCAGGAACGTGACCACTAATGGAATACGGCTGCCACTTGATGTCACCGGTGTCTCCCACGCGGGACTTTGTACAGTTCCTCTCTCCCTCCCAATCTCCTCTCTCCTCCCTCATCTTAACGGTAAGTGAATTGTACACGATAGTCTTCTAAGCCAATAATTTGGTTTCAAGCATAAAATTAGGAATGAAAATGACCTATAATCGAGGGAGAATCATCTAGCTTCCCTGATAATCAGACATGCAAATGACAACCAGCAAAGTCAGATCATCAACTGGATCCAGAGTCTGGGGGGCTCCGTCTCCCCCGCTGCTGGTGGGGGAAGGGCCCAGGCCGCAGGCTGTGGCTGAGTTTGGAAGGACGATCTTCCACAGAGGCACAGCCCCGCCTTCCCCGATGGCCCCCGCCGCTCCCGCCGCTGGGTCTCCCTGCCGTCCCCGCGGCCGGTTGTGGGTGTTCGGCCTGGGGAGCTCTCCACCGCGGGGACCGGCCTCGCCTTTCATGCTGGGACTGAGCTGTCCACGCGGGCGACCTCTCGAAGCCACTGGGGCCCCGGGCCCTTGAAAGTGACTCACCCAAACGGAGGCGAAGTGTAAGAGGGAAATGCAAACTGGGCTGGGAGGACGTAACAAAGAGGGAGACACCTCATCACACGGCTTCACGTGGAAGTGACGGCCTTCAGACACAGCGCGCTGCAGAAACGCGAATTAAACTTGGTGTCCGCTGTTCCTTTTGACTCTTCTTAATGTGACTTCCAGAACGTGTACAATTACGTGTGTGGCTTGCATTGAACTTCTACCGGAAATTACACTGGCCACCGTGTCCCCACGCTGGGCCTGGTGGCCTTAGAATATTTACAAGCTGCTTTAAGCTGTTGAGGTCTAGACAAAGGCTGCTCCTTGAGTCTTTGTTTTGTTTTGTTTTTAACAAACAAAGTAGATTCTGCTCATCTACTTGGCCTTTGTTGTGTTTTATCTTACCATTCTTTGTCTTTTTTTCACAATGATATTTTTATCTTTTGTTTACTGTATCTTAAACAGAAAAGAACAAATTATAGCACAGGGAGGGACTGTTTGTGCTCGAAAACCTCCTCTGGTTTCCACCAAGCACTTTCCTCCTGCAGCTCAGAGGCCCCCCCTTCTCCCTGCAGGGTGAGCCCCACACATGTGGGCGGGAGGGCTCAGCCTCCGGGACCCCAGCATATCTTTATAAGGCTTAATACAACCCTGATTTTAACTGGATACATGCAGAATAATAGAAAAAAATACATATATATTTTGTATAAACCTACATCATCATAAGGAAATAGTTCCTATTTTAAAATCACGTCAGGAAATAAAGCCCACAGAAAATGGTGACAGTTTGTATATGTTACAATATTGCAAGTAACATTCTTTATGAAGATCAAACAAAAGCTGAAGAATCAGGTGAGGCTCTATGACTTCAGGTAATCTGCCTAATTATTTTAAGTGTAGTTTGAATAATAAAATACTATGTAGGTGTGCTTCTGCATTTGTAAGTAGTTACTTTTAAGAAGCTCTGAACAAACAGACTTTGTTCTGAGGTTGACAAAATGAGATCTACTGTATAAATGATGTAATTAACAGTGATAATATAATAATAATTTCTTTGTAAAAGAAAACAGTTGCTAATAAGCTAAACCAGCTACACACACTGACGCTTTGTCTCGAGGTAGTGCAGGCGTAAGGAGGGGCACACACACCTGCTGAAACCAAGGAGGGGGTTTTGGAAAGAGCTGCTCAATCGCCGAAGAAGTAACAGTTTCAGCCCTTCTGGGCGGCTTTGACAAAAACACCCAGATCGGCAGCTTACAAACCGCAGACATTCATCTCTCATGGCTGGAGGCCGAGGTCCAGGGTCGAGGTGCTGGCAGTTTCACTGTCCAGCGAGGCCCTGCCTGGTTCACAGACGGGTCTTCTCACGGTGTCCTCACGTGGTTGGAGGGTGAGGGAGCTCCCCAGGGGTCTCTCTTATAAGGGCACCGATCCCACCCTGAGGGCTCCACCCTCGCAACCTCATCACCTCCAAAGTGCCACCTCCTAATGCCACTGCGGTAGAGGGGTTAGGATTTCAACATATGACTTTGGGGGACACAGTTCACAGCAGGTACACTGTGAAAGCTGGCGGAGGTGCTGAGCGTGGGGTTGGGCTGTCCGAGGGGAGTCACCTGGTGCCCTCACCTCCTTCCTGGCCAGCCGTCAGATGCCGTCAGGACAAGAGTGTTTAGTCTAGTCACAGCCAGTTATGACACGAGGGACCTCGTTACTCTCGTAGGGAAATGAAGGGTCAGTAAAAGGCTGGGAGGGCTAACCACCTACCTCAGCAGACACAGCACCTGGTAACACCTGAACACCCGCAGCGAGTCCCCTGTGACCAGTCGCGGTCAGAGCCCTTTGCTGTGGGTCCCTGTGGACACGTGTGAGCCTCCTCATGGTCCAGCTGGGCCATCTGACGAGTAATGTGGGTCTTTATGTGGCGTGTTGGGGGTCCTCCCTCCTCGATGCCCTTCCTCCTCCCTCTGAGTGACCTCGGGATCCCAGGTGCAGAGTGGGAAGTAGGACCCCGCCTCCCTCACGGCCGACACGCGATATCCGGGGCATCCTGGCCCTGGTCAGGGCCATAGCTCATCCTGTCGGGACGAGACATCAGGGGAAACGCAGCAGGTGGTGCCCAGACCATTTCCTTCTTGGCACAAAAAAACCAAAACTCTTCTCCCAAATGGAATTTCATATGCTACGCCATCCCCACGGGCTGGCACACTGTCTGAGGTCTCAGAAGGATGAGCTTCCCACAAAAGGAAGAAAAGAGGGGAGTCTGGATGAGAATATGGCCCCTGCTCCATGTCCAGCCCCCTCCCTGCACCACCGGCTGCCTCATTGGTTCGCCCAGCATCCCACCCCTCCCCCAGGGGCCAGATGTCACCTAAGCCCCTGAGAGCTCGGGCGTCAGGAGCTCCAGAGGAGGGGGAGGGGAGAAGAGGGGGCCGACTATGGGGGACCGTCCACTTAATTTTTCATTGCATTTAATTTTTGTTTAAACATACTGCCCTCAAGTAATTACATTTTATTTTTTTAATTGAAGGGCAGTCAGCTACAATGTGTCAGTCTCTGGTGTGCAGCTCAGTGTCCCAGCCATGCATGTACATATATCCATTTTCATAATCTTTTCCATTAAAGGTTATTACAAGATATTGAACACAGTTTCCTGTGCTGTACAGAAGAAACTTTTTTCTTTAATCTATTTTTATATTTTATTTTTGATTTTTAGTTTGACGTTCTTTAGAGAGAATGTGAGGACTGAAAAGCAGTTCCGTCGGGTGCTGTTGGCTTGGGAAACCCGAGCCTCGGGACTTGGACCTCGCAATGTGGGGGCTTGTGCTGAACGGTACTCTTGGGGGGGCCAGCTCTGGGCGCGGCCCCGGAAGGGGAGTGCAGCCGAGCAGGCTCCGAGATGCTGCCTTAACACGCCGCCCACCTCCTGCTCCAGCCCTGGATTGGTAAGTAGAGAAATAATAGAGAAAAGAAAGTATCACTGGAAGATGGGAAAGTTAATCAAACTTGGGTTCAACCGCTTCCTCTGTGAGACCTGAAGGGACACGTGGCCATGAGCAAAGGCTTAGTCTGTGCGTCTCCTGAATTTTACTGTCCGCCTTGGAACACGGGAGTGGCTGAGCCTGGCTCTGCAGAGCTGTCGAGTTTACTCTCCATGATGGTGAATTTATGTCAACTGGACGGGCCACGGGGCCCAGACTGGACATGACTCTGGGTGGGGGTAGTTTCTGGATGAGACCAATGTTGGAATCGCAGACTCTGTGAAGCAGGTGGCCCAGCCCAGTGTGGGCGGGCAGCGCCCAGTCTGCCCGGGGCCCTGGGAGGATCAAAGGTGCGGGAAGGAGGATCCTCCACTTTTCCTTCCTCACGGATGCGCTGGGCCATCTTTTCCTGCCCTCAGGCTCCCCTGGTTCTCAGGCCTTTGGTCTCCAAGCCAGTGGCACCTCCGCCCCTCCTGGGCCTCAGCTGTGGATGGCAAATGGTGAGGCTTTGCAGCCTCCATCATCATGGAGCCAACTCCTAGGAGAGATGTCCTTTCGTGTGTGTCATCTCCTCCTGGTTCTGCTTCTCTGGAGAATGCTGACCGACACGCTCACTCTGAGCCTGGCCTGTGATGGGGGATATTTTGTTCCACTTCGACACCCTCAGAAGGTGATGTGAAGCCGCATCCCCGCTGAGGCCGGAGACAATGCCCGCCCTTGCTAAGGGGGCAACGTCACAAACCTCTCCACGCCAGGGACGGAGGCATCTTGCAATGCCTCTGGTGGGACCAGCACATCCCAAAGCGGGCAGGCAGCAAACCCCTGGTGGTCCCTGAGCACAGGGACCCCGCGGCCTCCCAGACTCTGAATCCCAGATTCACAGCCAGGATCACAGCCCTGAGAAGCCCTCAGGGCAGTGGGCCCAAGGGCGGCAGGGCCACTCACGCTGCCCCTTCCTCTCTCTGGTGGTTCGTCCTCACAGACACCGGTGACTGCGGTCTGAGGGGTCTGACTGCGTGCATTTTCAGTCTGCACGTTTATGTATACTTACGTGTATAGCGATGGACTAACGAACATTTAACAAAAGCTTTCTAACATATGTGCGTGTAAGTGTATGTATAAGGTTATGATGAATTCTACTGATGCAGGGGCCTGAAGCACATGTAATAATAAAATATACAGTAATTTTATGACAAATTCCATGTGGCAAATTGATGCTCACAGGATGTTTTTATTGATTTTTGTTGGACCATGATTTGACAAATCAAATTACATGCCAGTCTGTTAACTCTTTTCTCTGTAAATTAATTCACTGTCATTAATCTGATTTGTGATCTACTCAAACTGTTTTCACCCATATAGATAATTATACATAATACATATTAAGTACTTTTAACTGAAGCCTCTCTCAGCTTTGGCAGTAGATAAAACACATGTGAATCTGCATTCGTAACATTTTCTCCATTACTTTCTTTAGTCTAGACAATCAACAAAATAATAAATCAAGCCCCAGTTTGTAGCATTTGCCAATTCCCGGGGTGTAAACCCTCCCACTGTGACTCATTTCAAGCCAAGCGAACACACAACATCCTGACAGATTCTCCACCACACAGACACAAGGCTGTGAGTAACCTCAAAAGCAGAGAAACTGCGAAGTGTGGAAAAACTGGTAGGAAGTGTTTGAGTATTTATTACCTGTTATACATATAATTTATATAATTGAAAGCCCATGTAATTTAATGTGTAATAAAGGTTATGTTAAACAACAGGTTTGCCCAAAGCCTGAAACTTCAACAAACACTTCTTGCTGCTTTTTTTTTTAATAAGATGTGGTGGGGAGGGCACAGCTCAGTGGTAGAGCACATGCTTAGCACGCACGAGGTCCTGAGTTCAATCCCCAGCGCCTCCATTAAAATAAATGAATAAACCTAATTACCCCCACAAAAAATTTGAAAATTTAAAAATTTTAAAATTTTTAAAATCTGGGCTGTATCCAGAGAGAGAGGGAAGGCAGGGAGGTGCAGGGAATGTAACGTCCCACGGCGAGCCCCAGTGTCTCTGAGGTCAAAGGTTCCGCGGAGTCAGAAGACGGAATGGTTTTGGATTATTCTCTCCCTAAGAAACGAACTTGTCTTTGCTCAAACCCCGCAGCCCTCTCAGCCCAGCCAGCGTCGAGCTGGAAGCTCTAGGAGAAGACGTCCCAGCAGCATTTTCAGTCTTGTGGTTTTTAAGGCTGTGAGGAACCGGACCAGAAATTCTTTCAGTTTGTGATCAGCCAGCTTTGCAAGCAGAAAATCCAAATGCCACACATTGCAGATAACAGCTTCTGAGCCTCAGATTCCTGGTTGCTTCCGATCACCCGTCAGACAGTTGTCTCAATGTGTTGAAAAGGATGCGGGCTGATTGGGGACGGTGCTGCGGGGCTGGCAGCCCTGTGCCCCGCCCGTCCCAGCTGTCTGCTGCTCTGGCGGGGAAACACGCGGCGCCACCCGCTGCCTGAATGCTAGACCTCTCATCCCCTCTCAGATCTGAAGTGTCTCCCCAGCTGTTCACCAGCTGGTCGCAGCCCCCTTCCAGATGTGCCCGTGGTTAACTGTCAGCCGCCAGCCTCGCCCCCCCTCCTCTCCCTCCGCTGGAGCGCCCGTCTCCCGCTTTCCCACGGACACTGCCCAAGGGTCTCAGCTTACCTTCCTGGATTTTAAAAAACTAGACCCGGAAGGGAGATCAGAGAAGCAAGTCCTTTATCGTTGCCAAGGCCGCAAGGCCGAGGTTCATCTTTACGTTTTTGCTGTTGTGTAAAAAGCCCTGTTTCTAGTTCGTAAATTTAGAGGTTCTCACCACCGTGGGGTTTCTGGGATGTCAAAGCCAGCGGGGGTGGCCGGCCGCCCCTGCAGGGCCACTCGGGGACTGGTTTCCTCGTGGGGCGTCAAGGGACCAGGGTGGGGTCCGCTTTACTGAGGCAGTGATTTTGCATTTGACCTGCAGTGTCCGGCTCTGCAGAAACGGCTCACCTCATGCAAACTCAGCGTGGAGGCTTAAACCAGACTGGCCATGACAGTGATTTTTTTCTTTCCCCAGGACGCCTCACTCCCAGGATCAGAGTTCTTGGGAAATCAGATTCTAAACAGAGGGGTGTTTGGAACCACAGGACGAGAGTGAAGGCACCCAGAGCTCCTGAGACCCTTCCCCACCCGGGGTAACCTCTGCCCACCTGTCGACACCTGCCGTCCACCAGGGCCCCAGAGCCCCGCTCCCAGGTTACCCCTGGGGTTCACACTGAGCCTTTTAAAGCTTGTCAGGCCACCATTCCCTCAGGCAGTTGGGTGATGGCATTCCAGACTGGAGCCTGCTTCTCCATTTAAGTTGTAAGATGAACTCCGGTGTCTCACTCCTCGGACTCTGGAAGCCCTTTGAACCAATTAGCATCACATTTTCCTCTCCTCCCTTGAATAGGTCCCTTCTAAGATGGCTTATTTCATATCCAGTCCTAACTTTCCCCCGTGTCCAGTTCAGATGGAGACATTCCCAGCCGGGTCGCCTTCTTCCTGGAACCAGGATTCTTCCACTTCAGTAACCAGGTTCCCAGTTCCCTCTTTTCGCCTCTCAGTCCCAGGACAGAGGCTTGTTGTGTTGTTTAAAGACCCAGGGGCTTGAAAGTGAATCTCCAAGTTCAGGTAGGACCTAAAGCGTCCCAAAGGGCAGGAAAGCGGGGAAGAGCTCTTTTCTCCACCCACAGTCTCTGTCCAGTCCCTTCAGCGCAGGATCCTTCGGTTCAGCAAGTTAAGGGATCTGAAAACCCCCAGTGCAACACTTCCCGTGAACTAAGGGCACGAGGCAGGTCAGCTGGGTCTGTGTGTGCTTGTGTCCGCCTGCTCGGGGCCCCACGGCCCAGGCCACAGACCAGGCTACCTAAACAGCAGACACTCGTTTTCCCTCAGCCCTGGAGCTGGAAACCCGAGGTCAAGGTGTCAGCAGGGCTGGCCTTCCGCGGCCTCTCCGGGGCCTACAGACACCACAGTCTCCCGTGTCCTTGTGTGGCCGTCCCGCTGCGTGTCTGTGCCCTCATCTCCTCCTCTTGTGAGGACGTCGGTCACACTGGCTCGGGGCCCACAACGGCATTATGCCTGAAAGGCCATGTTCGCACCTTAATGACCAAGTACTTTATTGCTAACAAATGCTAACTGTCACCTGAGGCTTCGGTGAGTCCCAATCCTTTTGCTGGCGGAGGATCTCGCCCTGAGGTTGACGGCTGGCTGGTTGGGGTGCTGGCTGCTGAAGGCTGGGGTGGCTGTGGCAATTTCTTAAAATAAGACAACAGTGGCGTCTGCTCCGTCGCTTGGCTCTTCCCTGTGCAGAAGATTGCGTTGCAGCGCTCAGCGCAGTTTGGCAGCATCTCATCTTATTTAAAAAAGTTTTGGGAGGAGGGGAGTCATTAGGTCTATTTATTTATTTTTTAAGTGGAGGCAGCAGGGAGTGAATCCAGGACCTCGCACACGCTCAGTGTGTATCTGCCACTGAGCTCTGCCCTCCCTGGAGCAACCACACTTTGGTCAATGAAAACAGCAGCATCAAAATCAAATAAACAAAAAACTAATAACAAGAGGCCCCGAAAGGCAGAATTAAAAGCAATTTTAAAAGTCACAATATCCAATAAACAAATGGGATCTAATTAAACTTATAAGCTTCTGCACAGCAAAGGAAACCATAAACAAACAAAAAGACAACCTATGAAATGGGAGAAAATATTTGCAAATGATGTGACTGACAAAGGATTAATTTCCAGAATATACAAATAGCTCATACAACATAATAACACAAAAAAACCCACCCAAAAATGGGCAGAAGACCTAAACAAGCAATTCTCCAGTGAAGACAAACGAATGGCCAATAGGCACATGAAAAATGCTCCGTATCACTAATTATCAGAGAAATGCAAATCAAAACTACAATGAGGTATCACCTCACATCAGTCAGAATGCCCATCATTCAGAAGTCCACAAATGACAAATGCTGGAGAGGCTGTGGAGAAAAGGGAACCCTCCTACACTGCTGATGGGAATGCAGTTTGGTGCAGCCACTGTGGAAAACAGTATGGAGATTCCTCAAAAGACTAGGAACAGACTTACCATAGGACCCAGGAATCCTGCTCCTGGGCTTGTATCCAGAGAAAACTCTAATTTTAAAAGACACCTGCCCCTCAGTGCCCACAGCAGCACTATATGCAGCAGCCACAACAGGGAAGCACCTAAATGTCCATCCCAGATGGCTGGATAGGAAGATGTGGTCTATTTACACAATGGAATACTGTTCAGTCATTAAAAAGAATGAAATAATGCCATTTGCAGCAACGTATATGGACCTGGACATCATCATTCTAAGTGAAATAAGCCAGAAAGTGAAAGAAAAATGCCATATGGTATCACTCATATGTGGAATCTAAACAAATGAGACAAATGAACTTATTTGCAAAACAGAAACAGACTCACAGACACAGAAAACACACTTATGATTACTGGGGGGTGAAGGGGTGGGAAGGGATAAATTGGGAGTTCAGGATTTGCAGATACTAACTTTATATATATATAAAATAGATAAACAATAAGTTTATACTGTACAGCACAAGGAACTGTATTCAATGTTTTATAGTAACTTATGTGAAAAAGAATATGAAACCAAATATACATATGTAGAAAAAAATAATAAAAAAGTAGAAGTCATAGTACCAAAGATTTTAGCCCCTTATGAGGAAGAGCCTCATCGCTGGGGCCATTCAAAACCCCAGGCTTCGGGTCCCCGTCATGAGTGTCGTGAAGGCGGGATGTGGGGCGTCAGCTGGCGACGTCACAGCCGAAAGCTTGCACCAAGGAAGAAGCTGGGGACTGTAAGTTACTACACATAATCCAGGGTTGGGTTTTTTCTTCATGTCATTTAGTGATAAAGAGAAGGGCCTGGGGGGAAGGAGAGGAGGGGTGTGCTAGGTAAACAAGACGGTGTTTAATTGAGAGCAAAACTGGGCAGAGACAGGACGGCCGTCGTGGGGTGGGGGGAGCCCAGGGAGAGGAGTCCACAGGCTCTTCCTTCCTGCAGTTTGAAGTGACCTCCTCTGAGGTCCTTCTAATCCAGGTTTGCATTCTATTTTTGTTATTTTCGACTGTTGGATGAATTATTGAATAGGTCTAACTGTGTGGAGAGTGGGCTCTGGGGACCCCATTTTTATCCTGGAAGGAGAAGGGTAAAGATAAAAATGAGTGTGAATGGACGAAACGGTGATGTCTTGAATTTGCTTCAGAACAACTCAGGAGGGCCGGAGTCAGTGGGCATGTGGATGGAACAGGACTGGCCACGTTGATTATTTCTGGGTTTTGTGACTGCTTTTCTACACTGGTTTATGGGAGAAAATCTACACAATGAAACATTTTTTTAAAACTAGATGGAGAGTGCTTCTTCAGGAAGAAGGGCCACCTCTCCCGAGAACGAGGACCCCTGTGGGGTCTTCACACAATGTGCCCCAACTCAGCGGGGGCCCTGCGGGGATGGCTGCAGTCCCGGGATGGCTCTGGAGGGAGCAGAACAGACCTCGCTTGTGAAGATTTGTCCTTGGCTGACACGCCTGGCAGCTTCTGAGAAGACCTGCTCTAAAGGCTTGTCTTCTGTCTCCACCTAGGACCTTGCCCAGAGTGAAAACTGACGGTGGTCCGTCCACACAGTGGGCTTTATTCAGCCTTTAAAAGGAAGGAAATTTTGCTCCCTGTGACTCGGATGGGGTGGTTGTGTCCCCCCAGATTCATGCGTGGATGCCCTAATCCCCAGTGTGACAGCCTTTGGAGATGGGGTCTTGAGAGATACTGTATTTTGGGGGGAGAAGGGGGGGGTAACTAAGTTTTTTTATTTGTCTGTTGGCGGGACTGGGGGTGGAACCCAGGACCCCGTGCATGCTAGACAGGCACTCTACCACCGAGCTTGCCCTCACCCCAAGATACGGCATTTTCGTTATTTTTGACTGTTGGACAAATTATGAGTAACCCTAACTCTGTAGTGAGAGTGGGTTCTGAGGGCCTCACATTTATCCTGGAAGGAGAAAGGAAAAGATAAAAGAGCGTGAATGGATGAAGCAGTGATGCCTTGGATTAACGCTTCTCAGCGGCTCAGGAGGGCAGGCGTCAGTGGCATGTGGATTGAACAGGACTGGCCACGTGCTCACCCCTTCCTCCCGGTAAGGCCGCAGCGAGAAGACGATCAGTCGATTGTGGCCCCCACCGGGTGCTTTGAACTTGGACTCTGGCCTCCAGGACTGTAAGGGTCAACGCCTGCTGCTTAAGCCGCCCAGTTAGGCAGTGTGTTTAGCCAGAACTAAGACAGCGCGTTACGGCATGGCTGAACCTGGAGGACACTGCGCTAAGTGAAGTGAGTCAGATAAAAAACTAACATGAAATGAAATAAGTACTGTGTGAGCCCCCTGCATTCCTAGAGTGGGGTTCCTAGAACGGGCACGCTCACTGGACAGAAAGTAGCCTGGGGGTCACCGGGGGCGGAGGGGAGGGAGGTTCAGGGGTGTGGGATTTCCTTTTGGGGTGACGGAAATGTTCTGGAGTTAAATGGAGGTCCAGTTGCATAATTTAGTGAATATATTCAAAGCACTGAAATGTACACTTTAAATTGTTTAAAATGGTGAATTTTGTGCGTTGGATCTTATCTCAATAAAAATACTACGCTTCTGACAAACAGTGAGAGAAGTCTCTTCGCAGCTGGGAACTGAGGAGGAGAGAGACAGAAGGAGGGGATGCTGCCCCTCTGCACGCCTTCTCCGTGCAAGTCCGCTCCCCCAGTCCCACCGCTCAGGCCACCCCGCCGGGGGCGCTGCCCTCCCCCTCCTGAGCCCCCTGCCCTCGTGCCCCGCCCCTTGTTTCCCAGACACAGCTGTGTCCCGTTTGTTTTTAGGCTCTGAGGTCACGTTCCTGACGCTCTGACATCATTGGCCGTGCGGCCCTGGGACCTCACCTTTCCCCAGACGACCTGCTAAGATCATGTCCTGGCAAAATCATTTCCTTCCTTAAGGAGCATCCAGTGCCTGCTGTAGGGAGAGTTTTAAAATCTCCTTGAAATTTTTGATCCAGGTCTTATCCACTGAGCCGCAGGATGGGAGGATGAGTTCCCAGGGCCCGTGTGATGGCAAGGGTCTCCCTCCGATTCCTGTAAAGCCCTGACTTCCAGTGAAACGGGGAGGAGCTCAGGTCAATCCTGCAGGCATCACGTCCCCCAGAGCTGCCGGGGAGGGGACACCGGGTACAGGAATCCGGGAGCAGAAAGTTGGCCCACCAGGGGAAGGGGTGGCCAGAGCCTAGAAGGTCGTTGGTCATCACCTTCCCACGCCCCACATGGAATCTCCTTGCAGGCTAAGAAGCATGATGCTGCAGCCAGAAACCGACACGTTGTAACTGACTGCACTTCAACTGAAAAAAGAGAAGAAACGCCATCCGCTCTGCTCGGTCCTCCTCCTCCTTCCAGCCCCTGAAGACTCTCCTTCATAGTCACTGTTAGTGTCTGTCTGTGGCCTGAGGGGACCAGCTGGTGGTGACACCTCTGGGCAACAGTTTCAGCCATGACTCCTGCATCTCTAAACACCAAGACTCGGGGAACCATAAGTGAGCGGGGAGAGGGGGCAGAGCCAAGCAACAAGGGCACCAACAGAAACTGGAAGCCCTAGTGGGACCAGGTGGGAGAGAGGGCCCCAGCAGCCCCCTGCCCCCCGCCCCCGTCACCCCAAGTGGCTCCGTCCAGGAGGAGGGACGGGCTGATGGCTCAGGACCATCCCCAGAACCCAGCACTGAGTGCGTCTCTTTCTGACAGAGGGTGAACAGCCTGGCTTTTGTCTAGACCAAGGCTCCAACTGTCACAAAAGGAGAATCTGAAATTCACATCTGAGCTGGTGCTGGTGCCTCCTTCTGACAGGCTCCGCGTGGATCCCCACCATGCTCCTTCCGGAATTGCTTCCTTCTCCCCTCCTCTCTGCCGTTCTCTGCCTTTCCTCCCCTCCCTCCCCACCTCCCTCCCTCCCTTCCTTCCTTCCTTCCTTCCTTCCTTCCTTCTTTCCCTCCCTTTTCTTCCTGGGGCCAGACAGTTCGGCAGGTATAGGGCAGGCAGAATCTTCAGACAATACATACTGAGTTTTGATCCACTATTGACCTCTTACCATATTATTTTGCAGCATTTTGTAGAGACTGCACTAGTGTCCTTGTTTTTTAATGCCTCTCCCTATAATCATACACGGCTATAGAACAATTAAGAATTGGTATAATAATAACACTAGCTTTCTCAAGACAGCGAAACTGAAGCCGAGGGGCAGTGTTGAAGGAGGTTTGTCACTGGAAACACTTTCGTGCTTTTGCATTTGGAACAAAACCAGTGCACAAGCACATAAACTAGTCAGTCTTTTGGCTATGTAACAAACAGCCCCAGATCTTAGTGGCTGACGACAGAAGCTCTTTCATTCTCAGAGTCCTCTGGACAGCTCTGCCTCAGACTGCTGGTCAGCTGGGCTCCAGACCCCAGGCCGGCTCAGGTCTCTTGGAAGGGACAGTGGAAGGGGGCATGTGCTTCATGTGGTGTGCACTTGGCTCGAAGGCCAAGCTCGTCCAGTGTCTTACACTCTGAAGAAAGCCAAGCATGGGGAGCCAGAAGAATGGCCCCCACTCTCGGGACCAGAGACAGGTGCAGGAGGGGGCAGATCTCACCAGCTCACCGTGTGGCCTCCAAAATAAAGAGCCTGAAAGGAATAAAGAGTTAAAAAAGATTCAGGGTAAACCAACTTCAGTATAATAAATCACTGACGCCAGCGTGTTCCAGTTCCTGTCCTGAGCCAGGCTTTAACGAGTGTTCCGTGGGCATTCAGATACTCTTCTTTATAGTTACGTCATTAATGAGCACTTCGGCCACCCCCGTAACAGCAGCCTGTGTGATGTTCTGCACTATTTCAAAACGTGTGAGGCTGGGTGTTTCACGGAATTCAGGGCATAACTAAGGTATCAATAGCTCATAAGCGGATATAAGGGAAGCTACAGCATTCCAAGCTCTACCCTCTTTGACTGAAGATTTGCAGCCACGACATAGATGGAGACGACGCGTGAAGTCCCATCACGAGCGGCGCCTGGCGGGGCGGGGTGTCCCAGGCAGGGCCTCTCAGGGCGGGCCGACGACGGCAGGTTTTTGTAACCTAACTGATGCGATGTGATGTCCTGACAGGGACAAGGCCCAGGAACAGTGTGTGGAAGGAGCGCGACCCTCTCAGGCCCAGGCCCGGCTCAGCACCAGCACACGGAGAAAGTGCCCCTGCGATGGCACACCTCCCGCGGAAACTGCTCACGGGCTTCAGGGGACCGCGCGCGGCCACTGCCCTCCGTCCGCCCCGTCCGCAGCGGCCTTCCTGCCCAGCCCTGGACACCAGGGTCCGCCCCGCCGAGGCCGCTCCGCGCGCCTGCACCCTCCCGCTGTGGGGGAGCTCGTGGGAGCAGAGCGGAATGGGGTGTGGGGAGCGGCCGCCGCCACGCAGGCCGAGCGCGGGCTCTTCCCGGGTGTTAGCACGGTGGCTCCCGTGCTACGTGTCCTTCACATGCACCATGCTCGCTGCACACTCACACAAGCACACGCACACACCACACACGCAGCACAAAACACACGCATAAATTTGCTGAAATCCAACTGCTTCTTTTGTAGAGGAAAAGAGCTAAGTCCTGTAACTTTCTGTGAGCTGAGGGCATGAAATCCTCACTCTCTCAGTTCAGACATTTGCGTGCTGTGAAAAAATTGTAAAGTAGGCAGTTTTGATTTCTCCCCGACATCTCCTTTAAACACGTGATGGGCCTCCCCGGCCCCTCACTACCGTGTCCACTTCCATCCGCTTTCCTTCTACTCCACGTCACACCCAGGGATCTGACAGACCCACGGTGGGGGGGGGGGGGCAGTGTGAGGCTTGAACTATCCTGAGACGTCTAACAGTCACATATGACCAGAGAGGGGCACGGAAGCAGGGACGTGAAGGCAGATTTTTAAAGGAGGCGTCCTCTCCGGGTTGTCCTGGATGAAACTAACCAGGCAGCCCATAGGCGTCACCTCCGCCCCGACCTCCTCCACAAGAACGTGTGCCTGGTGTGGCACCTGACGTCCCGCCGGGGACAGAGGCCGCCTGTGGCCGAAAGGCAAGTCCTCAGCTTGGTTTATGAAGCATCTACTGGGACCAGAGGGACCAGAGGGACCAGAGACAGAGAGGGAGAAGCAGAGAGTCAGCGCCACACCAGGGGACCACACAGGGGCTGGGAGACCTTGAACACTGCCTAGGATCCTGGCACCATCCTAACAACCTCGTGGGGTTTAACTCACTGCAACTTCCCAACAACACCTGGGCAGACACTACCGCTACCAGCCGCTCACGGCGGGGGCACTCAGGCGCCTTCCTGTTGAAAGCCCCCTGCCCAGTGGCTCTGTGTCTGGCCCACGATCCAGCACCCCTCTACCACCGCAGAAGAGAGCCTGGGCTGGGGCAGCGGTCAGGGCCCCTGCCTTGTTGGACCCGGAAGGACAGGCTGCCCATAGCCTTATCCGCTTCCCTGTTTCTATCAGATTCCAGAAGCATTTGTCAAATACTAACCAGTGTGACGTCCTAGGTGAGTGGCCCACCTGAACGCCCCTTCCCCTTGGTGGCCGGGCACCCCAGGGTCCCTGGAGGCAATGAGGTAGCGTGCTCTTTCTAGCTGTGACACCAGCACAAACCCAAATTTGCTTTGGTCTACAGTAAGCAGCCAAGGAGCAAGGGGCAGCCCAGGGAGTGGAATCCAGCTGGATAATGACAAGTTTGACATTTTAAATGGGAAAAAGAAGACAAGAAAGGGCTCTGCTTTGTCAGGGGCGCCCCTCCCGGGCGGGCTGTGTGCAGGAAGCCGGGCAGGGAGGGGGGAGGAAGGGGTCAGAAGCACCTCCAGCCCCACTCAGACCTGGGCTGTGTGTCCCTCGGGGACTCTCTGTGACCTGGCTGCTTTGCCTGCAGCAGGATACACTTTCCCCAGAAGGCGCTGAAGTCCACGCAGCTCTTTTCCTACAGGTGTTAGTTACCAAAAAGAAGACTCACAGGTTCCCATCCAGCTTCACTTTTTCAATAATGATATACCTCAAGAATTTGAAGTCACCTCTCCAGAAGCTGCCAGATTTTAAACAATGGCAACACTTATCATCAAAGTAGTTCGCTGCCTGTTCTCTTGGCAATGACCCCAGCAGACTCCCAGCTCGGGTGTAAGAATCTGCTTCGGGATTAGCCTCTTTTCAGGTCTGATCTGGCTTTCCGGAACACAGTTTGAAACCCCACTGAAAAGATGAGCTTACAGGCTGGAGTGGTGGGAGAGGCTTCTGCACAGGAACCGGTGGCCTCAGCCCCGGGGTGGCGGCGGCCTCAGGGGGTGTGATTGCTGCTCGAGGAAGGGAGTAGCCCTCGGCGAGAGCCCACCTCTGGCAAGCTTGCTTGATGCTTATTGCAAAACTGTGTGGAGACAGCCCAACAGTTTACTCGTTTTAAGGTAATCAATGGAGCACAAACTTCACTGCTGCTCTGTTGCAAAATACCACAAACGAAATGGTTAAGATTCTCTGCCTGAAAATACATTCTTATTTTTTGTTAAGTATCGCTTTTAGTCCCAGGAAATAGGGAATACTGTTAAAAAAAAAAACCTGAGAAGTCAATGGTCTAGCATGTACTCCTCTGCCAGAAGGAGTTGCCTGGCTGTGCACCTCTGGAGAAGTTACTTAACTCCTCTGGTCCTTATAGAAGGGAAAGTTTGCTTATTAAAAGAGTAGTACATAGAAGGTACCTGAGACATAGTAGGTTTTTATTAAAACTGTTAGCTCCCTGCTTGTGTTTTTTAATGGGCTCATGAATTAGAATTTGAACGTGGATGGTATCTATAGCCAGCCGTAAAATTCTGTTTAGGTCTTTGGAAGAGACCAAGCTAATTAATATTTTTGGTCTTGCAGATGTTTGAGAAAGGATCTCATCCTGCAGATTGAAGGAAAGGGATCCGGCCCCCCAGGTGGTCCACATGTAAGCCTGTTCCATGACATTTTCTAGGAGAAGGTTGGACAGACCTCTCCTGCCATTTGTCCTTGAACCTTAAATACTATTAAACATGAAAATGTGCCCCTTCATTCCTTCACCAGGCACTTTCCAGGTGCCTAACTGGCACAGTTTGGTTGCTGAGCTGTGTGAGCTGTTGGAGGGAGGCGGGCACGCGTGCAGAGCCATCTCGGCCGGGGGTTCAAGTGTGGATGGACAATGTGCAATAGCCTCCTTTAACGTTCAAGGGCTTAAATAGGGCACGATTTCCACAGCAGGGCGCATGGGTCCCCTTGACCCTCCATCTCCTGGGACATCCGCCCACCTTCCTCTGCAGCACAGGCTCCCCTCTCAGCCTCCCACTAGTGACCTCGTCTCCCTCCTCATCCTTGTCTCTTGGGGACCATCAGTGCACCATATGGTGTGCATCATAAAGCTTCTCAACCAATGTGACGTCGCCCCCTAGGGGACATTTTCAACATGTTGTCACATTATCTCCATTATCACAGTGACAACTGGTCCTCCAGGGCTGGGAGCAGGATGCTGAACACCCTGAAACGAAGGGACCAATCCTGCAAGTGGAAACCTACTTCTCATCACGTGAGCACGGACTAAGGCTGCACTGTCTTCACGCACAGTCGCCAGGTGCTGACTTTACCTGGAATGCACAACCACCTGACTTGAAGGTAGATTGCACTGGGCTGTTTGAAGTTTTCAATAACTTGTGTTAATCAACCCACCATAGGTATTTCGGTGTCAGTCTGCATCTTTGCTGTGTCTCTGGTGGTCAGCCAGCATCCAACTGTGCCATCCAATCTTCTACTGCTCCCAAGCATTCACATATCAAAACATTGCTGGCGAGTACTTTCTTGTCTCGTCACAGAAAGAATTCGGAGACCAGATGCAGAGGTCAAGGAAGTAAAGTGAGGAATTATTAATGTGGAGATAGTCCGCTCTCAAGGGGAGAGCGGGCAGGCTCAGGTGAGCGGCTGCACTAAATTTGGCAAGTTGGTTACAAAGGGTGTAGAAGTGAATGGGCGGAATATTCAGTGGGGAGGGAGGGTCTGGGGTTGTGTTCCCTGATCTCCACCCCAGCTCCGCCTTCCTGAGGGCAGGAGGGATTGTGTCCTTATTTAGTCTGGATCAGAAGAGCCGTGGCCTCGTGCATGATGAGGAGTCTAATCTGCAAGGCTAGTTTTACTGAAATGAGGGCAGAATGAGCAAAAGGCTACATTCGGACACTGGTGATTGCTGCCTCTTCCACCTTTCTTTGTTGGCCTTCAGACCACTTGTCAGCCCAGAATGCGTGACCTCTCAGCAGTCCCGAGGTCCCCGCTTTTCTCTGTCTGCCCAAGGATCCCCGCTGCTCACAGTACGAGTGGTTTCCTGCCACCTGGCGCGCGTTCCCCTTTCCCTGCTCACGTCTAGCTACGTGTCTGCCTGCTCTAACAAAAACAGCACTATTTTATTAAATGGCTGGATCAGGCAGGGTTCTGCAGGGAAACAGAACCAACAGGGTGCACGTATTTATTTATTTATTTATGTGCCTCTGAACGGAGCTACTTCACATGGTTACAGAGGCTGAGGAGCCCCACCGTGTGCCGCCTGCAGGCTGCGCCCAGGGAGCTGGTGCAACTCGGTCTGGGTCTGAAAGCCCGAGAACCATGGCCAAGTGCAGGAGAAGGTGACCCAGCGTGTTCGTGAAGCAGGAAAAACAGGAGGATTCTCCTCCGTGCAGCTTTGGCCCTCTTGGAGCCCCAGGCAGACTGGCTGATGCCCACACACACCGGGTTGGGCCATCTGCTTCCTGGAGTCCACCAATTCGAACGCTGGTCACACACACACACACACACACAACCAGAGTTGCGTCCAATCCGGGCGCCCCACAGCCAGTCAAGGTGACTTAAATTCACCATCACAATTACTTTCCTTTTTCTTCTCCTTCATATAAAAATGAGGGCATTTTATTGCTTTTTAAAGAGGTTGTATTGTCTGAGAATTCCATTTGAAGATCACAGAGGAGCATCACAAAATATTTGTTGCAGCAGGGGAGGTGCGGGGCGGGATAGACTTGAAGCTCTGTTTGTGCTGTTACTGTGGGCATTTTTATCAAGGTCTCTTAAAGACTGAAATGCTTGAAGACCTTAAAAGACTGTTTCTAGGGGCGGATCTCAGAAACATGACAGAGAAATTTCGGGGATAAGTGGGGGTTCCCCGGTGCCCCTCGAGTCATAGCTCACAGCTGGCACCTTTCACAGCAAAAATGACGTGCTAACAAGCTGAATCCAGGCTTATTAAGTCTGAAATAATGATTATTTTTGAGCCAAGCACGGGATTAAAGCAGTGATTTTCAGGCCCTGAGGGAATCGCCCCAGGTGCAGGCCCTTGGCAGGCGGAGAGGACTCTGTGTCCCCAGCCTCAGGCCAGAGGCTTGCCGGCTGCCCCTGGACGGCAGTGGGAGCCCTGCCTCCAGGGTCGCTCTTCCCTGGGCCACACAGTTGAGGGAGCAGACTCAGGGGGCGGCGCGGGGCCGGGCCGGCACGGACTTCCACTTACTTCCCATCGCTGACATGTGAAGAGCCTCGTGTGGACGCCCAGGTCTGGCCCGATGGGTCTCGGAGATGCTCCTGCCCCCACTTCTCCACGGCTTCCCAGGGGCCCAGCAAGGGGGGGGGGTCTCCTCCTGCCCCCACGCACAGAATCTGGAAGCAAAGATAGTCCCTGGGGCCCCAGCCAACACCGTTTTCCCCAGATCAGCGGGACAGGAGCGCGGGGCCGAGGCGTGCTGTGCTTTCGTCAGTCAAGCACTTGTTTCACTCTTCTCTGTTCTTTTCTGAGTTTTTTTTTAATTCTGTTTTTTTATATATATTTTAATTTTATTTATTTTTTAATGAAGTATAGTCAGCTTGTAATGTCGTGTCAATTTCTGGCGCACAGTGCCATGTTTCAGTCATGCATACACACACATATATTCATTTTTGTATTATTTTTCATTATAGGTAACTGCAAGGTATTGAATATACTTCCCTGTGCTGTACAGAAAAAACTTGTTTTTATCTGTTATACCTATAATAGCTAATATTTGCAAATATCAAACTCCCAGCTTGTCCCTTCCCACCCCTTTTCCCCCTGGTAACCATAAGTTAGTGTATTATGTCTGTGAGTCTGTTCCTGATTTGTAGATGAGTTCGTTAATGTCTTCTTTTCTTTCTTTTTTTTTTTTAAGATTCCACAGATAAGCAATATCATGTGGCATTTTTCTTTCTCTGTCTGGCTTACTTCACTTAGAATGATGATCTCCAGGTCCATGCATGTTGCTGCAAATGGCCTTATTTTATTCTTTTTATGGCTGAGTAGAGTTCCACTGTGTAAATGTACCACAGCTTCTTTACGCAGTCCTCTGTCGACAGACGTTTAGGTCCTCTGGGAGAGCTGAAGGCTTCTGAACCATCGTGCGTGTGGTCTGAAAGGAAACCTGGCCACATCCAGGGATTCTAGAACCGAAGGAAGGCGTTCTGGATACCACAGTGTTTTATTTTTGAAAGCTGCTTTGGAAATGTGTTGGCATTATTCACTGTTCGCTTTAAGTAAGTAACTTTATATTCTTTTCTACATCAGGTTTTTCTGCTAAGTTAGTAAAACTGTCTCCCCCTCATCATTAATGCAATTTATTTCCCTGAGTGACCTGGACTCTTTTTTTTCTTTTAATGGAAGGACTGGGGATTGAGTCCAGAACCTCGTGCATGCTGAGCACGCCCTCCACCTCTGAGCTCCATCTCTGCCTAAAACTACCCTTTAATTTACTCCCACCACCTGTCCTGCCCTGTTGTTTTAGATTACACTTCACCAAATTGCCTGAGTAGTGTGAGGTCAGCTGTCTGTCCTGCGGGCAGGGCTGGGACAGGTTAGAGATGGAAGTCAGGTTCCCTCTGCTGGCCGCCTGGAGCCAGGAAATGGGCGACACTTTTGTCTGCAGAGGCTCCTGGTCCCGAACTGAGAGTTAAGGAGAGAAGCCACGGCCGTTTCTGCTGATGCCCCTTCCACGGGCATCTTCTTTTTCTGTCTCGCATTCCCCATCTCTGTAGGGGCGGCCCCTGGGATCTGGACAGCTTAAGCCCAAGAGAGCACAGCTTGGACTCCAGCTGACTGCGGCTGGCAGGTGGCCCTGCCAGCCTGACAGAGCCCATGACTTTTCCAGCCTCCCAACCCGGTGGAAGTGGCCGTGGCCCTGTGACTGATTCTGGCTGGTGGGGAGTGGGCGGATGATCCCTGTGTCCCTTGCCGGCTGGCTCTGGAAGCTTCTGACTGAAGGAGGGCCCCTCTCCCTCCTCATTATCCAGCTGAATGGGGAGGACTTCATGGCCTGCGGGGTGGAAGCATGGGGACAACGAGGGACCCCTGCATGACCACGGAGACAGTCACTTACCCACCAGGAACATGGCCTTGAATGTTTCCTAAGCAAAAATTAACTTTCTTAGATTCAGGCACAGAACTGGGGGGTTATGTGTCGGGATAGCCATACTGCCCTGAGAAACAGGCCTATAACTCCCCAAGCCTGGATTTCTCGTCTGCACAGCACCACGCGTGCCTGGCTGTATTCGGGCCAAGATCACAGGACATGAAGTCCCAGGTGCTCCTTGGCAGGTGCTTGGTAAGTACTTGCTTTCCCCTTTAAAACCGCCTCTCATTGCTCTGCCTCCCTCTGTGCCTTCTCCGTCCCTCTGAGTGTTTGGGTGAGACAGCGTCCTCACAGCTGCCCACGGCATCCCGGGAGGGAAGCGCTGTGCCTCGGCGCCGCCTGCACCCTGTCCCTGTGGTGGTGGCTCCTCCGAGTTGCAGCCCCCACTGCCCTTTGGTGCAGTAAGTGGAACAAAGTCAGGACGCAGCACAAATGGGTCTGCCCATCAAACCGCCACCTAAGCACAGGAGGGCTCCGGTCCCGTAATTATCAGGATGATTAAGTCGCTCCCGGTCGGAACCAGACTGAAGTCACTCTCTAATAGCTCGTAATTATAGGTCTGCCAGTGCACATCCAGGCAGAGACGTGCTGAGCCCGGGGTCCGGGAGGGAAGCGGGGGCCCCGCCAGGGCTGGCTGGAGCCCTGGTCCTGAGTCGGCCACACAGCCTGTTTCTGGGGCCAGACACCAGCATGTCCCAAAGCCCCAGCCCTGGGGGGGGGGGGGGGGGTGGCACAAAATAAACTCAATTAATTTTTTAATAAATTAAAAAATGTATTTATTTTGCCCAGCTTCACTGAGGTGTGGCTGACAAGTGGAAACTGTACATAAGGGGCGACGTGGTGTCTTGCACGGGAACACTTCCGCAACGTTTACCGCGTCGAGCTAGCTAACACGCCCGCCGCCTCACACAGTTACCTTGTTCTTTCTCTTGATCAGAACATTTAAATCTCCTCTCTGAGCAAAGTTCAAGGATACAGAACAGTGTTATTAACCACAGCCACCACGTGTGCATGGGGCCCGGGACCCCAGGCCCTACTTACCTTTTAACCGGAGGCGTGTGCCCTTGCGCAGACATCTCTCTCCCGTCTCCTCCCCGGCCCCTGCAGCCCCCGCTGCTCTGGCTCTGAGTGGGACCGTTTTCCATGCCCAGGTAGGTGAGGCCACACGGTGCTGGTCTGTGTCCGGCTCATTTGTCTCGGTGTGATGCCCCCGTCCCTCCCTGCGGACAATGGGGGTCCCTTCCTGGCTGCGGCTGGAGTGTACTCCTTGCACGGGGAGAGCTCGGCTCTGGGATCAGAGCCACCAGCCAAAGGGGTCCCGGCCGGCGACTGAAGGGAGGACAAAGGCTCCCCCCGCCCTCCTAGTCCTGCAGCCGGACGCAGAATTAAGCTGACACATGCAGCTGAACAGGAGGACAGCAAACACTTACTTAGAATTTTTACGTGTCCACAGGAATCTTCAGAAGAAAAATGAACCCCTGCAGAAGCCATCAGGCCCCAAAGTGCATGTGCCTTTTACACAAAGCACGAGCCATCGTGGGGCTGTGACGAGGCCCGAGGCAGATGGGCGGCCAGGGGCTCCCAGAGAGACTGTGGAAGGGAGGACGGGGCTGTCCGAGCAGGTCTGACTGTCCAGGTCCACCTCGGGGTCAACTCCCCGGCCCTGGGGGTAAGAATGCTTTCCCCCGGGGCAGGGGAGGCAGCTTGGGGGGAACCTTCCAGGGGAACCTCAGGACCTGCTTTGGAAACAGGGCAGTCAGGGAGCCTACCTGCTTCCTGTGCAGGATAGTCACCTGCCAGAGCGGTGTGTTTGGGGTGGGTGTTCTGAACCCCTCAAATGTCTGAAAGAACATTAAGCAACTGAGAGTTAGTAAGCTTGAAAAACCAGACGGCAATGAACTCAGCAGCAAGGGGACGGTGGGGAAGTTGTTGCCGAGGGGAGGGGAGGACAGGGGGTTCTGGGGCTCTGGCTGAGGTTGTAAAGACCCAACAAAGATGCCCAGTTCCTCAGTGACCAACGGAGACGTGGTGGGAGAGGAAGGGGAGACGAGACATGACCAGCTAGGACCTGCTGGGCTGGAGGAGGTGGGCGGCTTCCCAGCCAACCTGGCCGCACTCGCCTGGCCACACTCGAAGGACTGCACTGCGCTCAGGGCTCCACTGTTGCCCTGGAAATTCTCAGTCATCTTGTCTCGGCCTGTGTTCTGTCTGCGAGGACACGGAGCCCACAGACGTGCTGTGGTCCTGGTCGCCCCGTTCACGCCGAGCAGCCATGACGCTGAGCAAAGTTCAAGGTACCGTGTTCCATCCACGACCCGGTACATGGGGCACTGACAGCCTGTGAGCCCACGCTTTCCTCCAGAACGAGCGCTTGCGTGGCACAGTGGCCATGTGGTTACCGCGTCGAACTCGGGTCCCTCCCCCGCCACACAGCAAAGCCAATCTACTGACCCTGGGTGGTGGTGAAGGAAAGTACAGTGTTTCCTGCAGGCGCCAAGCAAGGAGAAGGGGCAGCTCGTGCCTCAAAGACCCAAACTGCTCGATGGCTTCCAGGGAGGGGTTTTAAAGACAACGTTATGGGTGAGGGTTGCCGGGTGCGTGACCAGCTCGTGCGCTGTCTTCTGACTGGCTGGTGGTGAGGTAACGGGGATGTTTCGGGAACCTTAATCGCCAGCCTTCGGGTTCCAGCTAGTCCCGAGCCTCCTGCTCGCGGTCGGACGCAGCCGCGGGCCCCCCCTGGGAGGCGGGGTCTTAGCTTCTGCAGAAAGAGTTAAAGACATGAGCTGGATTGTCACGTGCGCCCCTCGGGGGGACCAGGAGGCCTGTGGCTCTATTGTCGATTAGGCTGTGATTAGTTTTCCTGCCTGGCTGACTTCCTGCCAATTCCTCTGCTCCAGTCATGAACTGTGTGCAGCCGCTCTTTGGAGCTCAGGGGAGGCCCAGCAAGTGGCAGGGGGCACGGAGGGGCCTGTACCCGGGCGGGCCCCGCAGGGTCCTGCTGGGTTGCAAGGTGTCCTAAGAGACGCCACCGCCCAGGGCCCCCCACAGGCTGGCGCTCTCATCGCTTCCCTGTGTTTATGCTGAAACCGATGGCGGGGAGGGAGGCGGGGACGGACGCTCACAGCTCCCTTTCCCTGGGGCCTCTCCTCACTCACCAGTGAGCCGGGAGAGCTGGGGGCAGCGCGCACACCAACACGTGCGCTAGAATGAGTCCATGTTGCAGGTCACTCCTCCGCCAAGAAGATGTGTGTGCATGTGTAAACCCCGACTCGTCCGGACTCTGAGGGGAGCAGGCTGCCCTCCAGAGCCTTCGCAGGGCCACCAATGCCTTTGCCAACTCCAGCCTCTGGATCTGGGAGTCTGGGAGTGCCCGTTGTCTGAGGGCACCGGGCGCGGTGGCCTCGTTTCAGTGGCACTAGGAAGGTTCTCAGCGTACTGCAGGTGTCCCGGTGCGGGCCGCCCACTGGGCTGAAGCGTGTGTGGCCAGAGTGGGGAGGCAGTGTTTCCCCAAGTTCTTTCCTAGGACCGGCCGCGCCGCGACCCCGGGGTCCCTCAGACGGCAGCTGCCGGATCGCAGCTCCGGGTGGGGCCCAGCGGTCAAGGTTCAACCAGGCCTCCAGGTGATTCTGATGCAGACCAGGCTGTGAACCCCACCGTGGGGGAGGGCTGTCTGCCTGATGTCCCCACGACAGAGTGACAGGCAGGCTCTGTCCCAACCGATGTGCGGCTGAAGCCACGCCTGGAGGCCTCAGCGACCCTGCAATCTCCCCGAGGAAGGGACAAGAGCCCGCAGGCTACAGGCTGGAAGACTGGGGAGCTACTGCTCAGAAACAGGAGATGTGGGAGGTTTCCAAGGGGGGCACCCAGCTGAGGGCGGAGGGAAGGCAGGACCGGCGTTTGGCAAAGGAAGGGACAGGGGTTATGGGTTTGGGATTCCCCTCAGAGAGATGAAGCTAAGAACAGCTGAACAGTTTACCGGGAGAAACTGAGTGCGTGCGTGTGTGTGTGCGCGTGTGTGTGCGTGCACGTATGCGTGTGCGTGCAGGCCCGCAGGGTGAGCAGCTTTGGGCAGGAAAGAGCCCCTATGTCTTGTCACCAACCCTAAACCAGGCACCCCAAGCCTTTCCGCTGATGACACAACACCTTGCCTAACCTGTGGGCGCTTTCCTAGACCAAAGGAGTAGAAATGGAGAACGCGTAATCCCCAGATGACCGGCGTCTTCCCCGCTCCCCTCTCAGGCACCTCATGAACAGACTGTGTGAACAAGACAGCGTCTGAGGAAAATTCGCAAGACACAGACACGCCACGCGCGGCCGGCGGTGGTGGCGCCTCTGACCCCTCCTCTTGATGGTCAACAGAAATGACTTCACTGTTTTCCCTTTAAAAGCCTCCATGGCTGAGCAGAACCTGCAGAGAAGGTCTCCTGGGGACACCAAGTCCACCGTCTCCCCAGACTGCCGGCATTCTGACTGAAAGCAACTTTCCTCTCTGTCAACATTGCCTCTTTCGCTTACTTATGTAAAGAGTGGCGAGCAGCTGGCCCACAATCGGTAACAGCATGTGTGTGCGTGTGTGTGTGCGCACGCGTGTGATGTGTAGTGACAATGGGTCCGCCCGTGTGTGGTGACAGCAGGTCCACACGTACATGGTGATGGTGGGTCCAGGTGTGTGTGGGGACACAGGGACACTAGGCGGCAGGTGCAGTGATTTCCTTCGCTGCCCACGTTCCCCGACCCGAACGGGCCCTTCCTTTGAGTCACCGGTCACCGCAGGTCTGGGTGGGAACAGCTGGTTCCTGTCACCTGCTGTGAGATTGCCTTGGGCGACAGCTGACATT
This sequence comes from Camelus dromedarius, assembly GCF_036321535.1. NCBI lineage: Eukaryota > Metazoa > Chordata > Mammalia > Artiodactyla > Camelidae > Camelus > Camelus dromedarius. Next base: position 1,832,081 of record NC_087441.1, read on the forward strand.
TCCTGCACACGATGCTCTCAGCTGATCCGCCTCCCCCAGAGGAGGCCTGAGTCCCTGCTTCGGGCCCTCCCCAGCCTGGAGCTTCCTCCCCTGCCCTCAGACAGAACCACAAGGCCGCCACACAGACAGCCTTGCCGCCCCGGGAAGCCGTGATGTGGCGTCACCCCTTCCGTCCGTGGACCACGCTCCTCAGCAGCTCGTGCTGTCAGTGGAAACGGCTCTCACAAAGCCACCTGGTCGGGGTCCCTCCTTAAGCTCTCGGGAAAGCACCTCTCAGAGGGAGAGAGGGGACCTCTCACACACGGCGCCCAGACCCAGGATGTGGTCAAGGACAGGCCAGGCCCTGGTTCTCCAGCCCCCAGGGGAACCCAGGACGCGTAGCCAGGGTCTCCTTCCGACAGCATGGCCTGACTTGTTCGGGGGTCGGGGAAGCTGCCCTCGGAGACACTTGCACTAACAGGTCATCCTGTGAAAACCTGCGAGGTGTCCCTGGGGCCCCCTGTGCGGCCGGGTCAGCCGGGCATCTGCTGCCTCCTCGCCCACCCGGGACAGCCGCTGGCCCAGGGAGGGCTCGTCCCTGCAGAGGCGGCTGGCGGCTTCACTGACGCTGGGACCTGCTGTCTGTCTGTCTGTCTGTCTGTCTGTCTGTCTCGTGAAGTTTGGCCTCTTCACATCCCTCCATTTTCCGGGTGAGTCTCAGGACTGCCCCGAGGATACAGGTTCCAAGAACGAGCCCCCCAGACGGGGACTTTCCTGACACCTGGTGGCCACTGGCCGCCGCCTCCCGGGCATCTCAGGCTTTACCCACCTTGCGGTCACCGCTGGGGCCTGCAGATTAGACTGACCTGAGGCAGGCTAACGGGGGAACAAGCAGAAGCCACTAAGGCATGCGCGGCACATCCACACGGATTCCCAGGGCTGCGGCGCTCGGAGGGGTAGAAGCCCCGCAGCTTCCGTCGCGTCCTGGGAGAGGACGGCACGCGTGTGGAGGGGGCAGGACAGCGGAAGGGACGTTGCGTTCCCAGGGGCAGTGATAGCAGGAAGGCAAGTTCATGGGGGAGCTGCCGGAGGTGAGGGCTGTTTCGGGAGGTTCCTCTGGTGCCATCCCTGGGCTGAGAACCGTCCAGAGTGGCCTCACGGTTAAGAATTCTCCGGCCCTTCCTTCAGGGGGAGGGCAGAGGGCTTTTTGGATTTACTTTTCCTCAGTGCTTTCAGCTCAGAACCCTGCCTGTGCCAGGGCGGCACATTTGGGGTGATGCCCTGCGGGGCCTCCAGCGGCAGGTGCAGCGTGGGGGCCGGGCCTCACCAGCTGCACAGGTGACTTGCGATGCATCTGCATAGATGTGGTTGGGTTCTCAGAGCCAGCAGGCCTGGGCTGGCATCTCACCCGGGCTGACAAACTTGTCTGACCGGCTGGTTTCCCCTCGATCACGCCCCCTCCCCAGCACCGGCAGCCCTCGGGGTGCGGCCCTGCCTTTGTTTCTGCCGCACTCAGAGCAGGCCTCCTCCTGAGCCCGGGCGCTGGCTCTCCAGCAACGAGTCTTTCCTTGAACCCGGGTCTGAGCTGCATTCTCCGGGATTCGGGAAGCAACAGGGACCAGCTCGGCATGCGGAGACCAGAAGACCTTGAGGACAGGGCCAGCTGCGGGGAAAAGAAAAGCTTTTCCCTGAAGAACTTGCCCCGTTCGCTAGCAGCTGCTCCCGAGACGTGCTCGCGGCTTTGCGGCCCCTCTGCGTCCCTTTTCAGGTGCTGCGCTCTGAAAAGCGCTGGCTTTAGCAGGACAGCGAGCACTGGGCACAATGGAACGATAGTAGTGGCTTGTTTGGATTTTTCACTTGTTTCTTTTTCTCCCTTTTTTGTTTTTTTCTTTGGGGGGGAGGGTAATTAGGTTGATTTACTTTCATTTACTTATTTATTTCATGTAGGTCCTGGGCTCCATCCCATGCTAAGCACGTGCTCTACCACTGAGCTGTCCCCTCCCCTCTAGGCTTGCTTGGGTTTTTAAAAATTCACCTCCAGCATGTTGTCACTTAGTATTTCCTACTAGCTCGTGCGGGGACACCCTAAGGGAGTTCCTCAGGGCCCCTCCGATGTGGGGCGCCCTCCGACCGTGGCTCAGACCCCGCCCTGGGCAGTGGGCTGGGACCAGCAGGAGTCCGCCCTCTTGTCCACATCTCACCATCGTGGATCCCAGAGAAGAGACTTGTCCTGGGACTTGCCCCAACTCAGGGGAGTCTAGGGGAGCAAAAACCTTTTTCCTTCTACCTCCTAGATTTGCTGTCGGGGGCCCGCAAATTAGACTGACAATGGACGGGTTAGCAAGAAGAGAACACACAGAAGTTTATCCATCTGTGCACGGTGCAGCCGCACATGAGAACTCGGTGATGTGAACTCCGGGGGGTTAGGACGGGGGCTTCCTCAGCGTCCGAACAGAAAAGCAGGACTGTAGAGAAGGGACAGGACACAGGAAAGGGCTGTGCGTTTCCAGGGCGGCGGATGGGGGAAGGTGAGTCTGCGGGGAGCTGACGGGCGATGAGGCCCAGCCGGCCAGTTTGCTGGGTGGACTCGCTCTCGGTGCCCCGGCCCCAGCGGTGAGGTTGTTCTCGTCCTGCTACAGAAAGCGAGGACACCCCCACCAGGGGGCTGACGCTCTGCTCTCAGACAGGGGTGGGGGTGCAGGGTCTCACTCTGCGTCTGCTCTGTCTCCATTGCCTCCTAGAGCAGCATCCTGGCGAGATAGGAGGGAGGGGACAGGGCACAGCCATCGAAAGAATGACACACCACTGGGGACGCGACATAAACTGGTTAGAGGCTGCAGAGCCCAGGGTGGCGGTGGATCTGACTCCCAGCAGGCCCCAGCCTCGTCTCACACGCTCACTGCAACACACCAGCTGCTAAACGGCCCTCCCACAGGCGCCTGACAGGTCCCAGGCTGACCGCGAAAGGCCAAAAAGTGGGCGGGGGCCCCGTTCCTGGGAGTCCACACCCCTTTCCCCAAACAGCTGAAATAATCCTGCCGCTTGTTAGCATATGAGGTTACGCAGCCCTTACAAACTAGCCACCCCCACACCACATGGCCGATCTCACTTTTCTAGAAGGCCCCACGCTCTGGGGCCGCCCCTCGCCTCCTGAGACGGCCCACACTCTGTCTGTGGAGTGTGTGCCTCTGAATAAACTCGCTTTCACTCTGCGATGGCTCGCTCTTGAATTCCTTCCTGCGCAAAGCCAAGGACCCTTACTGGGCGGGGCGCGTCCCGAGACCTGGGACACGGCCCTCCTCTCACCCCATTTTCCCCCAGCACTGGGATGGTGCCCTCTGACCCCAGGAACAGCTTCATGGACATTCCTTCCCCAGCAAGGGGTGTGGGCTGGCACGGGGCGCCCCTGACAGCAGGGACCAGCTCCTCCTTCCTCCCTCCTCTCCCTGAGCCCCAAATACGCACAGCCCTCACCTCTGCGGCACTGGAGAGAGGGGGCAGCAGTGCCGGCCTCCGTGCCTCCTGCAAGGATCTTCCGGAGGGAATGGGCCATGATGACCCCTATCTGCCTGCGAGAGGGCTGAGAGCCGCCAGCGCTGCTTCTCGCGGGCACAGCGGAGGTCCTATTAGACCTGGGGGACCGGCGACGGAGCTGGAATAAGCACCCAGCAGAGCGCGATGCCAGCGGTTCCCCAAGGGCAGTGCATGCGGCTCGCACCACCCCCAGGGCGGGTCCCCACGTCCCGCTCCCCCCAGATCACCCTGACGTCCCCCGGGCAGAGTCCCTGATGTGCTGTGTCATCCGGACCCCACCTCCCTCACTCAGGGCTACACCCCGCGTGCAAACCTCGGAGTCTAAGAAGAGTTGCTCTCAACTGTTAAGTGCTGTGACACCAGCCACTCTGCCTTCTCAGTCCACGCCTCTGCCACCTCGCACAGACAGCTCCATTGTCCCTGCTTCCCCGGCAAGAGAACCGAGCTCAGACATCAGTGTCCTCCTCACGGACCCACGGCTCACAGCACGGCAGAGCCGAAGGCTGCCGTCAGGCTGGCAGAGCCCGGCCCTCCTACCTGGGCCGGTCCCGGGCTGCAGCTTACCCAGCCCTCCTGCTTGCTCGGGCAACTTTCACAAGACTCCTTTGCGGCTACTTCTCCTCCCTTTCTCAAGTTTCAGCAGAATAATTTGATGAGTAGCATTCTTTAGAATTTAGATTCGTCAACGAACAGGGAAAATTCAGACTTTTGTCTGTTTCAAGGCGAAACCAAACAGCCGCCGCGGGGCCTCCTGGGAGCAAAAGCCTGGCGTGCGCCCAGCTCTTTGCAGAAAAAGGCTTTCGTCTCCTAGGCCTTTCCCAAGTGCCAAAGAGTAGGCTCAACAGCTACTAATCAGGGAAGTGAGAGAATGCAGAAACAAAGGAGACGCAGTCCCGCAGGAGAAGCGGTCACGGTTTAAACAACAGCCCAGTCATAAAGCAGAGCCCCAGCTCCCCACGAAGGAGCATCCTTAACAACCCAGCACCTGTCCTGAGCACCGTCACCGTCCTCCCTCTGGGCGGGGGACCGGGGGCGTCTTAGTTTCTGCAGAAACTGTGAACTGGTAGTACTGACACAGAGGACCCTACGGGGCCCCTCCTGGCACAAACCGTTTCCGTGTCCCCCATTTCTTGTTTGTAGGAAATAGGGCTCATTCAGCCTCCTTGACCTTCCCTGAGCTCCCAAGGGCAGATTCAAACAGTTGCTAATCAGGGAAGGAAGGGGGTGCAGAGACAAGGGAGGGACAATCAGGAAAAAACAGTGCAGCCCTGGGACAGGGTCCTGCTTCCTCCTCAAGGGACACGCGTAACAACATCTTTGAGTCCTTCCACGGGAACTGAGGCCCCACCCGGTGGGGAGGACGGTGACTTCACGCTGAGCACAAGATTCCTGGAGCACAGCCCTGGTACCTCCCCACCAGCCAATCAGGAGAAAGTCACACCCCCTGCAGCCCCCACCCCAAGTTTCCCCCGGAAACCATCGGAGGGTTTGGGGTTCCCGAACACGAGCCGCCCGGCCTCCCTGCTCCGCCCCGCAGTAGACCTTTCTCTGCTCCAGACTCCAATGTTTCAGTTTGTCTGACTTCACTGTGTGTTGGGCACACAAACTTTTGTTGGGTAACACCCTGTCTGGAGAATTGTATCAATCAACTAGTTAAAAAATACTGTTAGTTTATTTAGGAAAAAGGAATTTGCGTTTCAAGGGAGGCTAGAGCGCACCCTTCCAGGACACGCGCTGTCTCTGAGCTACTCTGCAGCTCTGGGCGCTGCAGGTAACTCGTCCATGCGGAGCTCCTATCCTGGTCTCCTGCTGCGGGAAATCCACTTTTGTCCTCGTTTGCAGTTCATCTCAAAATTCCTTTATTCTACATGTATTTGTGCTTTGTTGACTTTTCATTTGAACCAGTTTTCACCTATACATGAACGCTTGCTTCTCTCCCATTGCATGCAAAACATAAAATTGTCAACACGCGTCCATTTTTCACATCTAGATGCAAGGGTAGGGAGCAGGATTTGCCACCCTGAACACTCCTCTTTGATCTGTTAATTACTGCAAGCTGGTTATTTTCTAAGGAACAGCAGACACGGGGCAAACTCTGACAACCAAGTAGGAACTGCCCTTTAGTAAGAAAGATCTACATTTGTAAGGGAAGTGCCCACCTGTAAGGCCCTCTCTCCCTGGAAGGGGAGGAGGACCAAACCTCTAGAGACTTATCAGCGGAGAAGGCGGTGACTCAAACCCGTATCGCAAACAGCCTCATTCACTGTGCCTCCGTTCACCTCCCCAAGTGGACTCTCTCCATCCTCAACATCTTCTTTTGTCTCTTTGGGGTGGGGGGAGATAATTAGGTTTATTTATTTATTTATACTTTTGACGGAGGTGCTGAGGACTGAACCCAGGGCCTCACGCACGCTAGGCACCTGCCCCACCACTGAGCCACCCTCCCCCTTCTTCATCTATCTTTTAAAGATGGCACTGAAGGTGATGGCTTTGGCCCTGTTGTGGGTCAATGGCCTCTCCTGGGTCTCTCCCATGTATCCATGTCATTAAACTTCTGTGTGACTTTCTCCTGTTGATCCGCCTCATGTCGGTTTAATTCTCAGACCAGCCAGCAGACGGGTGAGGGGACAATGCTTTCCTCTCTGACATGCTCCTTGTTTCCTGCAAGAAGCAACAAGGGACACAAAGACATGGAGGGCCTGATTTTACCTTTCCCTGGCAATCTCTCACACATAGAATAGACCCAGGGCACAAAATGTGCTGTGCTGCTCAGACTTCTGCCTCACGGCTAACGTCCTGTGGCACGTGAACGCTTGCATTAGGTGCTGGACTTCCAGGAGCCAGAAAGCATCCTCTCGTCTTGATTCCGTTCTGAGCACAGCCACAAGGAAGGGCCCGATACTTACAACATTTCTATAGAAAATACTGGTACATTTTGCCTCAGGAGGGGCACTGCCCCAGAAAAGGTGGGGAGCAGAGCATTCAGTCAGCACCAACTGTATGCTCCATAAAATGCAGGAGAGCAGAGGAGCCAGGCCCTGTCCCTGAAGAGCGAGAAAGGACAGGCCCGTCCACTGAAAACAAAACAAAAAGCAGCACAGCCTCAAAGCTGAGAACTCCCTTCTATTCAGCAGACTTTCTGCGGGCTAGCGCCTGGAGGTGACCCCTCAGGTGGCTCCGAGGGGCGGCTCCCAAGAGGCAAACGAGGAGCCAGGAGGTTTTGCAGCGAAGCCAGGCAGTTGGAGCACCAAAAGGTCACTGTTAATTCAAGGGAGCCAGACATCCCAAGGGGAGGAATCCAGCGCCTTTCTACGTGTGGGGAGGTGCAATGGGCTCACTGAAATCACCCCTGCAAAGGGCACCTGGCTGTCCGGGGCCAGTGCCCCGCGCTCCGCACCCCGAGCGCCCTGTGGCGGCGCTAGCGCTCCACCCCGCGTGCCCCGGGCTCGCCTCGGAGCGGCAGCCACAGCTTTGCTCGCTGGCGAGCCTGGCTGCGCTTCTCCGCTCACACGCCCCCTGTATCCCCTGCCTTCGTTCCTCTCTCGAGCACCTAGATAACGGGATCTGACAGCTTGTTTTGCAGCTGCTAACACCCCCACCAACTGCAAGCCATCAACCAGGGCTTGAGGACCACAAGCGCGTACTGGCACCTCAGGATCTATGAGGTGACCCCCGTGACCCCCACGGCGACCTCACTGTCAACCAGAGAACCGTGCGTGGGCTGCCCTGCAGCTCCCCTCCCTCACCTGGCCTTTACAATGCTCTTCTGAGACCCATCGGGGTGTCCGGGCCTTTTAAGCACTCGCTGTCCCCGAGTCCTGGGCGCTGGCAGTAAACACTGCACTTGCCTTCACCACAGCCCGGGGCAGTAGACTGGCTTTGCTGCCTGCGGGTGAGTGGGCCCAGGCTTGGTTTGGTAACACATGCTAGTTGAATTTTAATCTGAATTAGCTGGAAAAATAAGACTACGGGAAATACGTAGAGGACACCACCAGGCAATCCGCAGTTCACCACGGGACAGCGTGGTGACACGGGTTCTCCAAGGAATCCAGCAGAGCAGAGTCATCGTGAGCGCCAAAACAATTTGCTTCCCAGTAACCCCAGGACCCTCAGCTCACATTCCGCTCCAAACAGTGACCTTTGGTTGATAAGAATCAGTAGCAGAGTTCACCACCCATGCTCCTCTTTCAAGCTACCGACTTGACTGTACATGAGATTTCAAAAGCAGAGAACCAGGTCCCACAATCGGCAAAAGAAACGCCGTTCCCAGGAGGGCAGCCTCGCCACCCAGCCGAGCCCTGCACGGGCTGCTCTCAGCCCAGGTGAGTCCGCCTGGGGTGGGGGCAGGGCAGGGGGCTGCAGGCGCACACTTGCTTTTGTGGAAAAGAAAATGCTTTACGGGGAAAATGCTAATGTCGGGGAGGAAGAAATTTCTTCTAGGTTCTATTGGCTGTCTAAGAATTAAGCTGACATGAGACAGATTAACAGCAGAAAATCAAACCAAAGTTTAATAACATGTATCCATGGGCGAGACCCAGGAAAAATGAGTAACTCACCAACATGGCCAAAATCTTCACCTTCAAGGCCACCTTCAGCTAAAGGCAAAGAGGACGCCACGGGCGCGGAGGGTCAGTCTGGGGACGTTACCCGGGTGACTGGGGTGTGGATTCAAGATTGCTCTTTCCACCGCCTCGGGTTTCTTCTTTCTCCGGGGACAGAGAGGAGACACCCTCACAGATGGAAGTCTCCCTCACAAACCTAACTGTGCCTTATAGCAGGCAATTCCTGCATGGTTTTCAGCGTTTTTCCCGTGTCTGCTGTTTCTAGGAAAATGACCGACTTACAATCACTGGTATTCCAAAGGGGCGTATGTTAGGGCGGCAAATTCTGCTCCCTACCCTGACTTCCTTACAACAGCACCCTAATTGCTGTCCGCAGCAAAGGCGGTGGGCGCCCTTACGGCTAAATAAACTGTCTTTTAAAGCTTCCCTTCCTTGTCCCTGAGGTTTCTCTTCAAAGGGCTTCACAGAGCTCTGGGTGTTTTTGGTCCTGCCGTTTCAAGTGACGATTAAAAAGAGTTATTCACATCCCAGTCTTTAAGAGATTCGGAGCAAGCCCGAGGCAGGCGCAGAGAGGAGGCCTCAGGCGATGGCCCTTGTGGAGCCCGCAGCTGGGCTCACCTGGCCCCGGCTCCCAGGGCGACAGTGCAGGGTCCGGGGGCCAGAGGACCTGGGCTCCCAGACCCACCCAGGCCCAGCTGTTCTGCAGCGGGTGGAGGAGGCGTCCCGGCGGGTCTGGAGCCCAGAGCCAGGGCTGGGCCTGCACAAGGCAGGGGAGCAACATTCCCACCCAGATATGTCTCTGTGGCATGATGATTCCTTTAGGTGGGGTATTTTTAGGAAACAGAAGACTCCAGGCACTTTCCTTTTGCCTCCCCTTTAGCTGCCTAAAGAATTTGTTTGTTTGTTTGTTTTTATGGAATTTGAGTCAGTTTACCATGTCGTGTTCATTTGTGCTGTACAGCATAGTGATTCACTTACACATACATATACTCCTTTTCATGTTCTTTTCCATTATAGGTTATTACAAGGGATTGAATATAGTTCCCTGTGCTGTGCAGCAGGACCTTGTTGTTTATCTATTTTATATATAGCAGTTCGTATCTGCAAACCCCAAACCCCCAATTTATCCCTCCACCACCCCCTTCCCCTCCTGGTAACCACAAGTTTGTTTTCTATGTCTGTGAGTCTGTCTCTATTTTGTAAATAAGTTCATTTGCATCTTTTTTTAAGATTCCACATGTGAGTGATATTCAGTATTTTTCTTTCTCTGTCTGACTTGCTTCACTTGGTATGATATCTCTAGATCCATCCACATTGCTGCACTGGCATTATTTCGTTTTCATGGCTGAGTAGTATTCCATTGTATACATACACCACACCTCTTTATCCAGCCACCTGTGGTGGACATGTGGATTGCTGAGAATTTAGACAAAGGGCCAGTTCCCAGAAGAGCTCTCTCACCACAGTTGACTCTAATATGAGCTGGATGTGTGTCCAGAGGAACCTAGCAGAGTGTGTTTGTTGACGTCCCTGTGTCCCACTGTCTCTGCCTGGCCCAGAAAACATGTATTCACTGAACATTTGTTCTTCTGTCTTCATGTGAGCAGCCTTGCCCCACTGTGACGTCCCAAACTTCCAGCATCCTCTTTGCCTTTAGCTGAAGACGGCCTTGAAGGTGAAGATTCTGGCCATGTTGGCGAGTTGCTCACTTCTCCTATGGATACACGTTGTTAAACTTGCGTGTGGCTTTGTCCTGACTATCTGTCTCATGTCGGTTTAATGCTTAGGCCGGCCCGAAGGGCCTGGGCGGGTGGAGGGGCTTTTCTTCCTCCCGACAGTCGGCGTAGGTGGCTGGATTCAACTTCGCTGGCCGGACGCTACTGGCCTGACGCTACTGGCCGCAAGGCCGCCGCAGCTCCGAGGGCCCGGGGCGCCTGACCAAAGCGGGCAGGGGGCGGGCATGTTTACGCAGCCGACCAGTCTCCAGGCTCTCTGCCGCCTGCAGGGCCTGTCGGAAACAGGCTGGGAAGAGTCCTTTGCTTTCTTCTCTAAAATGATATGAGCAGGAGAAATATGTCTGCGGTGCTTATGCCTCGACCGGGGAACGTCTGGGAAGTTTGGCAGAGCGCGCCTGGTTTGCGGGCGCTCCTCCCCCCCGAGGCGCTCGCTGTGCCCCTTGTCTCTGTCTGGTGCGTCCTGTGTCACAAGGAGGAAAGCCGTGGGCCCGATTGGCCTCCCCTTCACCTTGTTCTGGGTCTGGGGTGCGGGGGCACAGAGCAGCAGTGGAGCGGAGCGTCCCCCAGCGGGCCGCGGGGGACAGGGACGGAGAAGGGGCGGAGCCGAGGCAGCAGCGCCCAACGGGCTCCCTGGGCTTTTGGAGTCTAAACCCGGAGGCATTTCAGGCTCCCGCGATGTGCTTCGGTAGAACCACCCGGAAGTGCCCGCACCACCCTGTCTGGTGGCCGCCTCCTCCTCCTCCTCCTCCTTTTTAATTTAAGGGCACTGATCCTTGTGGAGGATCATTTAAGGACAAAGTCCCTTCAGACCTTGTAGTGGCCTCTTGTTTACTTAATGTCCCCCCGGCCTGGGGAAGCATCATGGTGCTGGTGTCACTCTCGGTCACTGTCAGGGTTCGGCTGTTCTTGTTGTGAGACGTGTCGGTTATGATGTCAGGTCCGTGGAGGGTCTGTTTCAGCTGTTCTCCTGGCTTCTGCTTCTCCAAGCACAGGGAGGTCTGGTTTCTGATGCTTGTTGCTGGCTGGGAACACGGTGGTTCCGACCTCTGCGAGAACACAGCGCAGCCGGCGGGCCGCAGCGGTGACAGTCGTGTGGGCAGCGCCCCGAGAACGAAGTGCACTCCTGAGCCAGGGCCCCCGTGAGCCAAACGAGTCAGAGTCAGGTAAATCAGAGGACGCCCCGAGAGGCATCACCCTGTTTCAGCCAAGTGGCTTGTTGGGTAATTTCCGGTATTTGCTGCAACAGGGCAGGTGTGCATCGGGGGGCCCAGCGCGAGGCATCAGCTGTAATGCAGACTCCTCCTTGTTCAGCCAGCAAGTCATCTCGAGCGATTCTATGGCCTAAAGTCACCTTAGCAAGAAAGCAGAGGGATTTTTGTTGTGCAACTACGGCCTTAGAGGTAGAGTCAGTGAAATTGCCAGAGTTAAGGAACGTTGTCTTCCCGCGCGCTAACAGGGAGGGAAGTCAAGCAGAAAGTGGCGAGAGAATAAAACATTTCACTCTGAAGATGAGGATTTTGATCTGTGACCTTGGGAGAGCTGTCCACCTTAACATGTCATCTGCTTCTTGGGAAAAACCTCCCTAATTATTTTTTTTATATTATTATTATTTTTTTTTTACTAATGATGTCTAGTTGATTTACAATGTTGTGTTAATTTCTGGTGTGCAGCATAGTGAATCAGACATACATATATATATATATATATATATATATATATATATACCCCTTTTCATATTCTTGTTCATAGGCCTCCCTAGTTAATTATAATTTTAGATCTGCAGCTGGTATATGGCTCCAGGAGTCTGAAAGAGCCCTCTTTAACTGAGAGATGTGGGCCCAAGGCTCAAGTCCCTGACGCTTGTCTGCCCCCGGGAAGTGAGGAAGACCAGGTACAGTCCTTTCGAAGGCTGAAGGGCACAGTTCATTCCACTTTAGCGGAACCATCTCAAAGTTACAGAACCTGCACTTGCCGGAGGCGTCTCCGTGAATCTCTCACAAGATGAGGCACTTCTGTAAAAACATCAGAGTTAAACAATAACTGTCTGTAAATGGCAAGAAGACGTTTGAAAAATGGCCGTCTTTAGAGATATGATGAGAGTTCATTGATAAGGAAATTCAGTTATTTCTGTGCCATACAACAACTTAAGATAACAACTGACAAATTTTTATAGCAAGGGTATTGACAAACTTCCATGAAGCTCAGCTTCTGAACACCTACATTAGTAAGACATGTTTATACACATATGACCTAGGACGGTTCCCATCTGCTCCTGGTTGGCAGTGCTGCCCGTGTGATTTCACGTCCCAAACAAACCTGATTAAGTCCATGTATCTTTTACCAGGGTCCTTCTGGGAAGCCTCAAAGTTAGTTCGAGGTCAAAAAGATTCCATTTAGAACCTGATCTTGGGAAGTTATCAAAAATGTCAACAGATTTCACATTTGATCAAATAGGATCACAGATCATTATGAAATGATGCTTAATTATCTATTGAAACTAAGTGACAATGAGAGAGTTTAAAGGCAAATACAGATGGTTGTATCGTTGTGAACTAAATTCAGCTCTTTTAAAATCGAGAAGACTCAGCTCTCCCGAGTAGTCAAAGACCTGAGAAAGGCAGGAAGCACAGGAAATTTTGGTAGGACACAAAATCTTTGCTTTCCGGGCAGATGACTCAAAAGGTAAAGGGAAATTTTTCACAGCGTCTTACCGACAGCAGGCCAATAGTCTAAGGAAATATTGTTCTTTTTACAGAGAGAAAACTACATTCTGCTTTTGCACCAGGTTGCAGCACCTGGGTAGGTGTTAGAAGGCAGTCTGTGATTTGCAAGTGGAGACCCTGTGGGTATCTGAAGGCCAGTAGAAGAAACTCAGCCACCGTGCAGAAGATGTGTTGTGCTGGGAAAGGCACTGCTTGGATGTGAGGGGCTGAGTCAGTCCCTCTACCTAGAATTCAGGGCACAGCACCACCGGCCCTTCACCCCATGGTTCTTCCAAAACAAACAGCACAAAGAGTTTGGCAGAACATACAGCGGCGCTCAGAGGACAGTGATGAGCAGAGAGACGGCCTTCGCACGGCCAGGAAGTCATTGGGTCGAGCCCGGGCCTCAGTTCTACGGCCAAAAACTCGTTACTAGCTCTCTGAGCTTCAATTGTCTTCCTTTACAAATGGTTTCTATTTTTTTTTTAATTTATAGTATTTTTCAATATCACTCTGATGCTGCAAACATCCTTTAGGGTATGATACAGTATATGGATCCAGAGTGTCCCCTTGGTTCTCTATCTCTGCAAGCTATTAGTTGTTTGTGGACAAGTTTTTAATACCTTTGTATTAGTTAGATTCTTCAGAGAACTAGAGCCAATAGGAGACAAACATAAAATAAGGAATTGATTCACACACAGAATTATGAAGGCTGAGAAATCCCAACATTTGCTGTCTACAAGCTGGAGACCCAAGAGGGCTGATGGTGTGGTTCTGGTCCAAGTCCAAGTCTGAAAGCAGAAGATGCTGTCCCACCTTGAAAACTATCAGGCAGAGAGCAAATTCTTCCTTTCTCAGCCTTTTTGGTCTATTCATGCCTTCAACTGATTGGATGTGGCTCAGTCACACTGGGGAAAGCCATCTGCTTTACTCAGTCTATTTTTCACATGTGAATCTCACGTGGAAGCACCCTCACAGACACATCCAGAATGACATTTAACCAAATATCTGGGCACCCTGTGGCCCAGTCAAAACACATAAGATCAACCATCATTATCTCTAAGCTTTCTCTCATCATCTGTAAAGTAGAAATAATATTAGTACCTATCTCAAAAGATTGTGAGCATTAAATGAATTAATGTACATGGAGCTTTTATTACAGAAGCTGGCGTGTGCTAAATGTTCAGAGAGGGGAGAGAGTCATGTTCAATGAATAATTCCGTCCCAGTTCAATGGAGAGCATAACAGATAGACCACTACAGCAAGCAGCCAGGTGAACAGAACACGTAATCCCTGCGTGGCTGGAAGAACTGGAGAAGGCTTTCAGAGGAGGAAAACTCTCTGCCAGGACTTGAATTATAAATAGAAGTTTGCCAGGCAGAGAGCGGTGGGTAGGAGGGAAGAAGGCATTGCAGGGAGGGAAAGAGGACACGTGCTCAACAGTGACCAGGAGACAGATGGGGAAGCTGGGCTGTTCAGTGTTCTGCCTTCACAAAGAGCGACGTGGGGAAAAGAGAACAGTGTAGGGGGGAAAAATGCCTTCTTAGTTTCTCTGCCAGGGGCCCTGTAATTAGACTCATAAAAGACGGATGAATAGGAGACAAACAGCCTAAGTTTAACGGGTGCGTCACACGCACACATGGGCCACCTGGAGGTGAGTGACTCACTGGAGCGGCTAGAGCTTGGGGTCTCTATACCTAACTTCACACGGGAAAGGAGGGAGGCAAAGGGCACTTATGGGAAAGCAAGTGTCTTTTTGGAAAGACAACGGGCCCTCAGGAGAAGAGGTGTGAGGTGATCGTTTGTGATAAAGTCTGTCTAGGTATCAGGCTGAATTCTCCAAGAAGACGAGGTTGCTCGTGGAAGGGGGTTAATGACAACCGAATTCTTTTTAGTTTGGTGGTGGGGGGAGGCTCTGATTTTAGGCAGAGAAGGGATTATAGGAACTTAACTTCCTTCAGCTCAAAATAATTCTTATGCCCAAACGGCAGACTTTGAGGTGGTATATTTACGGCCCTTCAGCAGTTAGATGGTGAAAGATGAAGCTGACGGAGTAAGTGTCACACGACAAAGAGCTTTATAAACTGCCAAGAAACTTGGGCTTTATCCTGTCAGCAGTGGGAAGCCACTGAAAGTTTCTTAAGGACGTTTATCATTTGGAGGACATCACTGGGAGTTCAGTCCCCCAATATTTCTGTGTCACGTGCCAGAACCTTCTCCTGTGTGGTCACGGACGCTCAGACTGCAGTTCTCTCCTCCACTGCCTTTATCTTCTCTTACTTAATTCTGTCCACCTCATTTATTCAGATCATTCTAACTCCCTGTTCCAAACTGGTTCCTGTAAGGGAAATTTCCAACAGCCAAAGCAGTAAAATCCTCAAAAAACATGAGCTGAAATAAAAGGAGAGAGTGGTGTGGAGAAAGCTAATGTGAAGAGAGTTACTCTGAAAAAGGAGTCTCGCCAAAGGGTAAAAGACCACGCCTTAAGCCATTTCAAGAAGCTGGAAGGTAACTAGAGACTCGTGCATGGAGCTGGATTCCCGAGCAGGGCGCACAGCTCCAGGCTGGTCGTACCCTCTGGATGCCGAGTGCCTCTAGCTGTCTCCAGAGGCAAATGCAGATCCTTTCTGGAGCCTTAGGGGACCGATGCTTATCGATTAAATATGAGCTTACAATCAAACATGACTGAAAACACAAGGAAAATGCCTCCATGCGTGAAAATTAACAGAAACAACGAACAAGCTTATCCTCTGTGGAATTTTGAGATACAAAATATAGAATAAGCATGTCTAAAATGTTTAAAGAATAAAAAATGGAATAAAAAATGATCAGGGACCAAAAAACTACCAAAAAAATGAACAGATATATTATAAAAGAAATAAATAGAATTTTTAAATGAAAAACATTAAATCAAAATTTTAATGAATGGGTTAAACTATTGACTAGATAAAGCAGAAGAGAAAACAAGTGAATTGGAAAACAAATCTGGAGAGATCACCCAGACTGTGATACAGAGAGAGCAGAGGCAGTTAGGAGAGGTAAAGGGACATGAAGAACAGAACAAGGAGTTTTAACACAACTCTAGAAAGAGGTTCAAAAGAAAAGACCAGAGCAAAGGAAACTGAAAAAAATTACAGCTGAGAATTTTCCAGAACTAATGAGTGATATGAATCCACAGATACAGCAGTAACACGTGAATCAGCAAGACTAAGAGAGCCACACCTCGACACCTTAGAGTGAAAAGATGGACGAGAAGAGGCCAAAAGAGGGGCATCAGAGCAACCAGACGATCCCACTCCCAGGCATATACTGGAGAAAACTCTAATTTGAAAAAGTACATGCACCCCAGTGTTCATAGCAGCACTGTTCACAATGGCCAAGACATGGAAGAAACCTAAATGTTTGACAGATGACTGGATAAAGAAATTGTGGTATATGTATACAATGGAATACTATTCAGCCATAAAAAGAATGAAATAATGCCATTTGCAGCAACATGGATGGACCTAGAGATTGTCATACTAAGTGAAGTAAGTCAGAGACAAATATCATATGACATCACTTATATGTGAAATCGAAAAAAATGAGACAAGTGAATTTGTTTACAAAACAGAAATAGACTCACAGACATAGAAAACAAACTTATGGCTACCAAAGGGGAAAGGCAGGAGGAGGGATAAATTAGGAGTTTGGGATTTAACAGATACAAACTACTGTGTGTAAGACAGATAAATAACAAGATCCTACTGTAGAGCACAGGGAACTATATTCAATAGCTTAAAATGACCTATAATGATAAAGAATATGCATAAAACTGCATCACTGTGCTGCACACCAGGAGCTAGCACAACATTGCAAATCAACTCTACTCCAACAAAAAAATTTTTTTAAAAAAAAGAGCAACCAGAGTGAAAAGTCAGATCACCTACAGATGAACGGCAGCAGACTGACATGAGCTTCCGAACAACAAGAACCTGGATTATCTTCAAAGCTCTTAGACAAAAACAGCTGCTGAGCTAGAAATACATGCCAAGAATTAGCTGCCTTTCAAAAGTAACAGTATCATAAATACAGTTTAAGATTAAAAGGAACAAACAAACAAAAAAGCTGGAAAGTTTTACCACCCAAGAATTCACTGAAGGAAATTCTATAGAATAAACTTCAAAAAAAGAGCAAGTTACCCAGTAGGAACGCCTGACACATAAGACAGAATAACGAGTAAAGATGCTGTTGAGGACACAGGTAAATGTACACTAATACTGTCTGCAGAAAATAATAAAGTTAAATTTGGGAGAGTCAATTAAAAATAGATAATATACTGCAAAAACCAGCATATAAATTGGGGAGTGTGCCCTTAAATTCTTATTGTTCAGGCAGAGGGCTTAAGACATGAATTTCCTTGCGGTTAGTCACATATGTGTAGTTCAGTGTCAAGGATCATAATTAAAAGAGTGAAAGCAGAGGGTTGACACCTAAAATAGAACGGAAATGGAGCAAGAAAACAAGTATAAATTTGAACAAATTAAAAAGAAACTGTAAAGGAGAACACAAGGAGTAAAAAATTAGGAGAAAGAAAAAGCACAAATAATATTGAAATCATAAGTTTAAATATTTTAGTACCTACACTATTATTGAACTAAATTTCAAGTGGATAGGCAGGTTTTTCAGATTAGATTTTTTTAATTCACCTATACCTAGTTCCACAGACACACCCAAATTATAAGGATATGAAAAAGTTGGAAATAAAAGATGGAAATATATATGTTAAGCCAACAGTAAGCTTTGGAAATCTATCATTATTATAATTGGATCAAAAAATCTTTAGGACCAATAAGAGCATTATTATGAATAAATAGGGCCACGAAATAATTAAAAAAATTCAACTCAATAAGAAGACGTAACAAATTTAAACTTATAAAGAAATAGGCTTTATTAAGTGAAATAAGACAGACAAAAAAAGACAGCTACCCTTTGATTTCACTCGTGCGGGATCTAAAACACACAACTGAACACACACAGGAGAAACCGAGTCAGGAACACAGAGAACAAACAGGTGGCTCCCAGAGGGGAGGGGCGGGGGGGAGCAGAGGAGGGAGACGAGAGACACAGAAGCCCCAGGTGTAAGGTCAGTGGCCGCGTGAGAGGTGTGCGGCGTGGGGAATGCGGCAACACCTGGGCAGTATCTTTGTGTGGTGAGCGGTGGGGCTGGACTCACGACGGTGATGGTTTTGAAATGTATGGAAATACGGGATTGCCGTGTGGCTCACCAGAACCGGCATAGCACTGTAGGTCAATCATACTTCAAAAACAAACAAACAAATAAGCTCATAGAAAAAGAGTCCAGATTTGTGGTCACCAGAGGTAAGGGCTGGGCAGGGGGGGATGGATAAAAGCAATCAAAAGGTACAAACAACTCTGAAAAAAGGAAGAAAAATAAAATAGGCTTTAGAGTGTTTTAAGCAGAATTGAAGCTGAACAAGGGAGTAGCTGGTAAACCCGCCTTGATAGTCTGAGAGCTTGTCTTGCACGTCTCTCACTTACCAGCAGGTCCAGACGACAAAGCGTAGCACAGACGCAGACGATTGACAAGCGCACTAAACTAGCCCCACCTAACAGGGAAGGCACGTGCACGCACATCACTGAGCTAACACACAAGGGAAACGCATTTCCCCGCGAGCGTCACGGCTCTGATCTGCGTTGCCCTAGTGGCCTGTGAGGCGGCCCATCTTTTCACACCTTATCAGCCATTTGGATGAATGTCTTTTTCTGATAAACGGCTAGTTTTTAGTTGCATGGCCTTCTTGTGGTGGAGCTGTGAGAGTCTTTACCTGCTCTTCATGCTGGAACCTTGTCAGAGAGAAATCACTGCGGATATTTCCTCCCACCCTGTGAGTCATCTCTTCGCGTCACGTTTTAAAATCGCACTTCAATTCATGTCTCCCGAAGTCAAGATGCGGCCCAGGCCTGCATCCTGGGAACAGGAGTGTGAGGGCTTCCGTCCTAGAACAGGGTGGGGGTCTCGTTCGGAAGCTTCGTTGACCTAAAAGTAAACTGAGTTCCTGGGGAAACCAGGATCTACCTGACTTTTGAATAAAGAGCGAAGTGCCCTATGTCACAAAATCGATCATCGCGCACACCAACTTACTTTTATTTGAAAGAAGGAAGATGAAATACGAAACCTCATGTGAAATGAGGAGGTGTCCGTTCGTGCTCTGAAAGCCGCGTGTAAGCCTGGACCTGAATTCCTGGGGCGCCAGCCTGGCTCCCGCCGCCCTGTCCGTGCCCGCTCCTGGCGGGGTCTCCGCGGCAGCCTGGCCAGGAGCTGTGCCCGTCCCAGGACCCAGCGGTCCTGCACTCAGTGTGGATGAGAGAGGATGCTGCTGCCCTGCCTTCTTTGGGTCTCTTGCAGTTCCTCCAGCCTGGTCGGTTTCCAGATCCATCTGGCATAGAGGCTCTGCCCAAGAGAGCTCCCTGGAACATTCACCAAAAATCCTGGGGTGTGAACCAGCCTGAGACCCCAAAAGAGTGAGAGGAAATTAGCTTTCTGGTAAAGCACCATTCTCTGCTCTGGGATTCTAACTTAAATCCACTGCATGTAGCATGAGAAGATGGAGCCTCAGAAAAACTCAGCTCAACCCTGCTCCTTGGGCTACTTCAAATTAAATTAAATTTTAAAAATCATTTTAATGAATAAACCCCTCCCTGCTCTGCCTTAGCCTCCTCCAGCCTACCAGCTCTACAGTCGGTTTTGGCTTATTCTGCTTCCAAAACATTTGATCACATCTTGTAGCTATGAAAGTCGGAAAACTGTGGCAAGCTGTTAAAGGTACGAATTCACAGGTGATTTATAATCGGCCAATATGAGCAGTGCAGGCAAACTCCCTTCGTAATTATTTGGATGAAATCGCCCAAGGTCTTGCAGACTCCACATCCACTCCTTCTTTCCCCAGCGAGGAGTGCCTTCCTAATCTTGAGGCACTGGGCAGAGACACATAGAGACATAGAGATAAAAGTCTTTTGCAGGAACTCGGGGGAGCGGACAGACTCGGCGATGGAAACAGAAATTCAGGGAGGGGTCCACCAAGACTGAAAGATCGCAAGGAAAGATTTCTGAAGGAAGTGACATCTTAGTGGAATCCTCCGAGAAGAGATGAAGTTAGCCAGCAAGGAAGGCCGGATGCGAATTTCCAGCAGAGACACCAGCAGGGGTGCCTTTACCAAGATGCCCCCATGGCTCGTCCGGGAATAGGGACACAGGGCAGGGGAGCAGAAGCGAGGACTCTAGGTCTTCGTGTGCCCTTTCAAGGAAGTGGACCTTTTTCCCCTTAAAATAGTAAATAAACTGTTAAAGCTTTGAAGGAACACAATCAAATTTCCATCTTGGACCCACTGCTCTGGCTAGAAATGGAGCTGGTGTCAGAAGCGGGGAGACCAGGGTGATGTGGCTGTGACCCCATAGAGCTGATCAGGTAATGGGGTGGTGGGGGAGAAGAGCTACTGACAGTTAGACTCTGAAAGACTTTGTGACTGGGTGGACGTCAGGGCAGGAGAAGCTATGTCAGAGAAGGAGAAATTTTTAAAAAGCAGCAGCAATCTCCACCGCCCCCTAAAAGGTTTCATTATAACAGGTAAATTTCCAATGCACTTCGTCAGACCTGCTTGCTAATTATAGCCCAGGCAACTGTAAAGAACGCACACAGTGGTGCTCGCCCAGAGGGTATCTTTCTGGACATACTGACATATGAAAGTATTTTCTAAAAACAATTAATCTCCAGCAAAAACAACTGCATGTAGACAGCGATCTCTTTGTCCGGGAGAGACCTGGGAGGACGGCAGATGGCTGGGGTGTTTGCAGGCACATCCCAGGGGCTGTTTCTATCAGGGAGTTGGTGCTGATTAATACGGAGACTCCATGCTCTCCATGCCGACACGTGCTGATGAAGCTCTAACTCTTCACTAGGGTCGGGACAAGCCCTGGCTCCTTTTCCAGCCTCGAAGGGCCCCTCCTACCCCAACCCCTTCCCCCGCCTCCCCCGCCTGCTGTTCTGGTTACTTTGACTTGCTTTTGTGAGCCCTGAGCTCTCTGGTCTGTTTCACCACTGCTCCCTCTGTGGGAGAATTTACCCCTCAGCTGTCAGCGTAGACGCCCCTCGCCAAAGCTCCCTCCTCCCTCTAGACTACGCATCGCTCTAGGTGTACCAGGGCTCCCGTATGTCACAGGCCTCCTCATGTCACAATACGAGCCCTCACATCTGCGTCTACCCGAATGTGAGGGCCAGGGGTCAAGGACGGTGACTGCCCCCTGCCATGTCTGGTTCCCGGCACATAAATTACACTCAGGGAAGTAGGTACGAGCAGGTGCCAGGACTTGCCCCAGAAGAAGCCCCCGTGGGGGGAGGAAGGGGAGGCAGCACCTCCAGGCCACCATCCCTAGAGGGCACAGGATCTGCACGGCACTCTGCGGCCGTCGGGGAAGCTGCGGCTGAAGCCGGGCTCCGGGTCAGCCAGCACGTGACTGGCTTCAGGTGAGGGACAGACAGGTGCTTCCGACCAAATTCTCTACTGAGTCACTTGATGACTCTGGGTGAACACACTGAATTTGATGAGAATACTGGATATGCACCCGGAATTGAGAATTTAAAGCCAATTAGAAGAAAAACATGTTTTGAGTGTTTTGGGTTTTTTTTTTTTTTAACATTACAATTTGCTCTGAGTAAAAGTCATGCTGCAAGTAAGTTGATACTTTGTAGAGTTCAAAACTATGAAGCCAAGATTACTGCGGACTCACTGCCCCTGGTAGGTGGGGGTAAACGCAGAAAGAGCTGGTGCAACCGCTGCCGAAACACCGGTCTCTGTCCCCTGACAGCGAGTCAGAGTCGGGGGCAGAGTGTGGGGAGAATTAGAGAAGAACTGCTTCACTGCGTCGCCAGCAAAGGGGGGTCAGAGCCGGCTATGCCTTAAAGACCGTGTGCGCCTCTTGGGGTTGAGGTCTGGAGGTTTTACGGGAAAACTGAATGCGACAGAAAAGGCAATGACAATCAGGGCGGTTTACAGGGTGTCACATCCTCTTCATCTTGATAAGAACTTGCTGCAGAGGAGTTTAGGAGGATCTGCTCGTTTTCTTGAGATTCAGTCCTTGACACTCTTTCAAGACCTCTAGGGCGAAAGGGTAAGCTATTCTGGGAAAAGAGTGCACGCGGAGGGTCGCGTGCTCGCCGTAGGGCAGTTCAGCTGGACGCACAGGCCTGACCAGCTCAGGGGTCACCTTGGCGGTTTTCTGCTCCTTCAGAAGGAACACCATCCACGGAGATCTCCGGAGAGTCCACAGAGTCCCCTGAGGGAGGGGGGACGGTCCCTGCTGTCCTCACTCAGCCAGGAGCACGACGGGGGCCAGGACTGGACGTCTCCCAGGTGACGCCCGGCTCCGGAGCACACACGCCCTCCTCCTCTGGGCGCTGCTCCCCAGCTGCAGGGATGGCCTGGCCTCCGGCTAGTGCCCCCCGGTCACCCACCCCTACCCACGGGGGGAGGTGGACCAGTGGTGGATACTCCACTCCAGCTGGTCCCAACCTGCTGCTTTCTTCCCTAAGAATTTTGCTTTGGGGCTGCCAGCGTTGAGGTGGCCTTTGCTTGGGGGTGGAATTGAAAGAAAAAATTAAAAAGTGAGTTTTCTTGTTAAAGAAACAGAGCAGGGGTTGAATCAGGTGAGCTGTTCAATCAAAGCTGGTCTGGGAAGAGTCCATCAGTGGGGCTTCACTTCGCCCTCCGCGGCAGCGACAGAAGGGGACCCAAGCTGACCTCCAACCCCCCCCACACGAGGGTGGCACCCTCATTCCTTGCTAGCGGGCCTGCAGAACACGAGGCCTGTCCTGCAATGGAAGAGGCTTCACTGCTGAGGGCGCGGTCACAGGAAAGGCCTTCCAACCAGCAACGTCAGCCATAACTCAGGGCGCCCGAACACTGTCATTTGCAAAGCTCTCAATGGTAAATGGACACCAGGCCCCTCCAGTAAATGATTTTATAGAGTTGGAATCTGGCAGAATGTTAAACCCCTTCTGGGAGCATTGCATTCTTAAGTCAGATGTTGTCTTATTTTGGTAGAATCCGTATGTTCTACCAAATCTGAAAAATATTCACTGAATGCCAAGGGCAAAGCATGGGGAACATGTCCATCAGAACCAGGGCCACAGTACTGTGGACAGACCGACAGACAGATGGAGGATGGAGGACGCCTCTCCAGCTCCTGGCTCCGGCCTGGGGCGGCCCCTCAGAGCGCACGTCAGGCTGTCCTCACCCCGAGACCACAGGAGCGAGACTCGGGGGACATGCACTGACCTTGGCGAACCCAGTACACCTTCTGCTGCAGCCCAGGGAAGCCCCTTCTGGGCCGTTTTCTGCCGTGGGCCCTGGACCGCAGTCCGCGGCTCCCGTGGATTCCCAGTTGCGGTGGGTGGCGGCATCGGGCAGACTTCATCAGCAGCTCGTCAGTAAGAGACGGGGTCGAGACCCTCATCTCCTGGGAAATAAGAGCGGAGGTGTGAAAGCCGTGGAGGATGGATGTTTGAAACAGCTTTGGACCATCGGGGCTGGGGAGGGCACAAGAGGAAAGTTGAAGACACAAAACTATAGCGTGGAGGCTAGGATGTAACCCCCAGTCCTTGTCCTCACTCCGCGTCACCACCCAGAGCTCGCCTGTTGTCCACATGAGCAGGGATGACTGCTTTCTGAGCGACTGGGAAGACACGGTTAAACACCATAACGAAAGAGCACGTGGGCTTAAAAAAGGCAAGATATTAGAGATCACTTGGAAAAGCACGATTTTGCTTGTGGCGCCCACACACAGCTGGTTTCCCAGGACAAGCCCTGGTCCCGAGGTCGGGTGCAGACCCCTGTCTGGGCTCCAAAGGTCATCGACAGAGTTGGGCGCGTTGCCTGCTGGTTCTTGGCCATCTAAGAGCAGTCACTCAGGAGAGGTCACTGCCACGGAGGCTCTTGGGTCCCACACCAGCTGGGTGCCCCACCTCAGGAACTCCGGACACTCAGCTCACGGTGACCAAGCCCAGATCACAGAGGTCAGGTCCCCCTGCAGGCGGCGGGCTGGGAGCCAGAACTCTCACGCCCCTTGTGAGTCATAATCCTTTCCAGTTCTCACAGCACGTCATAGCCTGCTCTCGCCTCACCTGAGCAAGGCTGCCCTTCCCGTCCGCTCCTGGCTCCTGGCCCTGCTCGTGCCCCTGTCGCGGGAACAAAGTGACTCTGGACCAAGCACAGTGTGCAGGTAGGTGGTGACCTCTCAGAGGGAGGCAGCTGGTGCTCTGGGGCAGAGGGCAGTGTCCAGTCGTGACAGCAGTCCCCAGCCCCAGGACTCCAGGCCGGGACAGGGTCCTGCCTTCTCCTCCATGGCCCTCTGCGTCCTGTGCAGAGTAGAACTCTGGGGGAGCTTGGGACTGCGAGGTGGCCATCTGCACAGCTGTCTGCCGGGCTCCTGCAGGGACCCAGCCACCCTTCTTGGGTCTCTCCAGCTGCCCATAGACTGGCCACTTCTCGAGGAGGTGCCAGTCCAGTGGGGAACCCTGGGGATGCAGCCGGACCACAGTGGTAGGACTGCTCTGCCCAGAGGACGGCTGGCCTGGGTGTGCAGGGCAGGGAGGGGGGCGGGGCTCCATCTGGAAGCACAAGAGGGTGTCAGGGGCCCAAGGCCTGTGCATTTGCTTTGTAGACCCCCGGCGTGTGGTGTGAGGGGCTTCAGAGAGGCCGGCAGGAAACAGGTTAATGATGCAAGTAAGAGACCTAAAAATGTCAGTGTTTTGGTTTAATTTTTAAAGTTCTTTATTTCTTATGCATTTATTTTTATTGAAGTGTAGTTGATTTACAATGGTGTGTCAGTTCTAGGTGTACAGCAAAGTGATTCAGTTATACATATACATACGTATTCTTTTTCAAATTCTTTTCCATTATAAGTTATTACAAGATACTGAGTATAGTTCCCTGTGCTGTACAGTAGGACTTTGTTGTGTGTTCATTTTGTATATAGTAGTATCTGCTAATCCCAAACTCCCAATTTATTCCTTTCCCCTCATTTCCCCTTCAGTAACCATAAGTTTGTTTTCCATGTCTGTGAGTCTGTTTCTGATTTGCAAATAAGTTCATCTGTGTCGTGTTTTTAGATTCCACATGTAAGCGATATATGATATTTGCCTCTGTCTGACTTACTTCACTTACTACGATGATCTCTAATTTCATCCATGTTGCTGCAAATGGCTTTATTTCATTCTTTTTAATGGCTGAGTAGTATTCCATTGTATATATATATACCACATCTTCTTTATCCAGTCATCTGTTGATGGACATTTAGGCTGTTTCCATGTCTTGGCTTTTGTAAATAGTGCTGCTATGAACATTGGGGTGCATGGATCTTTTTGAATTGGAGTTCCCTCCGGATATAAGCCCAGGAGTAGGATTGCTGGATCATATGGTAACTCTATTTTTAGTTTTTTAAGGACCCTCAGTACTGTTCTCCATGGTGGCTCCACCAATTTACGTTCCCACCAGCAGTGTAGGAGGGTTCCCTTTTCTCCATAACTTCTCCAGTATTTATTATTGGTAGATGTTTTAATGATGGCCATTCTGACTGGTGTGAGATGATACCTTATTGTAGTTTTGATTTGCATTTCTCTAATAATTAGCAACAGTGAGCATCTTTTCATGTGCCTGTTGGCCATCTGGATGTCTTTAAAGAAATGTCTATTTCGATCTTCTGCTCATTTTTTGATTGGGTTGTTTGGTTTCTTTTGATATTAAACTGTATGAGGTGTTGGTGTATTTTGGAAATCAGTCCCTTGTTGATCTCATCATTTGCAGATATTTTTATGAATTGGAGAATTTCTTTATGAAAATATATTTTCCTTTAAAATCCTTATTTTTAAAAGTAGATGATGCTCTTTCTAAAAATATGGAAATGGTACAGAGGGGCATGAGATAGAAGGTGTGCACAGACCCCCGTCCTCCCACAAGCTCTGTTTTCCTGAGAAGGGTTTGATGTGAGGCTACTTACAGACCCACTGCATGTAGCCGTATAGATGTGTGAGCCTCTGTATCTGTGCTCATATATGCATACACACATGTGTGGATGGCTTTTTCATTGAAATGATTTTCTAGTATTTTTATCCAAAACCCAGGCAATGATTTGCAATAGAGACCTTTATAAAATGGCCTCACTCCATCACATCCAGTCCTCCTCCAGTCTTCCTTTCTACATCTTGCCAGCAACTCTTTTCCAAAGACTTCACTAGTCCCCAGACCGCCAGTTGCTGGGGCACCTGCAGGTCACAGACAAGCTGTGCCGCCTGCACAAGTGCCCAGTGAGGTGGCACGAAATGGTTTCCAATGTACTGCTGAAAAGAGTCACTTCTCTCGCAATAAAAAGTGAACCAGGACAACATCTCAGCATTCCGACACTGTCCAAAGGGACAGGAGCCGTGGGCTACAGTGATGACTGGAACTGAGGAGGCCACAGAACTAGGTAAAATTGACAGAGGATGGCATTATTTAGCTTGGGGACGAAATTCAGGTTTATGGGTGTCTGTGTACTGTGGGAGCAAAGGCACAGAATGATCTTTGGAGGTTTAGCAACACCTTACCTCGCTGTGGCTCTGCCTGCACAGATGAAATGATCAGCTGGAAGCCGGCTGGAAAATTCCAGTGTAATCAGCACTTTTGCTCCCTTCTCGGTGTTGCGGCAAACGTACATTTGGCCCTTGGCTGTCCAAACCGAGGCACTAATTTCCCCAGCTACTTGGCGCTCCGCACCCGCCAGAGGTGCGGCTCCCACCCTCCAGGCTCACCGAGCCGGTCTGCAGGCTGCAGGGCCGGAACTTCCAGTTTCTGTTGGAAGAAATGGGTCCAGATCTGCCTCAGAGGAGCTGAGCAGCTGTGTCAGTGGCTGGGGGTTTCTCTGGGGCCTTGTTTTGATGCGGGTGGGAACCGGATGGGACCCCCCTCCCCAGGCTTTCTTTCGTATTTCCCATTTTGCTGGGGGGCGATGCTCACCTCACCTGGATTTGTTGGATCTCTCTGTTTGCTTAGTTGTCTGTTTCCTGTTCCTCCACTAGAGCTAAGCCTTTGTGAGGACAGGGGCCTTGCCTCCCGTCAGTGTGGGGCCCCTGGCCCTGGAGGGGTGGCTGGCATGGGGTGGGCACCCAGCGGGCCGCCGCGGAATGACTGGGGGAGCAGTTCTGCCTCTAGGGCAACAGACGGCCCGCTGGGAAGGGGGCAGGGCTATGCCTCTGGGAGAGGAAAGGGTGTGTGTGTGTGTGTGTGTATGCACAGCACATGTGTGTGTGCAGGTGTGCAGGCACGAGTGTCTTCTACCCCAGGAGCCCCCTCCTCCCTCTGAATACGGCAGCCAGGAGTGAAGACTGACTCACTCCACCTTGCGAGGCTGATGGGGCATGTGAAAGGCGTCAAAAGTGATGACGGTGGCCGGCTGGCCTCCACTCTGGTTCAGCATGAGGGTGGGTGGCCTCACCCGATGCCACAGGGCAGGGGCCTCTGCAGCTCCCCCTGGAAGATTCTGGCTACAGAATCAGGCCATTCAAAGCCCCAGGTGGAGATGGTGCTGAGGACCCATAGGGCAGAGAAGACCCAGGATCTCGCGAAGATAGGGGCCGATTCAGTTTGTGTTTTGAGGGTGGAAGTATTTGCACTGTTTCAAGTATTTTCCAGCCCCAATTGGGCTGGGTTTCCCTGCAGAGGGTCTCTTCTCTCTCTGAAATGTTAGGGGGGTGAGCTAAAGGGTTTCGGCTGAGGGTCCCCCACTGGCTCCAGGTTCATTGCCGTGGCCTCCCGGCTCACTCTGGGGCCGGCGGGCCAGCCCGCTGCTCTGAGGCTTTGGCCCTTTTGGAATACTTGCTACAAGAAAACACTTCTCAAGCCAGAGTTGTGCTAACATGAATTGCTTCTCCGGTATTTTTTTTTTTTTTTCTTAAAAACAAATCACTAAATACGTTTATTTCCAAAGTGTAAGACTTTCTGACGTAGGCACTAATTTGTTCTGCATCTGATGTATCCATTTTTCATCTCTCTATAGCTGAACAGTGTAACTAATGAAGAGGACAGACTTGAATGTATCTGGTGCTGCTTTTATTAACAAAGATGTCAGATTTAAATGCCGAGAAAGTGGATGTTCATTTGCGGACATCAGTAATTGCTTTAAAAGAGCAAGCCGTTGTTTCGACGTCCCTTAAACTAAGCGCGGCCTCCAGCTTCTTAGCAGGAGGCTTGCCTGTTGAAAGCCCGCGTGGCTTTTGGTGACCTCGGGTAGCAGAACAGGGACACCCAAGTGGCTGGTAGACTCGCGCCCGTGGTCAGCTGCCCCCCAGTTCTCTAGAACATCCCGTCACTGAAGCACCCAGTAAGGGGTCAGGAGAACTCAGGCACATCTGCAAAAGCGTGTTTTTCTCCTCAGAGTGACACGGTGTTGATGTTCGCTTTGAGGAGTGAGATGATTGTTGGCACCTTTGAGTCGCTCATGCCTAACCTCTAGCCGTCTGAGGTTTGCCCAGGCTCCCGGCTCCAGGGACAGATTGCTGGAACTGCCAGGACAGCTTCCGGGTGTGTGGAAGCTCCCCATCTCTCCCCGTCCCAGTCAGCTGTCTGCAGGACTGTGTTGCGTCAGTGGGGACGTACTTCTGAGTCTGGGTCCCTTTGATTACGAGGAAGGTGCCACATTGACTGTCCTCGTCATGTTAACAAGTCAGGAGTGGCGCTGGCGGTTTCTTCTGAGAAGTATTTTGGGAGACTGACTCACCAAGATGGCGACAAGGTCGTTCCTGTCTTTGCTCTGCTCCCAAGAAGGGCGGCTGACAGCCATTCAAGAGCAAGCACCACTGAGCCCCCGGAACACTGGGCCGAGGCCGCCGCAGCCCGACCACGGGGACCGCGGGAGACCGCCGCGCCGGTAAGAAGGCAGCCTCGGCTGGCCGCGGGCCCCTCCCCCAGGCTGGCACAGCCCCACGGGGAGAGGGCACCCCGAGCCTCCAGCTCCTCAGCTCCTCCGGTGGGACAAGAGGACCCAGGAGGACCCCAGGAATGTGGGTCGCTTTGCGGGGTGCAGATCTGCCTGATTTGGATCCTCAAATGAGGAGTTTTACTGGCCCAAGAGCCCGATTTGCCAGCACCCAGACGAGGAGCTGAGTCACAGCCCCTCCCGCTGCGGAGCGGACCTTCCAGCCCCATCTGACCCGAAGGGCTGGCAAGGACTCCTGGGGGCTGTGAGGTCCAGCTGTGCTCAAGCCAAAAGGAGGCAGGCAGAGCACACTGGGCATGGGGTGTTCTACACACAGGCCAGGGGACTAATGCAGAGCCAAGGCAGAGGGGCGCCCCCGACCCCTCCCAGCCAGAGAGCTCCGCCCCGGCCAGGGAGCCGTGACACAGCCCCGCCCACTGCGGAGAGGGCCTTCCAGCCCCTCTGCCCAGAAGGGCTGGCAGTGACTCCTGGGAGCTGTGCAGCATTCCAGCTGAGAGGCAGGCAGATTTGAGAGTTGACAGAGCAAGGCCAGTGACTGTCTGATCAGACAATCTGGAGTGCAGGTCTGCTTCAGTTAAGAAAACAAAGAGTTTTACTGCTTTAGAGCCGCTTCTCCCACAGTGCCTGGGTGGGAAATCCAGTCTGTAGTCCTGTTTATTGCTGAGGAGAACCTTCAGCCTGTGTGACCAAGGGGTCCATCGGGAGCACACGGGGAGCTGTGAAGCCCATTCCACAGGCCCACGTGCAGTGGGACTTGAACCCAACGCAGCCTGTAGCTCCTCCTGCATGCAGAGCAAACTCAGTGGCCTCCTTGACCAGGGAATTCAGGGCACACTCAAGTCTGATCTGGGTCCCCAGACAACACTCTGTGCAAGCCCCAGACCCTGTCCTGCTGCCCCACCAGGGAGGGAAGCTAACTCATGGCCCACCTACTAATGAATATAGGGTCCAGTTCTGACCAGAAGATCCAGGCAACCATGGAGGCCATTCTGCAGCCTCGCGTGGGCAGCGCACCACGCCAGCAGCCCTCTCCCACTGCTCTCAGCCAGTGGCACCATTCCCGCAAGCCCCACTCTCAGAGTTCCAACAGCTGCCAAGTCCAAAAACAGACATAATAGCAGGTTCCTCCTGCCCAGGGCTTGACCAGAAGACACACCCAGAAACCCCAGCTGGAGCTGACTGCTGGAGATCTATCGCCGCCAAAACAAACCTGTGAAGTTTAGAAGAGGAGCCCCATTCCTCGGATGCACAGACAGCAGCATCAGGAATCAAGGGGCATGAAAAATCAGGTCGACACGACTCCACCAAAGAGAACTACTAAAGCTCCAGTAACTGACCCTAAAGAAAAGGAGATGCATGAACTGCCAGACAAAGACTTCAGAATAGTCTTCTTAAGGGAGTTTAGTGAACTGCAAGGAAACACAGACAGACAAATAACAAAATAAAAATACAAGCATAAAACAAGAAATTCAATAAGGAAATAACAACTATCACAAAACAAAACACAACCCAGAAATCCTAGAGATGAAAAATACAATAACTAAACTGAAGAATTCAATAGAGAGTTTGCAAAGTAGGCCTGACCATGCAGAAGGAAGAGTCAGTGGCCTGGGAGACGGGACATCAGAAATTACCCAGTTGCAGCAAAAAGAAAGAG
Organism: Camelus dromedarius; assembly: GCF_036321535.1. Taxonomy (NCBI): domain Eukaryota; kingdom Metazoa; phylum Chordata; class Mammalia; order Artiodactyla; family Camelidae; genus Camelus; species Camelus dromedarius. The sequence continues at coordinate 1,862,278 of NC_087441.1, forward strand.
GAATGAAAAAGAGCGAAGAGAGCCTGCAGGAATTATGGGACACAAAGGAAAGAAACAATATTCACGTTATGGGTGTTTCATAAGGAGAAGAGAAAGAGAAGGGAAGAGAAAGTACTTTTAAAACAAACACGGCTGCTGAGAACTTCCCAAACCTGGGGACAGCCGTGGACCTCTGTATCCATGAGACCCAAAGGACTCCAAATAAGGTGAACTCAGGGCTGCGCTGAGACACATTATAATTAAATGGTCCAAGATAAAGACAGAATTTTAAAAGTAACAAGAGAAAAGAGAGAAGTTAGGTACAACGAAATGCTTGTAAGATTATAGGCAGATTTCTCAACAGAAGCATGTCAGGTCAGAGGCAATGGGACGATATATTCAAAATTTTAAAAGAAAATCACTGCCAGCCAAGAGCCCCATACGCGGCTCAGCTGGGCTTCAGAAGCAAAGGGAAGACAGACCTTCACGAACAAACAGAAGCTGAGGGAGTTTGTTACCCCTGGACACATCTCACCACAAATGCAGAACAGAGCTCTTTGAGTGGAAGTAAAAAAAAAGAAAAAAAAAAAAGGCTAATCAACTTCATAAAAACATTAAAAGTTAGTGTAAGTGAGTGTCACAAGTAATAGTAAATAAGCAGTTATACTTAGATTCTGCAATATGATCATAGCAATGCATGATTCATTCACAAATAGTTTAGTTTAATTCATAACTTATTTTCTAGTTTAAAATTTTAAAAACATCCATAATCTACAATAATCTGTTATCAGTTACACAATATAGAAAAAAATGTAAATTGTAACAGCAATAACCTAAAATGTGAGGGAGAGAAGAAATGAAAGTGTAAAGTTGATGAATTCTATTGACGTTTAGTTGTTATCCATTTAAAGTAGGTTATTACAAGTTTAAAATATTTACTGGTAGCCTCATTGTAACCAAAAGGGAAAATCCTGTAGAAATTACACACAAGAACACAGTAAAGAAATCAAAGTACGCTGGTACCAAAAGACATCAAAACACACAAAAGGGCAGCAGGGTAAGAAACAAGGAACCGTGAAACAGTGGACAAAATGGCAAGAGTACTCCCTGACCTACCAGTAACTACTTTAAGCATAAAGTGATTAGATTCTCCAATTAAAAGACGTAGAATGGATGGATGGATGTACAACACAAGATCTAACAATATGCTGCCTGTAAGAGATTTACTTTAGCCTTAAAGACACACATAGACTGAGAGTGAAGGGTTGAGAAGAGACATTTCAAGTAAATGGTAACTGAGAGAAAGAAAAGAGAGAGAGAGAGAGAGAGAGAGAAACAAACAAAGAAGAAAGAAAAGAGCAGCAGTAGCTGTATTTATAATCAGACAAATAGACTTTAAACTAAATTGGTAAAAAAAAAAGAGACAATATGATAATTAAAAAGTCACTACATCAAGGAGATGTAATAAGTGTAAATATTTATGTTCCCAACCTGGTAGCACCTACATACACTAACCAAAAACTAACAGAGCAGAAAGGAGTAATAAACGTAATACAGTAATAGTCGGGGACTTTGCTACCCCACTGCCAACAATGGATAGATCACCCAGGCATAGGGTCGGTAAGGAAACAAGGAATTTGAACAACGCTATAAATCCAATGATCCTAATAGACCTACACAGAACATTCCGTCGGACAACAGCAGAACACACATTCTTCTCAGGCACGCATGGAGCGTTTTCTGGGGTAGACCATATATTAGACTACAAAAAAGTCTTAGCAAATTTAAGAAGATTGAAATCATACCACTTGTCTTCTCCGACCACAATGTCATGATAACCGGAAATCAGTAACTAGAGGGAAACTGGAAGACTCACAAATACATAAAAACTAAACAACACTGTACTAAACAACCAGTGGATCAAAGAAGAAATCCAATGGGAAATAAAAAAGTTCCTTAAGACAAATGAAAATGGAAACACAATATACCAGAGCTTGTGGGATGCAGCAAAAGCATCTGTAACAGCAAAGTTCGGAAAAACAAATGCTTACATTAAAAGTCAAGAAAGATCCCAAATAAACCGCCTACCTCCACACTCTAAGGAACTAGGAAAGAACAAGTTGAACCCAAAGTTAGCAGAAGAGGGGAGATAATAAATAGTAGGGCACTAATAAATAAAAGAACAGAAAAACAATAGAAAAGATTAACCCAACGAAAAGTTGGTTACTCAACAAGATAAATAACATTGACAAACCCTTAGCTAGACTAACCGAAGAAAAAAGAGAAGGGACTCAAGTCAACAGAGCTAGAAATGAGAAAGGAGACGTTGCAGTGACGGTCACAGACATTCAAAGGGTCAGACAAGCCTGCTCTGAACAAACTGGACAACTGGAAAAAATGGAAAGTTCCTTAAAAACATACAACTTACCAAGATGGACTCAGGAAAGAATGGAAAATCTAAACAGATCAATTACTAGTAAGGGAATTGAATCATTAATTTAAAAATCTAGAAAGAAAAAAGAAATCCCAGGACCAGATGGCTTCACTGGTAAATGTTTCCAAGAATTAACACCAATCCTCCTCAGACTCTTTCAGAAAGTAAAAGAGGAGGGAACACTCCCAAATCATTTTACAAGACCAGCATTATCCCGATACCAATTCAGAAAAGAACACTACTAGAAGAGGAAACCACAGGCCAATATCCTTGATGCGTATGGATGCAGAGATTCTCAATAAAACGCCATCAGACTGAATTCAGCAACACTTGGAAGGACCCTTCACCATGAGCAGCTGGGAGCTACCCTTGGCGCACGAGGAGGGCTCAGCACAAGCAGACCTAGCAGCGGGATACGTCGCATTTATGGAGCGAAAGGGAAGAATCATGCGACCACCTCAGTCGGTGCAGAAAAAGCATTTGACAAAATTTAACACCCATTCATGACTTTAAAAAGCTCCTAGCAAATTAGGCATAGAAGGAACATATCTCAACATAATGAAGGCCGTATGTGACAAGCCCACAGCTAACATCACACTCACCGGTGAAAGACTGAAAGCTTTTCCTCCAAGATCGGGAACGAGACAAGCCCGTTCTCACCGCTCCTGTTCAGTGTAGTCCTGGCAGCCCTGCCAGAGCCATCAGGCAAGAAAAAGAAGTAAAAGCCATTAGAACTGGAGGAAAAAGTAAAGTTGTCTATTTGCAGATAACACAATTTTATACATAGAAAATCCTAAAGACTCAACCAAAAATCTAATCCATGAATTCAGTAAAGTTGCAGGTTACAAAATTAACCTACAAAAATCAGTAGCATTTCTCTACACTAACAACAAGTCTTCTGAAAGAGAAAGAAAGAAATTGATCTCACAATAGCATCGAAAACAGTAAGATACTTGGGAATAAATTTGACTAAGAAGGTAAAGGATCTCTACTCTGAAGACTACAAGACGTTGATGAAAGAAATTGAAGGCACCAATGCGTGGCAAGTTGTTCTGTGTTCATAGACTGGAAGGATTAATATTTAAAATGCCAATATAATCAAAACTACCATGGATTCAGTGCAATTTCTATCAATTCCAATGCATTTTTTCCAAAAGTAGAAAAAACACATCTAAATTTATTTGGAACCACCAAAGACCTCAAATAGCCAAAGAAATCCTGAGAAAGAAGAACGAAGCAAGAGAACCCCACTTCCTGGCTGGCAGCTGGGCCAGGAAGCGCAAGCATCGAACAGCGTGGCCCGGCCTAAAACCAGACAGTCAGGCCTAGGGAACAGAACCAAGAGCCCAGAAACAAACCCAGTCGTATGCAGTCAACTAGTATGTGACACGTGAGCCAAGAATACTCAATAGGTGGTGTATTGGGGTGACTGAATATCTACATGTGGAAGAATGAAACAGGACCTATGGTTTACACACTCACAAAAATTAACTCAAGCTGGATTAAAACCTTCAATGTTAGACCTGAAACTACAAAAGCCCTAGGAGAGAACACGGGGAAACTCTCCCTGACATGGGTCTTGGCAATGATTTTTTGGATACAGCACCTCAAGCACAAGCAACAAAATGAAAGATAAACCACTGGAACTACATTAAACTGAAGAGCTCCTGCACAGCAGAGAACCCGTCAGCAAAGCGACAAGACAGCCTGCAGAGCGGGAACAGCGCACCTGCAAATGATGCGTCTGCTAAGAGGCTAACACCCAAAACATACAAAGAACTCACACAGCTCAATAACAAAAGGGAAAAATTTAAAAACGGGCAAAAGTCCTGAACTTTTCTCCAGAGAAGGTATATGAAAGGGCAGCAGGTGGATGACAAGATGGTCAGCACCGCTGGTTGTCAAGGAAACGCAAACGGAAACCACAGTGAAGTGCCACCTCCCAGCCTGCTGGGAGGGCCGCCATCAGGAAGCCAGGGGGTGGCAAACGCTGGCGAGAGCGCGGCCAGAAGGGAACCCTGTGCGCCGTCAGTGGGAGTGTAAATCGGTGTGGCCTCCGTGGAGGACGGTTAGGGGGCTTCTCAAAACGTTAAAGACAGAGCTACCATTTGGACCAGCAATTCCACTTCTTCAAGAATATATCCAAAGGGAACAGAAACACAAACTCAAAAAGATCTCTGCACCCTCGTGTTCATAGCAGCGTTATTTACAGCAGCCAAGTGTTCATCCGCAGAGGAGTGAATAAAGAAATTGTGGTATATATATACAACAGAATATTATTCAGCCAAAAAAAGGGAAACCTACCCTTTGCGACAACATGGGATGGACCTTGAGTGCATTATACTAAGTGAGGTTAAGTTAAACAGAAAAAGAGAAATACTGTATGATCTCACCTATATGTGGAATCTGTTTAAAAAATTAAAGCACAAACTTATAGAAAAAAGGGATCAGACTTATGGTTACCAAAGGCAGAGGGGTGGAGGGACAGGGGACTGGAGGAAGGTGGTCAAATGTACAAACTCCCACTTATGAGACCAGGAAGGACAAGTGATGTAACCCGAGTCAACACGGCTGCATAACATGTAGGAAGGTTACTGAGGCGGCGAGTCCTGAGCGCCCTGGTCACAAGGAAACAGCTTTTCTCTTTCCTTTTCTTCTTACTGTATCTGTATGAGAAGGCGGCAGTTAGCGGAACTACTATGGTCACCATTTCACAATACATGTGAATCAGCCCACCACGGGGTATCTCTCAAGCCCACACAGCAGTGTATGTCAGCTACTTCTCAATAAAACTGGAGGGAAAAAAAAGAAACGTTTTGTCCTGGTAGAGGTGACGTCAATTGTAAAGTACCTGATCGTTAAAAAAAAAAAAGTTCCCTTGAGATAGATAAAAGGGAAAAAACGGGAGGGAGACTGGTAAAGCAAGCATGCTTAAAGCAACTATTTCCGTGATTAATTCCTGATAGGGCGAGGGCAGTGAGAGGGACGGCGGTGGGAGCGGCCGGCGAAGACCGGAAGCCGACCTCCAGCGTTTCTTGCACAAACGCAGGCTCCTCGGGGGCCTGTTGAAAGGCTGGACCAGCAGCTCCTGGGAGCGCCTCGCGGGAGCCGGTCAGAAAATCCAGACCGTTGTGATCACTGTGAACAGCGAATGGCACGAGAAAACCTCAGGAAGGTCTTCTGACATCAAGATATGAGTCATTTGCAGGTAAAGACAGGTCAGAATGGAAGTAAGGGAAAGCGTTGCTGAAACACAGAAAAGAGGTCAGATACTTGGTAACAGGACGGGAGTCAGAAGCCCATGTTGAGCCTGGTGTTACGTTTCTGTAAACGTTGCCCCATCTGATGTCTTCACTGAAAGTTAAAATGCCATCCTAGCCAGTTAACATTCACTGGTGATTTCTGTATGTCAGGGCCGGTGCCAAAGGCTTTTCCAATTACCAGCTTCTTGAACTTTGGCAAGCCTCCTATTTCAGGAGGAAACCGACGTTTGGAGAGTCACGTGATCCAGCTGCGACTGTCCAGCTCGGAAGTCACAGGATTAGGGTTAGACCTCCAGCTCTCCTTTGTCTCCGTGGTCATCACCCCTTTTCCCAGCCCATGCTGCTCACGTGTCCCCATAATCGTGACAGCCCATACTTGGTCTATACCTAAAACTGGCATTTTCCCCAAACTGCCATTTTTCATAGGAATAATTTAAGCTGAAGGGCAAGAACTTTCTCACGCTATTCAAATGATCTGGCTTGGCTCCCCGAACACTCTCGCCACCGCATCTAACATCTACCTGCCCTGTACGGTTTGCCTGACTGATCCAGACTAGGTAAAAATAACACCACAGAATTTTGGAAGCAATCTTCAAACATCAACTTTCACTAACAATTGAATTAAATGGAACAACTGAATAAAAACAATTGAATTCACACCTGGATGGACAAATGATTTTGCTTGCTGATTAGCTGTGAGATGCAGGGTAAGGGGTTTAAACCTCTAGACTGGCCCCGTCCAACACGATAGCCACTGGCCACGTGTAGCTATTTAGATTTAAATTTTAATTAATTAAAATTAAATGCAATCGTGCATTCAGTTCCTCGGTTGCACTGCCATGTTTCAAGCGCCCAGCAGCCACCTGTGACCAGCGGCTAGTGCTGCCGAAAGTTCTCTTGGACAGCACTGCTCCAAACCTGAAATCCAAAACCTCCGAAGTCTTCTGGAACTGTTTCTTGTCTGGCAATGGGTCTAAGTTCTAATGATAATCACCCCAGTCCTGTTACAGACAGCATGGAAAAGTGCTTTGCAAATTGTAATGTGTCATACAAGCTTTAAAAAAAATTGTCGCAGTGTTGTAAAATCAGATAGTCTTTGAGATGCTAATACTTTGGCCCTTGGATCTTACAATCATATTAACTCTTTTTCATAAGTTGACCTGTGTACCTTGAAGCTGACATTTATACTTTGTTCTTTAAGACTGAAGTACACTCTGCATTGTGCACCATTGACAATTTCTCTTAATGTGGAAGGTACCCTTACATATATACACATAATGATACACACAGGTACCACTATGTAATGTATAATGATATAATATAATATGCGTACTTATATCATACAATGTATGTAATATGAAAATCATCGCATTCCTGTGAGGGTCATATCTGTTAGAAATTAATAGGGAAAAAGTTCCAAGACATACAAGCTGATAAGAGTCTGAATTTTTCGCCCGACCAGAAAGTGATTACTGTGGCTGCCGAGCAGGTGAATGAGTAACAGCACCGAGGTGCTTCATGGTGTCAGTGGCAATCACGTTCTGTAACGCTCAGCAACAGCCTTCCTGACTGATACACCCCAGCTCAGAGAGAGAGCGCGGCTTCTGGTACAGACGGCTTTTCCAGCGCCCCATCGATTTCTTTTAGGGGACGACAAATCTGTTGATGCTTGAGACGTCCAATCAGCACGATGGACAGAAGCCTGAGGAACGTCCTCGTGGTCTCCCTCGGGTTTCTGCTTCTCTTTACTGCCTACGGAGGTCTGCAGAATCTGCAGGTAAGCGGTGTGCCATGGTGTGACCCTTCCTTCCCGACGTCTCTGGGCCTTCAGGAATGCCTGTGTTCACAGGCCACGAGGAATGTGGGGTTTCTGGTTACCCAAGTCACCTTCCAAAAAGTCCTCTAAGACAAACAGTGGTTTGAGCTGCCATCCCATGCCGTGTGGCTCCCGCTCTGGGTTCGGTAGGGCCGCACAGCCGTGAGCACTCGGCCTTTGGATGAGGAGGCCGAGTCTCGGGCTGGTGCCTTGATAAGAGTGCCTCGCTTTGCTTTGTGTGGGTAAGGGGGACACAGGACGAACCCCTGTGGACCTGTGGTCAGAAGCAGTGCTATGAATTCATCAGAGGCCACCAGGCCACGCAGATCCCCAGCCCGCTTTAAGCACAGCTGTGAACTTGGATGAATGGCCTCTGTATAGTCTGACTCTGTGGCTTTCGCTCCTCCCCGGGTGTCCCTGAAGGCTGTGACTGTGGTCACGTGTGCCCAGAGTGGAGTTGCAGGCTCCTCCCCAGGTGGCTCTGTTTGGAGTCTGATCTCTGTGGTTCAGACCCGCAGGAGCCCCTGGGGCAGGGGGCTGAGGCCACAGACGGAAGCGGGCACCTCACCCAGGAAACACTGGGAACGGCACCTGCGTGGGGGGGAGCAGAGCAGCTGAGGGGATGCTCCCCTGGCCCCCACATCCTCCCGGGCCAGTGCCCCTGGGCCGGGCATCCACTGTCACTGGTGTGGTCCCTTCCTCCTCAGAAGACTGGAGACGTCAGAGACCAGACCTCCAGCCCTGACGGGAACAACCCCGCTCACCCACTACCTCCCTCCCTCCCAGCCCTAATCTGGCCATGTTTCTTGTCCAGAAGATGTGAACATGTTTCAGCTGGGAGAATGGTCTCCATCTCAGGACCAGCTTCAGAAAAAGCAGTGTCATGACAGGGACAGAGTGACCTTAGGGATGACTGAACCCCGGGGCTGCTGGGGACGGACACCTGCTTGTCTCCATCACTGCCTTCTGCTCTCTGAGGATGGCTGGCTTCATTCTCAGGCCCCAGTGAGAAGGCAAAGATGCTCACAAGCATCCCCAGAGCCCCAGCCCAGGTGTGGGTCAGGTCGTGCACCTGCCCCAGGACCCAGACTCTCATCGGCACCGCTTCCCGCTGCGGTGGCTGCTGTTCTCACCATGTCCTGCTGCGGTCACCTACGTGTCAGTCATGCCTCAGCTTGCACGTCATGCTTCCTCCTCCCCCTTTGCTGTGCCCCGGAGCCCACGTCTGGGTGAGGCCCCTGTGTGCATGCCCAGGGCTGTGGCACGCCTCCCACAATGGCTGCGGGTCCCACAATGCCCGACCCCACCCTCCCCTCCATGACCGCATCCCCTGTCTCGGACGGCACTCGGCACCCAGCCGTCGCTCTTGGCTGGCCGGTGAATGAAGTCGTTGATGTGTGTTAACCTCCTCCCTTTCAGTGCTCACCATGGGCTTAAAGATCCGATCCGGTTGCCTAGTATGGAGTCCAGGGCTCCTCCCGGTATAGTTTGGCCAGCTGTCCGGCCTCACCTCCCCGGAGGAGCTTATGGCTCTGACCCCCAAGCTAAATGTTTCACAGGGTCTCTCTTCTCAGGACGCGCCCTCTGTAACACGTCCCCTGAACGTCCCCCCTCACCCACGCCTCTGACCTTTCCCTGGCCTCCTTCCCATCCTGCAGTTCCCACATCACCTTCTCTCCTTCCAGAAAGTCTTTCTGACGCCGCTGGGCTGGCCCCGTGCACTCCCGGAAGCTCGGGCCCTGGGCCTCCTCCCTGCAGGACTCAGTCCCACTGCAGTGGCCTGTTGGCTGGGGTCGCTGACACCTGGCCGCTCTGTCCATCATCCACTCCCCGACGGTGCCTGTTTTTCCGTTTTGTGTCCCTAGACCGCACGCAGGGCCTGCACTGGTCAGTGCTGGTGATGAGCGACCACTTGCACTGTTTGTGAAGCGGGTCCCTCGCGTGCGCTCATCCTCACGCGTGTGTTCCACAGGGCGGCTCTTCTCACGTGCAGACACAGGTGCTGGAACAGGGTCGTTCACGTAGAGAGAGACACTCGCTTTCGAAATTCGGCTCCCGCTTTGGATAGTGAGATCTGCCTTCCTGTCCGGTGGTGTGCAGTGGGGCTCTGTTGTAAGCAACACACAGACGCACCTTGCCGGTTGGCAGCAATGCTGAGGGCGGAAAAGAAATTCCAGGGCAGAGGACGCCTGCTTCTCATTAGCACACGAAGAGGCGCGCTCCCTGGTGCGGAGAATTTAACACATCAGAATAAGGAAACAAAAGGCTCCCCCGAGCTGGTTCTCTCCCTCCCCAGCCCTGGCAACTGGAACTAGGGGCAGAAATTTCCAGATAACCTCGCCTTGAAAGCAGGCTTCTCATTAGCATGCAAACCTCTGTCTTCCAACCAGATGTTGGAACTTTCATGGGACAAGAGGTTCTTGCTTTTGTGTTCAGTTACTCAACAAACATCTTTAAGCACCTGTTTGGGGCAAAGGCATTGGGGTAAATTCAGAGAAAGCAGTGGCTGATCCAGAGGCAGATTCCAAGCCAAGCTCGAAGCAGAGACCTCCGCGGACAATGATATTCGGTCGGGGGGTGGGGTGGGTTGGAGACCCTGGCCGTGCACTGGAAGCAAGGGCAGCGTTTGGGCGGACGTACCCAGGAAAGGGAGAGAAAGCCCTGAGGGGAGAACTCAGCTTGTGGGGTTTGGAGTCTCCAGGAGACGCGAGTGATGGGAAGGGGGTGTTGCTGAAAGATCAGCCCCGTCCCTGAGGAGCCGAATAACCAGAGACAAGGTCTTGGAGCTTAGAAGAAGAGGCAGCTTTCTTACTTTGCCGGGCAAAGGGGCCTCACAGCAGGCTGGTGCCTTCAAACCTGTGAGCCGTCTTGGGGGTGGGGCTTCATGCTTCTGTAGATGAAGAGGTTGGTTGGAGCATGAAGGGTGGTCGTGATCAGCAGGGGTCTCTGATGAAACTTCCCCCTCGATCTGGACGAGTGTGTCTAGTATCATGGGACCTGGTGGTCTGGGAGGTCGTCAGCCCGCAACCTTCTTTATCTGGTCAGACTCATCCGGCAACGCCAGCGCCACAGGGTGGGGGGCGGCTGGTCATTCTCCTGAGCTTATCGCCTGTGATTCCCTTCCTGCGAAATGACTCAGACGCCAAGCATGACTGTAAATTTTAATGATCAGAGGAAGGTCAAATCGAACAGTAGAATCAACAACTTCAGCTGTAACAACGGGCCTGGGGCTGGGAGCAGCATCCGGTCGGTCAGGGTTGCTGATCGTTCTAAAAGCAAGCAGTAAGCATAAAGCCAAGAATTTGTTAGCCCAAGTGCGGCCGTTGTATTATTTCTCCCTCAGAAGGGCCTCAGAGACTTGCCCCCGGCTGCGCGTGTGGGGCCTTTGGTTACGAGACAGTTGTTGGGGGCCCAGGTGGGAAGGACGGTGATGGTGCAGACCCAGCCCTGGCTCGGGGTCATCTGGACTCCTCAGCGGCGTCTGCGGTCTGCACGGGGCGCCTTCCCCGCGGGGACACAGCACCTGCCTCAGCCGTGGCGGGGAGAGCCGTCCAAGCTCTTATTCCAGTGTCTGCACAGAGTCGACACTCGGACAATGGGGGTGAGCTCAGCTTAGGGCTCCGGCTTCTGCCGGGGAAGAGGCCCTCTCAGAGGCGTTTTCCTCCTCTGGTGTCTGGCCGGTTACCTGGAGCTCAGCAGGTCCTCCCCCACCCCTGCCCCATGAGTGACCACGGGGCCGGGCACTGAGGGGAAGGGGACAGAGCGTGGGGAGTGGGACACGCAGCAGGGCCTTTGTGAAGGGAGCCCGCTGCCAAGGGGAACACTTGTATCCCTCCTCCCTCTCCTCCTCCCCCTTCCCCCTCCCCCCGCTTCCCCCTCCTCCCCCCTCCCTTGCCTCCCTGTCCCCCTCCCCCTTCTTTCCTCTTACAAGTGAAGGAAGAGGAAAAACCAGTTATGCTGGTTTTTCTTTCACAGCAAAAGGCAAACATCCCCCCTGTGAGTGCCTTTGCCAGCCTGGCTCTGGGAACTTACCTGACCTCTCGGTCGCTTCATAGCAGGCTATGCCAGGCGCTCAAGTGAAAAATGACAAAAATATGAAAAATGGGAGCGTTCGCTTACACAGTGTTGAGCAGGAGCTTCTTGTCGTGCCTCGGGCTCAGCCTGAGTCCCCCCACCGCCCGAGGGGCCTGGAGACACTACGGCTGCCTCGCCATCCCACGGATGGAGGCAGGTGCCGGGCAGCAGGTGGGGCTCCCTGCCCAGGCTGGCCCCTTGCCATGCTGCAGCCCTGCGCACCCCTCCCCGTCCAGGAGAGCGGCCCCATCCTGTGCAGAATTCACCGCATCTCCGCCCCTGCCCACCTGCCAGCTGGAGAAGAGGCCTCCAGCCCAGGACGCCAGCCCGGGAGGCCTGTGGCTGGTGGCCTCGGGGACCTGGAGGCGACACTGGACCGCTGACCAGGGTGGTTTTGTTCCCGCAGAGCAGTCTGTACAGCGAGGCGGGCCTGGGGGTGGCCGCGCTCAGCACGCTCTACTGCGGGATGCTGCTCTCGTCCATGTTCCTGCCGCCGGTCCTCATTCAGAAGCTGGGCTGCAAGTGGACCATCGTCACCTCCATGTGCTGCTACGTGGCCTTCTCCCTGGGCAACTTCTACGCCAGCTGGTACACCCGCCGCTCGCCACCCCGGGTCCGCGTGCAGCTTGGATTGAGCCGCCCCGGCCCCTCCGCCACTCCCGCTTTAAGATGAGATGTCTCCGTTCCCTCTGCTGGGCCCATCAACTCCTGATTCTCAACCCTGCCCTCAGCTTCCCTCCTGCCCCCCAGGCACTGTCGTGGCCCCAGAAACCAGGGGAAACTCTGACTAAGATGCTGGGGGTGAATTTCAGGGAGACTTAGCAGGATGTGACCAGTGGACCAAACCCCATACCCTCACCCTGTCACAGAGAGGACACAGCAGGGCTGGAGCCGGTGCCCCGGGCCAGACCTGAGCCCTGCCCGCTCCCCAGTTGAAAGGGACCCTGGGGGGCCAAGCTCTGAGGGTGTGGGCCACACCCCTTTTCCCAGGAGCACAGCTGGCAAGTGTCTTTTTGAGGGGCACCCCACTGCTCGCAGGACACACTGATATGACGGCTTCTTGTGCTCCTTTTTCTTGGGACCATAGATTATTTCCTACAGAATCCTCAAGGTGGGGGGTGGCAGGTCAATAGATACATACATACACACACACACACACACACACACACATGCATGCACACACATGCACATGTACACACATACATGCATACATACATGTGCATGCACACACATACACACATGCACATGTACACACACACACACACACACACACACACACACACACTAAATGGTCTTTAACGTGATGCCGTTGGAGATACCCAGCACCGGCCCAGCCTCACTTCTAACTCCAGCTCACTGTAGTTGCATCCAAATACAAAGAAACCACTGGCACCCACGTCCACTTTTACAAACGAGCCAGAACCAGGAAAGGTGCCGATTTCTCATTCAGCTGAGTCTAAGGGTGACCCCGTCAATCTGCCCAGTCCAACAGCACAGTTCGACCTCATGGGCCAGGAGGAGCCCCTTCTCTCCAGACCGAGGGGACCGAGCACCCCCCCATCTGCCTTTCATCCCCCAGGTACACGCTGGTCCCCACCTCCATCCTGCTGGGACTTGGAGCCGCCCCGCTGTGGTCCGCTCAAGGCACCTACCTCACCATCATGGGAAACGCACACGCGGAGAAGGCGGGAAAAGCCGGCAAAGACGTGGTGAACCAGTATTTCGGCATCTTCTTTCTCATATTCCAGTCGTCTGGAGTGTGGGGCAACCTGATCTCGTCTCTGGTGTTCGGACAGACGCCCACTCACGGTAACAGGAAGACTCAGTGGCCACCCCTGAGGGCCCCTGGACCTGAGCGGGTGGTCTCGTGAGGCCCGAGCCCTGGTTCTTGGCCCGCCTGTGCCTCAGCGTTACCGGCTTCCTGCTCCCCGGGCAGCCTGGGCAGGTCTAAGGGCCCGTCTGGCCCACAGGTGCCCCAGCAGTTCTGACCCTGGCGTCCCCTGGGTGGGGGGCCCTGGGGTGCCCTGGGGAAGTAAGGGCCACCTCTGTGGAACTTGGAGTGTGGCGTCCTCACTGTCCTAGACCATCCGTTTTCCCACTGAATCGGTCCATTCACCAGTGTTTCCAGGGGCACATGAAGGACCCCTCACCTCTTACCTGATTTGAGCATCTGGTGACCGACGTCTTAACTCTGCTCTCCCTGGCCTCAGACAGGGTGTAACGTGGGTGTCTCTTCTCTGCCCGCACTTTGATGTCTGAGGATTTAAACCAAGGGCAGACGGAAGGAACCTCTTCATTCCTTACAGGAAACATGTATTAACAGGGAAGAGGTTCTGGCTCTCCTAAGTGCAGCCATGATTACTGCCCTGCCCTGGCCTCGAGGACCTCACCCGGCTGTCCCCTCCAAAGCCCTGCCTTTGGGAAACTCTGTAATGAAAATCTTTCTTCCTTTTTTCTCATGTGATGTCATCACTTGCTAAATGCACCCAAAGAAGGGAAACCATAGGGTCGATGGATACCCACTGCTCCGCATTATTGGTGTCACTGTCAGCAAGAATCCTGCAGAAACTGGGCTCAAAGTCCAGTCCCTCTAAGAGGACTGGTGCGCAACGGAGGGACCAGGTTTATTTGAAAGGCATGCAGTCTAGTGAGCTTGGATCTCTGCCCGATCCCAGGACAGAGCTGAGGGCTGGGAGGCACACTGCACGTCACGAGGCTTCTCGGCCTTTCTACGCCTCTGCTCTCCACACTGCCTTCGCTACGCACTGAGTATCTCCCCAGCCAAGGGATTTTGTGGCGTCTTATGTGATGGAACCTTTGTGATGGGGACATAATATTCACTGAATATTCTTTCTTCCACGACATCCTTCTCTCTCCAGAGATTCTGATGTGAGTCTGACTGAGAGTCATTGATGTTTCAAATTTTATTCTTCTCACAGATAAGAAAACTAACATTCAGAGAAGGTATGAGATAACCTGCCCAAGGTCATGGAGCTGGTTACAGATGAATCTGAAAGAGAAGCCAGCGGGCCCGACATTCAGCTAGTGCCCTCTAGTTCTTATTAATTTTGAAATGTGGAAAATTTTCAATTATGTCAGGAAAGTAACATAAACAAGGAACCAACATTTTCCGCACGATGTCCAGAGTGCCTTCAGGTCAAGTGTACGGACACATGCCCAGGGGGAAAGTATTTTCAGACCCTTGGTGAAGTGAATGCGTGCCTCGTCACGCTGACCTGCGGCGATGTCTGGCTCTCTGCGTGTCCACGTGCCTTTATCGCGGGGCACCCCTTTGCTCAGGTCCAGTCTCCCGTCAAACCACCTGTGTTCTCATCCCACCTCTTTGCTTCCGACGTCACAGGGGCCGTTCCGGAGGAGCAGCTCCTGTCCTGCGGGGCCAGTGACTGCTTGATGGCCACGGCGTCCTCGAACAGCAGCAGCCGCCCGTCCCAGGAGCTGATCTACACCCTGCTGGGCATTTACACGGGTACGTGCTCGGCGTGGCGGGATCCGGGCAAGCAAGTCTAAGGCCCCCTGGGCTGCAAAGACCACCACCCCCCCAGCACGAGTCATGTCTCTTCGTCTGCAAAAGCCCCGCAAAACATGTTCCGGTCGGTTGTACTCAGACCTTTTCCACAGGGACTCCGACACAGCCGACCCCGATGTGTGATGCTCTCCTGCAGGAGGGAGTCGCTTCACACCTGCACAGTCCAGGCGGGTGGCCATGACGTGTGCTTCTTTAAATGTTAATTAAATTAAAAATACTCTTCCTGGGAGGTGGAGGGTATAGCTCAGTGGCTGAGCATGTGATTAGCACGCACGAGGTCCCAGGTTCAATCACCAGTCCCGCCATTAAATAAATAAATAAATCAACCTAATTATCTGCCCCTCCCCCAAAAAACTCATCAAAAATTACATTACAAAGATGAAAATTCTGTTCCCAAGTCCCAGCAGCCACATTCCGAGTGCTGAGCGCCACCTCGTCGGACAGCACCGTGGCAGCCCATCGCTTTGGTGGACCCGCTGCTTGGGTCCCAGCTGTGCCCAGGTGACCCTGGAAGTCCCAGACCCCTGTACGTTATCGCCTTTTCCTGAGGGATCTATTGAACCGTTTCTGCTGAAAGGCTGGCGCTGGGCGCGGGTCTCTCCTGCACCCGCTCCGGCACCGGTGAGGCTCCAGGCCCCCCGGCTGGTCCCAGCTTGGCTGAAAGCACACAAGCCCGGGGGGCCGTGGGAAGACGGCTGCCTGGGGGAGTGAGCCCTCACAGCGCATCTTGCCGTGAGAAACTCATTTTAATGGCAAGTATTTCTGTGAATAGTTTTCTAAACGACTTCCCTCCTACAGCCACAGGTGTATCATTGCTTGGAGGGCTGCCTTTGGAATAGTACATATTCCAAATATCTGCTAGTCCCAGACGCCCAGTTTAACCCTCCCCACCCCTCCCCCAGAGCCCCGTAGCCATAACTTTGTTTTCTGTTTTAAACAAATATGTCTTTATGTCCCTCCTTATCAAAAAGAAATGGGTAAGCCAGAAGGAGAAAGAAAAATACCATATGCTATCACTCATATGTGGAATCTAAAAAAAGAAAAAAAGAGACACTACGAACTCCTCTGCAAAACGAACAGACTTGCAGACATAGGAAACAATCTTATGGTTCCCGGGGTAAAAGGGGTGGGAAGGGATAAATTTGGGAGTTTGAGATTTACAAATATTAACTACTATATATAATAGATAAAAGACAAATTTCTTCTGTAGAGCTCAGGGAACTATATTCAGTTTCTTATAATAACCTTCAATGAGGAAGAATATGAAAATGAACATACGTGTGTACATGCTTGACTGGGACACTGTGCCGTGCACCAGAAATCGACACAGTGTAACTGCCTGTACCTCAGTTATGAAAGATAGAGTTTAAACTGAAAAGAACAAACGGCAGTGCAGCAGATGGCCAGCCCCGCACCTGGTTTTCCCTCCAGTCGTTTGTTTTGGAGGCGTTTTCCCGTCTCAGTATGAAAAGCCTCTTTTTCACGATCGCACTGCAGCTGGGAGACGCCTGGACACACGCAGCTTGTTCCCAGGGCAGGACGTTTAGGGACATTTGGGGGATAGACAGGGGAAGCAGCAGAGGTGACCTTCGGGACTCGGGACCCTGAGGACGGAGACTGGCTGTTGGCGGAGGCTACTCTGAGGGTCCTGACAAGAGAACCAGTGGGTGTGAAAGGCACTGAGGACCTCTGGGGTCTCTCCCCGGGGGTCTGTGTTTCCCGGGACCTGCTGTGGCGGGTTACATGGGGTCACAGGTTCATCACAGAAACAACACGTGTGTGTGGGATCCGAGTACCCACCGGAGGGCAGGGCTCTGGTCAGGCTCGGCCTGCCTCGTGTCGGATTTGAACCCTACCCTCCGTCCCCAGAGGAGGAGGGGTCCGTGCGTGTGCGGGCCCCGCTCCTGTAACGGCAGCCTTTCCCCTCGCGCCCTTCCAGGGAGCGGCGTCCTGGCCGTCCTGCTGACAGCCTTGCTGCTCGAGCCCGTGAAAGGCGCTCGGCGGACACGGGAGGGGAAGGAGAGAGCACCGCGCGTGTGGTCCGCTCTGCTGTCGACTTTCAAGCTCTTTCGGGACAAGCGGCTGCGTCTCCTGGTCCTGCTGCCGCTGTACAGCGGGTTCGAGCAAGCCTTCCTGGCCGGCGACTACACGAGGGTAGGGGGTGAAGGGGATGCTGACCGTGCCGCGCTCAGGCCAACGGCCCTGCGGCCGGGCGGAGGGCGGGCGGGGCTCCGGGTGATGCGCTGGGTCCTTCCCCGCCTGGGGGAGCTGCCTCTGTGGTTAAGACACCAGCTGCCTGGCTGTGTCCAGCTCCCCTGGGCTGAGATGCTCTCAGGGGAGCCCCTCTCACCCGAGCTGTGTCTTCAGGGAAAGGACCCAAGCTCCTTGGGACATACGTGATCATTTACTTTGTAATGCGTACCTGCATCTCACCTGAGGTTTATTTTAGAATGAAAAATAGGGAAAACCACGAAATCCACGAATCCACTGAAATTCCTGATCACTCGAGGTTTTAAATTACGCATCTCCACCTGGAAATGGATGTGGGTCTCGGCATGGTGGCCCTGTCCACTCAGATGCCCTCTGTGCCTGGAAGCCCGCCTGCCCCACTTTGTGCCTAAGGGGGGCGCCTCTCTGGGGGGAGATCTGGAGCGGTGCCCCAACCCTGGACACCGAGAGTGACCCATACTGGTTGGCAGGCTCTGAACTCACGGTCACCCTCAGCTGTCTTACAGACAGAATGGGAAACCTCCACCCCAACAAGAATAGCTCAGATTATCCCCTGTATGAACAATAAGTACTGGGTGTCTGTCCAAACCATTCTTCATTAGTTCTGACTCAAAAGAGGAGTTTTTCCTACAAGCACCAGCTCTGTTCTCCTCACGGGGACCCTGAACAAAGCTTTCAGGCCAATTTATCAAGTCAGTGGTCACATGGAAGAAAGCACTGTAGCAGACATGGCACGCCCTGATCAGAGTGAACCCCCACACTGCAGCTCCAGAGCGCGGCCCCCGAGCAGGGCCGCGGCCAGCGCAGGTGACCTGTCTGTGCTTCCCGCAGTCCTACACCACCTGCGCCCTGGGCATCCAGTATGTCGGCTACGTGATGATCTGCTTTGCGGCCGTCAACGCGCTCTGCTCCCTTCTGTACGGGAAGCTCGCCGCGCACACGGGCAGGACGGCTCTCTTCGCGCTGGGTAGGTGACCGTGGACGCGTGCTGCATGGGGTCCCGGACTGGCCTGGCTCCGCCGTGAGGTGCGGCCAGGGTTGGGGCAAGTAGGGGGCTTGGTGGAGGCACAGGAAGGGAGGCCCGACCAGCCACGGGGCTGTGGGGTGAGGCGGGAGTCAGGGAAGCTTCCAGAAGGAGACCTGTGTTCTCGTGCAGGAGGAAGGTGACCTTCTAAACACGCATCGCCCTCCATCTCTCTGTTTTTAAAATATGTTTCTATTGAAGTGTAGTCAGTTTACAGTGTTGTGTCCATTGCCAGTGCACGGCACAGTGCTTCAGTCACGTAGGAACACACGTACATTTGTTCTCATACTCTTTTTCACCATAGGTCACTGCAAGATATTGAATGTGGTTCCCTGGCTCCACAGTATACACTTGTTGTTAATCTATTTTATGATTTTTTTTTATCATGTCTCTTGAGAAGGGAAGGAGGGAGCGTCAGAGACAATGTGAATAATGAGAAATAAGGGTGCTAACAAAACGGTTGCCCGGCGGTCCCCCCAAGGTCCAAAGGGTCTGTGGTGATGCAGGAAGAGGGGGGGAAATAGTAACCACTGGTCAGTGCCCGCCTGGAGCCAAGGAATCGTGTATGTTGAGGAACAGAGAAGTGTGGTTACCTGCCCGAGGTCACACAGCCTGGGGAACCCAGGGTGCACCTGCATCCCCGACTCTGCGGAGCCTGCTCCTTCTCCGTAAGCTGCTCTGTTACTCCATTTGAGAGACACCTCAGTGTCCACAGAGGCATGGGGCCAAGACTTAGGACCCGTTAGGATAAAGTCAGGAGGGACCAGCAGGCGCTGCCACCAGCATCTCCTGCCACGTCCTGTTTGGACGGACCCTGCCCCTTGCCCACGCCCCCTGCTTGGTGGGAAGCGGGGGTCCCAGACTCATCCCTAATGAAGTCGCCCTTCTCTCCACCCTCTGTCTGAACCCGCTCCCCTGCCCTGGCCCTGCACATGCTGTGTCAAAACCCCCCAGGAGTATTTTAAGGAAACGTGACTTAAGCCAGAAAGCCAAGGGTCAAGAAGACGTGTCCTTTAGCACCGAGCACCTCAGGTGAGCTCATGTCCCTCCGTCTGCGTGCTCGCAGGTGCCATTACCCACCTCTCCTGCATCATCGCCCTCCTGCTGTGGAGACCGCACCCCAGTCAGCTGGCTGTGTTCTTCGTATTTTCCGGCCTCTGGGGCGTGGCCGACGCCGTCTGGCAGACACAGAACAATGGTGAGCGCCCGGCCCGGGGCCGTTCCCACTCTGGGGCCAGCCGTGGGGGAACACATGGTGGGTGGGTGGACGGCCCGCCAGCTTGGGGTCCCGGGGAGACAGACGTCCTCAGTGGCGCTCAGGAGGTGGAACGGGGGCCAGACAGGCAGGAGGGCTCCTGTCCCACACCAGGGATTCTAAGTGTCTCCTCTGGCCCGTGATGCCAGAGAGAAAGCCCCGGAGAGCACAACTTCCTTTCCTAAGAGTGACGGCTCCCCGGCCCTTCCCATGGGAGGAGCTTCACTGAGTAGAATGATGCCCCCACCCGCACCGTGTGCTTGTCCCTGGGCGTCTGAGGACAAGGGCCCTCCAGCGATCTCGGTGATGATGGGGAGATGAATGTGTCACTTCTGGAGCAGAGGGGCTCCCAGGTGACCATGACACGTCCCGGCAGTGACTCCAGGGCTGGGGTGGGTGTCGTTTCCTGCGAGAGCCGCGTGCGGGGCAGCAGGGGTCACGCAGGCGCCATCCTGGAGGCCACGGCTGCGTCTCCCGACTGGCTGTCCTCCAGGCAGAGGGGGGCCCAGAGGAGGCTGGGGGGCCGGGTGTGGGGGGTCCATCTGTTTGGGATGCCGTAATAGGACCCCACAGACTGGGGGGCGTGTAAACAGCAGACGTGTGCTGCTCCCAGTTCTGGGACTGAACGTCCAAGATTCAGTGTCTGGAGGGTTCTGCCTCCTGCTTCACAGACACCATCATCTTGCCGGGTTCTCCCGTGAAGGTGGGGGTGAGGGACTCTGCGGGGTCCTTTATAAAGACACTAATCTCACCCAGGAGGGCCCCCCCAGGTCCTCATCGCCCCCAGAGGCCACCCCCCGACACTGTCACCATGGGGTTTCCACAAGCTCCCTGGCCCCACAGCTGAGGACAGGCTGGGGGCGGTGCTGGGGGCGGGGGCTGCTGGTCCGACGTGGGGCCAACGTGCCTGGGGAAGGGCCCAGTTTCACTCAGCATGGGTGGAAGCAACAGAAAGGATCCACACCAAGGTGGGCAGGGTGAGATGCTGTCATAACTCGGGGAAAGGCAGGCAGACAGACGGTCAGGGCAGACAGAGGGGTGGGAAGAGGGCCTGAGGCAGAGTCTGCGTGGCGGAAGCTACTGGCCAGCAGCAGGCCCCCTGCGGTGCCCATGCCCAGCGTCCCCAGGTGGGGCTGGGCATCCTGGTCCCAGGGGGGGCATCAGATGGCAGGGCCAGAGGCATCCACGGAGGGTCTTGCCTCGGACTTGGAACGGGACGGAGGAGGGACGCCGGACGGGGCACAGCTCTGAAAGGGGATGTTTATCCCAATGATTGTTCTTAGGCTCCAAGTGAGGGGTTGTAAGGAGAGGAGGGGAGGAAGGATCCAGAAAAGGTAGGATGAGGAGGGCGAGCTGAATGGTGATTTGGGGGACGCGGGGCCAGGAGGGCTGAGAGGGCGCCCCCGGCTGGGAGCGGGGTACTTTCTTTGGAAACCAGGGGAAGGCAGTCCAAGCGAAGAACGTGGGAGACATTGTCGCCACGGGGAAGGAGCGAAGCTCACACCTGACAGATGTGGCTTCCTTGGGGAGCACAGCCAGTGGGGACCCCAGCAGGCAGCTCTGATCACGGCCGGGCACTAGGTCCTGCGAGGGGCCCCCTCACCCACGTGGCCCAGGCCACCCCCCACACTGCCCGCAGCACCACACACAGTGCAGGGCCTGGGCTCTGGGCCCAGTCGTCCAGCCCTGGTGTTAGGCAGCCTCCCGAGCAAAGAGAACCAGGAGGAGCGAGGCGGGCAGAGCTGCTGAGGGCGAGGGGCCTGGCCAGCGCAGTGGGCCAGCTGAGAGCAGGGAGCGTGTGCGGCGTGGGTCTGGCGTCCTCGGGGACGGAGCTGGGGGCCCAGGGAGGGATGGGCACCAGAGGGGTTTCCAGAGTACGTGATGTGCAATGAAGCAGCAGAGGTCAGTGGATGGGAGGGACATGAGGATGGCGAGAGGGATACTGGGTGGGGAGGGCGGTGGCATCAGGGCTGAGAACCTGGCCGGGGAGCCTGAGAGGCTGGAGCCCGGAGCCTGGCTTCGGGCTGGAGGCACAGAGTCCAGGCGGGGCGTGGAGGGAGCAGCCGTGGGGCGGGAGCTCTTCCCGAGCCCCGAGGCCCGCCGTCGGGTCGGGTAGGGGTCGCCCGCGGGGTGCAGGGGAGCAGGGGTGGGACGTGCGGGGGAGGGAGTAGTCGCAGCCCCGGGGGACACACAGGGCCGAGGCCCAGGGAGGACCCCGGGCACGGAGCGTGGAGGCCTGGTGTGGACACCACATCCCCAGTGTCGAGCGCCCTTTGGTGGTGGGTTGGTTGCGTTTCCTGCCAGGGGACAAGCTGCTGTAGCGGAGAGGGTTAGGGGAGGCCCCAAGAGAGAAGAGGGAAGCAGAGGTGGGGGACCACACGTGGCAGTATGGGGCAGAGAGCCCGCGTTTTGTGTGGTGGCTGAAAACCACAGGGCTGAGGCCCGAGGACGGGGACCTTAGCCTTGAGTTTCCCACAGACCACCTATGGCCCTGGCACACGGTGGGTGTCGGAGGCCCAAGGGTTGAGCTGCCTATGCGTCTGGCAACCTGCAGAACGGTGAGATGCGCCCTGGCCCCAGAGGTGGACCTGGCTCCGAAGGGGCCTCTTCCCTCAGGAACACCACCCACCATTCAGTCTTCATCTAGGAAACACCTGGGACTAGAACCTGGGCCAGGTTAATCCACTAACAGGCCACAAGCCAGCGTTTCCAGGACAGGAGAGCTGGCCACTGTCCCCGGCCCCCCGTGGACTCAGTATTCCAGGACTGCCCGGCTTGCAGAACAGCAGAAAAACATCATGTTGTCGGATTCAGGAGGTGGGTTTCCCAAGCTTTCCTATGGCCCCCGTCATGCAGGAGGCTTTGGCGAAGTTCAGAACCAGGTGACAAAGGTGTGTTTGGCTCAGTGTCCTAATCTGGCGTGTGGACAGGGGTCACTGCGTGGGAGCAGCGACCTACCAGTCACGGGCGGGGCCTGCGGGACTGCTCAACGGAAGAAACACTGCGTCGCAGAGAGAGAAACAGAAAGCACGGTCCAGATTAGTCAGCAGTGACAGGCCACGCCACCTGTAGGAATCCCAGACACCTCGCCCTGGGAGCAGCAGGAGAGGCCTGCCTCCAGCGCCCCGGGGGGCGTGAAAGGCCCCCGTGTTTTACTGAGCTCTCCAAATGCACGTGCCGCCTTGCTTTCTGAAATACGAGCTGAATTTTAAAGAGTATTTACACATTAAAGGGAAGTCAGGTAAGGGCCTGGGGGACGTGGCCACCCAGTGCTCCATGCAGTAATTCTCCAGAGGTCTCCAATGCTCGCAGCAAAAATGTCTGGTTTTCTTTCCCCTGCAGACCCGGGAGTCACTGCTTTCAGTCTCTGTCCATCCTCGGGCAGCAGACACTGTCAGGCAGATCCTTAGTCAAAACTGGGCAGAGTTCCGTGAGGGCCAGTGAATAATTTGGATAAAGACTGCCTTGAGCGAGGAGTGCTAATTTAAGACGAATTCTTTCTGTCGTTTTGTACAGATAAAAAGTGATTTTTTCAAGGAAAAAAATCAGTTGTTGAAGAAAGCTATCCTTTCATGTATGATTTGAGAACTCCTTTTGGAGTCTGCGCCCGCAGCCGCCTTGGCCAGGGGGGCTGTTTTAATAAACGGGGTTCCGGGCAGGCTGGCTGCCTCAGAGCTCCCACCCCCTGGCATCCGCACCATCTCTGTGCTGCTGAAACTGGAAACGTTGTGTAGCTTTTGCCACCTTGTAAGATCTGCTCCCTCTCATTTTCGCTTTTTCAGTAGCTAGTCGGATCCCCAAACCTGTTCTCCCTGAATGTGTCTCTCTCTTAAGAAAATACGTGAACTGCATGCTTCCCTAATTGACGAGACGACACAGTTCAGTTCCTCCTCTTCAGTCACCACTTCTCAGTTTAAACACTGATGGTGACAGTTCTCCAGTGTGGAAGCGCATCAGTGGCGGGAGCATCCAAGCGCCTCCCCCCGGGCCAGAGTCGTGCAGCTCACTGCTCCGAGCTCCCGCTGGGCTCCAGGTATCCCTCCAGCCTCAGGAGCCCTCCAGCTAGGCTGTCTGTTTATCTGCCCTGACAGTGCATGGAAGATGGGGGCCGTTGCCACAGAAACCCGTACAGGCCAATGCCTGCATCTGAGGTTGGAATGTCTGGTCTAAAAATAGCCTTCTGCCCTGTCAGCCTCCAAAGGGACTGTTTTCGGGTTGATTAACTCAAAACCCTGGCTCCTCCTGCATGCCTTATCTTTTCCAACCAAACCAGACATGTCCCCATCTGGTCATCTGAGGACAGGGGTCAGCATCCATCATTTCCCCCGGTTCCTTCGCCAGGTCAGGCTTAATTTGAATATCTTATAAAACGATGATATGTTTGTCAAAACCAAGAACTCGACACTGGGACACGACCTAAGGAAACCTGAGACTCGATTCGGATTTCTCCAGATCCCCCCGCCCTCTGTGTGCTCCAGTACCTCCAGCTTCACCCCCTGTCCTCTGTGTGCTCAGGACCCCACGCGGGTGCCACGTTCCACGTCGGCATCACATCTCCTCGTCTGGTCGGTGCCGGATCCTCCTCCTCCCCTGCTGCTGGTGCCCTTGGCACCTGTAGGGAACGCTGGTCGGGTGTTCTGCAGGCCGCCCGTGAGCGTGGGCTCGTCTGACGTTTCCTCGTGATTAGGCTGGAGTTCTTGGTTTTGGGGAGGAAGACCCCAAAGTGAAGTGCTTTTCTCAGCACACCAGTCAGGGGCACGTGGCAGCACAGGGCTGGTCACTGCTGTGAACCTCGATCGCTGGCCAGCCCAGGATCTGTCAGGCTTCTCCAGGGCAGCGGGCTACTCACCTTTCCACGGCCAGTTCTTTGGGAGCTAGGAGCAATTCCACAATTAAGGGGGAGCAATTAATCCCCACCTCCTGGAAGACGAGTGTGTATTTATATAACATGTAAGTCTTTACTCAACCATTTGTCTGTATCGGCATGGGCTCATGTGTTTGTTATATTCCTTGGGTCACAATCCAGTGCAACATTATTTATTTTGTTGCTCGAATGGTTCCAGCTTTGGCCATTGGGATCTTTCACGCTGGCGCCTGTGTCCTTTTGACATGTTCCATCTATTTTTTTTTTTTTCAGTACTTCCTTATTTCCTAGCACTACGGAATATTCTAGGCTCATCTGGTAACCCTCCCGTGCCAGCCCTAGCTTAGCCATTTCTCCAAGGAGCCTGGGTGCATTTTATCAGAGAACGGTATTAGAAAGCGTGATTTGAGTTCTAGGTGTGCCCACGGCTGCTGAGATGACCCTGCTTCCAGGCACAGCCATTGCACAGTGAGGGGGTTCCCCGTGCACACTGGCCCCTGTGCACACACACGGGGGCATCCACGTCTGTATCTGCACACCCTCTGTAAACTAGGGGTGAGCCCAGGCTGCTCCAGCACCGCGGGCTCATTCCAGCTCCCCCCAGCCCCCAGCCCCCTCTGCTGCTCCGTAGCTTCCTTCTTGGACAGTGGGAAGCCCAGGCTCCCCTCTCAGTGGTTCGGCCCTACTGTCCACGCAGCTTCAGAAGTGCTGAACTGCTGTTTTCGGCCTACTTTTGTTTTCTCTTTAATGTCTTTACCCTCTGCCCACCATGTCCTTAATTCTTAGAATCGGACGCAATGAATGTGTTGCTTTCTTTATGTTTGTATTAAAATGGAAAACAGATCATGAGTCATTTCCCTGAAGCTGGATGCTTGGTTACAACGGGCCCTCCCCCACTCCGGCTGGGCCGCGCTCCCAGAGGGGCACAGGTGGCTCTCCCCAGACTCTGCGCTTTCTTAAAAGGCAGTGCTGGCTGCTGACGGCAGCCTCCGCTGGCTTGCTCCTTCTGCGGGCTCTGGTCCGGCTCCTTCTGGACAGAGACACCCACAGAGGGAGGGAGAGAGGGGAAGGGGCCCTTGCCTCCTGTCCAGCCACCCCACGTCTTCCTCAGTCTCTGCTGTTCAGCCAGAGGTACAGCTGGCTCCCGCCGACTCCTGGGTTCCAGGTCCTCCCCTCCCAAGGGGTCCCCTGCCTCCCAAGCTGCCCAGTTGTGCTGAACGCAAGGAGGTGAGCTCGCAGCCACTCTGGGCCTCTCTTTCCTGCTGGTGGACTCCCCACCGGGGGTCAAATTTCAGAATCAGACTCAGAGAACGTCAAGTTCTTCGCTTGATATTTCAGGCTTCGGGGGCCCAGAAAGTTTACATTTATGGGGAAAAAACAACTCAGGAAGTTTAAGAGCCCGTAACTGCTCAGGAGGTGGGACCAGACCTGAGCCAGAATGTGAGCAGAAGAAAGCATGTCCCATCCTCCTGAGGCTCGGGGATTTATGATCATCACAACCTAAACCGAATCTTGAAATCTCCTAAAGACATCACCCTGCAGACCAGAAGTGGTAGCTTAACTTAGAGTCGCCCATGTTACTGGATTTTCAGGAAAGTGGATGCATGTGACAGGACCGCAACCTGCCAGGGTGCGGGTGACCGTTTCTGCCACAGACTGGGACTGAAGCCTCCCCTTGCGGCCGTAGTGTCTCCACTTGGATTTCCTTCCCGAGCATCTTGTTTCCAGGTCCAGTTTAAGGTCACCCTCCAAAGACAGACAAGAGACCTTTCAGTAATCTCAGGAGCCAAGTCCCTGGATGTGGTTTTTAGATTCTGTTTGTTAAGTTTCATGTAGGAGGCACTTTGCAGACTGCACACGAGAAGGGCACCTTCTTCCAACTGTTCCGAGCAGCCTCTAGTTCCCCACACGCGTCGCTGGAAATGTGTATCTTACCTTGTACCGCGTATCTGCGTGGCTCCTACGCAGGTAAAGGCTGAGAAACCAGACACCAAGGAGCAGCTTCTGGGGTCGACGTTCCAGGCGGAGCTGCAGGAGACCTCGCTCCTGGCCTCAGACCTTCTCCTCGATGCTGGCAGGACCTCTCCTCCCTAAACCCTCTCACCTCCCCGCCTCATTGCGGGGGGGGGGGGGCGGGGGAGAAGGAAAGGGGCAAAGGAAAAGGAACAGGGAGAAAGCTGAGAAAGGAAGGTGCTGGAAGTCCCCTTGTGGGTCCCTCTCCCACCGCTGCCCCCGTCGGCAGGGCCGCTCCGAGCACACCACGACTGCGTGGCGACGGCAGCCCTGGAGCACAGGTTCCTGGCGCAGACCCCGCCTGGCCCCGCAGGGGCTCGAGCAGGGGCTGTCCTCTCCCCCCGCCCATGCAAGAGGTGCACACCTGCCACTTCGCTTCACTTGTTCTCTGACTCACAGGCCAAGGCCGTGCCTTAGCCCTGCCCTGCTGTCTGCGGTCCCAGGTCCTAGCTTACCCGGCCTCCCTCCCCGCGGCGGGCTCCGGCTTGTAACAGGAGGGGAGGAGAGGAAGAGAGGACTCTCCCCGCTGGCATGGCCCCACCGTCCCCTCGTGTCACTAGATATCCTGCGAGAGGCTATGCTAGGTCCCTGTGGGGCATGACCTGCAGGACATCGGTGCCCTGCTCAATTCACAAGTCACCACCTCCCAGTGTCCCCTCGGTCACGCAGTATCCAAGCTGACTCTTAGGCAGCACTGGAATGATCGCTCCAAGTGAGATGGGTTCCTGCTTTCGGGAGTCCACAGCCTAGCAGGGGACAGAGGGAGAAACAGACTGAGTAGGTGGAAGGCATGAAAGGACTGGACGGATGTTGCAGGGAAAGCGGGTCGAGCCCCCAAGGATGCTCGTGGGATATCAGCTGCGGAGAACCTCTTGGAAAGTCACAGGGGAGGCGGAGGTCCTCGCGAGAGGCCTGTCACAAGTGAAGGCATGAAGGTAGAAGCACGGTCAGTGGGCCGTGGTGGGGTGTGCGGGGGCAGCCAGGGGCAGAGGGGCTGCCCCACCACAAGGCCTGGGTCCCCCCCGGCGGGATGCCAGAGACTCGGCAGGGAGTGGTGTGACACATTGCGTCTTAGAAAGATGATTCTAGCAACAGTGCGGGGGCCGCTGGGAGTAGAGTATGCCCAGAGATGTGGAGTCAGGTGACCCCAGCGGTGACCAGACAGGTCGTGCTGGGGCCGGAGAGTCTTGTCACAGAAAGAACTCAGAAACAAGCACGGAGGTCAGGAAAGCAAACGAGGATTTACTAAGGGACAGACAGTACGCTCTCAAGGAAAGAGCAGGCAGACCCAGGTGGGTAGCTGCCCTGAGTCTCCTTGGCAAGCTCATTATCTGGGTGTAAAAATGAATGGGCAGAATATTCACTGGCAGGGAGGGGTGCGGGGTCGTCTTTCCTGACCTTCATGCCAGCTCCGCCTTCCCAGGTGGGGAGGAGGGAGTTTTGTCCTTGTTTAGTCTTGATCGGGAAGTTGGATGAGGTCATGATGAACAAAAGGCTACGTTCAGATGGGGAGGTATCATAAGCAAAAGGTCACGTGTGGACGGAGGTCACAGTGATTGAAAGGTTACAGCTGGATGGTGGGGATTCCTGTCCTGTCCCCTCTTTCTGCCTCCAGGACACTTGTCAACCCAGAAGGTATGGCTTTTTATTAGTCTGGAGGATCCTGTTTTTCTTGGTCTGTCCCAGGACCCCCGTTGTTTACAAGATGTAGACATGGTTTTCTGCCATTTGGCCCATGGCCCCCTTTCTCTGCTCATATCTAGCTACCCGCCTGCTCTAACAGTCGGATCGGACAGAAAAATCTAAACACTCAGGGTTCAAGTCTGACGAAGGGGCCTCGAGCCTCCTGATCACCCTTGTCTCTGTGTCTGCAGAGCTCAGAGCTGTGACTGCCACGTAGTAGGTGCTTCATAGAAGCAGACGAGGCAGTGGTGTCATGGGGAAGGAGGGCAAAGGGTGACCTGACTCCAGCTTGGGACCCACGGGAGAGAACAAGGCTGGAGGAGGAGGCAACGAGGCAGCCCAGGAGAGGGTGCAGGAGAGGGGCTCCAACTGATGGTGAACCGTCCCGTCCCCCAGGTGACGAGAGTGAGGGCCTCCTCTGCTCAGGGCACCCTCCTGGGCCTCGGAGGAAGGAGGGAGGGGATGGGGGGCACCAGGAGAAGGGTCTGCGCCTGGCCACCCCGGAGGCTGAGAGGTTCCCAGTGGAGGGACGGGAGGCGTGGTGACTGGGCAGCTCCGGCGACCAGAGCAGGACATCGGCCGGGTGCGCAGGCCTGTCGCTCTGCTGGCAACATCCCCCTTCCCAGCTGTCCGCCTTCCAGACACACTGCCGCCTCACTCACGTCCTGGGGATGGGGGTGCTCCCCGTGCTCACCCAGGAATGCACGTCCCTCCCCCATAGCACGGCCTCCAGGCGTCCTCACGTTCGGGCTCTGCGGGGTGGGTCCCTCACCGGCACCCACGCAGGTCAGGCCTGGCTTCCCTCACCCACGCGGCGCGGGCGTGGGCGGCACCCCCCCGGCGCTCACGTTCATGAGCCCTGGTTCTCTGTACGCGATGGTTCCCCTCTGCTGGCGAGCATGACCGACTGGCTGTGATCCACAACGTGAACTAGCCCCGTTGTTCAAAAAGGAAGGTCCTGACTGTGCTGAGCGCCGGGGCCGTGGAAAGCCGCACAACTTCCTGCCGCCATCGCAGGGGGCGTGTGCAGTTCCACGGCCAGGCCTCACCGCGGTTTCCCCCCCGCAGCTCTCTACGGGGTGCTGTTTGAGGACAACAAGGAGGCCGCCTTCGCCAACTACCGCCTGTGGGAGGCCCTGGGCTTCGTGGTCGCCTTTGGGTACAGCACGTTTCTGTGCGTCAGCGTCAAGCTCTACATCCTCCTGGGCGTCCTGAGTCTGGCCATGGTGGCGTACGGAGTCGTCGAATGTCTGGAGTCCAGGAAGCTGGCCTGGCCGCTTGCCGTCCGGCAGACAAAGCCAGAGGAGGAAGGAGAAGCACAGACCAAAATGTGAAGCAGCAAACCCCGCGGCAGGTGGGGCGGAGCCCACGGGCAGGAGGGCTTTGCTTGAAGGCGCCTCCGAGTTGACACTTGATTCTTTACAACGACGTCAATGGTATTTCATTTTTTATGTGTTTTTTTTTTTCCTACCAAATTTTGCAGTCCACCATCTCATCCATCTCCTGGTGGAAATCCAGAATATTTGTGAAGGAATCAGTTTCAGGCACAAAAGAAAGAAATTTAGGGCACAGTCCGCCAACTGGGACTGGCTTAGACTCTTAGCACCAACAACTGCTGCTTGTTTTGTTGTTGTTTTTAAGAGTTGAAGGCTGCTTCCAAAACGCAGCCCCAAACCAGTCATTTTACAAACCGCTGAACGACATTCGGGCCGGTCAGGGACCGCCGCCCGGGGTCCGTCAGGGCCAAAGCCAGAGCAGGGGACACGAGTTCCTGAATAAATGCAGTTATATCATGGCGCCGTCTTCCGTCCAGACGCTTTTATCCTGTACACCCAGAGCACACACGCAGAAGTCATCAGGTGAGTCACTTCGCATGCTGTAGACCATTGGAGGACAACGGGCAAAGGTTGTCCCCAACGGGATACACAGGTGAGGCTGATGATGCTAGAAGCCGGGCAGCGTCCTAAGAGCCATCTGCCCTTCTTACCCTCAGAACCTACGCGCATCCAGTCTTCCTTGACGCGGGGGAGCAGCTGGTCACTCGGTCACCGCCTCTCTCTGAGCCGGGCTCTCCGTCCGGGTCTCCGCACCCCTGGCTGCTCTGTGACAGCGTCCCCATGGGTTTCTCTTTTCTCCTTTCACCCCGGGAGGCTGCTCACCCCTTCTTCTCCACCTGTGCTCTCCTCCCTCGTGTCCCGAGGAGGCTCCCACCATCTGTGAATTTGAACAACTACTCCTGCAAGGAGCTCGGGCCAGCCCGGAGACGCTGCCTCCAACAGATGGCCGTGTTCAGCCGGGCTGGTTGTCGTGACGGTTGACAACAGGCAGGGACTGCTGCTGCTGGACTGTGATCCGAACAGGCCGGAGGGCGGCTGTCAGGGAAGTGGGTCGGTCACTTCCCACCTCACCCTCCAGGAGCCTGGAAGCTTCTACTCCAACAGCAGATGTCCCAACCTTGGGTGACCCCCCTCCCCCTCCCCCAGGCTGGATTAGTGTCCACTCTGAATGAAAAATATTGCAGCCACATCAGTGAACAAGGATCCTGAGGCCATCACGTCATCAGCGGCGACCGCCGCCCCCGACCCCCGACCGGGAATGGAGGGAACTCAGGACGCAGACCAGCAGGCAGCCGGCTCCGCAGCGCCCCCAGCGGTGCCCCCTGAGGGGACCTGGACGGCCAGGTGCACATCAAAGGAGTGATTTCAGTGAGCCCGGACCTTTGCGCCTTCCCACACACAGAAAAGCGCTAACTCCCTTAGCTTGAGAGGGCTGGTTCTCTTTAATAGTTGAAGGGCGTAAGAGGAGGGGCAGGCAAAGGCCGGTGCTGCTGCCGCCCTTGGATCAGCCTGCCTCCCGCTCTTGGAGGTGCACGTCCCTTTGCTAATAAATCCTTCAGTATCTTTCATTACACAGTGCTTTCGTCTCCCGTCTGAATTCTCCTCTTTCAGGTAAGACAAGGACCGAGGTTCTTCCCAGCTCCTTTTGAGACAACAAGATGAGGGGGAGGAGCTGGGAAAAGTGACCAGTAAGGTGAACGAGGATGGCCGGGAGTGACGTCACGTGAGGATGGAGGGTGGGCCACTGACTTAGCAGCAGTGAGGTTGCTGGGGTCCGTGGCCAGAGCAGCTCAGTGGAGTCTGGGGGTAAAGACGTGAACTCAGTGGGCCCGAGAAAGTAGAGGGGTGTAGACGGGGAGGATTATCAGCCCTTCCCGGAGGGGTTTCTCCAGGAAAGAGGCCATTGCTAAAGCCCGGCGCGGGGGTCAAGGATCATTACCCAGCTGAAATACTGGGGGTTGGGCAGGGCAAGGAAGGCATTAGGTGAGTCTAGCTCAGGCTCCTCAGGTGATACTGATGAGAAATGCAAGACAGGTCAGTAAGATTCTGGCGTGTCCCGGGCCCCACAGCTGCGCAGTTGAAGACATGGGATGCGAACCTGATTGCGTGACGCCTGGCTGGGGGTGTTAGCTACTAGAAGGCGAGAGAGGCATGATCCTAAATGCCCTTTTTCACCTGAGATAGATGCACTTAAGGTTTTGGAACTTTTTATTGAATTGTAACATAAGGACAGAAATTTACATTTATCCGTGTATGATTTGGTACAGTTCACAAATGGAACACACCCATGTCGCCAGCACCCAGACCGGGAAAC
Source organism: Camelus dromedarius (assembly GCF_036321535.1). Lineage (NCBI taxonomy): Eukaryota > Metazoa > Chordata > Mammalia > Artiodactyla > Camelidae > Camelus > Camelus dromedarius. The sequence continues at coordinate 1,894,110 of NC_087441.1, forward strand.
AGACCACCACCCACCTGGACCCCTGGGGACCCGCTCACATCAGTTCCCCCAAGAACAGCAGCTTCCAAAACCACAGACTCGTTTTATGCACTTACACGTATTTCTCTCAAGGTGTTTATTATTAAAATACCCTGTTCATTAAGTCCTTCAAGCAGTAGTGAGGTGATGGTGCGAGTCAATAAAAGCCCATTCTCAGTGAACACTTACCATCCTTCCAGTGCACCGGGTTGCAGTGTCAGGTTTCAGTGAACGGCAAAGGCTTGGTCACTTGGCTGCTGGTGGGGCCAGGAAAGAGCTCCAAGTTCCCGTAATCGTGCTGCTCTCCACGCCTCCCTCTCTGGGGCTTGGGAAACGGGACTACTCTCCTATCAGCTGCTGGAAGCGTGGGTCTCTGTGCTCCCCTGGGTGGGGCTGGGGTGTAACAAAACAGTGAAAATTCTATCATGAGTTCAGAGTTTCCTAGGACTCCAGCAAAACTTTAGATTTAAACATCGCCATGAATCCAACCCCCTCCTGATCTGATCAGAGGAGGGCACGTCAGATGAAACCGTCCAGGCGCAAAGAGCAGGCGTGCGCACTCGAAGCTGAGGTCAGACTGGTGCTGTCAATAGCGGACGCTTGCGAGGTCCACGTAACTGATGAGGGAGAGAACCCCATACTGTGTGAGCTGCAGCCTGGGGTCGGGGCGGAAGGTGGTCCTGGGTCAGCACTGCCCTGGCTCGTGGATGCACCTCTGAGTCACTTTTCTGACCACACAGTCCAAACTGCGTGTGGTCGCTGACCAGGAGGCACTGAGCCGTCCTGAAGCCTTTCCGTGTCTGAGGAGGGCCCTGGATCCTGTGGGGGTCGCAAGCCAAGGAGAGAACTGAGCCCAGTGGGAAATTCAGGGAAACCATCAGAAGGAGGCTCGACATGAAACAGCTCAGAGAAACATGCTTGCTCCTTGCGCTCCCTTTGGGAGACAGCAATCATTTTCATCAAATCAGCGCTCCCCGCATTTCCTTACTGTTCAGGTTCCCTTGGCAACCGCCTCTCATCTGGACCGCTGCCTCCTCTCGCAGCCCAGATGCCCAGGCAGGCACTGAGCTTGAAGTCTTGGAAGCTCAAGCTCAAGCATCCATTTCTGATTGAAGGAAAAATGGAAAAATTGTTGAACAAATTCAGGATGTATAAATTGCTCAGCTAAACGATGCAAACCCGGATATCCTGACTCACACCTGGATTGCCTCCCCTGCCGTGCACATCACTGCAATCCTTGCCAGACCCGCCCTTTGTGCAATGTGTCTGAAGACAGGGGAAGAATTTAATGACACTAAGTTTTTACAAAATTCACCAGCAAGTAGGGCTGGAGGACAACCATACATAATTAACGGCAAGCGAACACGTCAACCGGAAAAAGAAAAAGTCCTCTAGGCCACGTACAGTGAATTCCTTTTGTTCTCGGTTTGCTAATTAGAAAACCGCCGTCCCCATCCCCTTTACCGCGAGCCCACAGCTGCGGCTGCGTGTCGTGCGGTTTGCGTGCAGTTACATGGAGCGGTTCATTTGGTCCTGAGCGACTGTAACAGTGCCTGTAATCAGGCAGATGACGGTGAAACAGTAAACATCCTCCAGCAGAGGTGGCAACACGCCGGACCTGAATGGGCTGGGCGCAAAGAGGCTGTCGAGCTGCTCCCGGCTTGGAAATGCCAGATGGTTCTCACGGGTTCAGGCCGCGGAGTCCACAGGCGGGGCCCCTGCGCCCTGGAAGGCGGGGCGAGACGGTGGGGTGGGAGGGAAGCGTTCAGCCTTGGCTGGAGGGTGGGTCCAACCGGTTCTCTGGTAGAAACATGGCTTCAACAAATAATCAAGATTCATTTTGGAAACTCAACTGTTTTGGGGTAGAAATGGTATATTTTGAGGTTTTCACTACAGAAAAGCCCAAGGAAGGCCCAGGATGCCCTGGAGGGGCCCAGTGCCTCTTCTCTGAGTCCCCAGGTGTGTAGCTGGTGGGGCCACCAAGACTGTGGCCTGTGCGGGTCCCTGGAAAGAGGTAAGCCCCTGGAGCACAGATGGAGGAACCCTGCGTCCACATCCTGACCGGGGTCCCGGCCCTCAGCCCTGCCCCTGAGGGGGTGACCCCTTTGTGAGGGAGCAGCAGCATTGCTCAGCGGCCAGCAGGGCAGCTTCCAGCCCTGCCCCTGTGCACTGGGCTCTGCGGCTGCTGAGGGGGTACCCGACCCCCAGCCTCGGATCCGGGCCCGACCAGGAGGCCGTCCTCCATTCACACCAAGCCTGATTCAGGGAGCCACCTATGGACGTCATGCCCAGAGCTGGAGGGCAGCCCCGTGGGTGGCCCCATGGGTGGTGCCTTGGTCCCTGGACCCATCCTTCCCGAGAGCACAGGGGTCCAGGGCCGCCAGGAGTGGTGAGTGCGCGCCCTGACCTGCGGTCACTGTCCAGTCTGCTGCACCTGTCCCTGCGGGGATGTATCGCTCCAACCACGGTCAGTCCAGAAAATACTCAGAGGGCCTACTGTGTGCTGGGTTGCTGCCCCACCAGGGCGAACAGGATAAACACAACGTCGGTGACAAAGGTTTCTGAGGACCAGAGCTTAACGTAGAGGCTGACCGTCCTGACCCCCTCCGGGGGCTGGGAGGTGGGGCTGGGATGGGGCCTGGGGCTGAGCAGGGCTGGTGGCCTTGGATGCCATGCTGAGCAGGTGGCTCTCAGACAGACGTAGGCAGTGACCAAAGGCTCTCAAAGAGGCCAAAAGCCCTGCCTTTTTGTATTAGTCTGTAAAGAGCAGATTCAGCCTGGTGAGTCCTGGGACTATGCTGGGGTTTTCATTGCAAGTCGGTTCCCTTCGCCAGTGTTTACAGAAAGGAGACACGGGAACTGGGGTTCTGGGGGCAAGGAGTGATTGGAAGTGGCCTTGCCCTCAGGAAACTGAAGGTTTTAATGATAAAACATACCTTTTCATATAATCAACATCGAAAATGGCGCAGGGACTCTGACTAGAATAATACAAACTGTCCCAGGTTCAAGGCAATACCGACTTTTTCCCCAAAGAACATGTAGATAGTATGCAGAAACCGTTTTTTAAAATTATTATTGAAGTATAGTTGATTTCCAGTGTGATATCAGGTTTAGGTGCACCATATAGAGTGTGTGTAGAACTCTTATTTTAAATCAGCCAACTTAAAAAATAGGGCAAAATGTATACAGGTATTTTTTTTATGTGAGAAGCATTCTATGTTTCATGTAAACTGGAAACCACAGCGGGAAGCTGTAAACTATGCGTCAGAAAAGGAGAGTGAGCAGGACGACGGCGATCCTGAGACAGGTGGCTGAAGCCGACTCTTCTCCATAAACTGGCTTCACTTCCTGGAAAATTCATACCAGGGCCTCCAGCTGCTGTTTGCTCCCATTTGATAAAAATGTTTAACAGCAGGAGGGTACAGCTCAGTGGTAGAGCACGTGCTTAGCACGCACAAGGTCCTGCATTTAATCCCCAGTGCCTCCATTTAAAAAAAAATGTTAAAACAACTAACTCCTAAATTTGAAAATCTCTGTGCTAAGCAGTGTGAAATATCAGTTGTGTGTATGAATTTTACATTCACAACAAATGGCATTTTAAAAAAATAGATATTTGCAATATGACTAAAGGTGAGGCTGTTAATAGTTAAAAAAAAAAAGTTAAATCACATTTTCACCAGAGATGCATGAACATACAGGCTTTGTAAAGTCAATCTTCAGTCATTCCAAATAAAGGCAGGGAAAATATTTTTGGATTTCATTTTTTGAAATTCTAAAAATCAACGTCTTTTTATAGCAACGTGCAGTCTTATTACGTTCATCTTGTGCACGTGTAAGCCGCCAGCAGGAGCACTGGTCATGTGCACTGACCGCTGTTTCTCAGAGAAACTGGTTCTCTGCTTCGGTGGTACCTCTTTTGGTTTGCAGCATCTGATTCAGGGTCACCCAAGGAGGGTCCCCTCCCTGACCCCCAAATCTTTCCTCTCAGTTCTATGATGACTGAAGGGCTTGACATTTAATGAGATGGTTTGAGACTTTAGCTGGATCCCGATTCAAATGGGAAGTTTGCCTGGAGGGGTAGTTTGTCCTTTAAGCAATGAAGGTGCTAAAAAGTAAAGTGTGAATTAAAAAAAAAAAAAACTTGACTCCTAATTCTCTTTTGAGGGTTTATTTTGAAAAGAAGAGGGTGTGAGAACTCGTGACGGGCACTGGGAGCCCGTTCTCCACGTAACTCTCGAGCCGGGATCAGTCTTGCGGGAGAAGCAATGGGCCCGCAGGGGTGTCCCTGGGAATGACGGTTCCCGCAGTGATAGAAATGCTGTCTTGGCTGACGTCCCTCCCCCCGTGGGCCCCACAAGATCATCAGGGGATGGGAAAGAGAAGCTTCCTCCATAAGCCAGGAGAATGTGCGGCCAGGGCTGAACCAGACTCCAAGAGCCCAGGAGACCCTGTAATTATGATAACGTCCTAATCACACGTCTGGAAGCGGCTTCCAGAGTCGGGATGGTCCTCAGCGGCTGCTCGTGCGCGGATGCAGTCGTCCGCGGTACGGCCGTCGGAAGGCACGGGACGTGACTTGTCTGGGCGGGGTGTCCCCGGCAGCACCTTCCCAGGTTGTCTGTGCCCCCGCGGGCTCTGGCTCACGCGCGGCGTGGGTGCATGGTGGGCCCGGGGCACCGCGCGCTGTTAGTTTCCGTCCAGGTGGGGCTTTGGCCTGAGGAACTTCCAGTGGGTGATGCTCGCAGTAGCGGAATCGGGCACACACAGAGAGGGTGGCGGCCTCCGTGACCTGCAGGTGCCGCTGCGGGTGCTGACGACAGGCCGACGCTCTGCTTGGCCTCAGGCCCAGAGCTCCCAGCGACTGTGCCTGGGGCTCAGTTCTTCTCCTGGAGCTGAGGGGGATTCCGGGCAGGACTCTTCCTCCAGTCACAGAGACACAGCACCAGGGCTCCATCCTTGGGGCCGGGGACCCCCTCTCCCTTCGGGCAGTAACCACGGGAGGAGTCCGGTGGGTCCCAGCTTCCTTCTGGGAATTTTTACTTGGAGGCTGACCTGGATCTCTGGGAATGCCCCCAAGGTACGCCTTCTCTATCAGGCCCCTCGACAAGGAATATTCCCAGTGTCTGCAGGTCTGTGGGCACTCACCTGTCAAGGACGGCCCACTTTGCAGAGCCCCTCCCCCAGGCCTCGCACCTGAGAGAGAGATGGAAATATCCGCCGGAGATCTTGACGCCATCAGTATGACTGGGTATCCGCAATGGTTTTTGCAGCAAACTTGAGCTTTTTACACACAGTTAATAAGATTACGCTTTAACACATTCCAGGACCAATCGTGACACATCAGTGTGTCTGCCCAGTGGGGCTGAGAACTGTGCTTCCAGATGAAGCGCTCCAAGTTCAAAGAGAACGTTTTTGGCTTCTTTTCAGCACAACTGTAGGCCCTGTGACAGCTCCTCCAACCAGGCTGAGCCATCTACGTTCAAACTTAGAAAACTGTAAAAGTTCAGGCTGTTGATTTGACAAGTATTTCCGCTTCTGTCCTGGATAAGCGGCAAATATATTTAAATAATTAATAATTTCATACTACATTTTTGTGTCTTTATATGTATATGTATATTTGTATTTTGCATGTGTGTCACGTGATGCATTTCTTTGCCTTTTTAGTCTGAGCACAGAGAGTTCAATTTAATATTTTAAATTATTATAAGCATCAATTAATATAAATGGATGCCTTCAGGAAATAGCCAGGACTCTTTGGCTGTGCAATAAAATACCCCAGACTACTATAATTTTATGGTTTTTGTATCTTTAATTAATTTCATTTTATTGTCAGTCATCTAGTCAATTTCCCACTAATACATCTTATGTATTACAGCCTAGAAATCCACATACTAAAATGTGTGTGTGTGTGTGTGTGTGTGTGTGTGTGTGTGTGTGTGTGTGTGTGTGTGTGGTTACTGACTTAAGCACTTGGCCACTTGGGAAGAGCTGTAAAGATCTAGGGTTTATCTGGTAAAATGATAAATTTTGTGATGCTTATTTTATTTAGAAGTAGAATTTTCCACTGAATTTTGGGTTCCAAACCAAGAAGGTAGAGTTAGCCACTGTCTCCTGGTTCCTGACTAAGGTAGTGGGATGTTATAAAAAGGGAAGGGCATTTTAGGCAGAAATGAGCCATGAATAAGAAACTTCTATGTATTCTGTGTTTTCAGTATTGTTTACTCGTGGTTGAAATGAGGAAAAACTACGAGCCTGGGACACGAAGGGTGAAACACCATGTATTCGTGGATGTTCCTTCCATGATTCACGGACCACTGGCCACACCTTGAGCAGAAGCTCAGCCTCGCTAGGTCCTGCCTCAGCCATGAGCGTCGTTCCCATGTCACCATGCCCCCTTCTAGCCGCGAGGACCTCCCCCACAGCTCAGACCAGCAAGGAAACAAGTTGTTAGGGAACTCCACATACAGCATCGTCTCACCCACGAGGGAGTCTCTTGGGAGAGGAGCCGGTGTGACTCACTGACCCTGGGGGGCCGAGTCCTGCTGCTTCAGAACAGAAATGCACGTGGAAGGGGCTCTGCTTTTATTTATTCCCATGCGGGCAACTTTGCCCTGCAGGCAAAGGTGATGCCACACCTAGAGTAACGGGGAAATCTGCAGTCAGTCCACTTTAAAAGTAGCATTTTCTCCTTTCCAGGCCAGGGAGGTGGGAACCCAGTCCTGCGTCCCCTCCCGGGAAGGGGAAGGGTCCTTGCTGGCCCCGCCCACCTCAGCCATCACTGCCTGCATCCTTCCTCCCCAGACAGAGTCCTGGCGCCCTCCCCGACACAACGGCCTCAGGCTGTCCCCAGCCTGTCTTCGGTCCCTCCACATGCACCCTACACACACCTAAACTACTTGCTCTTGTCAGCGCCCGTCAGTGGGAACCAGGCAGAATAAAGACATTTCAGGTAGGTCCAGGAGAACTTTTATGGAGAAGGAAAAAACTCTCAATTACATATTTGGTTTCTTAATGAAATTGAACAGGAAAAGGGACACTTAGTTGAAATAGAGTCCAAGGTCAGTGGGTGCCCTGTGGGACCAGCCCTCCAGGACTTGCATCTCCTCAGACACCCCCCCTCCCCCCAGCCCCCCCAGGATGACCTGCTGGCCTTCTCGGCTCCACGGGGGTAGGGAAGCCAGGCTGCGGCACCTGCCGGGACTTCTGCTTTTGCTCAGGCAGAGCCGGGGAAGGCGAGCCCCTGGTCTCTGAGCACTGATTCCAGAGGAAACAGGCCCTGTTTTCACCCCACCTTCTCTTTTTGAGCCTCTGATAGGTCTACTCCCCAGGTGGGAGCAGGTGGAAGGTGCCAGAAATGGGACAACGTTTCATCTGGTCTACCGGACTCCGCGTTTCTTAGCTGGTTTTGTGAAACTGATGTCACACACACGTTAAGAGTGTGTCATGATCAAATGAACTTGGGGAAACGTGGCCTGTTTCTTGGAAACAAAGAGAAGAAATCTTTCAACTCTGTGCAATCCTGCCTCCATAATCATGTGACCCAGCCTCCCCCACCCGCTTCCCTGCCATGCATGCACACGCGCACACACACACACACACACTGCTTGATATACGTGTTAATTCCAGGGAACACAGTTTGAAAACGTCACAATAAGTGGCAAAGATTGAATCTTCTTAACAGCCATGACAGATTTATAAATCCTGTACGTCCCCGGTCAAAGCAGTAACAACGCAGAAGGCGCCGGGGCACTTTGCTGATGCTGCTTTGTTCACAGCTCTCCCGGAACCTCCTTTGGAGCCGCCGACCTAGCCTGTTAACACCTTCAGTATCAGAGGCAACCCACACTCTGCAGGCAGCTTCAGATTTCGAAACGAGGTCACTCGGCAACAGACTGCCTCCTTCCCCCCTCCCGCCCCCGCCAACTCCTCCCCGTGTCAAGTGAGGAGAAGGAGGTGGGTGAGCAAGGGAGGTCTCCGTCTCTCCCTCCCTCCCACCCCCACCACCATCTGTGCTTCCTTCCTTCCTTCCTTCCTTTCTTTCTTGTCCAAACTGGCTTCCCTGAAAGCACAGTATACGTCACAATTTATTCCTTTTATATCAGTCAGACTCTCCCCAACACCCCAGAATTTCCATCCAATGCGTTACTGATGTCACCTGTGTGGTAAATTATGCACGGACAGTACAAACACCATCACAGAGACAAGGCAAACTGCCTGAACGTGGGGCTTTTGATGCGTTTGTCACTTGAGGACCTTGGAGTGTCCGTGCTTTCCCTCAGAGGCTTTGACGAGTTTTACCTTTTTTTCCTAGGTCGTAATGAAAAGTCAGGCTTTGTCATCAGTTTTAATTTTTCTCCCAAAAGATCTTGTTTTCTTTCTTTGAAAGTTCATAAAAATGTTGACTCTGCATTTCCTGTTGGCCTTGCAGGATGTCAGAACAATCCTCAGATAACCATTGGTATTGCAGAGTGAGTTTTTAAAAACTCAAATTTTCCTTCTCAGCTCTTTCTGGCAAATTCCCACACATCTGCATAAACCAGGCCTCTGGCCACTGAAACAGCTCCGGGCCCTGGGGGTATAAGGTGGGAACCCAGAGGCCATCACAGGGGCCACGCCCTTGCTCCTAGGACTTCTCAGGCCCGTGAGACCCTTGCTGGTCACACAACACCATCGTTTCAAGCGCTTGGCACATGTTCAGATTCATTTAGCTGCACAAAATTGGACTTTTTTTGGTCAAAATAATGGACTCACTACAGTTACGGGTCCGCAAGAGACTGGCCCCTGAGAGTGTTGACGGCATCCCTGCAGACACATTTAACAGGCTCTCACAGAAGGAAATAACCAGAGAGGGGAGGCGGGCTGGAGGTGCACGGGGAGCAGAGACGGAGTGTTTGTGAACAGAGGCAGGTAACCGACGGGGCCACACGTCCAGCAGCAAAGCAAACAAAACAGCTGACCGCAGACGTGAAGCCTTTCCAGCGAAAGCCCCACTAGGTTGTGACCTCTCGGCCCGCCCTCTAACGCTTTTCTGATCATCAATTTTCAGAAAAGGAAACCTTATCTGAAGGCGGACGATGACCCCGCAGGGGCCGTCTTGAAACCCCTGGCGTTCCGAGCTGACGCGACCACGCTGGCAGTGGTGCAGTGTCCTCCTGGCGCCGGGGGGGGGGGGGGGGCAAGCTTGATCACCGAGAGCAAAACGTGGAGGACTGGAGGGCGTGCTCCTCCCGGTGACGGAGCACCTCAGCGTCACCAGCGCCCGGCACCAGCCGGCTCACCAGGAAGGACCCCCGGCCACGACCCGAAGCTCATGACGAGGCCGTGCAGCCCCCCCGACGAGCTCGCCCCGCCGCTCGTCGTGCCCGAGGCCGCGCACTTCACGGGAAGCGGGTGCCGGGCCCCAGGCGGCCGCTGGCGCGCGAGCGGCGGGAGCACCTCGAGGCAGAGGGACTGTCGTTGGCAGCGACGTGAAAGCTCTGCTCTGTGCCGCCGCGCGCAGCACAGGCCGGTGTCTGCAGCCCTCTCCTTGCGGCCGGCGCAGGCGTGGCCGCCGCATCCGTGTCTGCATCAGCGGCCGAAAGCCGGGCCGCGTGTGAGACGCCCGAGAGGCAGGGGGGCGGCCGCGGGGGCAGGCGGGCCCTGCGGAGCTGGGACGTGGACGGCCTGCTTCCGTGGCGGAGAACCCGCCACAGGGGGGCCTCTCGGCTTCCGCGCCATCGCTCCCTCGGGCCCCTGCGCGGCCAGCTGCTTCGAGCTCTTTGGGTTTGATGTTTTGCTGGTGACCTCGTGAAGCCCTGGCTGTTGGAGGTCAGCCTCGGCCCGGCCCCGCCCCTGGACTGTTGGACGGATGGACCGGTGAGGAGAAAGCCTGCCCGCGACACCGCTGAGCTGGGTCTCCCCCGCGGTCTGCGGACAGAGAGGAAGGGACGCAGCAGGGCTGCGACTGCAGCTCGCAGCCGCTGCGTTGCGCGCGGCGGCGGATGCGGCCACGCCTGCGGGTCTGTCCTGCGCTCCCGAGCAGAACGCTGGGTAAGGAGGCATCTGCTGAGAAGAAAGCGGGACGAACGCGCCCTGAGAACGAACGGGGCTCCCAGCCTAGAGAACCGACCAGCGGGAGGACGGGCCTGCTTCTGTCGACGAGAGCCGGCGAGAGCCGCCCCGAGCCGAACCGCGGCCCGCGGGCAGGTCCCCCCGCCAGGCGCCGGGCCCCGCAGGCGGCGCGTGGGGTCCTGCAGCCACGCGGCCAGCATCTCCCCGCGCGCCCCGCCCGCCGGCAGCGCCGCCCCGGACCCCGAGCGGGCGGCTTCGTGCTCGTCTCCCCTTCAGTGAAGCTGCTTTCAGAGCTGCTGCGGACGGATTCAACGCCAGAAGAATCGTCCGGGCCTCCAGGAACTCACGCAGAAGCAGCGTCCCCAAGTGGCAGGAAAAAAAACAAAGACAGGAACTTTCTTTTTGAAAACCGCAGGTGTCTACCTCAGGGAAGGCAGCAACCTGTTCCCAGCCTCAGTGACGTCACTGGGGCCAAAGACGTGGGTCTGGACACAAGTTCACCACCTCCGCCGCGGCAGGGCCAGCTCAGGGGTGGGCGCGGCGCCCTCCCGGCCTGGCGGCTCAGCTCTCCTGGGAGGCCCCACTCACCCCGCGCCTGCTCTTGGACGTGCTTCATGACAATTGCGTTGTGCATTTTTAATGTGAGTGAGACTATTACCACATCTTACAAGAATTATTAGGTGAGAACAGTGTAAGAGACCAGGGGTTAACTTTTTGCTTTTTAATAGACGACATTTTGTTCAAAATTATTTTTGTCAACAGAATGATCAGCCGTCTAGAGTAAAGTGAAGTGCTGAAAACCTCCCCCTCCTCCAAACACACAAATGACTCCGTTATTTGTATACAGATCCCGGGCCTCAAGTCAGACCCGGTGCGAGGAGCTCGCTCCCTTTCCGCCGGCCTTGTGACTGTTAGCTGACTGTCCCAGCATGCAGCGTCAGAACCTCCCAGATCCAGGTGTGCTCCGTTCCTCCCAGACAGGAAGGACACAGAAGATCCAGGATTCACTGCAAACCGCATGCTAAGAAGCCAGACAGAAAGCTCCCCTGTCGCACCATTGCACTCACATGGCACGCCCAGAACCGGCGAATCCACAGAAACAGGAAGCAGATTGGTGGTTTCCAGGAGCTCGAGGGGGGATGGGAAACGACAGCAAATAGGGACAGGGTTTCCTCTGGGGGTGACAAAACTGTTCTGGGACTAGATGGTGGTGATAGTCATGATGGTTGCACAGCACTGTGAATGTTCCAGAATGAGACAGAGGTGCTAAATGTCGCAAGGGGCCAATTTTATTTTATGCTTGTTTTGACCACAAAAAAAAGTTAAAGCAAAAACTTAAAGCAAGGTGAGACTGGATTTTTGTGAGTGGCGACGCCTAGTGGGTGATGCAAAAGTCAGGGACGAGATGACCACCCACGCCAAGAACGCGATCCCTCAGCGTGATTAGGGTGCACGTGGACGCGCTTCTAAACGGCTAATAGAATTTTACTACGATATCTGGATGATTCCGAAAACAAATGAAGAGAGAAAAACATTCCAGCAAGCTGAGGCATGAGGCGGTGATGTCTCCTTGCTCGTTGCCTGTTTTCAGCATCCATGCATTTAGTGCCACCTCGTCCCAGGAAAGATTAGAGGAGCCAAGCACACAAGCGCATCAGGGTGGCTCTGATCTCACCTGTCAGCAAACTCCTACCTTACACTGTCTGGCAAATAAAGGAACATCTTTTCCACAAGTGCCCGGGGTCCTAGTGAGACCGAGTCCTGCGACCTCCGTCACTGGAAAACCAGAGATTAGATCTCACTGTCCCTCAGTGTTTGTTTTAAATACTCCTTTTTTGTGAGCCAGGTTCTGATGACTCCTTAGATGTGAAGGTGAGTCTTAACGGAGGTGAGGAAAGCATGTGTTATTAAGGAAAGGTGATCTTATTTGTGCTTCTGAAGTTTTTAGGGTAGGAATCGCCTTGAGCCATCCGTCAGGAAGAACAGGCCAAGTCTGGGCAGTACGAGTCTTACGGGCCAATTCAACTGAAATAATAATGTGCTGATGTAAGAGTTTCCAGAGTGACAGGAAACCTCTGTGCATAAAATTTGTATCCGGTGCACAGACGCTAAGGGACGGGGAGGAGAGAACACAGACAGTCCTGCTGGGGCAGAGCAGACAGAACGCGAGGCCAGGGGGCCACGAGGCGGCATCTGGTCGTTCTCTAGAAACACTCGGCCTGCACGTCCGGGAGGATGGAATGGGCGTGTGTTCCTTCTTCCCCCGCAAAATACCGCTGGAAACCCCGCGAGCAGGAGTGAGCCAGACAGAGGAAGACACTGAGAGGAGGAGCGGAGGCCGCCCAGCTCGGGACCCCAGGAAAACCAGGCGTGGGGTGTCGGGGCTCTTCCTTGTCCTCATACCCCAAACTACAAGCTGGCGGAGCCGGCAGCCCAGAAAGGGACGCGGACTCAGACCCGAGAAGCCCGAGCCTGCTGTCCAGCCGGAGGGCCAGGGACCGAGCAGCTGCAGAAACTGCTCACTAAGGGAGTCTGGGAAGTGGGCTGGGATGTTTGGTTCTGAGAAATCTTCGGGGGACTGGAAATGTCTTGCATTGAAAGTGAAGGTTCTTATTTTATTTTAAAACTGGATTCTGTTTCTCTCTGACTCAGGGTTAGAGGGAACCAACAAAAGAGGAAACAGGAAATCTTGATCAGAATCTTCTAGAAGGAATGCTGAAGAAATAGGGGGCATTCCTGTGACACTGAAGTCACTCTGGATCCTGGAAGGCAGTGTGAAGGCGTGGCACCCACTCGCCAAATTCCCCCAGGGCAGAGTTAAGGTCTCCTTGGTGCACGTGCTCCAGCCACCTCAGGACCACAGGTGAGGGGTCACGGAGGCCCAGCTGTCAGGCCAGGTTGAAACAGATCCCATGGGCACTGAGTGTAAGCAGATCTCACAGATGTGTGGGGCCCCGCAGACGCAGCAGCGCAGAGCGAGGTCCTCTGCCCCCCGGGTCCTCCCACCTCGCCTTCAAGACTTCCTAGTCTGTTGAGCAAACTGCCCATGTCCACCTGTGCAACTGTGTGTGTGCAGTTATTAATCACGGTCCAGCTGCAAACTGGCTGGTGGCACAGATGACCATGGAGGCAGCAAAGGATGCTCTTCTGGGCCTCTTGGTTCCCCAGCAGGGAGGACCAGTCTTGGGGGGGTGGTGAAAGATGTCAGGTAAGCCACCTCTCCACGTCCTGTCAAGATGCTAATGTCCCAAGCAGGGTAATGTTGCTTTGTTTGTTTGTTTAGCGCCTTTATTGTGGTCTGGTTCCTGCACAGTAAACTACACAGATCCCAGATGCACAACTTGATGGATTTTGATGGCTGCACACACCCATGAAGCCACCACCACAATCAAGACAGCCAGCACTTCCATTGCCCCCCAAGATGCGCAGATTTTGAATTCCCAGTTTATCCCTTCTCACCCCTTTCCGCCCTTGGTAACTACAAGTTTGTTTTCTATGTCTGTGAGTTTATTTCTGTTTTGTAGATAAGTTCATTTGTATCCTTTTTTTTGGATTCCACATGTAAGCAATGTCATGATCCAGCAATCCCACTCCTGGGGTATAGCCAGAGAAAAACACAATTCAAAAAGACACATGCACCCCAGTGTTCAATACCAAGACAGAAACAACCCAAATGTCCATCGACAGATGACTGGATAAAGATGTGATTTACGTGTACAATGGAATCCTACTCAGCCATAAAAAAGAATGAAATAATGCCATTTGCAGCAACATGGATGGACTGGAGATCGTCATTCTAAGTGAAGGAAGCCAGAAAGAGAAAGAAAAATACCATATGAGATCACTCACATTTGAGATCTAAAAACAAAAAAAGAAGAAGAAAAGGACACTATGAGCTCCTCTACAAAACAGAAACAGACTCGCAGACATAGTAAGCAGTCTTACGGTTACCAGGGAAAGGGCGTGGGAACAGATAAATTTGGGAGTTTGAGATTTACAAATGTTAGCCATTATCTATAATAGTAGATTTTTTTAAAAAGCAAGTTTCTTCTGTATAGCACAGGGAACTACGTTCAATATCTTGTAATAACCTTTAATGAAAATGAATATATGTGTATGCATATACATAAACACATAACGGGGACACTGTGCTGTACACCAGAAACTGACACCTTGTAACTGACTGCACTTCAATTAAAAAAAAAAAAAAGGTGGCCAGAAACCAATGAAAAATAATAAAAGAAAATATCCCAGCTTCCCAAAGGCCACACCATAAACTCAACCCAGATTCATTGCCTTGCGTCAAGTGTCTTCGACTGAGAAAGTAGCAAAGAAGGAAGACAAAGTGATCACGTTTCTGGTGTCGTCTCTCACAATTCATCAGAGACTTGGAGTGCAGAATCTGGAGCTTCCCTGCTCTAAAGCAAACTCTACAACAGCCGGACCCTTCCCGTGGAGGGCGGGCTTCTGAGCTCAGGGGAGGGGAGGTGGGCGGGGAGGGGAGACGCTGGTCCAGGCTTTCATCTCTGGTGTGTCGTGTGCTCCTGGTATCACTGACTTTCTGATCTTCTGTCCCTAAAGCTGTGTCCAAGGGGGAGGGTACGGCTCAGTGGTAGAGCACGTGTTTAGCATGCACAAGGTCCTAGGTTCAATCCCCAGGACCTCCATTAAAAATGAATAAAGAAATCTAATTATCTGCCCCCCCAATAAATAAAAATGAAATTGTGTCCACACACTTACCATATACGTGTCCTGTTTCCTTCAAATCAGGTGTGTCCTTCTGAGAGCAGGTACTGTCCTTTCGAATACCCCTGCAGCCCTGTGGCGGGCACTGAGCACAGACCCGGCGGGCGTCTGGAAATCCACCAAGTACCAGAGTTCAGACTAAGAGACAGACAGAGAATCATCCTGCCGCCTCAGGAGTGTCCTAACTAACTCCTTGCACCATAGACTTGCAAGTCCACGCGGTGAGTGCGGGTCAGACTTGTTAGCGCTGCCCTTAATCCGCTAGAAAGTACCCCCCACTCACATCCACAGGGTGTTTGCAAGGCTTCATGCCGGCGTCTGGCCTATAACTTTGATGATTCAACGATTTGGATGCATTTGCAGGAAACAGACTGCAGACCGGCCAGTAAAGCCCAGCCTCCCCCACAATCTCCGCAGCCCCCTCGCAGCCCCGCCACCCAGACGTGGAAGCCGGACCACGCGTCTAGCCATGCTGCCGCAGGGTGAGAATACGGACTCGAAGTCTGGGAGGAGGCAGGATGGGCTCTACGTCATCAGCCACCCGACGCCTAGATGGGGCATCTCTGAGGTCCTGTGAGCTGGTCCCGGGGTCAGAGAGCTGGGTCCAAATCCCGGTCTGGGCTCACCAGCCACATGGCTACCGATGGGCTTGGTAACAGACCCATCTCTGGGTCATCATAGTCAGCAGGGGTGGAAAGCCCCGGCCAGCCCACGAAAACCCCAGGAAGCGCCCTCTGCAGGGTCAGCCGATGTCTGCAGACCAGACCCGCTGGATTCCAGTGGGCGTCCTGATCCGTTGGGTTCTGTTACTCACTGTTCATGGGAAGTGGAGTTGGTTAGAGAGAGCAAGTCCCCAGCCTCCTGGAGGGGCAGGTGGCCCAGAGCCCCAGTGACATGCACAGGGCTCTATAAAGGATGCTACGTGGAAGCAGACAGCAGCCTTCGATACCCGAGTGCCCGGCTGCTGCCCACGTGCACGGAGCCCCTGAGCCCCTCTTGGTCTCCAGGCACCAGAGCTTGGAGACTCTCAGCCCCTCCCGCAGCTCCAGGCTCTGCCTCGTCAGCACGTCGATCTGGGCCTAGAGCTGGCTGGGAGCGGCTACGCAGCAAGCCTCCTGTCTCCTAACCTGCTCCCGGAGCCCGGAGACATGCTGCTGCAGCCGCTGTGCCGGGGAGAGAGCACAGACAACGGTCAGAGGCCACGGCCGGGCCAGGCCGGAGCCTGGCCTGCAAATGCAGCTCGCAGCAGGTGGACTCGAGGGAACCAGAGACCTTTGTCCGTCTCTGCTAAGCCGGGTCCATCAGGAACTACTCCCGTGCTAGGGGCCCTGGGCGGGGGGTGCCTGGGGGCTTTTGTGGAAACAGAGCAGAGAGAAACAGACCCTCTCCCAAGGCGTCAGGCGTGGATGCTGACAGAGTTCTGGAATTTGATGAGACTATTTCTGATTTTTTTTTAACAGTGTTTACATTCTTGTGCCCTCTCTTGTATCAGGGAAGTTAAGCTGAGACCCGTGGCTCCGCTCAGCCATCGGGACGTTAAGCTGCGGGGGGAGAACCCCTTGTGGAAGGAAGCAGAACACTGGAGCCGAGACAAAGCTCTACTGAAACAGTCCTGCGGGAAGAGGAGGCGGGGCAGGCCTAGTGCCAGGTCTCCCGGGCACCGTCGGGTAACGGCCGGTGACTCTAAGTCGACCCCACCCACCAGCACCTCCTTGGCCCTGCTGCCGTCTCGGGGTCCGGCCCGGCCCTGCCATCTTCTGCGTGGCCCGTCTCCGCTGGCTCCTTGGCATCCTGAGGCGGCAGAAGAAGGCCCATCAGGAGCCAGCCCGAGGCAGGGAGGGGTGCAGGCCGCCCCCTCCCCTGCAGGATGGGACACCTTATCACAGCTGGTCCCACCCTCCTCAGCGCTTACAAAATTGACCCACAGAAAGGCCGTCTCAGTGTCTGGAAACCACGGAACAAAGAGGCCCGAGTGGGCCACGCGTGGTCTCCCCTTGGTGACCTGAAGAAAACGCTTCAATTCATAGAAAGTCAGCATAACACATACGCATAACCGACTGGCTGGCGGCACGGCCTCGGACGTGGTCGGGGCTGTCTCGGAGGGAACCTTAGGAGCTCTCGGCTCTGTGATCAGCACCAGCTGAGTAGACACCTGCCTGAAAAACCAAAACGGACCATCTGTCTGCAGCGTTGAATGGACACTTTTCTAACACCCGCAGCAGGCGAAGCTTGGGGACCGGGGACCACCCCGAGGGCCCAGCCCCTGGAGAGGCAGACGTGCTGTGCCCCTGCTCCAGACGCCTTCCCCGAACAGCTCGAAAAGGTGATTTTCCAGCTCTCAAGCTCTGGGCTTCCAACGAGAGACATTTGTCAGCGCACAGCCTGTGGGCGCGTGAAGGTCCAGGAGGGAAGACGTCGGGGAGGATGGCACTCCTGCCGTTCCCGGAGCTCAGGCAACTGGAAACAAAACGAACCAGGAAAACAAAGTTCCCTGAGCGCGCGAGGCGTCCTCCCGAAGCCCGGCCCCAGCTGACTGCCCCTCCTTTCTATCTGAAGGGAACCGGGGTCTTTATCAAGATGAGGATTAAGGCTGAGTCAGGACGAAGTCAGCGGCTCTCATAAGACAGAGAACTTGCGGGAGGGGGCAGGTTTACAAAGACAAACTGGAACTCAGTCGTGATGGCCCTTGTGTATAAACAGAAATGTGTTTATTCATAAACCTCGCACTTTCTGTAAACATAAGAATGAGAAGATGGATTAGGAGCTTGGGATTAACAGATACACGTTCTTACATATAAAACAGGTGTCCAGCACAGGGAACTATACTCACTCCCTTGTAATGAGCCGTAATGGAACAGAATCTGCAAACACACACGTCTGTACGCATATGTGTGCCTGAATCACCGCGCTGTGCACCCGAGACTAACACTGTAAGTCCACCACACTTCAGTGAAAAAGAAGAGTTTTTTAAAAAGGGATATTTCAACCCTGGTAGGAAAAAACTGAGAGGTGAAAAGCGTTTGTTTCCTGATGGAAGATAATCATCAGATGTATCAACAGCAAAGACCAGCGAGTGACCTCGTCGCTCCGTCCTTCCTGTCTCACTTGGGTTTTACTGACGTTTCATTTGGAAGTTGGCTTGAGTTTATCATTCTGTAACCCTGGAAAAGGCACTTCCTTCCAATTTCTTTAACATCTCGGCGTCCTCGGCCCCAAACTCAGTCTCGGGAAGACCCCTTCTCTCAGCCACAAGCGGACACGTCACCTCCCCAAATCCATGGCGGCCACCAGGCTGGGATCCTGATCTTCTCGGCCATGGGAGTGCTGCTCCTGACCAGCCCACCCCATCTCGGAAAACCAGAAAACCATGGATTGATTCTAAACTGTCTCCCAGTCTTAAAGGGACACGCCCTCTTCACATATCACACACACTAGCCAGCTTATGATTTCACAAACTTAAATGACAATTAAAAATTTTCAAATGTGTCGTTTGAATGTAGTAAGTGCAAAGTCAGTGGAATATGTCACCTATGCAGGGAACTGAAGATGTCAGAATTCCTCATCCCAACTGACTCCAAAAAATGTGTTTACTATCAAGCTTTCAGTGTGCAGTATGCGGTAAGAACCTCTTTGCAGGTGTTCTTGAAGACATAAAGCTGTCCTTTGATAGCAAAACACGTGATACACTAGCAGAGATACTTTTGAGGAGAAAGTGAGAAATGCGAGTTTAAGCAGGAGAACCGATCCAAATGTCTTCGTTCCACAAAGCGCCTCCTCTCCTTCTAAATTGTGGCAATGATGCGGGAGAATTGAGGCTCGGGGCTGAACGTTGGTCCCCCTTACCAGCAGCCCGAATGTGCAGTGATGAACAATGAAACGTTGAGGCGTCGGCAGAAGGGGCCTGCTGCACCTGCATGCCGTCCACCCAGCACAGGAAGTGGTCCTGGCCCCGGGCGGCCGCCGGGCTGCAGGTCGGGCTCCAGCTGCATCAGGGTAGAGGGTCTGCTCCCCAGATGTCTGGTACCCAGCACTTGCTCTGGCTCCAAGTTCACATTCTCCTTGGAGCAGCCTTTGTTCACCGGGGTGGCCGAGTGCCCAGGGCTCTGGACCGTCCTGCTGATGGTCTCGTTGTGTGCCCTCCATCTCTGTGACCCACAGGGCCACTGGCCTGGTGGACAGTCCCGCAGGACCGCTCCAGCCTCGGGACAGTGAGCATCAGTGTCTTGAATGCAGGAAATTTTGTAGATGGTTCCAAGTTACTCACATTATGACACAGTGAAAAGCTGTTTTCCGCTCCAGACGCAGCTTCACAGCCTCTTAGGCTGTGCTGTTCCTAAAACAGCTCCCGCGGTCCACAGGCAGCAAACCCGACAGCTCGTCTGTGCTTTGCGATCAAAGCTCAATAAGGACACACAGTTTTGAAGTAAGAATGACTGTTGCTTAGGATTAATATTTAATCCCCTATAAATGTGAGCAGCATAAATCCTCTCTGTGTGCGCTCTTCAACACAAGGGGAAACTAAAGGCACGAACACCCGGGCCCACGAGGCTCGTTCCCCGAGGAGCCCAGGCGTGTGCTGCGGGATTAGGCAGGGGTCCGGGCTGAAGGCAGGGCGGCGGGTGGGAGGCTGGTTAGACACAGGGATGTATCAACAGAAAAGAACACCGTTTCCTGGTCGAGAAGCTGTGTGACTTTTCCACTTTCCAGGAAGAGACGTGTGTACCTTCATTCCTGTTCTCTCGTCTCCCTGGTGTTGCACCCGGGGGAGTAGGAAGCCTTCCTCACAGTCACACGACACTCTCCTTCAATTTCCTGAGATTTCTTCCACAGTCAGTATCATTTTAGTTTCTTCTATCAAAAAATTAATAGAAACAATGCAAGGGTTTATGGTAAAATATGTCACAGATTCTCAATTAAATACAGATAAATATATAGTTTGCCCTCGACCCTCCCACAGGGGGAGCCTCACCCACATGCGTGGGACTTTCTGGAATCACACAGTGTCACAGTGGGTGAGCCGTGACTCATGGGGTGACGTGAGACCCCCACCTCCTAGTCCTTCCCAGCAACCAGCCCCGAGCACACAGGAACCTTCTTATTTCTTATCGTTTCCAAGCACACTGCAAAGTAAGTGAATCGGAGTGCACTAGGGATGTGATCTGCACCAGGATGCTGGGCTGAGTCCCGGACGGTGATGTGGCGGGGGAGTGGAGCTTGGCATTTGCAGAGGAAGCTCCAGGCAGCTTTCTTCAGAGCACACGCTGCTTTGTCTCCAGCAGAACCCAAAGTGCAGCCTCCTGCCCTCTGGCCTCCACGCGGGACAGCATCCCGGCAGCTCAGCTCTGTGCTGTGGGCTTGTCCCAGAGCCTGCGGTCCAGCATCCACTTTGTGGCAAAAAGCAGAAAAACACAGCGGCCTCTGCTGACCATCCCCAACAAGCATGGACGAGACAGACCCACTGGAACACAAGGGGACTTAGAACCACCTCAGGGGGGTGGGAGTGGGGGACAGACATCAACATGTGGACGTGGACCCCACAGCATGCCGTCCCAGAGCAAAAGTGCACCTTGCATCCCAGGGTAACTTTCAGAGCGGATTCGAGTACAACGTTCCATGATTCAGAGGTGAGTTTTACGGTGGTGACCCTGGACCCAGAACACAGCCTGACCTCATGCTGAAAGCTTTAGTGGGGCTCTTTCCCAACTCAGACACTTTAAAGAAAAGAAGTTCTCATCTCAGACGTGCTGGCCTGTGGGGCAGGGACCAGGGGCCCAGAGAGCAGCGGTTCCCGGCTGGGATCCGAGAGGGTCGCCACAGACAGAGGAGGAGAGCCGGTGGAGGTGAGACTCCGAGTTAAATGAGACGAAGTTACTGGGGGTCGGGGAGGTGCTGCCCCTGGCACTGCAGACAGGGATGAGGGGGGTGCAGCAGCACAAGGGGACCGGGAGGCTCAGGCTCTGGGGCACCGAGCACTGTGGGAAGTGTGTGCTCAGCGGTGTAGACGGTGGCCAGGAGTTCCAGGAAAGTGCAGGGAGATAAACATGGTTCTGAGGGCTCACTTTGCTCTAAACAGCTCTGATTCTGTGATTTAGTAGAAAGACCATTTGTGACTGCCAACTAAAAACTGGCACTTGCCACCTGCCTCTCCAAGGATTGGATCCCACTGGCGCTTACCATCTCCCTCTGCTGGGATTGAATCACGGACCTCCAACACCGACGGGGGGGGGGGGGGGGGGGCGGGGGGAGGCCAGGGCGGGGCCAGGAAGGAGGCGCTCTGTGTTCTGGGGAAACTGGCAGAACAGGCCTTCAGAGAGTCAGATATTTTCAGGAGATTTTATCAGCCCAAATTCTCCCATCTCCTCATCTCTAGAGAAGCACTAAAACCATTGACAGTGACGTCTGCTCCTGGTGGCAAACAGCAGCCTCTGCCTGAACGTGTGCTTGGCAGCACATCCCCCCATCACTGAAGCCATACATACCCTGAGCCCCCCGCCTGTTCGGAGCGGCTCCTCAGAGCTGTCTGAGATGCCGTCTCCCGGGCTAGAGCCCTCATTTTGCCCCCAGTAAAACTTAGCCCACAGCTCTCAGGCTGTGTGGTTTTATTTCAGGTGACATGACTGAGGGTGCCCAAGGGGAAAAGAGTTTGAAAGCACACTCGTAACTGCGCCTGGCCAGGCAATTCCCTTAAGCGGAATGACCTGACCAGATCATGCTGTAGCGTTCCTCAGATACGCTGGAAGACAGCCAGTTCACTGCAGCCAAGCTGTCCTAGTTGCGGTATAATTTTAAATGTTCTCCTGATTCCTCAACTCCACTGGTGGTCCCAGGTTGAGGAGCCCCTTTGGTCCTGAATGGGGTCGTCTGGGAACACCCGCTCTTCTTCTTTTTCTGTTGTGGGACTTTGGCATATTGGGCAGATCCTGCCTTTCCTCAATGTCCCCTGCCTGCCTTCTGAGTACCAGGTTAAGGGCCTCCTTTTCCCTGGGCCCCCCAGATTGTGAGGATTTCAATGTAAATGTGGTTTCAGTTTCTGTTTGAGGCAGATAAGTAAAGAATACTTGGTCAGTCAAGTGTGGTTCTCATTCAAAGTTGCCCTCACCTCCAAGCTCTGTGGGAATCAACCAGCCCCCACCCACCCACCCACCCACAAGAGCACCTGCCCGCCCAGCATCGCAGCAGGGGGACCAGCCAGCTTTTCATGACCACAAGCCTGAGAAACAGGAAAAGGAGGGCCTATCCCTGAAACTCACACTCCAGCAGCCCAAGTACAGGTCCCAGAGCTAAAGGGAGATGGGGTGAGCCCAGTGGGGACCAGGCTAGAGAGGCTTATCTCAGGGTGCAGACAGAGGGGCCTTCCTCGACAGAACACGCCTCCCAGTAACCCCTGCTGCACACGCAGCACAGAGGTGTGGACAGCAGCGTGTAGGTCCCTGTGGAAAGCTGCCGCCCCCAGGCAGTCCCCCGGGGACGGGCCTCTGCTGTGTCCGTCCCCCGGGGACGTCTGCTCACTCATGCTGGCGCCACAGAAAGGTGTCTGTGATGTCACATGATGGGACAGAAAACAAAGGGCAGAATGAAGTTTTTTAAACAAAATTCAAAGGATTCAAAGGCCAACTTATCATGTTCTACATATGAGACTTTATTTGCCACTTATCCCCTTCCATGGATCTTTCTAATTCTGCATCAGGATGAGATTGTTTTCATTTTTATAACCTAAGAGTACATAGTAATGTCTAATTTTAAAAATGTTCTTGAAGGCGGGAGGGTACAGCTCAGTGGTGGAGTGTGTGCTTAGCATGCACGAGGTGCTGGGTTCAATCCCCAGTGCCTCCGTTAAATAAATAAACAAACCTAATCCCCCTCCAAAGAATTCTTCTTTTTTTTAATGCTCTTGGCTAATTCGACCCATTCGTCCAAAAGAAAGTCACAAAAATGTCAATTTCTAGGGACCATCCTGCGTGTCTTTCCCATCCCCCACGTAGACATTGCATCCTGCCCTTACTTCTCCTCAAGGATCCACTTTAAATGTCCCTTCTCAAGAAGGCCTTCATATATAAAACAAATACTAGCAGACAGAAAGGGAGAGATTTATGGGAATATAATAACAGTAGGAGATGCTAGCACCCCACTAACAGCATTGGACAGGTCTCCCAGGCAGAAAATCAGTAAGGCAACAGAGATACTAACGGACACAATAGAACAGTTGGACTTGGTTGGTATTTTATGACATTACATCCCCAAAAAACAGAATATACATTCTTTTCGAGTTCTCATGGAACATTCTCTAGGACAGACCACATACTTGGGCACAAAAGAAACCTCAACAAAGTTAAGAGGATAGAAATGTTTCCAAGCATCTTTTCCAACCACAATACCATGAAACTAGAAATCAACCACAGAAAAACAAATGAGAGAAAAATGACAGCATGGAGACGAAACAACATGCTACTAAAAAACCAATGGTCAATGATAAAATAAAAGAAGAAAATTTAAAAATACTTTGAGACGAATGACAATGAAAATACAACCACACAAAATCTATGGAAAGCAGCAAAAGCAGTCCTACGAGGGAAATTCACAGTGATACAGGCTTTCCTCAGAAAACAGGAGCAATCTCAGATAAACAGCCGAACCTGCCACCTGAAGGAATTAGCAGAAGAAGAACAAACCAGACCTAAGGTCAGCAGAAGGAAAGAAATGATAAAGATCAGGGAGGAAGTCAATCAAATAGAGATTCTAAAAAATAGAAAAAATCTGTCAAGCCAAGAGCTGGTTTTTTGAAAGAGTAAAATATAAACAAAACTGACCAACCTCTGGCCAGGCTCACCAAGAAGGAAAGAGACAGAACACAAGTAAATGAAACAAGAAAGGAAAATGGAGACATTACAACAACACCACAGAAATAAAAACACCAGGCAGGCCTTCGAGGGGCCACCTTCCAAACTAGCACCACTGTCATCACTGCTGCCCCACCCCCAGCTTCACGGCACTCACCCCACCTGGCCGTCCAGGTGTGCCCACCTGAACGGATCATCCAGTCTCCAGACAGCGCTGCCCGCCCAGCACCGGAGCGGGACTGGGCGTGTGGCACGTGCTCTGCAAACTTACTGAATGAACAAGCAAACCAATGAATGAATACATAACGTAATCACCAATCACTAGTTTCACAAAAAATAAGGAAAGCCATTTTTTGATCAGTTACGTCAAGTTCTCCAAGAGCAATGAAACGGAAAAGAACACGTTTAAAACCCAGTCCCTGTCGCCGAGGCTGCACTTGCGCTCTGGCTTCTGTCTGCCCTGTCCTCTGGCGTGGGCCTCGGGAAGGTCAGTTCAGGGGCTTTCGAAACATCCATCGGAGTCTGAAACGCTTTGATTTTACCCCATACTGAAAAAAAAAAGAAAATAACAATTTTTTTTAACACTAAAAAGTGCATTTGCACACTGGGTTGGAGTTTGAGGACAATTAACCAACTCTCATAGAAATTTTATTTTTATTTGATTTTTAAGATTAAAAATTTTCTATAACAAGTAATTTCTTATGCACGAAACACTGACTACATTACCCATCCCCTCCTCTGCTGCTGTGCGTGTGGCGGGACTGTTCTGAGGCTGCTAAAATTCCTTGACACAAACCACAGACTGAGACAGATGTTCAGGCCCCTCAGGCGCTGCCCACGCGTGACTTCCCACCTCTGAGATTGTCCTTCCAGTTTCTTCTTCTGAAATGACTCCTTCTTGGAAATGACATAGCTTCTTTCTCTGATGCTCGTTGTCCCCAGGCCGGAGGTGAAAACAGGACAAGAGAACGAAAAGTCAGCGAGTCTCATCCCGGGGGAGTGAAGCCAAGGCGAGGAGAAGGACCCCGGGCCGTCGCCTGGGTGTGGGAGCTTCTGAGAGTCTGTGAGGAAGCCGCCAACCAAGGCTGCGAGAAACCCGCACCCTCCCAACGTGAGACGAAGGTCCCAGCTCGGGGCCGAGCTGTGGCTCCCCCGCTCCACCCACCCACCCTCGCACCCCGGCACCCGTGCACCCGGGATGTTCCCCCTCCCTCCCTGACCCTACTCCTGCCAGGAACACGCCGTGTCAAATTCTATCATGTCGTTCTCTACAAATCTGTGCACCTGCTGGTCGTCCTCGCTGGAATATCTGTGTCTGACCGTTGGGCAGTATTGTAAGAATTATAAGTGTCTGCAGCCTCAGCACAAAACAAGCAACACAATATGTTCTGAATCTTTTCTGAGTAATTACGTGTGTAGTGAAGAATTAAATTTTGCCCAAAAGATGTCTGACCTTTGCCCCCAGCTGCCAGAGGTCATCTCCAAGCCCTTTGAAGGTCATGGCTGGCCGGGGTAGCTTTCTTACCCAGGGGCTTGGGTCCAGCCAGAGAGTAATGTGATGTGGGTCAGGGCTCTGAGTCACACAGACTCAGCTCCACCTCCGGGGGCCTGGAGGCTGAGGCCAGCATGAGGACCAGCAGCCTGAACTCCAGAAAAGCCTCTGCACACACTGGCAGCAGCACGGGCGGGCCTGGAGAGCCTCGTACTAAGTGAAGCAAGGCAGACAGAGGAAGACAGACACCAAATGATGTCGCTTGTATGTAGAATCTAAACACCAAAAGACACAAATGAACTCATTTACAAAACAGAGATAGACTCACAGACATAGAAAACAAACTTATGGTTACGAGTGGGGAGGAAGGATAAACTGGGAGTTCAGGATTTGCAGATACAAACTATTATATATAAAATAGATAAATGACGCGGTCCTACTGTAGAGCACAGGAAACTATATTAAATATCTTGTAATAGCCTATAAGGAAAAAGAACCCGGAAAGGAATATGTGTATGTCCGTATGACTGAATCACTATGCTGTACACCAGAAACCAACACACCATTGTAAATCGACCATACTTCATTAAAAGTGAAGAAGACTCTGGACACGAGGCTCAGGGGTCTCCCTGGTCGACAACGCTCTGGGCACGGATCTTGGGAAAGCGGTATTGTCCTGACTCTGCCGGGAGGGACGCCCCACGTCGATTACTCCCCGGACCCTGTCCCATGCCCATCCCTGCTTGGCTGATCCCAATCTGTGTCCTTTCTCTACAATAAAGTGTAACTGTGAATATAAATGAGCTTGTGACTCCCTCTAGAAAATTATTGAACCTGGGGGTGGTCTCGGGGACCCCAAACTTACAGCTGGTCGCAGAGAGAAGGCAGTGTTGTAGGAACAGTCTGGTCCCTGCGGACCTTCAAAGCAACTAACAGGAAAATCTAAGGCAGAGTATTTATTCAGTCTTTACAAAGTCTTCCTTCTGGTTATTTTCAGACATAAAAGAAAAACTAGAAAGGAAGAATGGGTAGAATTAAATTTGTGTGTTGCTTTTAAGCAACGATTCCATCAGCATTTAAATTTAAGAACAGGCGTGTAAAAAACATACACCGTACAAACTGAATTGAGAACAGAGAAGTCTCCTTCATAAGAAGAGCACTGAGGAAATAGAACGGTTACTGAAACCCGGGCTTCTGGGATAATAAGGTTTAATAAGACAAGACCCCTGAGGGAGAAGTTCAAAGATTGTAACTTTAAAAGAAAGTAAAGGACAAGTCAACCTTTCAGGAGTAAGGAAAATAAATCAGGGTGCTGAGGAAAAGAAGCAGAATTTTTTCAAAGTCTGTGACTTTTTGATTTTCTACATTTAAAAAGGAAAATATGTCATTATTCATGTTTGTGTTACCTGTTGAGATAGAATATCTATAATTTAGCAAGTTTGGGGTACACTGTGCTCTGAAATCTGCACTGAAGGGTAGCGTGGAAGGTCTGAGTTTTAAGTATGTTGAGAGAAAGAGATTTAATCCATCGCTTTCCTGCTTTTGTGTAATTTCGGCCCCTGAATAGTTGAGTGAGTTCCCGGCTTTTCTGAGTGTCACCGTGAGCTATAGCACCCTTAGAGATGAGACACGTGGCCTCCAGCCAACCCTTGCCTGGAACTTGTCCCCTGGTGTCCCCGAGGAACTGTTTATGATGGGCATATGGTTCAGAGAAGGTGTCACTAGAGGTACCAGTCGGGACACTTCTGCAATTCCGGATGCTTGGACCATTCTCTGAATGCATCTTCTTAGGAAACCAGATGCAGGTGAACCTGCATGATGCAGAGATGGGATGATGTGTGGGCTGCTGGTCCAGAGGAAAACCTTGATAAAATTAAAGCCAGAAGGAATACAAAGCAAGCTACCTGAAATATCATGCAAATCAGTGGCCGTGGCAGGCTTCCTGAGACGTGGACTTCTCATGAACACCGGAGTGCGGGTGCTGCCAGCAGGGCAGTGTGGTCGAGACCCCGGGCTCTGGCACCAGCTGAGCTGGGAGGGTCTCCCATCACCCATTGTGACCCCGAGCAAGTCCCCTGACCTCTCTGAGCCTCCGTGCCTTCATCCATAAAATAGAGCTTAAAATTGTCCCTGCTGCACCGCATGTCCCTCTGCTCATTGCTGTAACACAGGTGAGCACACGGCAGTGCTAGACACCTGGTAACATGCCGCAAACTCTCGTCGTTCTTACTGCTGACACCTCTTAAAGCTCTCAGGTTAAGTCTCCAAAGCGAAGGCATTGAAGCACCATGGAATTGAAGTGTGATGCAAAACTGTATCACCATCCGGGGAGAGAAGAAGAAGTTTTGTTAAAAGTCTAAATGTCAGATAGAGGTTAATAATGACCGCAGTCAATGTCAAGCCACCCACGCATCCCAGATCCAGGGCGAGTGCAGTCCCTGCGACAGGATCGCAAAGGCTCACAAGGAGCCTGCAGGCAGGTGGTGTCACACCCGCCCCGGCGAGGAGGCTGGGCGCGCCGACGTCCACTTGCTCCCCCAAAACCATGTGGCTGCCGAGTGGAGAAACCAGATAGAACTAAAGCCAACTTGACTGCAAAGCCCAAACCAGGCTGAGCAGAGCCGGGAGGAATCGGGGTCAGCTGTGGACCAGGGCCCAGGTGGGCCAGGCCAGCGCTGGGTGGGAATGACCAGCTTCACTCACATGTATTTTCTGACTTCCATTTTGTGCCAGGCATGGTTTTGTCTCAGGCACACAGGGCACGCCCCTGGGTTCACAGACCTGACATCCTGGTGGATTCTGCACACCTTAACCAACCGTGAGTTTTACAAGCACGGTCCAGCGCTGTAGATCCCGACCCAGGCAAGGGGGAGGGCAGGGAAGCAGCCTCAGCAGAAAATAAAATCTGACAAAATGAGAGGACAAGTGAAAACGGGCAACCCTGAAGGACCAGGTCGCCCCACATCCTCTTCCAGGTGAACGTAGAACCAGAGCTTGGAAAACAGTTCAAACTAGAGAACAACTTTCTGGTTCAATCATGATTTTAACTTTATAAAGACGAGTCGTCTTCATGTAATTAAACTTTCCAGGTCCCCTCCCCTCTGTGACAGCTGGGGTGCACAGCCGGGCTACGCCAGACACTCTCAGGACACTGTAGCTTCCACTGAATGCCAGATGATGCAAAGTGAAACATAATTTCCCCTTTTTGAGGGCAAAACAAAAATACAAGGGATTTTTTTCCCTCTGCCCCGATCCTCCTTCCTCAAACAAATTTTACACTGCCTCTGACTTCATTCAGATGCTGGTCAGTGTGTTTTCTGTTCTTCTGTGGGAAAGTGCACTGCCAGCAGCAGCCTGGTCCCTGGGGCTCAGCCCTCCCAGGGACTTGGGGACATGCTGCCACCCAACTGCTCGGTGCACAGCGAGGTGGCGGAGCTGGCGGCGGCCTCGCTGCTGCTGCTGGAGTGCGTGCTGGGCGCGCTGGGCAACGCCGTGGCCCTCTGGACCTTCTTCTTCTGCCTAAAGGTGTGGAAGCCCTACGCCGTCTACCTGTTCAACTTGGTCCTGGCAGACCTCCTGCTGGCCGCCTGCCTGCCCTTCCTCGCCACCTTCTACCTGAGACACAAGACCTGGGGCCTGGGTCACACCGCCTGCCAGGTGATGTCCTTCCTGCGGGCCCTCTGCCGTGGGTCAGGCGTCACCTTCCTCACCGCCGTGGCCCTGGACCGGTACCTCCGAGTGGCCCACCCTCGGCTCAAGGTCAACCTTCTAGCTCCGCGGGCGGCCTGGGGGATCTCAGCCCTCATGTGGCTCCTGGTGGCCGCCCTCACCCACCAGAGCGTGCTCCTCTCCGAGGCCCAGTGCCCCAGCTCCGGGCCCCGGACGGAGTCCTCCTTCAGTGCCGTCTGGCAGGAAGCCCTCTTCTTCCTCCAGTTTATCCTTCCCTTTGGCCTCATCCTATTCTGCAGCGCCAGCATCATCAGGGTTCTCCAGAGGAGGCTCCGGGACCCAGACAAGCAGCCGAAGCTGCGGCGGGCGCAGGCGCTGGTGGCCGTGGTCGTGGTGCTGTTCGCACTGTGCTTCCTGCCCAGTTTCCTGGCCCGAGTCCTGCTGGCCGCCGCCCGGCGGGGGCGCAGCTGCAGGGCCCTGAGCGCCGCGGTGCACGCCTCCGACGTGGCGGGCAGCCTCACCTACCTGCAGGGCGCGCTGAACCCCGTGGTGCACTGCTTCTCCAGCCCCGCCTTCCGCCGCTCCTACCGCAGGGTCCTCTACACCCTCCGAGGCCGCGGGCCGGAGGCCGAGGCTCGGGGCTGTGAGCCCAGGGACGACGACTCCTGAGGACGCCCGCCCCCCACCCGCTTCCCCGGGACCACCGGGTCTGAGCAGTAATGATGGTGAGTTAGGATTCCACACTACAAAGGTCGGGCTCAACTGTCAGCACGACCGCAGCAAGGGCTCCCACACGCCTGGCTCCCGGGATTCCCTTCCGCTGATTTACGTGACAGAGCAGCCAGTCGAAGGGAC
The DNA here is from genome assembly GCF_036321535.1 of Camelus dromedarius. Classification (NCBI taxonomy): domain Eukaryota; kingdom Metazoa; phylum Chordata; class Mammalia; order Artiodactyla; family Camelidae; genus Camelus; species Camelus dromedarius. The sequence goes on from NC_087441.1 coordinate 1,923,777, forward strand.
CCAGCCAGAGCCTCCTTTACACACGATTCGGATGCAGGTCAACCGCACACCCACCACTGAAGAAAGGTGCCCTGGTGGACCGGGGGTGCAGAAGGAGGCGGAAAGCAGTGTTGCCAGTGTGGTTCTGACTCCGCTTGGTCTTGGCAAGTCATTTTAACTTCCTATTCTTGTTTGTAAATGCAAAAAGAAAAGAAAAAAACCTGCTCCTTTCCTACCTCTTCACAGGCTTGTGGTCATTGACATGGGGAAGTGGGGCTTTGGTTCCCAAAGCAGGTCCCGGCTGTCAGTGTCCCGAGCTCAGCGCCACTTAGCGCACAACTGTTTGATTGACAGGTGCTTCAGTCGTGCAGATTATACATGACATCCAAGGCCACACAGCTGGTGCCCCAGTTTATTGTAAGAATTACTTTCCTCTCTCAATATTGCATCTAGAACTTTTTTTAAGTTTGAATGTCTAAACGCTTTTGAAACTCAATTTGCTTCCCTTGCTCTAAAAGAGTCACCCATTTTACACCTTCTGGGAGAAGCGCGCGGTGTGAGATCCCAGTTTGCGTGTGAGATGGCTGTTTCCACCCGATGCCACCGCGTCACTTGTGCAGAAGGCACGTGGGGACCAGCCCAGGTGCCAGACCACCGCAGAGAAGGTGGGCCCCCTCCAGCCCCGGCCCCTGGGCCAGCAACGGCTGCATCTTCTCCTCTCATTCTTCTTAAATTATGTCCCAGATCTGTAGTTTGCAATGGTGACAAAGGATTTAGAAAGTCACCTTCCTGACTGCCTTATCTCTCACTCTCTGTTCAACATGGTGGTACACTCCCCAAAGTGCTTAGACGAGGCAGAGGGTCTCCTTGTAAAACAGGGTCCCAGGCAGCCCACACCAGGTGGTCTCACCTGGAGCCGCACCTGTCCTGCCCACAGAGAGAGCCCCCTGCTTTTCCCAGGGGGTAGTCCCGTGGTCTCTGCAATATTTAAGGTTAAAACTGATGGCACTGGGTAATAGAAAATGGCAAAACAACGTCCCGTTCCTGAGCTGTTTGTCTCCCAGGAAGGCTCCTAATCAGAGCCAGACCTGAACCGTGGCCGTGACCCTACTGCTGTGCTTCTGAAGGACGTGGCACCTGCCTGACGCCGAGCAATAACAGTATAACCCTGCAGCTGGCAAGTTGTGTTTATTGCTGGTTCACATGTTAGTTTAATAGGATTTCCAGGGCAAAAATATTGAATTGTGTATCTCTTCCTTAGATTTCACGTCTTTCACATATCCTTCAAAAGAAAAAAATGAATTTTCTGGAACTCTGATACTTGGGGGGAAAATGAAGGAAATGTGCCCAGATGACGATGTGGAACGGCTGAGTAAAAGCCTCCGGCGTGAGCCTCCTGCTCTGTGCCCGTGTTCTTCCCTTTTAGAGACCAGAAGTGTCGGGGGAGGCAGAGCGCAGGGGCACAGCGCGTGCTCAGCATGTGTGAGGTCCTGGGTTCAACCCCCAGCACCTCCATTTAAAAATAAATAAATTAAATAAATGACCAGACTTTTTTAAAAGTTTCCATTTTTCCTCCTGCGTCTTACCGCATATGCAATTTTAAATACCGCTTTTAAAAATCTAATATGTTTAAGATAAACATTTTCCGTATTATGATAAATTCACCGTCAAGCTGATTGTTAACCCAATAATCGACCC